>NW_026606206.1:7500-1207500 GCF_029834395.1 Sorex fumeus | reverse complement strand
CCGGCTTCCTGTTGTGCAACCGGGTCCTGAGTAAGTCGGGGCCCAAAGGACGGCGGCTGGGAAGCGCGCGCCACGGGGACCAGCGCGCGCCGCGCGGCCCGGCCCGGCCCGGCCCGGGCCCGGATGCGATGCGGGGGGCGCGCGCGGCTTGGGAGGACGCAGGACCCCGCGGGGCGGGCCCGGAGCCCCCCGCCCTCCGCTCCGCTTCCCAGCCTCGCCCCCGGCGCCGCGTCCCCGCGCCCGCTCCCCGCGCCACCCCCACCCACCCCCGGCACCAGTTCGCAGACGCGACCCGACCCCAGGCGCCTTTCCCCAAGTGGCTCCGCCAGGTACCGAACTGAATCATCCCCGGGATGACAAACCCAGCGGGGCCAGACACTGGGTGACTTCCTCGACCCCGGATGACTTGTCCGCTGCAATGAGTAACTTGCAAGTGTCGCTCGGGGCAAGGTGTGTGTCTGTGTGTCTGTGTGTGTGTGTGTGGGTCTCCGACGCCACCGGCGGCTCACTCACGCTTTCCATAACAGCGTGGCCGGGCCGCGACTTCCAAAGACACACACACACACACACACACACACACACACACACACACACACACACACACTGTGTCACGGAGAGGAGCCGCGCGCAGGACAAAGTCCCCGCCGCCGCAGAGACGTTTTCCTAAACAGGGCTGGCCTGTTTGTGGAGCCCCGTAACAATAACAACAAATACCACCTCTGGGAGACCCACCCACCCCCCACCCCAGTGGGTCGTGAGCGCGTCTGACTCGGCGCGTTGCGCGGCGTGGGAGGTTTCCCTAGACCACTGCGGGGGTCACCGGACCGGTCCCAGCCCACCCCAAGCGAACGTCCTCTCCCGCACCCCCGAGAAGCTCCCAAAGCCACGGGGAGGGGGGGGGAAGCGGTTTCCGAGAGACACGCGCGTGGAAAAAAAGTCGCTTGGAGGCAGCTCCACCAACACGTGGGCGCTGGGAGACGCGCAGCTCCAGCCCCCCTGGGTGCGCGAGCCGCGCCGCGCCTCACCCCGCCTCTCTCCAAAGTGTCCCCCTACAGCGGGGTCTCGAGAAGGACGTGCACACCCCTGCCCCGGGTTTCCCCCACCCCTCCCCCCTGGAAACTGCCCCAGAAGCGGTCGCCCTCTGACCCCGGCCGCTTCACGTAAATAAATAAATAAATATAAATAATGACCCCCCCCCCCCAAACAAAAACGATTCCTCCTTAGACAAACTTGGAAAGCCTTTGGTTTGGTTTCTGTTCCATCTTCCGAAGGTGGCGCTCTGGAAAAAACACACAAACTCACTCGAAACTCAGCCGGACTCCGAATCGGGGGGCAGCTGGGGGCGGGGGGTGGTCTCCCACGACCAGTAAAGAGATCCCTTGGGAGACCGGGGCGTGGGGGCGGAGGGTGCGCCCACGCCACCGAGCCGGCTCCGCGCCGAAAACGCGCCACGACTGGACTCCCGAGGGTGCGTTTCGGCGCGTCCCAAACCGCCCCGCGCTCCCCGAGCGCCCAGGTGGGTTCTGCCCCGTCCCAAACCTGGGTGCAAAAAGTTCCTCCCCGGCGTCTACTCACCAGGCAGCCGGGACGCCCAGCACGAAGCGCAGCCTGCGGGTCCCTGCCCCCGGCCGGCCAGCGCCGGTGACAGCGGGCGGCCGGCGCGGGCGAGGAGTCGGTGGGGCGCGCGCCGCGGGCTCTGCCTCCCTCGGGAGCGCAAACTCCCACCCGCGCCGGGGCGCGCGGCGGGGGCTAGGGCAGCGGCTGCCGGGAGAGGCGGCGGCCGGAGGAGGGCGGCCGGACCCTCGGCATCCACGCGTCCTCCCCTCCCCCCGGCCCCCGACGCGCACCGGCCGGCGCCTTTCGCCCAAAGTTCCGCTCCGGCTGGGGGCCGCGCCCGGCTAGCTCATCCCCGCCCGGGGCCGGGCCGGAGGATGCGTCTGGGGCCGGCGCCCCGGGATGCTGCCGAACCGCTGCCCGCGAGTCGGGGGAGCGCCCGAGCGAGCCGGGTCGGCGGCCGGCGGCGAGGACGGGGAGGAGGAGGAGGAGGAGGGTGGGAGAGGGGCGGGGAGGGCGGCTCGGGGCGCCGGTGCCCGTGCGCGCCGCGCTCTGGGCTGCCCGGGAGGCGCAGTGTGGACGCGGCTGCAGGGACCGGGGACGGGAGCGGAGGGAGGGCACAAGGGAGGCGGCCCCGGCGCCCGGCGGGGATGTGCGAGCGGCCTGCAGCCAGCTGCTTCCTGAGAGCCAGCGGCGGAGGGGGAGGGTCGGGCGCGGGGGCGGGCTCGCTGGCCACCCGGCTGGCCAACTCCGAGGCCGCGCCGGTGTCTCCTCCGAGAGTCCACGCGCGCTCCCGGTCCCGTGCGCCAGGGAGCGGGGCGACGCCAGGAACGACACTTCCACTTCGCTTTCCTCCGGGCCTTATTTGTTGGACGAGACTTTTTCCCTTTCTAACACGTGGGGGAGGAGGGAACTGCAACGGGGCTTCGCGGGATCAGAGGACAGGTCGTGAACAGCTGGAGAGGGCCAGGGAAATGGGGAAAAGGTGTTTTTCGTATTAAAGGTTCAGATACACCGACTGGGAAAACGGGCCGGTCGGTGCCGCGCTGAGAAGGCCTTTGACATCCTGTAAAATTTAGGTACAGACAGAAGTTGAGAGCGTTACAAGAATGCCAGGTCCTAAACACAGGTTGTTGGGACTAGAGCTGTGTCCCCGTGTATGTTACTTCCACGTTGGAAGTTTCTCCTGCAGAACTTCTGCATCTCCGTCACCATCTCCACGGGATCCCAGCCCTTCTGCCAGGCATGGACCAGGACCCTCCAGCGGTTGTCCCCAGAAGGCCAGTCATTAGTGGTTCTCTGCAAACGTTGCCACAGATACAAGAACTTCCACTTGGGCTCACAATGTGTAAAGCACACAATATGATCCTAATAACCTTTCTGAGTGAAAGCTTTGTTCACCCTCATGAGTGAAATGAATAAGGATATTCAAGACACTTAGAATGTCACCAGTCCCGATGGGTGTTGGAATACTGTATGACTGAAATCCAATCATGAACAGCTTTGTAAGGGTCTATCTCACAGTGATTCTATATAAAAGGTTTTTTTAAAAAAAAAGTCACCAGTCTTTAAATTCTAGAGCTCTCACCCAAATATAAATTCGCATTTAAGTCAGAGGTACTACGATCAAGATAGAAGCTCTCAAATACTAAAACCAAACCAAAGAGAATTTCAGAAAGAATAATATTAGGTCGATCTGCATCCATGACACCGATGTCACCAAAAAAAAAAAAAAGTCCTGTTTTCACATTATTTCTCATGTCTTGTCGTACAGCTGCCTTTCAGGACTCTTTACAAAAGACACCTCCCCTGTAATAAAGATACAAACTCATCAGAATATTAATCACCAGAGTATCTGTCAGCAGAAAGGGGAAGGAAATAAAATAATTAGAACTAAGGATATGTCATTTCCAGCTATTCCTCCCTATTCTTCACCTTTTAAATGCAAGTATCCAAACCCAAGATGGCAATAGATGGGTTCAATCACACACAAAAAGAAAACACTCATAAAAATGAAACATGCAACAACATCACAAAAACAAAGAAACCAAGTAGTAGAAGTTGCCATGATTATTCCATTGTGGCTAGTTATTGCAACATGCCTGACATTCACATAAAAACTCTTTCTCATTAACTCCAGGATGAGACCAAGATGGGAACACTGACCATTCACTGTATCACAGGAAATCATCTTCATCCAGATTCTAATGCTGTATGCATTTCTCCCCAGGAATAAGCCAAATCTGTACAGACACTGCAAAAAACAAAAAGCAAAAAAAAAACCTTTCTAAAATCCCTTAAGTATTGTTTCAAATACTAAGGTTTTGATGCATAAAATAATATCCTAGAGGCCTGCAGATGCTTTCAAAACTTCCCACTTGATGGAAACAACTTGGCTGGAAGAGGAAAAGTAGAGTCCTACACCCTACTTTAATCAATGGCTCATGGAAATAAAACTCTGGGAAAGTTCTGAGTCATCAATCTGGAGATCCCCAAGATTCTCTTCATGTTAAAAGTGCCCAAGAGTTCAAGGAAAGGGATTTTTTTGGTAGTATTTTCACAAGCCTCTTACTATCCTAAGACATTTACCTCGAGATAGGTACAGTGTTTTGGATGACTTTTTTTCCCTTCTAGTCAGGAATGTAGATCTACGATGTCCTTACATTCCATGAGACATAATAAAGTTGCACTTCTCCCCTGAATAAACCTGGTGACTCAGAATAGGCTCTGTACCTCTTCAAGACTGAGTTGGTCAGCTGGAATGGAGTATTAAGAAGGGAAAGGAAATCACATGACTGGGCAATGACACTCTCCTTCTCTCCTCCCCCCCATAAGCTCTCATCTTATTACAAATCATGGCCTGGCAGTATTTCAGCCAGGTTGGGGTGAGGGCAGGGGGAGGGGGTATTGGACTGTAACCCAATTGGTATTTTCCCTCTCTGGAGTCTTCAGCTGTGTGAATCCCAACTTCTGACTCAGGACAGTTGACTCAACACACAAGGCCTGGCTACAAGCTCAAGTCCAACTCTCACTCATCAGAGAAATATTTAGTGAGTACCTACTATGTCCCATAACTGGAAGTAAGTAAAGTAATAGACATTGATTTACATAAGAAGATGCTACATAAAGCATTTTCTCCAATGTCTAAGTATATAGCAAACTCTCCAGAAATGGTACTTCTTTGCGTATATTATTTCATCTACTTCTCAAGGAAATCATACAAGATTGGCATTGGTGATGCCTTATTTAGAAGTCAGAAAGCTTAAACAGTTTGAGAGTAAGAGAGAGAGCTAGATTTTCCTATCTAGAAACCCCAAGTTCTTTCAACATTGCTAACCCACAAAATAACTGCAGGCACTTTGAATGTGTGCAAGGTAGATGTTTGGTGTTAATTGTTGAATACAAAGTGTGAGGGAGATAAGAATAACTGCCTGCAACACAGACTTCAACTGTTTAACTCAGCTTCAAAAAATAGGTAGAAAACTAGTAAGAAAAGTGAGACCATTCCAGTATCAGAAAAGACAAAATGCATAGATACTATGAATCTACTCACTCAAGCCTGAGTACAATATAAGAACATTCATAATCTCAGCTATAACACTGGACACCCCAAAAAACACCTCATTGCAATCCTTCCAAGAGAATTATTATTTGTTTGTGTCAGCACGAGTGATTGCATATAGAAAATTATTTTTTAACTTACAAAGTACTTTGATTGTTGCTACTCCTGTAAAGTGTTTATAGAAACAACATTTAACACTAAAATGAGACAAATTGAGCTCACCAACACAGTGATAGTGTGCCTAACTTCTCTCTCACCCCCACTGCTCTCTCCCTCTCTCTCTCTCTCTCTCTCTCTCTCTCTCTCTCTCTCACACACACACACACACACACACACACACACACACACACAGGACCTGGCAACAGACCAGTAAATAGAAATGCAGTGGAAAAACTCAGCATTTGCCAACTTAAAGAGGGAAACTGAATGTGTAAGATGGAAAATTTTCATTTTACCATCCCGAGTGAGTAGTGAGTAGTACAGTGGAATTTTATCAGTGCTTGATACCCTAATAGAACTTTTGAGTGGCTTTCTACTTATTTTTCCGTCGTTTAGTAAGCCTAGGCTCTCCTGCTTACACATCAGTGGTGTAACTTTAAAAAGTCATTGTTTATAGCTGCTACATTCATAACATCATACTTGTCCTTTCTAAGGCCAACATGTAAATCAAAGTCTAAAATGTAGTACTTTGTAAAGTATGCAACTGATCAAATGTCAAATAGTTTATTCCACACAAAGTCTCTCTTCATTGAAAGGAATTTTTGATTGGCATTTTTTTTATTTTGTATAAAACCAGATGCAAGTAGTGATCAGCAAAGGTTTATGGGATATTTCTAAATAGGTTGATAACATATTACTAAGGTATTAAGAATCAATGAAAATGAAATAAATGCACATATAACCACAACGTTCCACAGAAATTAATTTTTCTACCCTTTTGCTACTTAGCCATACTGACCACTTATCCAGGGTGCTGTAAAATTCACCATTTGATTACAATTCCATGTCATCCATATGCTTTTTTTTCTGTTTGCTTTTTGTTCTTGGTTCTGAGGCCAAACCCAGTGATACTCAGGGCCTCCTCCTGGGTCTGTGAATAGAATTTACATTTCTCCATAAGCATTTCATAGTCTAGCAGTAAGGCCAAGTACTAGAGATAGAGATCGTTGATGATAACCGAATGAATTAATGAGGAAGCAAAGAATGATTTTCCTGTTTTCAAAGACGTGACTAGCACTGAAAATGTATGTGTGTTTATCTCTCTGAACATTAAAGAATTTGATTTTTTTAAGTCCAAATACTTGCTAATTTCTTTCTGTACCTGTAGGCTTTCTTCTGTACACTGCACACTAAAATATTACATCTCGCTTCTTGAAATTCACAGACTTTATACAATGTCTAATATTAAGAGGATGAAATTCTCCCTCTCCTCCCCTACCTTCTACCACACTGCTATTCTCATACCTACACCAAACCAGGTCATTGGCATCACACCTGAAGTTCTACTAAAAGAAGAAAATCACATACTAAACTAAGAGGGAAAAAAAGAAGGAAGGATGAGGATGTCTCATTAATGGAGTGCATAGCTCTGTGCATGAGGCCTGGGTGAAGCCCGCACACCACACAATAAAAATAGAGGGAGGAAAGGCAAACTATGTAATGAGATGTAGAGACGTTATTAAAAAAAAAACTTGAGGGAGAAAGTAGAAAACTGGACAGTTTGAGCACGAAGACACTAATAGAATAATTTTTTTAAATAAATAAGTCTTGACTAGAATTAAACTTGCAGTAATGTAGTGGTTCTTCGAATTCCTGAATTCATCTCAATCTCTAAATACACTTTTATGGGGGGTTTAATACATTTAACATTTCCCTACAAATCCCAATGGATACAAAAGCACTCAGAGGTTTTTCTCGTGGACAAACACTTCTATCTGCTCTTCAAAACCATACAAAAAAAGAATAGGGGGCTCCATGGGGCTGGGAGGGGTTATGGGAGCTAACTTGGGGTCATTTGCATTCCGGGTATTTAGTGATTGCCTTGGTTCCCTTCATTTTTAAGTCTGTAAAATGAAGGAAGGAAGAAAGACTATTGCACACATGACTGCTTGCCCCCAAAGCACATCCATCCTGGGTGGACACCTTTTTCTGACTGATGTATTGTTTTTCCTACATTTGTTGGTTCTCTCTGTTATCTCAAGTACTGCCTCTTCCAGATGAGGGAGGTCCTAGTATCAGTTCCATTTTACTTAGGAGAAAACAGACGGGAAGAGGTGCAATGTCTTCTCAAAGTGACTCAGTTCATGGGAGAATGGTGGAACAGTCAAATAATAACAGCATTACTCAATTACTCTTCACTCAAATCCCCATTATTCTACTCTTTTAGGGCAGAGAGTCCTGCTTTTACAGGATAACTGTTTGTTTATTCACTCAACATGGTGTGTTGGAAGGAGGGTGGACTCTAAAATCAGAAAACCTTGAAATACTAACTCTGATACCTATAAAGAGACCAGGGACTGTTGCCTGAGCCACCGAAGACCTCAGTTCTGCTCCCTAAGTTAGGGAATATGAAGTTCAATGCTGACTGGTGGACCTCTGTCTCTAGATTATTCCTCTATTTTTAAGGGACATAGTCTAAGAGTTTCAGGGGGAAATCACTCCCTCCAGCTACAACTTCAAAAATGGGGATGATGACTCCAAGAGAGACCTTGCTACTGCAGACAAAGTGAATGGCTCATAAGAACAAGCCAAGCTAATCATTGCATGCTATGGCCCTGGGTGCAAGGATTGGTGCATTGAGGAGCATTGATTGGTTTAACGGTCCAATTTGGACCAACAAAATGCGAAGAGAAAGCTCTGGCCACAGACACTGGTTCAGTGAAGAGAGGTATGACCCAATTTGGGCTGACCAGTAAAAGATAATGAAGACAGTTCTTTTAAAAGAAAGTAATTTCTCCTCCTTATCCCTAGGGAGTCACTGCAAACGTAGCCTTTACTCTTGTGTTGTGAAGAGACAGAAGTGAAACTGTCTTTTGCTAACTCTGAAGAGTAAGGTGACACATAGCCGTGATCAGAGTAGTGCAGGTTACAGAGATGAGCAGCAGAATCTTGATGGTTTTTCATTAGATTGCTGGAACTTTTTTACTTACGAGAGGCAGAAGATCCTTTCATTTATTGTAAATAATGAGCAAAAATGTAGAGAAGTACCTATGGTCTTCAAGGTACCCTGGAGATTTAAAGATAAGCAAGAAAAATTTAAAGGGGTCTCACTATTTAATAAACATGTGATATCCTTTAGCATGGATATTTTTTAAAACTAAATAACGGGTTCTCTCGTCTCGTCCGAGAGCAGTGCAGTCTCTGCCCCCGCGCTTCGGTGTTCCTTCCCGGAGTCCCTTGGAGGGGAGCGGGTTGAGCTTTCCTCCCCGCCCCGGCCAGGGCTACGGCAGCTGGAGACCTCCAGGACCAGCCACCACCATGCTGAGACCACTCTCCGCACACCTGAAGGTACTGGCAGAGGGACAAAGCCACGCGGGTTCCGGGGCCGAGACCTCCAAGCCTACTCGAATTGGAGTCGAGCATCTTCCACCCAGATCCTCCAAATTCCAGTAGGCGGGGGTCACACCCACCACCTGGCCCCCTGGCGCTGTGTAATCCCATCAGCGGCCAAGACTCAGAGACTATAAAATCCAGATCCCGGACGAGAGCAGTGCAGTCTCTGCCCCCGCGCTTCGGTGTTCCTTCCCGGAGTCCCTTGGAGGGGAGCGGGTTGAGCTTTCCTCCCCGCCCCGGCCAGGGCTACGGCAGCCGGAGACCTCCAGGACCAGCCACCACCATGCTGAGACCACTCTCCGCACACCTGAAGGTACTGGCAGAGGGACAAAGCCACGCGGGTTCCGGGGCCGAGTCCTCCAAGCTTACTCGAATTGGAGTCGAGCATCTTCCACCCAGATCCTCCAAATTCCAGTAGGCGGGGGTCACACCCACCACCTGGCCCCCTGGCGCCGTGTAATCCCATCAGCGGCCAAGACTCAGAGACTATAAAATCCAGATCCCGGAACAGGACATCTTTTTATGACATCTTATTATCTCATTCCTACTTTGGACAAACTTGCAGGCTGTCGAATGTAGCCTGCCCACAGGGCAGAGTCTGGCAAACTCCCCGTGGCCTACCAAATATGCCAAATACCAGTAACAATGATGGGTCTCATTCTCCTAAAGAGCCCTGAATATAATCTCAGGGCTAGGATGAAAGAGACGTTACTGGGGCCTGCTCGAGGCAATCGACGATTAACAGGATGATGAAATGAAATGAAAATGAAAAAATAACGGGTTGGGGTATAGCTCAAGTTGTCTTTTATGTTTGAATTTCTGTATTAGATTCCTGGCCCCACACACAATGCTTCAGTTACTGCTATATGACAAGTATCCAGCTCCAGGTGTGGACCCTATGACAACAGTGACAAAGCCTTTCTTTAAAATAACACAAGAGTGGCTGCGATTAGTACCAGGAATTTTGCTCCATGACTTGGAGGCCAGCCACACGTGCTAGGGGAAAAGGCAGCTCAGATAGAGAAGGGAGCACCAAATAAAGGGTGTTGGGAGGATCCTTCCAGGATGGGAGAAGCATGCAGAAAGTAGACTATAGACCAAACATGATTGCCACTCAATGCCTCTCTCACAAAACACAGGACCCAAAAGAAGAGAGAGAGAACAAGGGGGAATGCCCTGCCACAGAAGCAGGGTGGGATGGGGGGATAGGGGGTGGGAGGGATGCTGGGACCCGTGGTGGTCCCATGGAGGATGGGTGCTGGTGGAGGGATGGGTACTTGATCATTGTATAACTGAAACTCAAGCACAAAAATTTGTAAGTCTTTAACTGTACCTCATGGTGTTTCACTAAAAAAAAAAAGAATTAATACAGCTATGAACTAATAAGTCACTTCTTAAGGACTATTTTTTAAGTCAAACTGTGACCATCTATCATTTTTATTAGAAATAAAAGGCTTTAATATAAAGAAAAATAAATAAATATAAATAAAATAACTTAAACTATGGTCCATGTCTTTTTCAAGATCCTCCTACATTTTATCAGTATAATATTAAAGAGAAAACATTTTTTTCACCTAGAAAATGGGTGCTGCCTTTTGAAGCCATCTGGTCAGGGGTCAGTAGAGTAACATCAATTTGGTTATGATCAGCTTGAAAATCCAGCCATTTCTATATTTCTAAGTAACAGGTTAACAAAACACACCACCTAAAAGAATATATATGCGTTAATAAATCCAAATTGAAATTGAGCTTTATCTCATTCCCATATAAAATAGAGCCAACATTTTTTTTGAAGTACCAACTTCTAAATACCAGTTTAGAAATAAAAATTATTTGTAGACAGGGCTACAGAGATAGTGCAGTGGTCAGGATGCTTGGCTTGCGTTCAGCTAACCTGGCTTCAACCCCGTATGGTCCCTCAAGCACCACCAGGAGAGATCTCTAAGCACAGAGCCAAGAGTAAGCCCTGAGAACTACCAGGTGTGGCCAAAAAAAATCACACACACACACACACACACACACACACACACACACACTTTGTATAAAATCTCCTTCCCAGGCATTTTTGGGCCCCACTTATTTTTGTTGTTGCTGTTGTAAAAATCCTACCTCAGAAAGTTTCAGTCCAGCCTGCGTTACTTCCTTCCACCCTCATGCATTTCTGTCTTCTGTTTTGTAACCAAGTGGCAGTTAAAATTCAGCTCTAGAGAGCATTTGGGATTGTTGGCATAAGCAACAGGGGCAGAGAGTCCTTAGATTCTAGATTGGACTTAGGGCCCAGCGGTCAGACCATTTAAACTTGATGCTGATGATTTTATCTCAACAGGCTGCATAGGTCAGAAGTGTTCTTCCTGTCTCTGCTGGATTTTATCTTTTAGCAAGAAGTGGACATGAAGGAGAAAGTGAGAGCAGAAAGTTAGAACCATAAGCTTAAGACAAAGATTAATCATGAAAAAATAATAGTTCACATTTATCACGTGCCAAGGAATGAGCAAAGCACTTGACATTCTGAATCTCATTTAATCCTCTCACAAAGATCAGTCTAATAAGAGGTGTGGTGGGACTCCAGTCCAGCCCCCAGTGGCTTCAGGGCACACACGTGTTCACATCTGTTACACTGTACTAGGCTCAAGATCATGTTTTTTATGATAAATTTGGTAAACATAATTATATAAAAAAATTTAAGAACATATACAGTATAAATGGTGCCTGCAGTCTTTGATTTGACAAAAGCAAGTGACACTAAGTATTATAGTGCCTTAGTTCTTCAAAATCTACATAAATATTCTGAAAATCATTGCTTCAGCTCTTCTGTTTACATGTAGTGAACTTTACTCTTCAATTCTAAGAAACTTTCTACTGTAGGGAGATTGTGGAGGGATGGATACTTGATCATTGTATAACTGAAACCCAAGCACAAAAATTTATAAGTCTATAACTGTACCTCATGGTGTTTCACTAATAAAAAAAATTTTTTAAAAATCTTGCCCCAAAGTCCATATTCTAATTTCTAGAAACTATAAGTTAACTTTTGTGGAAAAAGAAATTAAGCTGTACTCTTTACAATAGCCAGAACCTGGAAGAAACCTGAATGCCCAAGAACAGATGACTGGTTAAAGAAACTTTGGTACATCTACACAATGGAGTACTATGTAGCTGTTAGAAAAGATGAAGTCATGAAATTTATATACAAGTGGTACAACATGGAAAGTGTCATGCTAAGCGAAGTGAGTCAGAGAGGGGTAGACATAGAAAGATTGCATTCATCTGGGGAATATAAAGAAACAAAATATGAGATTAATACCCAAGAATAGCTGAGATCAACACCAGGAGGATTACTCCATAGCTTAGAGGCCATCCGGGCATTCTAGGGGATAGGGCAGCTCAGATAGAGAAGGGAGCACCAAATAAAGGGTGTTTGGAGGATCCTCCCAGGAGGGGAGATGCATGTTGAAAGTAGACTATGGACTGAACAGGTTTGCCACTCAAAGCCTCTTTTGCAGACCACAACACCCAAAAGGAGAGAGAGAACACAAGGGATTGCCCTGCCACAGAGACAGGGGGGATGGGGGGATGGGGGTGGGAGGGATATTATCCATGGTGGTGGAAAATGGGCACTGGTGGAGGGATGGGTATCTGATCATTGTATAATCAAACCCAAGCACAAAAAATTGTAAATCTACAACTGTACCTCATGGTGTTTCACTAAAAATAAATAAATAAATAAATAAAATAAAAAGTTCTGAAAAAAAAAGAAATTAAGCTGTAGCTTAAATTAACATTGCTAATAATATGACCTTTAAATAGGGAAAATATCCTGAATTGTCTAGTTGGGTTCAAAAGCTAAAGGAAGAGGATAGGTAGGTGGTGTGCATGTTTGCATGTTTGAGGCCTTGGTTTTCACCCTGGTGCACATGCGCGCGTGTGTGCGCGCACACACACACAAAGTATTTAAAAGAGATACAAATGGAGACTGAGAAAGAAGTGTGACAATGGAAGCAGAACCAGAGAGAAGCTGTATACAACTTTGTCAGAATGGTCCCTGAGCCAAGAAATGTGGGTAACTTCTAGAAAATGGAAGACAATGAAAACTGCCGCTTTCCTAGAACTTCCAGAAAAGAATATGGTCTATTTGAAAACTCTGGAGCTCCCTCAGGAGTGAGATGAACCACGTCCTGCCCGGCCAAATCCCTGGCAACCTTACTTCTACCCACACAGCTGTTGCCTTGCCAACCGCCCAACTCCATGGCCTACTAAGCTCTACAGAGATGCCAAACTGCCAAAAATTCCAAATACCGCAATCTTCAGACTGAGAACTCTGGGGTCTTCTTCAGAATGGGAGCAGTCAGCCTCTCCACACTGCCAGCCCCTGAACTTGAGTGAGGCCAACAACCACACCCACATCACACAACCACTGCCGTGTAAACTCAATGCCCAGTCAAATATTCTGGAGTTTCCGGAGCAAGCAGCCAGGACACCTCCTAATTCTACAGACTGACATCTCAGTAGGAACACACCAAGTTATGGGAATGTAACCTAGAAGGCGGCTAAGCCCAATAAACAAAATGATTAAGATGGAAGGCTCAACGAGGAACGAACAGTTTAGTGAATTCGCAGGCAAGAATTTAATAACCCCATGATGAGATGTAACAATGATCACAAATTTCCTTCTACTAAAGTATTATTTGAAATTCCATTAGTCATTAATCGTAACGAGCAATATAAAATGCATGATTTTGTGCCTGCTAAGAGGCAGTCTTGGGGGGTTGTTGGGGAAACGGGGACAATGATGGAGAGAAGGTCACACTGGGGATGGGATGGGTGTTGGAATCTTGAATTCCTGTAACAAATCATCATGAACAACTTTGTAAACCATGGTGTTAACTAAAGGTGTGTGTGGGGGGGGGGGGTGCGCGAGAAATAACTGGGAGTGGAAAAGATTTTTTTTACAAAATAAATTAAGTTCTAAAAGAGAATGCCCTGCCATAGAGGTAGGATGGAATGGGGGGATAGGGGTGGGAGGGATACTGGGATCCGTGGTGGTGGTAAATGGGCACTGGTGGAGGGATGGGTATTTGATCATTGTATAATCGAAACCCAAACACAAAAATTTGTAAGTCTGCAACTGTACCTCATGATGTCTCACTAATAAAAATTAAAAAAAATAAATTAAGTTCTAAGTTCTCTCTGCTTGTCCCCAGTGATACTGTATATATATATACATATGGCTGCATACTACGTAATAGAGTTTATCAGTGTTTGTACTATGTATACTATTGGGAACTAGGTGTGTATATACCAAGTCTTCCCTTGAGGTTTTCAAGGGCACCGTAAATGGGTACCCTGAGTTATCAGAGACCTCAACTCCACCACTGCTCACTTTCTGCTGGAGGAATAGACTTCTTAGGTGAGATGAGCTAAATAACCATCAGTTGAAAGAAGGAAATGAGAAAAAGATGAAAATTGGGTGGAGAGGATGGCAATAAGAAACAAGAGGACAAAGGGCTTGGAAGAAGAGATAGGAGCAAAGGAATGAAAGGGACAAGAAGGACAGAGAGGAAGGAAAGGAAGGAAGCGCTCTGGAGACAGATTCAGAAGTCCTGTAATGAAAGTGAGCAGGAAGAGCAGAAGAAGGAAGAGGGGTGATGTTCTTTGTCAGACCACTCCCTTGCCACCTGTCTTCCACCAGAACATGCCCTGCTCCCCCTCTTCCTTCTTGCTGGCCTACTCTCAAGAGCCACAGCTTCATCCCTCAATGGTCCTCTCAAGCTGTCTGCCCTTTAGAATACCTGCAGAAGCTCTTCACACAACAACCCTGTGATTCTGATTTGTTTGGCCTGGAAAGAGGCATCTGGACTTTATTGAGATTCCAGTGGACTTAATGGGCACCCGGTGGGATGAGGGAAGGACACGGTCACAATTCTTTACATCCCCCAGAATGAGTCCTGTCTTCAAATTCAGAGTCCTTGGCTGTACTACTGTTGTTACTTACCTTCAGAATAGATATATATATATATATATATATATATATATATATATATTTAAACACCATGAGGTACAGTTGTAAATTTACAATTTTTTGTGCTTGGGTTTAGATTATACAATGATCAAATACCCATCCCTCCACCAGTGCCCATTTCCCACCACCATGGATAATATCCCTCCCACCCCCATCCCCCCCATCCCACCCTGCCTCTGTGGCAGGGCATTCCCCCTTGTTCTCTCTCTCCTTTTGGGTGTCGTGGTCAGCAAAAGAGGCATTGAGTGGCAAACATGTTCAGTCCATAGTCTACTTTCAACATGCATCTCCCCTCCTGGGAGGATCCTCCAAACATCCTTTATTTGGTGCTCCCTTCTCTATCTGAGCTGCCCTTTCCCCTAGAATGCCCGGCTGGCCTCTAAGCTATGGAGTAATCCTCCTGGTGTTGATCTCAGCTATTCTTGGGTATTGATCTCATATTTTGTTGCTTTATATTCCCCAGATAATGCAATCTTTCTATGTCTATCCCTCTCTTTCTGACTCATTTCGCTTAACATGATACTTTCCATGTAGTACCACTTGTATGTAAATTTCATGACTTCATCTTTTCTAACAGCTGCATAGTACTCCATTGTGTAGATGTACCAAAGTTTCTTTAACCAGTCATCTGTTCTTGGGCATTCAGGTTTCTTCCAGGTTCTGGTTATTGTAAAGAGTGCTGCAATGAACAAACAAGTGCAGATGTCACTTCGACTATACATTTTTGCCTCTCTGGGATATATTCCCAGGAGTTTACCTTCTGAATTTTGAGAAACCCCAAGATGACTTAAGGAACCAAACTCTAGAACCAAATGGCTGGTATTTACTCATAACTCCACTCAGATCTGCTGAGGTGCCCTAAGAGACTCACTTGACCTCTTCATGCCAGTCTCTCCAGTAGCACGACAGAAACAGTTTTAGAATTTTTTTTTGTTTTCTTTTTTTTCTGGATCTCACCCAGTGGTATTCAAGGCTTACTGCTGGCTTTGAGCTCAGGAAAAAGTCCTCTCAGGGTTTGGGGGACTTTTTGGTGTGCAGGGGATTAAACCCAGGTTGGCCACAAGCAAGGCAAGTACTCTACCAGATGTACTACTATAAGAGCTTTAATGACCAGCTAAATTATATGTAAAGCATTCGTACCTTCCACACACAACAGAAGAAATCAGCGTTTATTGAATAAAAGTCAGCCTGCATCATCTCCTAAATTATTCTATTTCATCATGCTGCTTAACCTGTTGCTAATATGTGACCTCCCCCATAGACAACCCCCTCCCTCCAAACCCCATTAACAATTAGGCTTTCAGGCTCCAGAGTGACTCCAAAGATGTGTACCGAAAGTAGATAATGAACCAAATATGACGACCTCTCTGTGTCTGTATTGCAAACCCTAATGTCCAAAAGTAGAGAGAGTATGGGAAATACTGTCTGCCATGAAGGCAGGGGGAGGTGGGAAGGGGGGGTATACTGGGGATATTGGTGGTGAGGAATGTGCACTGATGGAGGGATGGGTGTTTGATCATTGTGTCATTGTAACCCAAACATGAAAGCTTATAACTTTCTCATGGTGATTCAATAGAAGTTTTTTAAAAAGTGACTCCAAAGTCACTGTCTGCTATATAAAAGACATTCATTAAAGTCTGTTGTGAACAAAGCAAACCAGGAAATAAAGACACCATTTGTTAAAAGTGAAGAATTGACTATGAGTTATTATTTAAAAACAGTAAATTAAGTGAGACTTACTCCCGGAAAGGCTATCTGATGAGCAAGATCCAAAGAAAAAGAGCAGAGAACATGAGCACTTGAAGATCAAAAGTAAAACAAAACGTGTCTCAGATGGAAGAGTACTGAAAAGGTATTGAACCCAGGGACAACCTGATTCTCTAACTGAAGTTCTGAAGGATCCGAAAATAGAAAGACGGGTGGTGATGATGGGGGGTGAAAAAACAGGTGATAACTTAAAAGCTGAGGAAAGAAAATGTTGCAGTTTTACAACTGTGCCTAAGACTGGCTCAGTCTTGATTTCTATTTGGATGCCTGATTTGCATGCACACTCATATACATTTTAACTCTGAAAGTAGACATTCCATATGTGTTTTATTTACTCTCATTTCTTTTTATCTTAACCAGTTAGCCAATTTTTTTGTTGTTGTTGTTCACATTACATCAGGAAACTCTCATCACAACAAGCCACTCAGCTTGGGGAAGGGGGAATAACTCCAAAAAAAGACATTTGAGACAAGATGTAAAACTTTGTATTAGGGTACAAAAACATTTACAAGGCACAAATTTGGCGGCCAAAAGATTTCTCTCAAAGGTATGAAAAAATGTCTGTGCTCTATTTTCAAAGAAACCAAATAAGACATGGTCCCTGAATCACTGTCTGAATGCAAACAGCATTTGGCTTTGATCTGAGTTGTTGAAAACTATGACCAATTTATCCCGTGGATGCCAAATCATCAGAGAATGTTTTTAAGTCTGGATTTCCATATCGGGATTCGGCTATACACTTTTCTCTTCATTGCACGTTCCACAGGACCAAGCTAAAATTATACTCCCAACAATGGCTATGGTCGAGATGATGATTTCACAAGGAACTCTGAGGCAAGAGGTAGAAAAGTCCTTCCTCTGTCAACATCTTCCAGGGACCCAGGGAAAGGTATAAACAGAATTGAACAGCAAATAGGATGATTTACTGTAAACCGTGTCATCTAATATCTGATGACAGCTTCATAAGCACAGTCCATTTCTAAAAACAGGTGATAAGGGGGAAATCTCAGAATAGTTTCGACAGCATGTACCCCAGTGATCTGTTTTGGAGGGCGTCTGTTATTGCCTTCTCCCCTGCCCTCCACCTACTTGAAGCAGAGCTTTTTGTGATTTTCTGAATTTTATATGCAAGAGTTAAATCCCAAATGTGTTCAGATGGGGGTGGGTGAGGATTGCATCTAGTCTCGTAGGAAAGCACACCAGCCATCTTGCAAGCATGTGGGACATACCAAGAACCTCCTGTAATGAGTCAATAACCCAGGATTACCCGCCTTGAGGTCTCAGTAGACTTGTTTCTTGGAAGGCTGTGAGGACTTGATCCACACATGAAGTCTCAGAAGCACTTTCCATTATGTCAGAAAGTAAATTGGGATAGTGAGGTTAATGTTTTTACACAACAGTTTTATGTTTTAGATTGCCCAAATAACCTGAAGGTAGACCCTTGACTAGGAGCATAGACTGGAGCTTAATGATTGGAACACGTTCTGCATTTTGAATTCATCTTTGGATTCTTATCCAAGGCAAGATTTAGAGACTGCAGAGGGCAACAGGCAGTTTCTAAGGGTGGAGATTTTATAGAAGTACCACGTCTGGAAGCTCAAAGTGTCTTTAGAGCAGCTGTGAATTCCAAAGGGTTTGTAAATAAAATCATTTACCTTTTAGGAAGGATGGCTCTTGGAACATTTTGTGACTGAAACCCCATCACAAAAACTTTGTAACTGTATCTCACGGTGATTCAATTAAAAAACTTTAATTAAGTGTTTTTAAAGTATTTACCTTTTAGGATGGCATATCATCTATTTTTAATAGGTTTTGCTTAATTGAATCACTGTGCGGTACACTTATAAAACTTTCATGTTTGAGGTCAGTCATGCAATGATCGAACACCCTCCACCAGTGTACGTTTTCCACCACCAATGTCCCCAGTATCCCTCCCCCAACCCCCTCCCACCCCCTCCTCCTGCCTCTACGGCAGACAACTGCCCTCTTATTCTCTCTCTCTACTTATGGGTATTATGATTTGCAATACAGATTGACTTGTCATCTATTTTAAGCATTAGAACCTAATTCTAAGTAGGTTTTAATGCTTATGTAGGAGTCTTGAGGCTATATTGGACTCCCAAATGTGGGTTACAGTACAAAAAACTTTTCCTTCTCTGTTCCAGACCCCTTCTTTAGGATCTATGCCCGCTATCCCATTCCTGCGTATTTGAGTTCCTCCAAACCTAGCCATCGTATCTGCGCCATTCACTTCTCCTACCTTTACCCTCTCTGTCCTTCCCAGCACAAAATCTCCAGGTTTCCGGCCTCTGAATATGGCTTTATCAAACTCCCCCCACTGCTCTTTTGAGTCATTTCTTCTGCTTTCATTCATACTAGAAGATCAATTTTTATATTAAAAAAATCTATTAGCAATAGTTATATGACAAGGGAGAAGAAAGGTGGTTCACGGTCACTGTCACTGTCCTCCCGCTGTTCATCGATTTTCTCAAGCAGGCCCAGGAATGTCTCCACTGGAGACTTTGTTGTTACTGTGTTTGGCATATCGAATACGACACGGGGAGCTTGCCAGGCTCTGCCGTGAGGGCGAGATACTCTTGGTAGCTTGCCGGGCTCTCTGAGAGGGGCGGAGGAATCGAACTCTGGTGGGCCATGTTGGCTGCGTGCAAGGCAAACGCCCTATCGCTGTGCTATCGCTCCAGCCCTAGAAAGGTGGTTAGATCACAGAAATTTAGTTCTATATTGTCAATGCTTATAATTAAAAGATCAGAAAAAGATCACTTGAATTTTTTTTTCTTTTTTGGGTCACACCAGCAATGCACAGGGATTACTCTTGGCTTTGCACTCAGGAATTACTCCTGGCGGTGCTCAGGGGACCATATGGGGTGCTGGGAATAGAATCCGGGTAGGCCGTGTGCAAGGCAAATGCCCAACTCGCTGTCCTATCACTCCAGCCTCACTTGAAAATTCTTTACTCCAGTTCTTCCTCCAAATATTTTCTGTTCCTTCTCATGTAATTCTTTCTTTCTCCTGCCACTTGAATGTACTGATTCCAGGGTCCCGATAGCTTCTCTGTCACCTAGGATAAGGATTCGCTCTCATCGCAGCATGGTGCAGTGCTGTTTAAAGAGGCCTTGGAGCTGGGCAGACTTGGATTTTGAATCTTGGCTCTTCTAGCTCTGCCTGATCCTATCTTTACTCTTCAATTTACTCATCAGCAAGAATAGCCAACAGTTCCTGGCCTCAGGACAGGCACTTCGCATATACGAACTTGTTTAAGCCTCACTCAACTCAGTGAGGTGAGTACATTGTCCCATTTCACATGTGCAATCAAGGAGGCACAGGACAATTACTTTTCTTACCCAGGACAGACGCAAGTAATCAGTGGATCCTCTCCTCCCCTTATTCTAGTTGTATGATTTCAGGGTCTGCCCATAGAGCACTGTACTATGTTACCTCTTTTAAAGGTAAAAGGTAAAGGCCCTCCCGTTGATCGTCGATTTGCTCGAGCGGGCCCAGTAACGTCTCCATTGGAGACTTTGTTGTTACTGTGTCTGGCATATCGAATACTCTCGGTAGCTTGCCGGGCTCTCCGAGAGGGGCGGAGGAATCGAACTTACACGCGGCCAACATGGCCGACCCAAGTTCGATTCCTCCGCCCCTCTCGGAGAGCCCGGCAAGCTACCGAGAGTATTCGATATGCCAGACACAGTAACAACAAAGTCTCCAATGGAGACGTTACTGGGCCCGCTCGAGCTCGAGTTACCTCTTTTAGGAAGGAAAAATCAAATAATCTCTCTAACATGGAAGACACATGCCTGTATAACTATAATATTGATTAGAGACCATTGGGGGATGGGATATATGACTGGTTCGCAATTGTCATTATATATTCTTCTAAAGGGCATAGTTCTGAGCTTCAGTCCTACAAGTTTAATGACTCTGATCAGGAGTTCTGCCTCAGTGACAGTACAGTGGGTAGGACACTTCCCTTTCACGTGGCTGACTGGGGTTCAAAGCCTACCAGGAGTGATCCCTGAGCACAGAGTCCGGAGTAGATCTTGAGCACAGCCAGATGTGGCCACAAAAAGTGAAAACAAAACAAAACAAAAGATTGTTTGCTGCATCGGATGTGTTATATGCAAACGCTTTCTTCCATTCAGTAGGTTGTTTTTTCATTAGAGCTTCATTTTTTTTTTGATGCAGAAACTTTATGCACAGTTTGATTTGATGCGGCCTCATTTGCTTATTTTTGTTTTTATTGCCTTTGCCACCAGGGTCATCTCATTGAAGATTCCTCTGTGGTAATCTCCTAGAGGTTTTGGAATTGTGTACATGAGAAACTGCTACTAACAGTGCTGTAAACCACAGAATTTCAATCATTTTTTAAAAATTTAAATGTCTACTACTGAGTCCTTAAGAGAGATGTTTTGAAGAAAGCAGCGGAGAACTGTCCTTCCTTGTAAGTCATTATCACTGTTCCACTTTGCCATTCGCTTGATATACCATCTCTCTTCTACCTGACCTTACCCTCATCGTCCCGCTCTCCTCATGCTTCTGCCAACAGTGCCTTTTGTTCCTTCCCCCCTTCACCAATCCAACCGAGTCACCAATCTAACTGAGGTCTTTAATTATCTCGGCCAGGACATTTCTGTGACCTTCTGTACTGGATTTCTGTTTCCAGTGCCTCCTGAAACAACATTTACTTACACATTTCTGTCCCATATTAGAGATCCTGGCCTGGACTACTTATCAGGACCCCCAAACTCACCTTGAGCTCTGCATTTGCCTGGGATGCCCTTCCTGAACCAGTGTCCAAGCTAAGATCAAGTTTTAATATTAGTCCCTCTTACACCTTTCCAGGCAGTTCCAATTGCATGCAAACCCTTTCTCCTTGCAGTCTGCGTGTGTGTGTGTGTGTGTGTGTGTGTGTGTGTGTGTGTGTTGGGTGAGAGCATTTCTGTGTATAGTCTTTTCTATCTCCACCTGGTTTTATATTTTTACACAGTCCTCCCGTTGTTCATCAATTTGCTTGAGCGGGTCCAGCAACATTGTGAGACTTGTTACTGTGTTTGGCATATCGAATACGACACGGGAAGCTTGCCAGGCTCTGCCGTGCGGGCAGATACTCTCGGTAGCAGCTGGCCGGGCTCTCCGAGAGGGGTGGAGGAATCGAACTCGGGTCGGCCATGTTGGCCGCGTGCAAGGCAAGGTTAATAATCAGTATTGTTTAAAAAATGCGAATTAACAAATGGAAAAAAACGAAGCCTAGAAGTGTAATTGGCACAATTTGCAAATCACTTACTAAATAATCAGTATTTCATAATAGTTAATATAATAAAGCCAATTGCCTGAGTTCACACCATCTTTTTTATCATTTATTAATTGTTACCCCATACAGACATCTTAGCTACTGTATAGCACAATTTTCTCATCAGAGGGAATAAGAGTACTGATTCATAGAATGGTCATGAGATTAAGTGAATTAATTCTTATCAAATGTTTGGAAAGAACTTAACCACTTTGGAAAGCCCTCAGCCATTAATGATTATTGTTGTCATTGTAAATAGCAAAATCTGAATACGATTCAAGGACCTTTGCCTCTTGGCCTGGTGCTCTTGATACCAGACTCCATCTCTTCTGGGATTTTGTAGTTTCTCACCACATACTGTTCTGTGGGTTTCTTCAGTGTCACTGCTCTTGATTTAACAATAATGTGACTCCCTCCAAAAAAGAATATATGTGCATACAAATGCACATACAAAGCATGTTCATGTCAATAGGGAAAAAAATATTGTTCTAGAAGGCTAGAACTCTGATAAAACTACAGTCTTTTTTTTTTTTTTTTTTTTTTTTTTTTTTTTTTGCTTTTTGGGTCACACCCAGCGATGCACAGGGATTACTCCTGGCTCTGCACAGGAATTACTCCTGGCGGTGCTCAGGGGACCATATGGAATGCTGGGAATCGAACTCGGGTCGGCCACGTGCAAGGCAAACACCCTACCCGCTGTGCTATCACTTCAGCCCAAAAACTACAGTCTTAAGCCAAAAACAATTAAAGGCCAGGGAGACAGCTCAGAGGACTTGAGTGTAAGCTTCACATTCACAGTGTCTTTAGCTCATTGCATGGCACTCTGTATTCCCCTCTGCCTCTACCACTAGAGACATCCCCAGGGGCCCCAGTACCACTGAGCAGTAATACCACCATCCCCGTCCCTAGCAGTAAGTCATCAGGCCTGTACTACCAGGCCAAGTATCACTTAGAGAGATCATGGGGCCCCGAGTCACAGCTAGAGAGACCCATCAACTGCCGTGCGGAAAAGGATCTTATGGCTAAGCAGGAGGTAAAACCGCGGGATCTTTATTTAATAGTCCCTTAAGATCCAAGGCAGTTTTACTAGTACCAAATGAAATGCAACTACTAGAGATTTAATATTATCACAGAAATGAAAGAACTGATTCTGGAATCAGGAAATGCTGCATTTACATCTCAGTCCCTCACTCACTAGCTTTGGAAATTTGGGTAAATTCCTTAGTCTCCATCCCTGTTGCGCCTACGCTATTTTTCTTCCTTGGGAGAGAACATCCATAAACTGCTCTATAGAACGCATCTAACATTCGTACCTGTCTTGAGGCTAAGCAGCATTTCCTGTCTCCATTTCAATTTACGTAAAAAAAAGCCTTCTGAGGGTTCATCTCAATGGAGAATTAAGTTTAATGGGAGTTTGTTTGTCAGTCTCCAGAGAGCTGGAATTCCCCACTTCTTTTTTAATTCCTCAGAATTAAGTGCTTCTGAGGTTGAAGGTGGGAAGTCCCCAAGAGCCAAATTACCAAGACTGAGCTTGTGAGGTCCTTCACTGGCTGTTGTAGGTATATTTCCTGTTCCTCCCTCGTAGTTCTTCTACCTTCTCTGTTTGCCTCGTATGTGGACTCAATGGAGGAAGTGTGTTTTTATTAAGATGCCAGTCCCAGAGAAGAAACAAAAGAATCTAATTTTGGATCTCAATTGATTTAGAAATTGACCTTTCTCATACCTAAAACCATGTGACCAAGAAGCATTTCCTTGTGAAGGGAACAAATCCCGTTCATCCATTTTGTCAACCTCTAATATCCTTCTGACCAGGGCACTGAGAGGACAAGTGATGTAAAATCAACCATTTAAAACCTTCATAAAGCTCAGATAAAGAAGAGAGCACCAAATAAAGGGTGTTGTGAGGACCCTCCCAGAGTGGGAGAAGCATGCTAAAAGTAGTCTATAGACCAAACATGATTGCCACTCAATGCCTCTCTTGCAAAACACAGTACCCAGAAGAAGAGAGAGAGAACAAGGGGGAATACCCTGCCACAGAGGCAGGGTGGGATGGGGGGGTGGGAGGGGGTGGGGGGTTGCTGGGACCCGTGGTGGTGGAGGGTGGGCACTGGTGGAAGGATGGGTACTTGATCATTGTATAACTGAAACCCAAGCACAAAAATTTGTAAGTCTGTAACTGTACCTCATGGTGTTTCACTAATAAAAAATTTTTTTAAAAATAAAATAAAAACCTTCATAAAATTAAGATGGTATTTTTTAAAGTAATAAGCACAAGTTATGGGACCTTATGGGAGACTATAGAATGAAGTTGTGCTGTGATATATATCAACATTGAATTAGAAAACAAGTTTTAGTAATTGTATTCAACTAAATGTCTCTCATTTCCTGCATGAACATTGATGCATTTTCCAGGTATAACTCCTTTCCTGAGAAATATTATTATAAAATATATAGCTTTAGAGCAACTCACTTTGTGACTATATCTTCATGAAACACTGTGGGTGTTGTGAGGCTTTTCCTGGTTCTCTGACACCAGTTTTAGGATGCCTGCTCTGAACTAAACCAAACTGGAAGTTGATGAAACAATATGACTAAGTTGGTCAGTAGGTGGCACCCTTTGCCCAGTGTTGACTGTGACCCTAGCACATAAGTACTGCCCAAGTTCTTCCGGGTCTGATCTTCCAAAATGAAATGACTTTTTGACCTTAAGTCTCTATTATATGCGAGTGTGAGGTTGTTCTGAAATACTGTGCTACCTTAATGTCTTTATTTTTTAATTTTACTTATTTATTTATTTATTAGTGAAACACCATGAGGTACAGTTGTAGACTTATAAACTTTCGTGCTTGGGTTTCAGTTATACAATGATCGAGTACCCATCCCTCCACCAGTGCCCATTCTTCATCACCAAATGATCCCAGTAGCCCTCCCCTCCGCACCTCCCCCCACCCCATCCCACCTCTGTGGCAGGTCATTTCTTTTTTTCCTTTGGGGTGTTGTAGTTTGCAATAGAGGTATTGAGTGGCCATCATGTTTGGTCTCTAGTCTACTTTCAGCATGCATCTCGCATCCCGGGTGAGTCCTCAAATCATCCTTTACTTGGTGTGTCCTACTCTATCTGAGTTGCCTTTTCCCCAGCATGTGCTGCCAGCTTCCAAGCTATGGAGCAGACCTCCTGGTACTTATCTCAACTATTCTTGGGTGTTCGACTCCCATTCTGTTACTTTATATTCCACAGATGAGTGCAGTCTTTCTATGTCTGCCCCTCTCTTTCTGGCTCATTTCACTTAGCATGATACTTTCCATGTAGAACCATTCGTGTGTAAATTTCATGACTTCATCTTTTCTAACAGCTGCATAATATTCCATTGTGTAGATGTACCAAAGTTTCTTTAACCAGTCATCTGTTCTCGGGCACTTGGGATTTTTCCAAATTTTGGCTATTGTGAACAGTGCAGCAATGAACATAGAAGTGCAGATGTCATTTCAACTTTACTTTTTAGCCTCTCCGGGGTATATTCCCAGGAGTGGTATTGCTAGGTTAAATGGGAGCTCAATTTCTAATTTTTTGAGAATCGTCCATACTGTTTTCCAAAAGGACTAAACCAATCTGTATTCCCACCAGCATCCCTGGGATGAATCCCACTTGGTCATGGTGTATGATCTTTTTGATGAGTTGTTGAATTCTATTTGCTGGTATTTTGTTGAGAATCTTCACATCCGCGTTCATAAGGGATATCGGCATGTAGTTTTCTTTTCTTGTGGTGTTTTTTTTTCCCAATTTGGTATTAGTGAGATAGGAGCTTCATAGAAACTGTTTGGATAAGTTTCTCTTTCTTCAATTTCCTGGAAAAGCTTGAGAAGAACTGGTAATAGGTCCTCTTTAAATGTTTGGAAAAATTCACTAGTGAATCCATCTGGACCTGGGCTTTTGTTTTTGGGAAGACTTTTGATTACAGTTTCAATTTCCTTGATATTAGTAGGACAATTCAGGTATTCCAGATCTTCTTGATTCAGCCTTGGGAGATTTAGGAATCCCGTAATGTATCCATTTCTTCTAGGTTCTCTTGTTTCATGGCATACAGACTTTCAAAGTAGTCTCTGATGATCTTTTGATTTCTTTGGTTTCTGTTGTGATATCCCCCTTCTCATTTCTGACTCGATTCATTAGGGTTCTCTCTCTCTCTCTCTCTCTCTCTCTCTCTCTCTCTCTCTCTCTCTCTCTGTGGCTCTTGATAGTTATTTATCTATCTTTTTTATTTTCTCAAATAACCAGCTCTTGGTTTCATTGATCTTTTGGATTGTTTTTTGGGTTTTCATGTTGTTGATTTCTGCTCTAAGTTTTATGATCTCTTTCCTTCTGCCTGGTTTGGGCTTCTTTTGTTGTTCCTTTTCTAAGATCCTGAGCTATGAAGTCAAGTTGTTTTTGTGGGCCCTTTCTTCCTTGCTGAGAAATGCTTATAGAGCTATAAATTTTCCTCCTTAACACAGCTTTAGCTGCGTCCCATAGGTTCTGGTAGCTCGTGTCTTCATTCTCATTTGTTTCCAGGTATCTTCTGATTTCTTCCTTGATTTCTTTCCTGACTTACTTGTTGTTCAACATTGAGTTGTTTAATTTCCAGGTGTTTGGTTTGGTTTTCTGCATCTGTACATGATTAATTTCTATCTTCAGCATGTTATGGTCTGAGAAGATAGTTGATACAATGTCTATCTTCCTGATTCTGTTGAGGTATGTTTTGTGGCCCAGCACATGGTCTATTCTGGAAAATGTTCCATGTGCACTGGAAAAGGATGTGTATTTTTTGGGGGGAAGGGTATAAAGCCCTGTATAGATATATTAATCCTCTGTCTTCTGTTTCTTCCTTCAGAGCCATTATTTCCTTACTGAGTTTTAATCTTCTTGATCTATCCAGGGGTGATAAGATGGTGTTGAAGTCTCCAGCTACTATTGTGTTGCTTGTAATGTCCTTCATTTATTTATGGTTACTTTTGAATTTCATTTTGGAATTAGAAATTTGACATTGTATTTTTTTTAGATTTTTATTAGTGAAACACCATGAGGTACAGTTGTAGATTTACAAATTTTTGTGCTTGGGTTTCAGTTATACAATGATTGAATACCTATCCCTCCACCAGTGCCCATTCTCCACCACCACTGATCCTAGTATCCCTCCCACCCCACCCCCATCCCACCCTGTCTCTGTGGCAGGGCATTCCCCTCTGTTCTCTCTCTCCTTTTGGGTGCTGTGGTTTGCAAAAGAGGTATTGAGTGGCAATCATGTTTGGTCTAGAGTCTACTTTCAGCATGCTTCTCCCATCCTGGGAGGATCCTCCCAACCCCCTTTATTTGGTGCTCCCTTCTCTATCTGAGCTGCCTTTTCCCCTGGCCTGTGCAGCTGACCTCCAAGTCATGGAGTAAACCTCCTGATACTTATCTCTGCTATTCTTGGTTGTTAGTCTCCTATTTTGTTACTTCATGTTCCCCAGATGAATTCAGTCTTTCTCTGTCTGTCCCTTTTTTTCTGATGTAGTGTCCTTCTTAAGGTTGTTAGCAGTTATTGCACGTATTTGGCTGGTCCTTCATTGGGTGCATATACATTTAGGGGTGTGATTTCTTCCTGCTGTACATATCCAGTGATTAATAAAAAATGGCCTTCACTGTCCCTGCTAATCTTTTTCAACCTCAAATCTATGTTGTCCGATACTAGTAAGGCCACTCCAGCTTTTGTAAGGGGGTTGTTTGCTTGCAGGGTTGTTTTCCATCCTTTGACTTTGTAGTCTGTGTTTGTTGTGATTGTTCTGATGTGTTTCTTGTAGGCAGCAGAATGTTGGGCTCTGTCTCTGAATTCGTGTTTGTGTCTCATCTATGAAGTTCTTGAGCTGTTCTTTATCCAAAAAATAGTTTACCATTCTTTCGAGTTTGAATGAGAGTTTAGCCAGATAAAGTATTCTTGGTGAAGCAAGCATTCATTTCAGTGCGTTTTCTTACTATATGCCACCATTGCCTTTGGGCTTGGAGGGTTTCCTCTGATAGGTCTGCTGTGAATCTAAGGGGTGCTCCTTTGTATGTGATTTCCTTCTTTGACCTTGCTGCTGCAGTATTGTGTCTCTATCCATGGCATCCATCATTCTAACTACGATATGTCTTGAAGCGTTTCTGTTAGGGTCTCTTTTAGCTGGCTCCCTTTGGGCTCCTTGAATCTGGATGCCTGCATTGTCCAACTCTGGGAACTTTTTAGCAATGATTTGTTTAACCGTGGCTTTTCCATTGGGACTGTTTCTCTGACCTTCTGATACTCCAATGATTCTAATGTTGTTCCTCTTGGAATCAACCCCTATTACTCTGGTTCGCTCTAGAGCTATTTTGAGGTCTCTTGCCATTGTTTGTTGTTGCCTGTAGGCTTCCTGCAGTTCATCTTCTAGCTCACTGATTCTGTCTTCAGCTGTAGCCATTTTACTGTTGAGGGCACACACTGAGTTTTTTATTTCATCTACCGAATCTTTTATTCGTGACATTTCTGTGCATAGCTTTTCAGTTTCTACTCTCATTTCTTCCTGTATTTTCTTGATTGTTTCTTTCATATCCTCCTTTAATTTACTGAATATTTGTCTCACTGTTTCATTAAGTTCATTGAACATCTTCATTACTTCATATCTGAATTCTTTCTCAGAGAGCTCCTTTAAGTGAGTAACACCTAATGAGGCTTCTGGACTCTTTTCATGGTCCTTGCCTCGTGGTGGAGATTTGCATTGTTTCTTCATGTTGGTGTGGTAGTATGGAGACTGAGATGTTACACGAGACTGTTGGGTATGAGTAATTTACCTGCCGCTGTGTGAGTGGCCGCTAGCCCAAAATTAGGCCACGCCCACTTCTGCAGAGGCCACACCCCCATGAGTACCTGGTGTGTGTGTGTGTTGGGGGGGCGGGGGGGGGGTGTACAACCTGGACCTGGGAGGAGAAGAAAACCGGGCAAGGTGGGCAAGGCATTTGGGACGAACAGGAAGAGGCTCAGGGATAGTGGGTGACCCAGGATCCTAGAGGACGCCTGTGGCACGTATGCGGGGAAAGCAAAGTCCCAGGTTCAAATAGTGACTGACCTCCTACCTTAATGTCTTTAAAGTAAACAAAATAGGTATAACTCATGATACAAACACACACACACACACACACACACACACGGAGAGAGAGAGATAGTTATAGCTAAATATCCAAATCACAGAGTTAACAATATCAAAAACAAGAAGTCATGAAATTTACATACAAGTGGTACTACATGGAAAGTATCATGTTAAGCGAAATGACTCAGAAAGAAAGGGATAGACATATAAAGATTGCATTCATCTGGGGAACATAAAGTAACAAAGTAGGAGACTAACACCCAAGAATGGCCGGGATTAGTACCAGGAATTCTACTCCATGGCCCGGAGACCAGCCACACATGCTAGGGGAAAAGGGAGCTCAGATAGAGAAGGGAGCACCAAATAAAGGGTTTTGGGAGGATCCTCCCAGGATGGGAGAAGCATGCAGAAAGTAGACTATAGACCAAACATGATTGTCACCCATTGCCTCTTTTGCAAACCACAACACCCAATAAGAGAGAGAGAACAAAAGGGAATGCCCTGCCACAGAGGCAGGGGGGATGGGGGGATGGGGAGTGGGAGGGATACTGGGACTGGTGGTGGTGGGAAATGGGCACTGGTGGAGGGATGGGTATTTGATCATTGTATAATTGAAACCCAAGCACAAAAATTTGTAAGTCTACAACTGTACCTCATGATGTCTCACTAATAAAAATTTAAAAAATTAAAAAAAAAAAAAAACAAGAGATCCAAACTTCAACAACCAACCAAACTTAAAAATGTGACTTTCAGGGATGGAATGGTATCTTTTTTATTTAAAAAAAATTAGCCAGCATTATTTGAGCCATATTATGCAAGGCATTCCTAAATTTCTGGGTTTATCTATTGTTCGTTTTGCCTGCAACCTAAAGAATTCAAACCATTAAGAGTAAATGAAACAATACATGTCAGGAAGTATTTTGTACACTGTAAACTGCCAAGCAGATGGAAGTGATTATCAACAAGCCCCTTTCAGCTTCACTCAGAGCAATGAAATCGTTTTTCATATGATTGATGATAAGTAATATTAATGTGGTACTTTTACATGGTGAAATCTGTTAAAATGTGCTTTGAGAAACCTGAACATGTTTATTATGTGAAATAATTACGAAAAAAAGTCAAAAACCCAAACTATAGGAACTAGATGTGACAGATCGTAATGGTATAATGATTCGGCAGATCAAAATGTTATGTTCTTTGACATTGTAATGACCCAGCTGATGAAAAGATGGAAGCCACTGACTCTGCTTTAAAGGTGAGGCCAAAGGAGGGAGTGATTTATCAGTACAAAACAACCACTTTTCTACAAGACTCTGATAAGCAGAATGCAAGAAAAATAAGAAGAGACAACCCCCCACCTAATCCAACCAACAAGTGGTCCTTGTAATACACCTCTGAAATGTGGCATAAATTTATATATTGAATTGAGTCTTCTAAGGTACTTTCTGGAATTCCTACCCACATTTCTTCTTCAATAAGGACTTTCAGGAAAGTTCTCAGGGAAGTTGACTCTTCAGGATCTGCTAGGAATCCTTCTTTTAAGCACTTGCCTCTCCTCCTTGCTCTTCTGTCAATTAAATTGTACGCTTATATTGTAGTGTGGACTCCCTGCCTATAAAATCCTATTTGATCACTTGACATCCCGTTACTCATCGATTTGCTCAAGCAGGAGCCAGTAACGTCTCCATTCATCCCTGTCACGTGCTAGTGTAGCCCAATGGTGTCTGCTCATTCTAGGAACACGAAGAGCCTCAAATCTATCATTCAGGGTCTTGACGAAGAAGTCTGACCATCTCGTATGTGGGCGGCCATGCAATATTTTGACATCCTGTGGAATCCAGTCAGTAATGGCTCAGGCCAGCGGTCATCTCCAAATCTCATTACATGTCCAGCCCATCTGATTTTCGATGCTTTGGCTAACGAGACAGCATCCCTGATTCTTGATCATCAACGAAGGTCGAACTCCGGAGATTCTTTCTCTCTCTTGAGTGAAGCATAATACTCTAAGCATAGCTCTTTCAGCTTCTCTTTGGGAGACCCGAATAGCGTTCTCATCCTGTTTTCATAGGGCCCAGGTCTCTGAGGTGTATGTTAATGCAGGAAGAACAGTGGAATCAAAGAGTTGTGCCCATAGCCAGAGGTTCTTCATCCTCTTAGCTATTTCTCCAATGCTCTTGAAGGCCTTCCAAGCTGCTCTCTTCCTCCTGCGCAACTCAGGTGCCAGATCATTCGTCATGTTGAGTTCTCAACCTAGGTACACATAACTTTTGCATTTGGAGATGTTCATTCCATTCAGAGCAAATGGAACATCAGGAACAAGTTTGTTTCTCATAAACATTGTCTTTGTGAGATTCAGCTGTAGTCTGACCTTTCTATACTCATGATTGAAGTCGGCCAGCATTTATGCCACTTGGCTAATGTTTGGTGTTATTAGAATGATGTCATCAGTGAAGCAAAGGTGGTGTAGTTGCTGACTGTCTATCTTCATTCCCATTCCTTCCCATTCCAGTTGTCGCAGGGCATTCTCGATGGTGGCACTGAAGAGTTTCAGTGAAATGATACCACCCTGCCCACCCTGCCAAACCCCTCTCTTTTTTTCTTTTTTTTCTTTTTGGGTCACAACCAGCAATGCTCAGGGGTTATTCCTGGCTCTGCACTCAGAAATTACTCCTGGAGGTGCTTGGGGGACCATATGGGATGCCGGGATCGAACCCAGGTCGGCCACATGCAAGGCAAACGCCTTACCTGCTGTGCTATCGCTCTAGCACTGAACCCCTCTCTTGACATGGATGATCACTTCCTTGCAGAATGGTGAGATTCTGGTAGTGAATCCGTAATACAGCTCACAGAGGATCCTGATGTATTGAGTTTAAATGCCCTGTTGCTAGGACTTTGATGACTGCTCCCGTCTCAACAGAATCAAAGGCCTTCTTTAAATCAATGAATGTTAGACAGAGCGGCATCTTGAACTCCTGAGAAACCTCAATGAGCTTGGTTACCATGTGGATATGGTCGATAGTTTGAATCCTTTTCAGAACCCGGTTTGCTCACATGGTTGTCCTTCATCTAGCATTCTGCCAATCCTATTCAGGATGACTCGAGTGAACAACTTGTAGAGGACAGGCAACCGGCAAATCGGGCCATAGTTGCCAATGTCGTGGATGTCTCCTTTGTGCAGTAGAATGGTCCTGCTTGTTTTCCACTGGGATGAAAACTTGCATTCAGATAGGTAGCGTGTGAAGAGCTGAGCCAGTTTATTGATGAGTAATGACGGTAGGTTCTTCAGGTATTCTTATCTGGACTGGGTGCTGTTTGCTTCTTTACCAACGAAAAGGCATGTTGGATTTTGGAAGGGAGAAAAAAATCCTATTATATGCAATTGGTTTGAACTGTAAATTGAAACCCGTCCAATTAAAATTGGGAGTTAGCACCAATTTTGGGGTTTGGTTTTGGGTAACTGGTGGTGCTTGGGGGCTACATTGGCTCAGTGCTCAGAATTGACTCCTAGCAGTGCTCAGGGGACCATGTAGTTCCAGGGATCAAACCCAGGCCTTCTGCATGCACAGTCTACACTCAAGCCCATTAAGCTCTTTCTCTGTCCCCAAAAGTTAGCACTAGAGGTTTGAACATCCCATTACACTGAGAAATATCAAAATAAAGCATCTTAACTGTTGTAAATGGAAAGGAGAAAGAAGGAATATTTTTCTGATTTAAAATGCATACTTTCATACCTTTGATACGAGAGATAGTATAGTGGGTACTTGTATAGAACAGAGGCTCCAAAGGTGATGGTTTAGTTTCCAGCTAACTTCACTATTTGGGAATCAATTTGAGGAAAGACCTCAGGGAAGACAATAAAAAGTTAGAATGTATTGGATGCAAAGAGAATTCAAATGCTCATACAGATGCAAAAACACAAAAATAATTTTAAAAAAGGAAGAGAAAACTTATTTATAATGAATTCCTAGGAAATTTAGAAGTGCCAGATTTTCTTTTAAATCACAAATATTAATCCCCCTAAATGGTATTAGATTCAGACAGGAATTTTCAGTTGATGCTAAAACTCTGAAGTAAAATTTTGCTGACAAACAAGGTCACAAATGATTTAGATATATAGGTTTAAAAAGAGAAAATAAGAGGGTTGCAGAGATTGTACCTATCTTGGTGCTGTCTAAGGCACCTACCTTGCAAGTGGCCCACGCCAGTGCAATCTCCTGCACCACGTATGGTCCCTGAGCAAAGAGAAAGAGTAAGCCCTGAATACCACCACCTGTGACCCAGCCCCCCTCAGAACCAGAAGTGAACAATAAAGAGGTAATAAGTTTCTGAGAGTGGAGAAATATGGACAAAGCCCCTTTTTCCCAAATGATCAAAGAGACATCTGACATCAGTGTCTCCTGGTGTGATGTGCTATGAACAATGCATAGATAGTATTCTGCCAGAAGTTTATAACCTGAATCTAATAAAGAAACATACAAGCAAGCTGAAAAATGAGAACTTTTCTACAAACTCCGTGGCCTATAGTCTTCTGAATTTTCACTCTCCTTGTATTTCTCTTCACTGTGTTATTTGGTTTATCTTATATTTATATATTGAAGTAATATAACATTCCACTTGTTTTAACTTATATTTTACTGTATCGTGCTGTATATCGTCTTAGGAATTTACTGTTTTCACACAGTGTGTTAACAATAGTCATCCATATAGTGGTTAGTAATAGATTTGTTCATTATTTTTGCTAGATAACATTCCATTATGTGAATGTCTTTCTGCCTGCAATGCCCCCTTTTTTTCTTTTTGCTTTTTGGGTCACACCTGGAGATGAACAGGGGTTACTCCTGACTCATACACTCAGGAATTAGTCCTGGAGGTACTCGGGAGACCATATGGGATGCTGGGAATCGAACCCGGGTCGCCCATGTGCAAGGCAAACTCTCTACCCTCTGTGCTACCACTGTAGCCCCTGTAATGCCCTTTTTATCCTTTTTTTTGGGGGGTAATGTATGTTTTGGGGCACTGCAGCACTGTCCTCCTGTTGTTCATCGATTTGCTCGAGCCAGCCCAGTAACCTCAGTAAAGTCTCCATCGTGAGACTTGTTGTTACTGTGTTTGGCATATCGAATACGTCACGAGTAGCTTGCCAGGTTTTGCCGTGGGGGTGAGGAACTCTCAGTAGCTTGCCGGACACTCGGAGAGGGGCGGAGGAATCAAACTCAGGTCAGCCGCTTGGGCCACGTGCAAGGCAAATGCCCTACACTCTGTGCTATCGCTCCAGCCCAAGTTTTGGAGCAATTTAACTTATTTCTTTTTCCTTTTCTTTCTTTCATTTTTTTGAGGGGGGAGCAGATTGTTTTTTGTACCGCACATGGCTGTGTTCAGGGTTCACTCCTGACCCTGTGCTCAGGGATCACTTCTGGAAGAACGTTGGGGACCAAAATGGTGCTGGAGATCAAAACGGGTCAGCCTCATGCAACGCAATCTCCCTTTCTACTGTCCTATCTCGCTGCAACTTTATGTTTCTTTTATTTATTTTTAGCCACACGAATTTACAGTTTTACGATACTGTCAACAGCAGGCATTCACGCAAACATTGTCCCCATCCTTGTCTCAGGATTCCCCCTCCACCTTGTCTCACTATTCCTGCCTTACTTTCTCCATCTCACTGCTCTGCTAAGGTCTGTTCTGTAGACCAAATCTTAGATAGTGTTGCTTTGGGTAATTTCTTATTCTTGTACTATGGAATTTTTATGTCACACACATGAGAGAGATCATTCCATATCTGTCTCCCTCCTTCTGGCTGACTTCGCTCAGCACGAAACCCTCCACACTGTCCAGGTAGCAGCAAATTGCATGATTTGTCTTTTTTTTATAGTCAAGTGGGATTCCATTGTGTATATATACCAGATTTTCTTTCTCTCATCATCCACTTTTGATGGGAACATTGATTGGTTCAACCTTCTAGAAAACAAAATGGACACTCGTCAAAATACTAATAATTCAGCTTCCATCTGACCCAGAAATCCCACATCCAAATATCTACCCCAAGGGCCCAAAAACTCTACTCAGAAAGTACATTTGCACTCCTGTGCTCATTAGAATACTATTCATAATAGCAAAAATCTGGAAACAACTCAAATGTCCAAGAATAGATGACTGGATAAGATAAAGAAACCATGGCCCTTTGTTTTCTTGGCCGAGTTAACTCTTAACCTTTGAATCTTAGCTCATGTGTCACTTCCCGGGGAGATGGTTTGTGACCTTCATAACCAGATGAGGTTAGATCTCTTTATAGAAATATCAAAGCAACCTGAATCAACTTGCATATTTCCTTTGCAACGACAGTTGCAATCTTATATAGCATTATTGATTTGGATCTAACCAACTCCCACTAGGTTCTAAGTCTTTTTTGTTGTTGCTGTTGCTGTTGTCATTTTGTTGGTTTTATTTATTTCTTTACTGAATCACCATGAGATACAGTCACGAAGCTTTCATGATTGAGTTCAGTCATGCAATGACTGAACACCCATCCCTCCACCAGTGCACATTTTCCACCACCGATGTTTCCCATATCCCTCCCGCCACCCCCATTCACCCCACCCCCTGCCTCTATGGCAGGCACTTTACTTCTTACTCTCTCTCTTACTTTTGGGAATTATGGTTTGCAATACAGACAATGAGAATCCATCATGTTTGGTCTTTTGTCTACCTTCGGCACACATCTCCCATCCTGAGCGATCCCTCCAACCATCATTGACTCCAACCAACATCAGTGACCCCTTCTCTACCCCAACTGCCTTTTCCCCCAGCATATATGGCAAGCTTCCGACAGTGAAACAACCAATCCGCCTGGCTCTTGTCTTTACTGTCCTTGGGTGTTAGTCTCATCTTATGTTATTTTACATTCCTCAAATGAGTGCAGTGAGTCTGTCTGTCCCTCTATTCTGATTCATTTCACTTAGCATGATACTTATAAGCAAATTTCATGACTTCATTTTTTTTCTAATAGCTGCATAGTATTTCATTGTGTAGACGTACCATAATTTCTTTTAGGTTGTAAGTTCTCAAAGGGCAGACACCATGACTATATTTGCTTGCTATTAATTATCCAGTTCCTAACACCTCGTAAGAACTTAATAAAAGCTGTTTCTTAAATGAATCATGAAAATAAATTCTACTATGTCTCTTAATAATTTAGTTAACAGTGGATCCATACACACTGTTACTTCTACACTATACCTTCTGTGTTTATGCAATTACACACTGTAAAGTTAACTCTATGAACAATGATGAAATCACCTAACAACCCATTTCTTAGAAAATATTCCCTTCATTAAGCTATGCAAGCTTTCTCTCTGAACAGTACATCAAAATGAACATATTCATAGATGATATCTATAAAAGTAGTCTCATAAAGATTCCATTTTTTTCAATGATTTATTTATTTATTTATTTACTTTAAATCTATACTTGGTGATACTCAGGGCTACTTCTGGGTTTATGTTTAGAGACCACTTCTGGTGCTACTTCGGGCGGGGAAGAACCATCTAGGTGCTGGGGATTCAACTAGAGTCAGTTACACACAAGGCAAGGGCCTTAGCCTGTGCACAGTATCTCCAGCCCTATTACTTTTTAAGACTTTTTAACTGGATCACTGTGAGATAGACCCTTACGAACTTGTTCATGATTAGTTTTCAGTCACACAGCGTTCCAACACCCATTTCTTCGCCGGTGTATGTTTCCCAGCACCAGTCCGTAGTTTCCCTCCCATCACCCCTACTCCCAAATCCCTGCCTGTCTCTATGGCAGTTGTTGTTGTTGTTGTTGTTGTTGTTGTTGTTGTTGTTGTTCTTCTTCTTCTTCTTCTTCTTCTTCTTCTTCTTCTTCTTCTTCTTCTTCTTCTTCTACTTCTTCTTCCTCCTCCTCCTCCTCCTCCTCCTTCTCCTCCTCCTTATCTTCTTCTTCCTCCTCTTTCTTCTCCTTTCCCCTTTGGGCATTGTGGTTTGCAATATAGATACTGAAACATTATCTTGTATATCCCTTTACCTACTTTAAACACTCAGTTCTTGTCCAGCGTGATCATTTCCAACTATTATTATCATATTGGTCCCTTCTCTATCTTAGCTACCTTCGCCCCACACACACTTGTGGTAGATGCCAACCATTGACCATCCTCCTAGCTCCTGTTTTCCCTAACCTCGGATATTAGTCTTCTACTATATATTTTTATATACCACAAATGAACGCAATAATTCTGTATCTACCCCTCTCCTTCTGACTCATTTCAGAGTATCAGCATGATACTCCGCTTGTCCATCAATTTATAGGCAAATTTCACGGCTTCATTTTCCCTAACAGCTGTATTGTATTTCATTGTGTAGTTACTTCATCCAATCATATGTTCTCAGGTACTCAGGTTGTTTTCACTCATATAACTATTTTGGATAGTGGTGCAATGAACATAGGAGTAAAGATGATGTTTCTGCTGTGTGTTTTGGGGACTCCAGGGCATATCCAACCTAATTTTTAAATTGAAGTTTTATTATCTTCTAAGTTTTATTATCTTCTAAGTTTTATTGGTCACGTAATGAGATTTAAAGACAACCGCTGGACTAGAGCTGTTACCGACTGGATTCCACGGGATGTCAAAAGACCGCGTGGCCGCCCACCTACCAGATGGTCAGACTTCTTCGTGAAGATCATGAACGATCGGTTTGAGGCCCTTCATGTTCCCGGAGTGAACAGATGCCATTGGGCTACACTAGCACACGACAGGGACAAATGGAGACGTTACTGGCGCCCGCTCGAGCAAATCGACGACTAACGGGAAGTTAAGTGATTAAGTGATTAAGTTTTATTAGGAATTTCATTTGAAATTAACATGTACATATGCATTAGTTTCACCACTGAAAGTACAATTTTATCTTCAGTACCACTAACTCCTTTTATCTTATTTACCCACCATTCTTTTTCATTTTCTTCTGGTAACTATTCTTACAGTCAACCAGTTTATTGGCCTTTATATGGTAATATGTTTCCTCTATATGCCACATATTGGTGATACCATGCAAGTCAAGATAAAACAAATGATTTCACTCATATAACTTTTAATACCATTATCAAACTTTTAAATAGGCTAAAAACTGTTGACATGAGATCTGTCATGATCTGGTCTTTTCCTCACAGCTCACATTTGAATATTTGGTCACATCTGTTCATTATAGTTTGAAAACAGTGCTTACCCCAGTACACTATCCCAACTCAAATCTAAGCATAATGCTTTAGAATTTTCAATTCCCTAAGTAGCACTGTAGCACTGTTGTCCCGTTGCTCATCAATTTGCTTGAGCGGGCACTAGTAACATCTCCATTGTGAGACTTGTTGTTACTGTTTTTGGCATATAGAATACGTCACGGGGAGCTTGCCAGGCTCTGTTGTGTGGGTGGGATAGTCTCGGTAGCTTGCCGAGCTCTCCGAGAGGGGCAGAAGAATTGAACCCAGGCTGGTCAGGTGCAAGACAAACACCCTTGCCACTATGCTATTGCTCCTGCCCAGTTCCCTAAGTATGTCTCATCATTTTCCTTTGCTTATGTTATTTCCTCGTCCCAAAGAGTCCTCTTTTCATTTCTAAGTACTTCAGTCCTACCCAGTGAGCATTTCAAATGTCATATCCTACCCACCAAATACTTCTCTTAGTTCAGATGAAATGATTTCTTCTATGTCTAGACCATTGCCACACACCACCTCCTGCATGCTAATTTGTGCACAATCAAACTTTCTTCTTTTATATTGGAAAAAACATGGGTTTTGTATTCATACCTTGGTCCTGAATAGGATTGGCAGAACACTAGCTGAAGGACAACCATACGAGCAAGCCGGGTTCCAAAAAGGATTCAGCATGATCGACCATATCCACACAGAAACCAAGCTCATTGAGATTTCTCGGGAGTTCAAGATGCTGCTCTGTCTAACGTTCATTGATTTAAAGAAGACCTTTGATTCTGTTAAGACTGAAGTGGTCATCGAAGCCCTAGCCAAACAGGGCATTCAAACTCAATACATCAGGATCCTCCGTGAGCTGTATTACGGATTCACTATCAGGAGCTCACTATTCTACATTGATGTCAAGAGAGGGGTTCGGCAGGGTGATACCATTTCACTGAATCTCGTCAGTGCCACCCTCGAGAACGTCATGCAATGACTGGAATGGGAAGGAATGGGAGTGAAGCTAGACAGGCGGCAATTACACCACCTCCACTTCTCTGATGACATCGCTCTAATAATACCCAACAATAGCCAAGTGACACAAATGCTGGCCAACTTCGACCGTGAGTGTGGAAAGGTCAGACTACAGCTGAATCTCACAAAGACAATGTTTATGAGAAACGGACTCGTTCCTGACGTTCCATCGTTCCATTCACTCTCAATGGAATGAACATGTCCAAATGCAACAGTTATGTGTACCTAGGTTGAGAACTCAACATGACGAACGAACTGGCACCTGAGTTGCACAGGAGGAAGAGAGTGGCTTGGAACGCCTTCAAGAGCATTGAAGAAGCAGCTAAGAGGACGAAGAACCTCCGGCTCCGGGCACATCTCTTTGATTACACTGTTCTTCCTGCATTAACATACACCTCAAAGACCTGGGCGCTACGAAAACAGGATGAGAACGCTATTCAGGCCTCCCAAAGAGGAATCGAAAGAGCTATGCTTGGAGTATGACGCTTCACTCAAGTAAGAAAAAGAATCTAGAGTTCTGACCTTTGTTGATGATCAAGAATCAGGGATGCTGTCTCATTAGCCAAGGCATCAAAAATCAGATAAGCTGAACATGTAATGCGATTTGGAGATGACCATTGGACTAGAGCCGTTACCAACTGGATTCCACAGGACATTAAAAGATCACATGGCTTCCCACCTACCAGATGGTCAGACTTCTTTGTCAATTGGTTTGAACTTCTTCTGAACAATCAGTTTGAGGGTCTTCGTGTTCCTAGAATGAGCAGATGCCATTGGGTTACACTAGCATGCAACAGGGATGAATGGAGATGTTACTGACACCCGCTAGAGCAAATCAATGAGTAACGGGATATCAAGTGATCAAGTACTTCCTAAAATTTTTTACATATATATAATTATATCTAATTAAAAATGTTGAGATCAGAGAGATAGTATAGGGGATGAGGATCTTGTACAAGACCAAACAGTTGGACGTGGTCCCAATTCTCTCTGCAGAAACAAGTCAGAAATATTGCTCACATGAAAATTGATCAATACTTGGATAATGCTGAAAGGTCATTGCCTTCCCTCTAATCCCATATGTTTCTGGAATAACACTTTGGCTTCACCATCTCTTTCTAACTTTCCCTGTGTGAAGAAGGAAAGTGATTTTACAATTAGTGATTTGGGGAAGAATAAAATGATCATCCTAACTTAATATCTTTAACTTAATGTGGTTTTAGTTTTGAATATCTTTCATAATATCATTTTTCCTTTTTTCCCTCCTCCTCCTTTTCTTTGTCTCTCTCTCTCTCTTTCTCCAGCCCACCTGTCAGCCATACCTACTTATCATCTGGACTGAAACATTATATTCTACCCTCCATATGGTAAACTTATTGAGACAGGCTCTGCCGGGGCTTGGGAGTGAGGGCCATGACTGGTGAGTAATCTCTCTTACTTGGAGATGAGGGTAAGAAACCTTTTCAGTTCTTAAACCAGGTTTCCCGTCTCTTTATCAGTGATAAATTTCATACTTTGATCTTCGTCTTTCAGTTTTTCTTATCTCATGGATGAGACAACTTATACCTCAGGTGGGACATAAAAGAAATTTATTTGGTGTCCTAAAAACTACAACCATAGAGTAATATGATGCTGTGTTTAAATGAACAAACCAGAATTTTCATCCCCAAATATGGTGCACCTTTACACCCATCCACCAAGTTAGCGATGCATAGACTCCATTTTTATATTCCAATAAGGTACTATAGTTGAAAATCTTTCGGGTGTATTGTTAGAGCCTGTAGACAGTTTCATTGACATCAAAACTCATCTTACAAAAGCTTATTTCAGTATTTCAGTGGAAGTGAAAAATGTTATTGTATTGTATCAAGGGCTAGTGAGGAACAGGCATTTTGAATCCACACAGGGAAGATAAATTTAAAAAATAATTTAAAAATAATAAAATGTGTGTCTCCTAATTTAAAGAGCTCCTAAAAATGCTTGGAAAACAGTCACATTTTAAAATTGCATATGGCACTCAAACCCCACTCTAAAAAAAGTAACAGCGCACATATACATGCTGCCCGAGTCTGTGTGCTGCTTGTGCCCTCGTGGCCGAGCACATGTTGTACCTGAGCACATGTGTCACCCGCATCTCCCCTCTTGAGATGTGTACTTTCATACTTTCCTGTTTAATGCTGGGATGTGTGTAGGGGTTCTCTCCACCCTTGGAGAAGCCTGCGTTCTCCTTCCTTCCCTTCAAAACCTCCAAATAAAATCCGTTTTACTTCAAAAAAAATAATACTCATTAGTCACATAACCTGGGTACGTCTACTTAAGTCACTTTATAATGGTGATGGTAACATTGGATGTTAGTTTTTTTCAAACTCAAAGGATACAGAGACATGGGCCATGCCACTTATTTTCTGTGTCATCTTGGATAAAATCTGTAACTTGTTTCAACCTCAGTAAAATCAAGTTAATAGACACACCATCCACACATCCTCAGGTGTATTTTGGAAATGAGAAGGGATGAAACAATTGAAAGTCTATCAATGTTGAGGGAAATACAAAAGTCAGTTGATTTATGATTGTCATAATTAGTATTCTTCCCTGGTCCTTTTGAACTTTATCCATCCTTCTACACATAAGCCTGGCAGCAGATTTGGAATCTGAAAGTCTCTAAAGAGACTGAGGTCAATCTGGAAACACACATTTCGGGATTCAAATAAGTCACTAGGGCAAAACAAAAGCAAACTAACCACTAGCCAATGACTCAGTAAGCAGCATTTTCTGTAATCACTTGATTTGTTTTGCCCCATTTTCTGTAAGTCACTTGATTTGCACTGGTTATGGGGTGACACGTTTTACATATCTAAAAAAACATTAGTCATCATTGATGACATAGTCATCATTGTTCTCCTACCTTGCTTAAAAGACTAAATGATGTACTCCTACAACCTTAATAGCATCTCTATGCACTGAAATACAGTCAATAGTTATTGAAAATTTATAATTTGATAAATAAATACAGTTTAAGTTTATTAATCAACAACACAGCTATTGGAACTGGAACTATTTTTTTTTGGTTTGGGGGGCTACATCCCACTGTACTGAATGCTTATTTTTGGCTCTGTGCTCAGGGATCATTCCTGTGGTGGTGCGCTGGTGACTATGCGTGGTAACAGGGATTGAACCCAGGTCAGCCACTTACAAGGCAAGTGCCTTGCCTAATGTACTATTTCTCTGATCCCAGCCATTATTTTGTCCTGATTTTATAGATAAGACTGTGGAATTACTGATAAATTAAATAAGTTCATCAAATTTCCAAGCTGGTAACTTATCCTTAAAGTGGGTTAAGAAAATTTATATGACTAAAAACGTATATTTCTCTGAACCTTCAAATGCATATGTCTCGGTTTCCTAAACAGAAAACCCAATACTTTTTTCTCCTTTATGTTTTACTTTTGAGGCTTACTTAGGATATATTCTGAGGGTTTTTATGTATTATTAATGATTGATGAGTTCTCCTGGAAACCACTTTATTTTTTTTTTCTTTTTGGGTCACACCCGGAAATGCTCAGGGTTACTCCTGGCTTTGCACTCAGGCATCACTCCTGGCGGTGCTCAGGGGACCATATGGGATGCTGGGAATTGAACCCGGGTTGGTGTGCAAGGCAAACACTCTACCCACTGTGCTATTGCTCCAGCTCCCAAGAAACCACTTTAAAGACTAAAGGACCCCCGGGGTTGGAGTGATAGCACAGCGGGTAGAGCATTTGCCTTACAAGCAGCTGACCCAGGTTCGATTCCCAGCATCCCATATGGTCCCCTGAGCACCATCAGGAGTAATTCCTGAGTGAAAATCCAGGAGTAACCCCTGAGCATTGCCAGGTGTGACCCCCCCCAAAAAAGACTTAAAGGACCCACTAATGTGGTCCTAGGGGTTAACATTTGGGTATACAGAAAAAGAACCCTATGAAAGTTAAAATAACAACATTCAGTGCATCTTAAAATCAGGGTTTTTTTGGATAGGGTTTAAGAACTGAACAGGAGGAAGAGAGCAGTGTGGAATGCCTTCAGGAGTATCAAAGACGTTGTTAAAAGGATGAAGAACCTCTGGCTCCAGCCATATATTTTTGAGTCCACCATTCTTCCTGCACTAACATATGCCTCAATGAGCTGGGCCCTATGAAAACAGTATGAGAGCACTATTCGGGTCTCCCTAAAAGGAATCGAAAGAGCTGTGCTTGGAGTATCATGCTTCACTCAAGTGAGAGAAGGAATCTGGAGTTCTGAACTCTGTCAATGATCAAGAATCAGGGATGCTGTCTTATTATCTAAGTCGTTGAAAATCAGATGGGCTGGACACGTAATGTGACTTGGAGATGACCGCTAGACTAGAATCGTTACTGACTGAATTCCACAGGAAGTTCAAAGAACACCTGGCCGCCCACCCACGAGATGGTTGGACTTCTTCATGAAGAACCTGAATGAAGGGTTTGAGGCTCTTCGTGTTCCTGGAGTGAGTAGACACCATCGGGCTACACTAGTATGTGACAGGGACGAATGGAGACGTTACTGGCGCCCACTTGAGCAAATCAATGAGCAACAGGATGACAAGTGATACAAGTGTGAAGAGTTTAAGAACCTACTAGAAATTTTTTACTAGATCCAAATTCCTCAATATCCAGGACCCCTATTTTGCCTTCTGGTTACTTTCCACTCTCTGGTATCCATTTTTCCCCCTGAAAACAAGAAAACAACTGTTTTTGCGAACCACTTCCTGAAATACAACACAGAATGAGTCTTCAAACTTCCCTAATGCGCATCTTCACTGGAACCAAAGTCCTTTTCACACTCACTTACAAGGAGAGTTGTGATGAAAGTAACTTTCCTAGTATATTTTCATCAGTGTCATGTTTTCATTTTACTTTTCCACTATAAAGTAAAAGGCCCTCCCATTGATCATCGATTTGCTCGAGCGGGCCCAGTAACGTCTCCATTGAAGACTTTGTTGTTACTGTGTCTGGCATATCGAATACTCTCGGTAGCTTGCCGGGCTCTCCGAGAGGGGCGGAGGAATCGAACTCGGGTCGGCCATGTTGGCTGCGTGCAAGGCAGACGCCCTCCCCGCTGTGCTATCGCTCCAGCCCCACTATCGCTCCAGCTCCACTATAAAAGTGTTAATATTAAAGTATGAATCCTGAGAAATAAAGAAGTCAAAAAGAAGATATCCTGAGTGTGGTAGTTATACATTAACTGTTCATGTCCATGAAGTCTGACATAGTACTGGGTATTTAGAGGTGCCAATACATAATGAAAAGCAAATACTTTTAAAAGGCTAGTGAGCATTCATTGTCAATGAGCTCCAGACTTGCAAGGAGGAGGAATCAGAGCATTGCCCATTGATCATGAATATGTAGTGGACAGTTACAGAATGCATAAACAATAAGAAAGGTTTAGGCACCATGGTTCATGGGTGCATGTTTGTTGAATTATACAGAGAAGAAAGAAGACCTCATGAAGCTTACTCTCTAATCAGAGCAGACTTTACTGCACACATTCAAGGCATTTCTCCTTAGAATGCAGGCCCCACTTGACCCTCCAACATATCCTGCCGACCCACTAAGTCCAGCTCAAACACATCTACTAAAAGTCTCCAGTGATAGATTGAATTATACACTAAACACAGACACACACAGAGACACACACATGTGCATGCACACACACACACATATACACACACACAAACTTCCACCTTATAACCCCTGCAATGTATGAATGTTGCTTTACGTGGTTAAAGAGATTTTAGCAGATGTGATTAAGAACACTGAGATGGTCTGATATGATCTTAGAGGTTCCTACAAGAAGGAAGCATGAGAAGTTGAGTTCATGGGAGAAGGTAATGCCATAATGGAAGCAGAGATGAGTGATGTTCTTCAGAAATGGAAGGGAGAAAGGGCGGAAGGGAACCCAAGCAAGACATAGAAAAGACCACCAGAAAATGGCAAGGAGAAAAATCTCCCCACAAAAGCCTCCAGGAAAAAAAGGAGCTTTGTTGAAGCTAACTTCAATTTCGTGAACCCAGTTTCAGATTTCTGGCCATTAGATGTTAAGATTTATTAATCTTTTTATTAATTTTATAATTTATTTTATTTATTAATTTTAATTAATTATTAGATGTTAATTTAACAATTAATTGTTAAATGTTAAGATTAATTATTAAATGTTAAGATTAATTAACATTAGATGTTAATTAAAAATTTAAAAAGTCACTAAGAAGTTGGGAACTTATTATAGCAACAATAGGAAACTTCTCTCATATCCATGTTGATCTCTCCGTTCTCATTCAAAACTCCATAGAGCCTGTTTCCTAACCTAAGTGTAAGATCCTTTGGGGCAAAGACATTCTCTAAGGGGTGGGATATCTAACATGAGATCAGCTTTCAGTGAAAGGCTTAATCGATATTTATTGAGAAAAAGTAAATATTGAGTTCAAGACTTCATTACACCAACATGAGGGAGAAATACTTTTACCCTACAATTATATACCATTAAAAACGGAGTCTGTCGGACAGAAATTTTTACATCAATGTTCAAAGCAGTATTGTTCTAAATAAAAGATACAAATAACACAAAGTCAATCAGTGGATGAAGGTATAAAGAAAATGTGATTTGTATGTGTATAGTAATATAAATGTTACTGAGTCTCAAAAAGGATGGACATTCTGACACATGGATAAATCTTGAAGACAATATCTAACTGAAATATGTCAGTTATAAACTGACTAATACTATATGGCTCCACTTATAAGCAGTATCTAGAGTGATCAAATTTACAGAATCAGAAAGTAGAATGTTAGCTACCAAGAGAGAAGTGTAAATGAGAGTTATTGTTCTAATAAGTCCAGAGTTTCAATTTGGGATGATGAAAAAGTTGAGAGAAATAGTGATGATGAATGCACAAAAACATAAATGGGCATCCAGAGAGAGTACAGCAGTCAAGGCACTTTCCTTGTATGCAGCTGACACCGGTTCAATCACTGGCACCCCATACCAGGAACAATGTCCCTGATCACAGAGTCAGAAATAAGCCTTGAGCACAAATAAGTATGGTTAACCTGTTCCCCAATGTTTATATGTATGTGTGTGCATACATCTATATACTAGATAGATAGATAGATAGATAGATAGAAGGTAAAAGGTAAAGGTAAAGGCCCTCCCGTTGATCGTCGATTTGCTCGAGCGGGCCCAGTAACGTCTCCATTGGAGACTTTGTTGTTACTGTGTCTGGCATATCGAATACTCTCGGTAGCTTGCCGGGCTCTCCGAGAGGGGCGGAGGAATCGAACTCGGGTCGGCCATGTTGGCTGCGTGCAAGGAAGACGCCCTACCCGCTGTGCTATTGCTCCAGCCAGATAGAAGATAGATAAAAATTCCAGAAGATAGATAAAAATTCTTCTATCTTCCAGATAGAAGATAGATAAAAATTCAAACCCTTGAGATATTTCTATGGCTATGTATTTATATGTATACATACATAGTCGTGTTTATATATGATTTTCGTGCAGAAGGCCCAGGTAGGTCCATGTTTGATCCCCAAACACCACTGGGAGCAAAATCTTGAGCTCTAAGTTAGAAGAGTAACCCTTAAGCATCACTAGATGTGACCCAATTTTTTTAAAATATAAATGTATTTTATAAATGTAGATGCATTTAATGCCACTTAATTTAATGTTTAAAAGGTCCTAGTTATACAGCATACATTTAATATATGCAAACCTCTGGAGTCTGAATATTGTACACTCGCCTGAGCACTGTGGTTTGAGACCCTGACTGTCCATGAATATTGCACCTCACTGTCAGGTCCAGTCTGAGTGGTTCTAGACCCCCACAGCACCTCTGGGGATTCCCCTTATAAAAATAAGTAATTTATGGGGCTGGAGAAATAGTATAGTGGGGAGGGTGCTTGTCTTGCACTAAGCCAACTTGGGTTTGATACACACAGGGTCCACAAGTCCTGCCAAAATGGATCCTTGAACGCCAATCTAGGAGTAACCCTGAGCACAACCAGGTATGACCCCAAAACCGAAGGGGTAATCCATTTTCCCCCACTCATCACTTGTAATAAACGTCATGCTCAAGGCCGAGCTGTGAGCACAGTGGGTAGGGTATTTGCCTTGCATGAGGCTGACCTGGGTTTGATTCCCATATGTTCCCATATGCTCCCCATATGCTTCCCCAAGCACTGCCAGGAGTGATTCCTGAGTGCATGAGCCAGGAGTAACCCCTGTGCATCGCTGGGTGTGACCCAAAAAGAAAAAAAAATGTCATGCTCAAGCAGCCCAGCGTAAACATCTTCTGGTCATGTGGAACTCTGGTTGGAGGGTCTTGGATGCTGCTACTCTAGGGCTTCAGTGCTAGTAACCACTTCCAAGAGATGAACTCAAGACGGGAGACCAACTCATGCCTTGAGGCTTGGAAGGACTGGAGACACAGAACGAAGATCTCTCCAGCTTTCCAGGAAAACGTCAGGGGAGCCCAGATTTTACAACGGCTTCTAAAGAATGAATGGAGCAGTTGAATAGAGACAGACAGGAAACCTATTTTGTCCACTAATTTGCAGCAAGTGTAGGTGTTTCTCCCTCAGAAAGACAGGAAAACCCTGGCAGCCACAAGCCGTAAATCCCCACCTCCCATTTCGCCTGCCATTTTTTCCTCTCACAGTGGACAGGGAAAGAGCACTCTGCCCTAGAGCAGGACCTACTGTCAGATGAACCCCCATGAGTGGCAGATCCCTGAGAAACTAAGCCCTGAGCCCTGACTTCTGAAACAAGCACAGTCATGCATGCTAAGGAGAAGTTTAGAGGGGACCCGTCCTGAGGCCCACCTGGTTTCTGCTGAACAACATTGACAATATTTCTATGCTGTGGGTCTTTTTTCTTGTGTGTAAATGAGTAGGCTGAAAGTGTTCTCTATCTCATAGCTTCATTGTAAGGATACAACGATAAGACACAGCACACGTAGATCAATGTCTGGAAAGTATCTGACATTCACTATTATTATTGTTAAAATAGGAGTCTGATACTGGGAAGCTGGCAGGCTGACAGCTGCAGCAACTAGCCTGCTTTTTCTAATCCCCAGCAACCACGGCTTACACAGTGAGTGCCAAGGGGACAAGGGCAAGATCCCAACAGCATTTGTTATAAAAGGCTTATGGTGATGAATAAGATGATCCCAAATCTTGCCATATTGCCTGGTTACAGAGTTATAACACTTAAATGCATGGCCTGGGGATAGAGGATTTAGTTCAGTGGTAGAGTGCTTGCCTTGGACATGTGAGGCCATGGGTTTCATTCTTGACATGACAATTAAATCAAATAAAAATTAAATAAAAGGTCTAAACCTTTTTCATTCACAGAGGTAGAGATAAAAGACAGAGAAAGGGAGAGAAAGAGAGAGACATCTCCCATTATTAACATTCTGTATACCTCAGACCTGTGGGGAAAATCACACGGGGATCTTCAGTACTAGTTTGCGAAATTCTCTTGTACTTGTTCCCTCAGTTGCCGCTGAGGCTCTTAGTCATTCCATTTTCAGCTTGTTTACAATAATCAATATTTCAATACTGAAGAAGTAGTTCTCCAATTTTACAGAGGTCTCAGCTTAAAAGAAACAACCTCTGGAGCGTGGGAATAGGACAGGCAGGTGAGGCATAGAAGGGCACATGCAAGGAGTTTGATCCTGGAACCACATGGCCTCCAAAGCATCACAGATGTAGCCCTAGAAATTTCCAGTTATCCTCAGGTGTGGTCCTGGTGAAGGGACTCTGGTGGTTCCTTGAATCAGGACCCAACTCACAGACATTCTCAGTCCTCAGCATTGAATCCCCTACTGGTTGGTAAAGAACACTAGGAATGGCTGTGGGGAACTTCTGAGCACCACTTGGAAGGCCTCCCCAAAATACTCAGAGGAAGCATTTTAAAATTTAAAATACCTCTCAATTTGTCCTAGATATCGGTGGTGTCTAGATTCTATAATAGAATCACCATAGTCCTTTCCCCTAACCTCAGTGAAGAAGTCAAAGGTTTATAAATAACACTCATCATCAGGATGCACCAGATATCAGCCAAGAATTACATAATCACACCCTCTTGCTTCATGGTCCTATAACAAAGCAAGACATCTAAATCCAGTATGATGAACTCATTTTTTTCATAATTTTATTTATTTATCTTCCCTCAAGAATCAGAGCAGCCAGGAGGAGCCGAGTCAATGCCTACAGATGACCTGGTGCCAACCCAGCCTGATCTATGTGTTATGCAAGCTGAAGTGTCATGACTGCTGTTCTTCCCAAATTTATGTGGTTAGGCCCTTTTCTCACTGGTATAGGTATGCACCCCCCAAATGGTTTAGTAGAAAGCATGCCCACCAACCCTGGGCAATACTCATCTCCAAGACCTACTTTAAAAATTACCGCGGCTGTGGCCAGACGGTGGCCATGGTGCTGGTCTTGCATACAACTAACTTGGGTTTTCTCCCCAACATTCCATCTGGTTCCTGAGCCTCGTTGGAGTGATACCTGAGCACAGAGCTAGGAGTAAGCACTACACGTTGCCAGGTCTGGTCTCCCACCCCCCAAAAAGAATAACTCCACAGGGGTTGGGGAGTTAGCCGAACATAGTGAAGCCCTGCCAGTTCAATCCTGTCAACGAAAGCTAATCTCCTACTACCTCATCACCACTCTGGTAATCCCTAGCTTTGCTAGGCTTGAGCTGTACTTCATCAACTGGGTGCAAGAACTGGACTATTAGGCCTAGTCTGTGAGGCTAAATATCACCAGGAGTAGCCCACAGGCCACCACAAAATAAAATTACCACAAATTAGGTGGTTTAAAGCAACAAATATCTTAGTTTTTATAAACAACTAAAAGAATATTATAGGGGCTGCAGAGATAGCACAGCGGGTAGGGCGTTTGTCTTGCATGTGGCTGACCTAGGTTCAATTCCCAGCATCCCATGTGGTCCCATGAGCACCAGGAGTAATTCCTGAGCGCAGAGCCAGGAGTGACCCCTGTGCATCGCCGGGTGTGACCCAAAAGAAAAAAAAAGAATATTATAATTCCTGAAATCAGAAGTTTGAGTTGAGGGTTTCAATTGGCCTTTCTTCCTCCAAATTCTCTAGGGGACGATCCTTCCTTCTCTCTTTCAGTTTTTGGAGACTGCAGGCCTTCCTTGGCTTATGTGAGTTTAGAGTTGTGTGATAGATAGCATGGCTCTAACCTCTGCCTGCATCTTCACAAGGCTTTCTGTCTGTCCTATCTGTGTCCTTTTCTTATATAAAAACCAGTCATTAGATTTAGGAGCCATCTAAATCCAGTATGATGAACTCATATTTTTTTCATAATTTTATTTATTTATTTATTCTTCTTATATTTATTTATTGAATCTCTGTGGGAGAAGTTACAAAGTTTTCAGGTTTAAGTCTCTGTCATACAATGATCAAACACCTCTCCCTTCACCAGTACTCATTTTTCACCACCAAGAACCCCAATATACCCCCCTCCCACCACCCCTCCCAATGCCTGTGAGGCAGATGATTTCTACTTAATTTTTCTCTACTTTGATTGCATTCATTATTTTGACAAGATGAACCATTATTGTTTAGAATTTCCCCCCCAACGGTCAGAATTTCTGAAAAGCATTGTGAAATACTTTGCTTTCTATAGCTGGTTATGAGAATCATATAATGATTTTGGATTTCTGCAAAGAGCCAGATAATTACGAGATTGGTTTCTGTGCGCCTGGTGTTATGGCTGTGCTCTAGAGCCACTCGTGGGGGGCAACTTGTGACCTCGATAGGGTGTGAAGGACGAGCCGGTACGACCCCCCTTCCCATAAGACTGCAGTCGCCCCATCACCGCCAGCTCATACCTGGCTTTCCTATAACTTCTGAGGCGGCAGCCACCTTGTATGCGGTCCAGATGCATTTCTGCCAAAAGCCGCTGGGTTTCGAGATTTGTTTCTGAGTCTCTGGGATTATGGCCATTAATCAGCTTGATCAGGACCCAGAGAGGCCGTTTGTAGGTGGTGCCTCGGGGTCTCCTTGGGATGGGGAGGAAGGGCCAGTTCCACCCCCATCTGGTGAGGCCCTGCGTGTCTCCTCACTGCAGGCCCAAACCTGACTCTCCAGTGGCCTCTGTAGGATGGCAGTCACTGGCCGCCAGGGGGAACAGGCCAAGGCACGAAACCTATTCCCACTTGGAGTGGCCCAGAACCAATAACCTACTACAGGAACAGGACTCATTTCTGCCAAAAGCCATTGGGTTTCGAGATTTGTTTCTGAGTCTCTGGGATCATGGCCGGTAAGCAGTTCAATCAGGAACCAGAGAGACCATGCTTCCAATTATATAGCTGAGCCGGAGGTGGTTTGTGGGTGTGTCTCCCACATACCTAACTTTTGGCTGTTTACTTTCTTGGTAAACTTAGCCCCAAGTTTTTGGGGTCTGACCAAAGGCACAGCAGCAATTTGGGGGTATCTGGAAGTCTGAATGCGCCATGAGGCTGCTGATGCACTCGCCTGACAGGTACAGATTAACCTGCTGGCAGCACCATACCCCCGTGATGAACTCATTTTACTGAACACTTGCAAAGACTCTATTTCCAAATCAGTTCATACTCTTAGATTCCAGGTAGATGTAAATTGGGAAGGAGGAGGTGCACAAGAGACACTATTCAACAGCTACACCATCCAATACACCATGAAATTTCTTCACTCCTCCTTTGCAGTAACTATTGATCCACAGTTCTATGAACTAGCAGGAAGAATTCTTTGCATATGAAGAAATAATGTGTGTACAGAAAAAAACTCCCTGAGGTTGACAAAGGTGTTCATCCACCCACCTAACTCTGAAACTTATATGTGGCAATATTAATATTTCCAGGACACAGACAGTATACTTTCTGTTGTTTATAGTCTTCTTTATTGTGACGACCAGGAGATTCATTTCAGTGTGTTTTTTTAACTTCCCTATTAATTCTTACAAGACCGATGCCTACTGAGTGACAACCATTTTCTCTAATCTATCTCCGTTACTCCTTTGAAAAATTTACAAGGTCAGTTATTGTTATTTTTATTTTATAAATTTAAAAAGTGCCTTTAAAAAACTGATTTTGAAGTGTGAAAGTTCTCTATACATTAAGAATGAAGGAACAATGACTTTCAACATTTTTCTGGATCAGTTTCCCAAGTTCTATCTGTTGTACAATAGGTCCCTATTCTATGGGGAAAAATATGATTTCACGGTCAAGTAAGTTTGAGAAATATTGCATAATAAGGACAGTTACACTGTGCATTTAAACATAAAACTCTCTGATAAAACCTTCAAATTAAACTTGTTTTGTTTATTTTAACCCAGTGTTTCCCATACAAACTTTTTTTTCTATTTTTTAAATTAATTTTTTTAATTTTATTGAATCACTGGGAGATACAGTTACAAACTTTCATGCTTAAGTTACATTCATACAATGATTAAACACATATCCCTCCACCAGTGCACATTCCCCACCACCAATTTCCCCAATATACCCACCCTCCCCCTGCCTCCATGGCAGACAATTTCCCCCATTCTCTCTCTCTCTCTCTCTCTCTCTCTCTCTCTCTCTCTCTCTCTCTCTCTCTCTCTCAACTTTTCGGCATTATGGTTTCCAAAACAGATACTGAGAAGTTATCATGTTTGGTCCTTCATCTACTTTCAGCGCACACCTTCCATCTGGACCAATCCTTCCAACCATCATTTTCTTAGTAATCCCTTCTCTATTCCAGATGCCTTCTCCCCTGCTCATAAGGCAGGCTTCCAACTATGGAGCAATATTCCTGACCCTTGTCCTTGGGTGTTAATATCATATTGTGTTATTTTACTATGAGGCCCTGTTTTTTAAATAATGCTACTATTTTCCTCAGAATTTCAAGAATGGTCTCTAGAATAAATTGTGAAGTAAGACGATGAAAAACAAATACTTCCTTTTTCATGTTTTGATTTCCCATTATAATGTTACACCTGATTGTCAGTAATTTCCCAAGAAAAATTATAGTATGATAAAGCTCCCAATAATGCCTTACAGAAAATACGGGATTTCAGGAAACATTAGGAAAAACAATTTGCACTTGAAGCTTCTTAGCTTTCATCAAATGCTACCTGGAATGATGCCACCAGTTCTGTGCTAATGACCTTTTCAAAGAGGGGGAAGGACTAGATTTCCTGTCAGAGGGGCGTAAGTACTCAGAAATACAAGAGACCTCTTCATGGAGCAGGCAACAAACAATTCTCAAAATTCAGCAAATTAAACTTTGACTCTCGAGGCAGTTACAACAAGTGTAACTTGTCAGTGTGGTTTTTGGACAAATTCAGTCAAATTTGGGAACTGAAAATTGATCTTTTACAGGTGAAAAAAGTGGCATTAAGAGAACAAGATAAGATCATTGGTCTCCTGTGAGTCTCTGCAAGGAGCGTTCTGGATTCACTACTCTGTCCCTTTAAATTAAAAAAAAAAGGCATTGAACCAGTTCAAAACAAACAACTGTCAAACTGGCAGCTCTGGGTAGGGAGATGGCAGAAAAGCTGGGTTGTCAAGGAGCCTGTGTCTGGAGAGCCTGGAAAGCTGGTGAGTGCCCTCTGCCCTCTCCACCCTTCCGGAAATGACTGCAGTGCAAATGCACGCACATGAAGCAGCAGGGCTACTGCAGGGGAGGCTGGACTTCTGGAGCACTGTTTACAATGCCAAGGACCTGGCTCCAGTGTTGCCATGGGGAAGTGGTTGTCCTCCTGGAAACAGGTTACCTAGGTGAACACCAAACAGAGCAACGGGCCTGGTACAGTCCTTGCCGGCCGGCCCTCTCCTCTCATAGTCTCACTCCCTCATGCACGCCAACCTCAGACTTCAGCTGAGGGATCCTCATTCTTGCTCACAAAGACTCTACAGCAGGCTGCCTGCATGCGGGAAGGAGAGGGTCCGTGGCCCCTTCCCACTCTGGCATTAAAGGTGTGGCTAGTCACACGCACTTACTTCTACTCCCTTCAGTCCACAGCTAAGTGAGAACGACTGTCACGTGGAAAATTCCTTTCTATTTCACTGAGGGCTTTAGTGCCACGATTGAAATAAATGGAAAGTACAAGAAAATACCTCTAGTGATGAGCAAAATCGACACCGCAAAGTGACAGGAAGCATAAGGCAATTAGCCTGCGGATTTGATCAGTTAACTATTCAATTGTTCCATTAAAACGGATTCTTGATTGCTCTTAGACTTGTCACATTTAGCCAGTTTTAAAAAAAAATTCTCGGTGGTGGGAGAGTGTGTGGGGCTCTTGTCTTGCATGCAGCTCATCTGGGTTCGATACCTAGCATCCCATATGGTGTCCTGAATATTGTAGCACCCCTGTTGTTCATTGATTTGCTCGAGTGGGCACCAATAACATCTCCATTGTGAGACTTGTTGTGACTATTTTTGGCATATCGAATATGCCACGGGGAGCTTGCCAGGCTCTGCCATGCGGCCGGGATACTCTTGGTAGCTTGCCAGGCTCTCCGAGAGGGGTGTGGAGGAATCGAACCTGGGTCAGCCGCATGCAAGGCAAACGCCCTACCCGCTGTGCTATCACTCCAGCCCTGACACTACAAGGAATAATTCCTGAGTGCAGTGTCAGAAGTAAACTTTGGGCACCACTGGATGTGGCCAAAAAAAAAAAAAACAAAACAAAACAACAACCAACTTTTAGGCAAAGTTATTTTTTTGTTTGTTTGGCCACACTGGCAGTGCTCAGGGTTTGCTCAGGCTCTGTGCTCAGGAATTACTCCTGGCAGTGCCTGGGGGACCATATGGGATGCTGGTGATCAAATCTGGGTAGACCACGTGCAAGGCAAATGCTCTACCTGCTTTGCTGTTGCTTTGCACCCTCAGAAAAGTGTTTCTGCTCAAATTATAGTTTGAAGGGACACCTCAATTCCAAGTCTCTCCTGTGCAGACAATCACTGCAGCGTGGAAAACAAGGTGTCAGAATACAGCTATTTGCGTGTCCATTCACTGTGGCACTAGTCCTAAGAATTGACTCATCATCTCTCCGAAAAGACCTTCAAAGCCTCAGACAAGTCAGGGGGCACTTTTAACGTGTGTAGGAGATAGTTTCAACTTGAAACATCAGCAGCCATTTAGACCTGCCCTGGTGGGATCTAAGCTTTAGAGACCACTGGGTATACCCAGGATGTCTTGTCCTTCTCTAATGAACAATTAGTTTCCTCTCAACATGGACACAGATATAAAGGGACAAGGACCGTGGGTATGAATAATCTCTTCATTATCCTATCCTCAGCATTCGTATCTAGTTCTAAAACCTTCAAGTGTCTAACATAGTAGCACTGTCCTCCCGTTGTTCGTCGATGAGCGGGCACCTGTAATGTCTCCATTGTGAGACTTGTTGCAACTGTTTTTGTCATATCGAATGCATCACAAGGAGCTTGCCAGGCTTTGCCGTGTGGGTGGAATACTCTCAGTGGCTTGCTGGGCTCTCCGAGAGGGGTGGAGAAATCAAACCCAGGTCAGCTGCGTGCAAGGCAAACGCCCTACCTGCTGTGCTATCGCTTTATCTGATCTAATATAGTACTATGATTATTATTTAAAGGATGCCTCAAGCAATGATCTCAGATCTTGGGGGCTATTCCTGGCAATATTTAGACTTTAAGCCCTACGGTTCCAGTTGAGGACCCAATGATGTAGTAATGTTCAGTTCAAGTGGTGCTGGGGGCCACCTAGGTGACCATGGAAGTGCTTGGAGACCCCAGGACTATACCCAGTTATGTAGAGTCCAGATAGAATTTGGGCCTTTCATTATGTAAAACAAAACCTCCTGAGATGTTTGAGAAATGGTACAGCTGATAGGGTGCGTGGCTTGCATGAGACCAACACGGGTTCGATCTTTAGCACCCCATGCCTCAGATGATCTTCCCTACCCCTGCCAAGAGTGATTCCTGGGTGCAGAGCCCGGAGTAAGCCCTGAGCACAACCAGATGTGGCCCATATAACAAAATGAAAAGACAAAAGACATCCACCACACCCCCAGTAATCTTCGTAATCCCTATGGACACTTCCCAAATTTTGCTAAATTGGAGAAAATACTTGGCGACAAGATAATGGAGAAGAAAGAACAGTGTAGTAAGTCAGTAGGCAACAGGCTGTGATTGGAGGAAATCCGTTTACCATCTGGTTTCCCTATACTCACAGGCCACATTGATGATGTTGAAGTGGAGTCTCAGTATTAGTAGCACTGTCTGGAGCACTGTCCTCCCATTGTTCATTGATTTGCTCGAGCGGGCACCAGTAACATCTCACAACAAATTGTGAGACTTGTTGTTTCTGTTTTTGGCGAATGTAATTCACCACGGGTAGCTTGCCAGGCTCTGCCGTGCAGGCGGGATACTCTCGGTAGCTTGCCGGGCTCTCTAGGAGGGACGGAGGAACAGAACCCGAGTGGGTCGTGTGCAAGGCAAACGCCCTACCTGCTGTTCTATCTCCTGAGCCCTAGGCAGCACTATTTCTCCCACTAACGGATGAATTAAAGAAAACAAAAGTAGTCTTCTAGGCTAACAGACTAATCAGGGATTACCAGAAGGAGGAGAGAGTGTGTATAAATTGGTGTACCTCGTGGTGTTTCACTAATAAAAATCTAAAAATAATTAAATAAATAGGGCTTTTTTTTTTTAGATTTAATTTTTCTTTCTTTTTGGGTCACACCCAGCGATGCTTGGGAGTTATTCCTGGCTCTGCACACAGGAATTATTCTTGTGGTTGCATGGGGGACCTTATGGGATGCCGAGGATTGGACCCAGTCCACCGCATGCAAGACAAATACCCTCCCTTCTGTACTATTGCTCTGGCCCCCAGAAGAGGCTATTTCATAGTGAAGAATGAAATAGAGGTTGAATATGAATGTTTATTGTTTTAATGATGCACACCTAAAATTTATGTCATTTTTAAACACACCTAAGATATTATAATGCCGTTTTAATTCAATTCAAAAATGACAATATTTGTTTAAATTTTGTCCACTGTCAAATCCTCTCCCTTGCCTAATATTAGGTGAATAATTAAATTTTAACAGCATCTTATCTGTCTTTAAAAGAGGTCACGGGTATTTTTATAAGGACTGTACTAAATGTGTATGTTGCTTTGAGAAATATCATTTTGACAATATTAATCCTCTTCTAATTCATGAACAGGGTTGTTTCCATTAATTAATTTCAATTCATTAGTGTACTCTTTTATTAGTGATGTTGAGGAAAGTTCCTTCAACCTCCATGTCACTGAGAGTTTTTATCATGAATTGGTATTGGATCTTGTCAAATGCTTTCTCTGCATCTATTGATATGATCATATGATTTTTCTTTTTCTTGTATTTATATGGTACATCATATTGATTGACTTGATATATCAAATAATCCTTGTATCCCAGGAATGAATTGTACTTGTCATGATGTATGATCTTTCTGAGTGGATTCAGTTTGTTAATATTTTGTTGAGGATCTTTGCATCTATGTTTATCAGAGATGTAGGTCTATAGTTTTCCATTTCTGTGACTTTCTGTCTGTCTGCTTTTGTTAACCTTTTGTTTGCTTGCCTAATAGAAACTAGGAATAAAAGTAAAGGCCCTCCCGTTGATCGTCGATTTGCTCGAGCGGGCCCAGTAACGTCTCCATTGGAGACTTTGTTGTTACTGTGTCTGGCATATCGAATACTCTCGGTAGCTTGCCGGGCTCTCTGAGAGGGGCGGAGGAATCGAACTCGGGTCGACCATGTTGGCCGCTTGTAATGCAAACGCCCTACCCGCTGTGCTATCGCTCCAGCCCTAAACTAGGAATATTCTCATTTATTCAACTTTCTGAAAATGCTTGGAAAGGACGAGGAGTAGGTCTTTTTTTTAATGGCTTCGAATAACTCACTAGTAAACCCATCTGGACCTTTTATTTTATCTTGGGATTCATTTTTTATTACTTTCTTAGAGAGTAATTGATCTGTTTCTTCTTTATTCAAATTTGGAAGATTATCCAGAAGTTCTTTTCGGTTCTTGAATTTCATTGCATAAAGATTTTCAGAATAATCCCTGATGATCCTTTCACTTTGCGTGTGGTATCTGTTGTGATATCTCCCCTTTCATTTCTGATTCGATTTATTAGGGTTTTTTCTCTTTCTTTCAAGGACAAAAGGATTCCTGCGTGCCTACAGAGACGTTTCTGTTCTGTGGAAAGTGTGGCAGGGGAGGAGAGGGTAGAATTGTGATGATCCCTTGTCATATCAGTTTGTCACTGCCGAAGGACAGCTACACCTGGTCCAAATGGAAGATGGACTCAGGGGAGTGGACGAACTCAGGGTTTGGGATTCACCAAAAAAAGTGCAGCACAGAAACAGAGCTCTGGACATGTCCATTAGCTTCTCACTCACAAGGGATGGTCCCACAGGGTCCAGGTGGAAGATGGCCCAGGGAGCCCATGACATTTTTCAAATATATAGATGAAATGCTGTTGAATTTTATACGGAACAATAAGCCCCCTCAAGCAGATTTTGAGGAACTATAGTACTTAGTGTCAGTTGCTTGTGTCAAATAAAAAATATATATATACCATTTATTCAGAAAATTTCATCATTAAAATTGACATGTAATTATGTTTATGATAGTTCTAATCTAAACAATGAGCGGCAGTTTGGGGGTTAGTATAGTGTGACAGCTATGAGCATGTGTTCCGAGGTGTGGCCTGGAGCCATCGGGGGCTAGACTGGAGTCCCACCTCTAGCACTTACTAGACTGATCTCTGTAAGACTATTAAATGAGTGCCAGAACGTCAAGTCCTTTGCTCATTCCTTGGCGCATGATAAATGTGAATTATTATTTTCGCCACAATTAAGCTTTGTCTTAAGCTTATGAATAATTTGCTGCTCTTACTTTCTCCTTAACGTCTACTTCTTACTAGAACGGGGTGGGGGAAGAAGAACAGAACATTTCTGACCTATGCAACCTATTGAGATAAAATCATCAGTATCGGGTTGGAATGGCCTGACCGCTGGGCCCTAAAATCCAATCTAGAATCTAAGGACTCTCTGCTCCTGTCGCTGATGCCAACACCCCCAAATGCTCTCTAGAGCTGAGTTTTAAATGTCATTTGGTTACAAAACAGAAAAGCATGGGAGTAGGAGAAGGTGAGGTCAAGGAATGTATCACTTAAGGTACTTCAGAAAATACAGTTTCTTACGGCCTTCTTTCAGGGCCTAAGGTGATTGTTTGGAGGTTATGTGCCTAAAACTTTGGATTTTTCAAAGCTTCTGAAGTGATTCTATTTTGAAGTGAAGGTTGAGATTCTGCGGTAGCACATGGGACACAAAGCCCCTGAAATGAGCTGGCTTTGGGTGTTATAGACATTCCCTTAAAACTATTGAAAATTGTGTTTTTAAGACTACTACTGGTGTGTTCACACACACACACACACACACACACAATATTAATCAACTGCTGGTTTTAAAAACAATTGAAACTCTTACTCCAAAGCTTCCTCAGTACTTTGGGGAGGATAAACAACATTTCAATCAGGTTTCAGTCAATTGGCTTTTATGTTTGTTCTCAGAGAAGAATTCTCTCTCCAAACGAATGAGTCAGATAAGCTTATCCTAAATGACTGGATTTTCCTTCTCCACAAAAGAAAGTGAATTGATCTGCCGTTTTGTCACTTCATAGTAAAAGTCAGTAGAGGGGTGCCAGTTATTTTTGTGTTCATGCAACGACATTTCGCTCTACTTTTTAATCTGCTCTTGTTTGAGTTAACTGAGAGTTTTTGTCTTTATTTTTAAAGAATGACACTGATAGAGTCGTTCCGACTTCTGATCTCCTAATGTAGAAACAGCCTTGTTTTTCAAAAGGCTGGTGCCGCCTAGAGGCCAAATCTATGCAGCGTTTCATCCAGAAAGAAATCAACCTGTTGCTTCCATCCACCTGTGACTTGCTTCAGTAGAACAATGAGAATCAGTTAAAGCAAACGGAATTGTTCACACAGCAGTTTCCCAAGCACGAGCAGGAGCACCAGTGAGACGTTTCAAAACCAGACACCAACGCGAAGACAGGCCAGGGGAAAGGAATCTTGGAACAAAGAAAGCTTCTCGCTAGTATTCAGAGACCTGTTTTGCCACGGCAACAACAACAAAAAGCCAGACTTTGAAACCAAACACTGGGAGAAAGAATTTGCACGTGGAAATTTTCAACAACTACATTGAATGTACTAGCGTTAGAATCACCTAGTAGCTTTTCAAACACAAGTTCCCACCTGTCCAGAGATCTTGATTCAGTTGGTTCTGAGTGTAGTCCTGAACCTGTTGTCTTCATTGGTCCCAAGATATTTTAATATGTATTCAGGGATGAAAACCATTGGTTTGTGCTTCACTATTATTATTGAAAACCAATGTACTTATTGGTTTAACTTGATAAATAAATATATGTGTACGTATATACTTAAAGATTTGGGTGGCCTCACCCAGCAATGCTCAGGAGTTAATTCGGCTCTGCACTCAAACATTACTCCTAGAAGTACCCAGGGGACCATATGAGGTGCCAGGGATCAAACCTAGATCAGCTGCATGCAATGAAACTTTCCTACTCACTTACTATTGCTCTAGCTCCTGTTAAACTATAAGTTTAACATTGCCTAACCTGAGCTAGTAAATCAGACTAACACCAGGACACGTGTTTTTAACAAGTCTCAAAATGTGAGAATAACAGGATTTGAAAACCACTGATATAAATTAACTTTTTCCTTTTGAATCATGGACAGAAACTAATTGAACAAGTTATTGCCAACCTCAAAGTTTCCGTTAATAATAGCAAGTATTTAATGAGCCTTTAATATACTCATGCTGCTTTAAGCGTTATTAATGATCATTATAACAATCTGGCAGGAATGAATTTGAGAAAGAGGACCAGGATAATAGATTTATCCAAATCCTGACAAGAAATTATTATTCTACTACACTGGTTTCTTCTTCAAGAAGATGTGCCCAAGGTGGTTCTGGATGACCCATTCTTTCAAACACTATTGCTTGGGTTCCACCAGAAAGTTTCTTAATAGCCCTTGACTGTTCACTGATGAATACACAACTTTAAACACTATACAAAGTCTTGGGGATAAAATCCCACTTTGCCTTTCACCTTCACTCTTAAATACACACAATTTCCAGAGCTGCAGCACCTCAGGCCTGGATTGAACAATGGTACAATCTTTTATGTATAGAAGATTGTCCAGGGAGCGGACACAGCTTTTCCGGGTGTTATGACATCTAAGACAGCTCATTTTTGGATGGTAGAGTAGACTTCTCAAAGGAGATATGAGTCATGATATAGAGATTAGAGAGAAGTTAAGATCTAACACCAGCTATTGATAAGAGTTTTTGGTTTTGCTCCTTTTGTTCATAAGATCTTCATGGTTTGATCTAGCAAAAGGTTAGTATTCCCTTAGAAGACCTGGATATATTACTTCTTTCTCCAGATTTCTTCCAGATTTTTATTACATGGCAAATTTATATCACCACAAAAAATAGGAATAATACTTTCTTTTAATCCCTAAGTAACGCAAAATGCCTATAGCCCGGTATAATCTTGTGGTGCAAAACTCAAATAATAAAAAATTACCTACTTATGTTAATTTCTAATGATTAATAACCTCTAAATTTTGGTCAGCTGACTTGTCATATAAGAGGTATAGGGATTACCTGTTAAATATAATTCAATTAATTCTGGTATAGAATATTTATTTTTAAGTTTTGTCTTTCCACAGCATCTTTAGAAGAAATGTCCTGTTTTTCCAAATGTATCTGCACTCAATTTTTTTCTTTTCCAAGATGGTTTCTGGGACTATGCTTGTGGTGACAGGAGGGTGGGTGAGGGAGGGATGAGGCTACATGTGACATGAGATATCCATGTGATTGCTGCCAACCCACCTTGGGATCTGGGTTGATCCTGTCCCTTGAGGGGGATGTATCAATTATGTTTGGTATTTGGGCAACATTCAGTGGTATTTATGGCTTACTGATGACTCTATGTTTATAGATTAATTTTGATAGTTCGTGGAGGTCATATGTGGTGTCAGGAATGGAAGTAGTATAAATTAAATTAAAGGAAAGTGCCTTAACCACTGTACTATCTCTATGACCTTTGGATACCTCTACCTGGTGACAACTAAGAGATATGATCTTAACAATTCATTTGGCAATTGCACAAACGTCCATGATTAGATTATGCTTTCTTAAGGTATTCTCTGCCTACAAGTCTTAACTCTAACCCAGTTGCTCTTCTAATCTCATCAAGGACATTTGTGTTCCTTTTATGGGGGGATATATTTTTCTATCTGAGTTCTGTGGTCCTACAGATATGTGCACACTGATAAATTAAGACTGCTTTCTGCCTAACCATCTTTACTCCTATTCACTCAAATTCAGCCCTGTACTCTGGCAACACTAAAGCTTAAAAGTTTTCCAGATTAGAGGCCAAAGAGATGTACACTGGAGGGCATTTGCCTTGCATATGGTCAACTGGGTTCAATCTCTGGCATCCCATATAATCCCTTGAGAACCACCAGAGATAATTTCTGAGTGCAAAGCCAGGAGGAACCCCTGAGTATTGACAAATGTGGCCCAAGATAAAACAAAGAAAAAGTTTTCCATACTTCACCAAAGGAAGTAGGAAGTAGTGTTACTCTGGGTGTCAAATTCATTATTTTCTGCAAACATCTCAAGCCATTTCTACCTCTGTCAGATACACACACAGCTCAGTGTAGCTGCAGAAAAATTCAGTTATCTAAACTTTTTCACTTTAATTAAATATCATTGTTCTCATTAGGCCTTTAAACTGCCCTAGATCATTTACTCTTCCATTCTTCTCTTAAATACCTGCCTCATACCTTCTCTCCACCCTAGTAGTTCCTCACTCATGCTTACTTTCAACAGATGAAAAGGTTTTCCGATTCATTGAGAATGTGGCCAGGGCTACGGCAGCCGGAGACCTCCAGGACCAGCCACCACCATGCTGAGACCACTCTCCGCACACCTGAAGGTACTGGCAGAGGGACAAAGCCACGCGGGTTCCGGGGCCGAGACCTCCAAGCCTACTCGAATTGGAGTCGAGCATCTTCCACCCAGATCCTCCAAATTCCAGTAGGCGGGGGTCACACCCACCACCTGGCCCCCTGGCGCCGTGTAATCCCATCAGCGGCCAAGACTCAGAGACTATAAAATCCAGATCCCGGACGAGAGCAGTGCAGTCTCTGCCCCCGCGAATCGGTGTTCCTTCCCGGAGTCCCTTGGAGGGGAGCGGGTTGAGCTTTCCTCCCCGCCCCGGCCAGGGCTACGGCAGCCGGAGACCTCCAGGACCAGCCACCACCATGCTGAGACCACTCTCCGCACACCTGAAGGTACTGGCAGAGGGACAAAGCCACGCGGGTTCCGGGGCCGAGACCTCCAAGCCTACTCGAATTGGAGTCGAGCATCTTCCACCCAGATCCTCCAAATTCCAGTAGGCGGGGGTCACACCCACCACCTGGCCCCCTGGCGCCGTGTAATCCCATCAGCGGCCAAGACTCAGAGACTATAAAATCCAGATCCCGGACGAGAGCAGTGCAGTCTCTGCCCCCGCGAATCGGTGTTCCTTCCCGGAGTCCCTTGGAGGGGAGCGGGTTGAGCTTTCCTCCCCGCCCCGGCCAGGGCTACGGCAGCCGGAGACCTCCAGGACCAGCCACCACCATGCTGAGACCACTCTCCGCACACCTGAAGGTACTGGCAGAGGGACAAAGCCACGCGGGTTCCGGGGCCGAGACCTCCAAGCCTACTCGAATTGGAGTCGAGCATCTTCCACCCAGATCCTCCAAATTCCAGTAGGCGGGGGTCACACCCACCACCTGGCCCCCTGGCGCCGTGTAATCCCATCAGCGGCCAAGACTCAGAGACTATAAAATCCAGATCCCGGACGAGAGCAGTGCAGTCTCTGCCCCCGCGAATCGGTGTTCCTTCCCGGAGTCCCTTGGAGGGGAGCGGGTTGAGCTTTCCTCCCCGCCCCGGCCAGGGCTACGGCAGCCGGAGACCTCCAGGACCAGCCACCACCATGCTGAGACCACTCTCCGCACACCTGAAGGTACTGGCAGAGGGACAAAGCCACGCGGGTTCCGGGGCCGAGACCTCCAAGCCTACTCGAATTGGAGTCGAGCATCTTCCACCCAGATCCTCCAAATTCCAGTAGGCGGGGGTCACACCCACCACCTGGCCCCCTGGCGCCGTGTAATCCCATCAGCGGCCAAGACTCAGAGACTATAAAATCCAGATCCCGGACGAGAGCAGTGCAGTCTCTGCCCCCGCGAATCGGTGTTCCTTCCCGGAGTCCCTTGGAGGGGAGCGGGTTGAGCTTTCCTCCCCGCCCCGGCCAGGGCTACGGCAGCCGGAGACCTCCAGGACCAGCCACCACCATGCTGAGACCACTCTCCGCACACCTGAAGGTACTGGCAGAGGGACAAAGCCACGCGGGTTCCGGGGCCGAGACCTCCAAGCCTACTCGAATTGGAGTCGAGCATCTTCCACCCAGATCCTCCAAATTCCAGTAGGCGGGGGTCACACCCACCACCTGGCCCCCTGGCGCCGTGTAATCCCATCAGCGGCCAAGACTCAGAGACTATAAAATCCAGATCCCGGACGAGAGCAGTGCAGTCTCTGCCCCCGCGAATCGGTGTTCCTTCCCGGAGTCCCTTGGAGGGGAGCGGGTTGAGCTTTCCTCCCCGCCCCGGCCAGGGCTACGGCAGCCGGAGACCTCCAGGACCAGCCACCACCATGCTGAGACCACTCTCCGCACACCTGAAGGTACTGGCAGAGGGACAAAGCCACGCGGGTTCCGGGGCCGAGACCTCCAAGCCTACTCGAATTGGAGTCGAGCATCTTCCACCCAGATCCTCCAAATTCCAGTAGGCGGGGGTCACACCCACCACCTGGCCCCCTGGCGCCGTGTAATCCCATCAGCGGCCAAGACTCAGAGACTATAAAATCCAGATCCCGGACGAGAGCAGTGCAGTCTCTGCCCCCGCGAATCGGTGTTCCTTCCCGGAGTCCCTTGGAGGGGAGCGGGTTGAGCTTTCCTCCCCGCCCCGGCCAGGGCTACGGCAGCCGGAGACCTCCAGGACCAGCCACCACCATGCTGAGACCACTCTCCGCACACCTGAAGGTACTGGCAGAGGGACAAAGCCACGCGGGTTCCGGGGCCGAGACCTCCAAGCCTACTCGAATTGGAGTCGAGCATCTTCCACCCAGATCCTCCAAATTCCAGTAGGCGGGGGTCACACCCACCACCTGGCCCCCTGGCGCCGTGTAATCCCATCAGCGGCCAAGACTCAGAGACTATAAAATCCAGATCCCGGACGAGAGCAGTGCAGTCTCTGCCCCCGCGAATCGGTGTTCCTTCCCGGAGTCCCTTGGAGGGGAGCGGGTTGAGCTTTCCTCCCCGCCCCGGCCAGGGCTACGGCAGCCGGAGACCTCCAGGACCAGCCACCACCATGCTGAGACCACTCTCCGCACACCTGAAGGTACTGGCAGAGGGACAAAGCCACGCGGGTTCCGGGGCCGAGACCTCCAAGCCTACTCGAATTGGAGTCGAGCATCTTCCACCCAGATCCTCCAAATTCCAGTAGGCGGGGGTCACACCCACCACCTGGCCCCCTGGCGCCGTGTAATCCCATCAGCGGCCAAGACTCAGAGACTATAAAATCCAGATCCCGGACGAGAGCAGTGCAGTCTCTGCCCCCGCGAATCGGTGTTCCTTCCCGGAGTCCCTTGGAGGGGAGCGGGTTGAGCTTTCCTCCCCGCCCCGGCCAGGGCTACGGCAGCCGGAGACCTCCAGGACCAGCCACCACCATGCTGAGACCACTCTCCGCACACCTGAAGGTACTGGCAGAGGGACAAAGCCACGCGGGTTCCGGGGCCGAGACCTCCAAGCCTACTCGAATTGGAGTCGAGCATCTTCCACCCAGATCCTCCAAATTCCAGTAGGCGGGGGTCACACCCACCACCTGGCCCCCTGGCGCCGTGTAATCCCATCAGCGGCCAAGACTCAGAGACTATAAAATCCAGATCCCGGACGAGAGCAGTGCAGTCTCTGCCCCCGCGAATCGGTGTTCCTTCCCGGAGTCCCTTGGAGGGGAGCGGGTTGAGCTTTCCTCCCCGCCCCGGCCAGGGCTACGGCAGCCGGAGACCTCCAGGACCAGCCACCACCATGCTGAGACCACTCTCCGCACACCTGAAGGTACTGGCAGAGGGACAAAGCCACGCGGGTTCCGGGGCCGAGACCTCCAAGCCTACTCGAATTGGAGTCGAGCATCTTCCACCCAGATCCTCCAAATTCCAGTAGGCGGGGGTCACACCCACCACCTGGCCCCCTGGCGCCGTGTAATCCCATCAGCGGCCAAGACTCAGAGACTATAAAATCCAGATCCCGGACGAGAGCAGTGCAGTCTCTGCCCCCGCGAATCGGTGTTCCTTCCCGGAGTCCCTTGGAGGGGAGCGGGTTGAGCTTTCCTCCCCGCCCCGGCCAGGGCTACGGCAGCCGGAGACCTCCAGGACCAGCCACCACCATGCTGAGACCACTCTCCGCACACCTGAAGGTACTGGCAGAGGGACAAAGCCACGCGGGTTCCGGGGCCGAGACCTCCAAGCCTACTCGAATTGGAGTCGAGCATCTTCCACCCAGATCCTCCAAATTCCAGTAGGCGGGGGTCACACCCACCACCTGGCCCCCTGGCGCCGTGTAATCCCATCAGCGGCCAAGACTCAGAGACTATAAAATCCAGATCCCGGACGAGAGCAGTGCAGTCTCTGCCCCCGCGAATCGGTGTTCCTTCCCGGAGTCCCTTGGAGGGGAGCGGGTTGAGCTTTCCTCCCCGCCCCGGCCAGGGCTACGGCAGCCGGAGACCTCCAGGACCAGCCACCACCATGCTGAGACCACTCTCCGCACACCTGAAGGTACTGGCAGAGGGACAAAGCCACGCGGGTTCCGGGGCCGAGACCTCCAAGCCTACTCGAATTGGAGTCGAGCATCTTCCACCCAGATCCTCCAAATTCCAGTAGGCGGGGGTCACACCCACCACCTGGCCCCCTGGCGCCGTGTAATCCCATCAGCGGCCAAGACTCAGAGACTATAAAATCCAGATCCCGGACGAGAGCAGTGCAGTCTCTGCCCCCGCGAATCGGTGTTCCTTCCCGGAGTCCCTTGGAGGGGAGCGGGTTGAGCTTTCCTCCCCGCCCCGGCCAGGGCTACGGCAGCCGGAGACCTCCAGGACCAGCCACCACCATGCTGAGACCACTCTCCGCACACCTGAAGGTACTGGCAGAGGGACAAAGCCACGCGGGTTCCGGGGCCGAGACCTCCAAGCCTACTCGAATTGGAGTCGAGCATCTTCCACCCAGATCCTCCAAATTCCAGTAGGCGGGGGTCACACCCACCACCTGGCCCCCTGGCGCCGTGTAATCCCATCAGCGGCCAAGACTCAGAGACTATAAAATCCAGATCCCGGACGAGAGCAGTGCAGTCTCTGCCCCCGCGAATCGGTGTTCCTTCCCGGAGTCCCTTGGAGGGGAGCGGGTTGAGCTTTCCTCCCCGCCCCGGCCAGGGCTACGGCAGCCGGAGACCTCCAGGACCAGCCACCACCATGCTGAGACCACTCTCCGCACACCTGAAGGTACTGGCAGAGGGACAAAGCCACGCGGGTTCCGGGGCCGAGACCTCCAAGCCTACTCGAATTGGAGTCGAGCATCTTCCACCCAGATCCTCCAAATTCCAGTAGGCGGGGGTCACACCCACCACCTGGCCCCCTGGCGCCGTGTAATCCCATCAGCGGCCAAGACTCAGAGACTATAAAATCCAGATCCCGGACGAGAGCAGTGCAGTCTCTGCCCCCGCGAATCGGTGTTCCTTCCCGGAGTCCCTTGGAGGGGAGCGGGTTGAGCTTTCCTCCCCGCCCCGGCCAGGGCTACGGCAGCCGGAGACCTCCAGGACCAGCCACCACCATGCTGAGACCACTCTCCGCACACCTGAAGGTACTGGCAGAGGGACAAAGCCACGCGGGTTCCGGGGCCGAGACCTCCAAGCCTACTCGAATTGGAGTCGAGCATCTTCCACCCAGATCCTCCAAATTCCAGTAGGCGGGGGTCACACCCACCACCTGGCCCCCTGGCGCCGTGTAATCCCATCAGCGGCCAAGACTCAGAGACTATAAAATCCAGATCCCGGACGAGAGCAGTGCAGTCTCTGCCCCCGCGAATCGGTGTTCCTTCCCGGAGTCCCTTGGAGGGGAGCGGGTTGAGCTTTCCTCCCCGCCCCGGCCAGGGCTACGGCAGCCGGAGACCTCCAGGACCAGCCACCACCATGCTGAGACCACTCTCCGCACACCTGAAGGTACTGGCAGAGGGACAAAGCCACGCGGGTTCCGGGGCCGAGACCTCCAAGCCTACTCGAATTGGAGTCGAGCATCTTCCACCCAGATCCTCCAAATTCCAGTAGGCGGGGGTCACACCCACCACCTGGCCCCCTGGCGCCGTGTAATCCCATCAGCGGCCAAGACTCAGAGACTATAAAATCCAGATCCCGGACGAGAGCAGTGCAGTCTCTGCCCCCGCGAATCGGTGTTCCTTCCCGGAGTCCCTTGGAGGGGAGCGGGTTGAGCTTTCCTCCCCGCCCCGGCCAGGGCTACGGCAGCCGGAGACCTCCAGGACCAGCCACCACCATGCTGAGACCACTCTCCGCACACCTGAAGGTACTGGCAGAGGGACAAAGCCACGCGGGTTCCGGGGCCGAGACCTCCAAGCCTACTCGAATTGGAGTCGAGCATCTTCCACCCAGATCCTCCAAATTCCAGTAGGCGGGGGTCACACCCACCACCTGGCCCCCTGGCGCCGTGTAATCCCATCAGCGGCCAAGACTCAGAGACTATAAAATCCAGATCCCGGACGAGAGCAGTGCAGTCTCTGCCCCCGCGAATCGGTGTTCCTTCCCGGAGTCCCTTGGAGGGGAGCGGGTTGAGCTTTCCTCCCCGCCCCGGCCAGGGCTACGGCAGCCGGAGACCTCCAGGACCAGCCACCACCATGCTGAGACCACTCTCCGCACACCTGAAGGTACTGGCAGAGGGACAAAGCCACGCGGGTTCCGGGGCCGAGACCTCCAAGCCTACTCGAATTGGAGTCGAGCATCTTCCACCCAGATCCTCCAAATTCCAGTAGGCGGGGGTCACACCCACCACCTGGCCCCCTGGCGCCGTGTAATCCCATCAGCGGCCAAGACTCAGAGACTATAAAATCCAGATCCCGGACGAGAGCAGTGCAGTCTCTGCCCCCGCGAATCGGTGTTCCTTCCCGGAGTCCCTTGGAGGGGAGCGGGTTGAGCTTTCCTCCCCGCCCCGGCCAGGGCTACGGCAGCCGGAGACCTCCAGGACCAGCCACCACCATGCTGAGACCACTCTCCGCACACCTGAAGGTACTGGCAGAGGGACAAAGCCACGCGGGTTCCGGGGCCGAGACCTCCAAGCCTACTCGAATTGGAGTCGAGCATCTTCCACCCAGATCCTCCAAATTCCAGTAGGCGGGGGTCACACCCACCACCTGGCCCCCTGGCGCCGTGTAATCCCATCAGCGGCCAAGACTCAGAGACTATAAAATCCAGATCCCGGACGAGAGCAGTGCAGTCTCTGCCCCCGCGAATCGGTGTTCCTTCCCGGAGTCCCTTGGAGGGGAGCGGGTTGAGCTTTCCTCCCCGCCCCGGCCAGGGCTACGGCAGCCGGAGACCTCCAGGACCAGCCACCACCATGCTGAGACCACTCTCCGCACACCTGAAGGTACTGGCAGAGGGACAAAGCCACGCGGGTTCCGGGGCCGAGACCTCCAAGCCTACTCGAATTGGAGTCGAGCATCTTCCACCCAGATCCTCCAAATTCCAGTAGGCGGGGGTCACACCCACCACCTGGCCCCCTGGCGCCGTGTAATCCCATCAGCGGCCAAGACTCAGAGACTATAAAATCCAGATCCCGGACGAGAGCAGTGCAGTCTCTGCCCCCGCGAATCGGTGTTCCTTCCCGGAGTCCCTTGGAGGGGAGCGGGTTGAGCTTTCCTCCCCGCCCCGGCCAGGGCTACGGCAGCCGGAGACCTCCAGGACCAGCCACCACCATGCTGAGACCACTCTCCGCACACCTGAAGGTACTGGCAGAGGGACAAAGCCACGCGGGTTCCGGGGCCGAGACCTCCAAGCCTACTCGAATTGGAGTCGAGCATCTTCCACCCAGATCCTCCAAATTCCAGTAGGCGGGGGTCACACCCACCACCTGGCCCCCTGGCGCCGTGTAATCCCATCAGCGGCCAAGACTCAGAGACTATAAAATCCAGATCCCGGACGAGAGCAGTGCAGTCTCTGCCCCCGCGAATCGGTGTTCCTTCCCGGAGTCCCTTGGAGGGGAGCGGGTTGAGCTTTCCTCCCCGCCCCGGCCAGGGCTACGGCAGCCGGAGACCTCCAGGACCAGCCACCACCATGCTGAGACCACTCTCCGCACACCTGAAGGTACTGGCAGAGGGACAAAGCCACGCGGGTTCCGGGGCCGAGACCTCCAAGCCTACTCGAATTGGAGTCGAGCATCTTCCACCCAGATCCTCCAAATTCCAGTAGGCGGGGGTCACACCCACCACCTGGCCCCCTGGCGCCGTGTAATCCCATCAGCGGCCAAGACTCAGAGACTATAAAATCCAGATCCCGGACGAGAGCAGTGCAGTCTCTGCCCCCGCGAATCGGTGTTCCTTCCCGGAGTCCCTTGGAGGGGAGCGGGTTGAGCTTTCCTCCCCGCCCCGGCCAGGGCTACGGCAGCCGGAGACCTCCAGGACCAGCCACCACCATGCTGAGACCACTCTCCGCACACCTGAAGGTACTGGCAGAGGGACAAAGCCACGCGGGTTCCGGGGCCGAGACCTCCAAGCCTACTCGAATTGGAGTCGAGCATCTTCCACCCAGATCCTCCAAATTCCAGTAGGCGGGGGTCACACCCACCACCTGGCCCCCTGGCGCCGTGTAATCCCATCAGCGGCCAAGACTCAGAGACTATAAAATCCAGATCCCGGACGAGAGCAGTGCAGTCTCTGCCCCCGCGAATCGGTGTTCCTTCCCGGAGTCCCTTGGAGGGGAGCGGGTTGAGCTTTCCTCCCCGCCCCGGCCAGGGCTACGGCAGCCGGAGACCTCCAGGACCAGCCACCACCATGCTGAGACCACTCTCCGCACACCTGAAGGTACTGGCAGAGGGACAAAGCCACGCGGGTTCCGGGGCCGAGACCTCCAAGCCTACTCGAATTGGAGTCGAGCATCTTCCACCCAGATCCTCCAAATTCCAGTAGGCGGGGGTCACACCCACCACCTGGCCCCCTGGCGCCGTGTAATCCCATCAGCGGCCAAGACTCAGAGACTATAAAATCCAGATCCCGGACGAGAGCAGTGCAGTCTCTGCCCCCGCGAATCGGTGTTCCTTCCCGGAGTCCCTTGGAGGGGAGCGGGTTGAGCTTTCCTCCCCGCCCCGGCCAGGGCTACGGCAGCCGGAGACCTCCAGGACCAGCCACCACCATGCTGAGACCACTCTCCGCACACCTGAAGGTACTGGCAGAGGGACAAAGCCACGCGGGTTCCGGGGCCGAGACCTCCAAGCCTACTCGAATTGGAGTCGAGCATCTTCCACCCAGATCCTCCAAATTCCAGTAGGCGGGGGTCACACCCACCACCTGGCCCCCTGGCGCCGTGTAATCCCATCAGCGGCCAAGACTCAGAGACTATAAAATCCAGATCCCGGAACCGCGCGGCCGCATTCGCGGCCGCGCGACATCTTATTATCTCATTCCTACTTTGGACAAACTTGCAGGCTGTCGAATGTAGCCTGCCCACAGGGCAGAGTCTGGCAAACTCCCCGTGGCCTACCAAATATGCCAAATACCAGTAACAATGATGGGTCTCATTCTCCTAAAGAGCCCTGAATATAATCTCAGGGCTAGGATGAAAGAGACGTTACTGGGGCCTGCTCGAGCCAATCGACGATTAACAGGATGATGAAATGAAAAAATGAAATGAGAATGTGGACATTGGCTTATACTACCACCTCTACTCAGCGTTTGTAATTCGTACACATATACTATGCCTGGGGCTGGAGCGATAGCACAGCGGTAGGGCGTTTGCCTTGCACGCAGCCAACATGGCCGGCCCGAGTTCGATTCCTCCGCCCTCTCGGAGAGCCCGGCAAGCTACCGAGAGTATTCGATATGCCAGACACAGTAACAACAAAGTCTCCAATGGAGATGTTACTGGGCCCATTCGAGCAAATCGATGATCAACGGGAGGGCCTTTACCTATACTATGCCTGGGGCTGGAGCGATAGCACAGCGGGTAGGGCGTTTGCCTTGCACGCAGCCAACCTGGCCGACCCGAGTTCGATTCCTCCGCCCCTCTCGGAGAGCCCGGCAAGCTACCGCGAGTATCTCACCCGCACGGCAGAGCCTGGCAAGCTCCCCGTGACGTATTCGATATGCCAAACACAGTAACAACAAAGTCTCCAATGGAGATGTTGCTGGGCCCGCTCGAGCAAATCGATGAACAATGGGAGGACAGAGGTGATACTATGCCTACCCTCCTGTTACTAAAGACAAATCGTTTGTTTTCCTGACGAAAGACAATTTCTTTTCTCACTTGGGCATTATGTCTCATTCATATCAATCCTCCATTCTCTACTAAATCATCTTTTTTCCTATTGGTTCGATCACACTGCATTTCAATGTTCTGTCATTCCTTTTCCTTCATTGAACATAGGGAAAAGATTCCTTTATTTTAATTTCTGTATACCACTTAGTTCTTTTTTCCTTTGCAAAAAAGAATGGATAAGGTTTGGCTGTGGTGGTCATTTTATTTCCTCACTTCTCATTTCTTGACCCCCCTCCATGTCATGATTCTTCTGAAACCACTTTGAGTTGATTTAGTTTATCCTTGAACTAATACCTGAACTCTTGGAAATTATTGTTTGCTCTGATTTCATTATCAACTCTTCTATGAATCCTCCAGTGATGCATACATTTGAAATGACCCAGGAATCGGGCCTCTTCCCTTCTCCTGCTTTCTTTTTCATACACTCTCTTTTGGTGTACAGTCTCTTATCATTAAAGATTATTAGTACTAATTTCAGTCTAAACCTCTTCCATAAAGCCAAGTTTTAATATATCCACTGCCTGACTATTAGACACCAGTCATTCAAGACCTTAGTAAACACCTCATTTTTGCTGTTACAAAAAGAAAAGAAAAAGAGAAGTTTTAACTAACCATCCCATGGTTTCACATGGATGACCAATAGACATCTAAAACTGACATGTCTACAATTTAATTATCATATTTTCCTTTAAAAAGACTTCATTTAGGGGGCTGGAGCGATAGCACAGCAGTTAGGGTGTTTGCCTTGCACGCGGCCGACCCAGGTTCAATTCCCAGCATCCCATATAGTCCCCTGAGCACCGCCAGGAGTAACTCCTGAGTGCAGAGCCAGGAGTGACCCCTGTGCATTGCCGGATGTGTCCCAAAAAGCAAAAAAAAAAACTCCATTTACAGGAAAAATGATGCACATAATTGAGTAACTGGGGTTGGAGTGGAGGTTTTGGATGGAGAGACCTTGGGTTTCTTGGAGAAAACTCATGGGAATACTGGCAATGGGTGTGGTGTTGTAATTCTGTGCGTGAGAAACCATTATTTACAGTACTGTAAACCATAGAATCTCAATCAATAAAATATAAATGAAAATAAATAAAATTTCCAGGTACAATCTTCCTCAGTATTGTAAGTGGGCTGGAGCAATAGCACAACAGGTAGGGCGTTTGCCTTGCATGCGGCCGCCCTGGGTTCAATTCCTCCATCTCTCTCAGAGAGCCCAGCAAGCTACCGAGACTATCCTGCCCACATGACAGAGCCTGGCAAGCTACCCATGGTATATTCTATATGCCAAAAACAGTAACAACAAGTATCACAATGAAGACGTTACTGGTGCCCGTGCGAGCAAATTGATGAACAACGGGATAACAGTGCTACAGTGCGAATGTTGTAAGTATAAATTCTATTCTTTCAGCTCTTTTTGTCAAAATTCTTTGTCTGCTGTGAGATAGCCAAAGCATGTCTATTAACAAAACTTCTTAGTTCTATTCTCTGTGTATGTCCAGAATCATACTGTTTTACTATTTTACTGCAGTAATACTGTTTAAGTTTTATTTGTTTTTCTTACTAGGACTATGTAATCTAGGACTAGCAATCTAGTAATCAAGTAATTACTAGGACTAGTAACCTAGCTGATTTTCTGATCCCCTTAATCTTCATTCTATTCTCAGCACCATGCCAGTGTGAACCCTCTAAACTAAAATCTAATTGGACTATTCCTCATTCAAAAGATTGCAGAAATTTCCAGTACAGTGTAAATATCTCAACTACTTCCATAATTCTATATAATCTAAACTCCTCACTTTCTGTCACTGGACCCCCTCCAGTACCTCACATATCTCCTTCTTTTCTTTCTTTATTCTGCTCTTCTTGAAACACTTTTTTTTTTGTAAGGTGGGAGGTTGGGCCACACCAACCTTTGCTCAGGGCTAACTACTGGCTCTGTGCTCACAGACCATGTCTGGTAGTGCTCTTGGAGCCCTGTTAGGTGCTGGGTATTCAACTAGGGTCATGCCTTAATCTCTGTACTATCTCTCTGGTCCTTTTCTTGAAATACCTTTAGCTAGATTCTTTGTCTACTTGAGGCGATTTTTAAACCATATTATTCTCAGTTAGACCCTCTGTAATGACCCTAGTTAAAATCAGTAAGTCCAATTAAATCTCACCTCTCTATGCTATTTCCTTACTTTGTTTTCTCCAAAGTGTTTTGAAAAACCGATTGACATGAATGATTGCATACTTGGTTTTTGGCTGTCTCTCCAAATAGAATGCATGCTTGTGACATTTTTACTAGAATATTAGATCACTAATAATGTATTTTATTGTTTCTAATACCTGCACTCCAACTTGGGATGTCCTGGAGTGTAGGAACCAGAATCCGTACACCTTACAACATGCCTTTGCCTCACATATCCTTCCTCCTTTATTTCACATGTGGCAGATGAAATATAGGTGTTAACTTCTATTTTTCCCAGAGTTTTACTAAAGAAGGAAGTTAGCAGATTACATAAATTTAAAAAAAATAAATTCAGAGTTACATGCAGTTCTAAAAGAACATGGTACTACCAAAGACAAAATACAATGGAAATTATTTACTTCTGGGAAGTGAGAAGTTTGGGAAGAAAAGGAAGGAGGCGAGGAATTATGTTGTGGGATAGCACAGCGGTAGGGCGTTTGCCTTACAAGCAGCCAAGATGGCTGACCCGAGTTCGATTCCTTCGCCCCTCTCCGAGAGCCCGGCAAGCTACCGAGAGTATTCCATATGCCAGACACAGTAACAACAAAGTCTCCAATGGAGACGTTACTGGGCCCGCTCGAGCAAATCGATGAACAACGGGAGGACGGTGACATTTGAAGGACCATGACATTTACTTTGTACATTGAAGTACAACTTGACTGCAGACATTAAGAACCAAAAAAGCAATAACAGCAGAAGATTTTACTATATTTCTTTTAAAATCATGCGATCTAGAAGCCAAAAATAAATATAGACACAAAAGAACTATATATTACAATCAACTCATTTTAATTGCTAAAGAACTTGAAATCCATCGAAGGAATGACATATTGCAAAAATAGAACACGTTCTTGGTGGAGAGAAACCCTCCAGAAAAATATTGAAATGTAGAGATTTTACACACTTCCTCTCTAAATAGAATGCAATCAGATTAGAAATAAATGATACATAAAGGGAGCTTTAGAAATTTAAAAATCCCTTTTCTCTTTTGACTCAGCCTAACTTTCAAGAGCACTTTTCCCCTGGGGACACAATACATAAAAGCTTCATTTGACAGTCAAAGCTGAGAGATGACTTTGTGTTGTGATTGGTGACTCTGTTCTCCCCCTACCAACCCCCCAGCATTGAGAGCCATTGACTAAAAGAGTGGGGAACCATATGGCATCTTGATTGAAAATGAATAAAAATAATTTAAATAATTCCTATATACTATTCATGATTCATATGCATGGCCATTAACTTATATCCAGAGTCACAAGACATCAGTAAAATGATAAAAAATCAGAATCACCAAAATTATATACGTATATGCCCATTTGGGGGCAGATTCTCTTAAAATACAGTAACAGTAGGGTAACAAGATAAAATAATTGCCACTTTAAATAAAATAGAAATATCTTTTCCTCTTACCTGAAACTACAGAGTAGGGTTACCATCAAAGGTTAATTTAGCATCTTCAGAGAGGACTAGGGGACAAAATTTCCTATCTTGCTGGTTCACACATCCTCAGAAGCAGTTTCCTCCTTTAAGCCCTTCTCACGATCTGAGATGCCTGCTGGGTCTCCAGCCCCTATTTCTCTTTTCATAGGGTTGGGAAGGTGAAAAAAGAAACATGCTCTCATTAGAGATAGACCCCATTCAAGGGTTGTCTTTTAAGTTCGTAGCATATACTTCACATATATTACACTGGGTAGAACTTAGTCAATGGTCACATCTATTGTAAGGCATTCTGGGCAAATAACAGTCCCTAAAATGAGTATTCTATTATTAAATAATGAGAATTAATCTTGGATGCTTAGCTATTAGTCTTCGCACAAGTGATTCATAAAGTGATGTTGTATAAACAAATATGATAAATATTACGTAGTCCTTAAAACTAATATTTCAGAAAAAGAAAAATAATAAGCAGTAAAGGAAGATTAAATACACAGAAGTTCATTGTTTTCTCAATTTTTTCTTTTATAAACAAGTTTTTACAGAAAAGATAAATTATAAAACATAAAGTCAGAATACTGCAAATCGACTCTGCAGAGCAAAATTATATATGGAGCCGTATTTTGTTTATTATAATTTTTTTTCTTTGGGGGAGCACAGCAGGAAGTGCTCAGGGCTTATTCTTGGTTCTGTGCTCAAGGATCAATCCTATTGGTGTTCAGAGGACATTGAATCCAGCTGGCCATGTGAGGGCTGTACTATTAATCTGGCCTTATTACTTCATTCTTCATGATTTCCTGAGAATTTGGATGGTGGGGTCTAGTTCCCAAGTTATGTAGATCAAGTGGATTTCAAGCACAGTCTGCTTACTTGGGCTTGTGAGATGCTAGTGTCCATGGAGTTCTGGTACTCACAGCAGATACCCTCCCAGGTATTAATTTGAGGTGACCAAAGTGAGTTGAGCCTGAAGGAGAGAGTACCCATCTCTTGAAGTCTTACCTCTTTTGAGGTCTTACACTTCTTCCAAATAATGTACGTCACTTGGCAAGGTCCTAGGTGTCAGGTGACCTGCAACATAATTTATGAACCACCCAGGACACTACTTCTTTTGGGAAACCACTTCTCCCAAGTGTAACACAGCAGGCAGAAAAAATTACCACACAGGTAACTCATGAGCATAAGTAAAATCTTAGGACTTCCAGAAAATATGTCAGACAAAGCAAGACTCTAAACGCAAACAAGTGCTTCGTGAAATTGAGAGGGAAATTATTTTTTAAAAAAATTAAGATAAATTTTTAGTTGCCAAACGTGAAGAAGAAACCTAAATCCACAGTGGTAAGAGAAAAGGAAGACATGGAAGCCCTCAGGGGATCCTAAGTTGATCACCAGCCTTAAGCTATTTTGGAGGGCTGTGAGTGGGTCTTCAGAGGGCCTTGTATGGTCCTGTCCTGTCGAGAGCAAGATGATTTGCATCAGAGGCTAGGGGTGGACAGCCAGTGCCAGTTGGTTAGAGTATATAGAAGAGTAATTAAGAGCAGTGAGTAAACTTGACCTTATCCAAACTGCGAGTCAGGTCACTAGTCATACACACAAGCTTCAGACTTCTGCAGCACGTACTAGCTCAGTAACCAAAGGAGGAGTTTCACTGCTTTAGAGACCAGGGCAGCAACTGGGAAATTTTAAATTAAGAGACTATGAACACTAAGCCTAAATGACTTTTCAGTTATTGCACTGGGCCAGGTTCATTATCATTTACTTAAAATTTTCAGTTTTCCCTCCAATTTCTATACTTATGGGAACTATTAATACAAGTTCAGTATTTTATTTAACTATTTAATTAAATTAAGTAAGTAAGTAAAGTAAGTAAAGGCCCTCCCGTTGATCATCGATTTGCTCGAGCGGGCCCAATTAAATTTAATATTATTTAATTATAATTACTAGTGAGCAATGAAACCACTTGTCCTCTATTCACCTTATTTAGCATACCATAATATACGTATGATCATACTGCTCTTTGTTTAACTTTAAAAAATATTTGTAAATCTTCTGCTCTATCACATGTATAACCCAAGCTCTTATCACACACATCACAAATCACAAATCATCCTGTTATTCATCGATTGCCTCGAGCAGGCCCCAGTAACGTCTCCTTCATCCTAGCCCTGAGATTATATTCAAGGCTCTTTAGGAGAATGAGACCCATCATTGTTACTGGTGTTTGGCATATTGGTACGCCACGGGGAGTTTGCCAGACTCTGCCCTGTGGGCAGGCTACATTCGGTAGTCTGCCAGTTTGTCCAAAGTAGGAATGAGATAATAAGATGTCATAATAAGATGTCTTGGCCATTGATGGGATTACATGGCGCCAGGGGCCAGGTGGTGGGTGTGACCCCCGCCTACTGGAATTTGGAGAATCTGGGTGGAGGATGCTCGGCCCAAATTCGAGTAGGCTTGGAGATCTCGGCCCCAGAACCCACGTGGCTTTGTCCCTCTGCCAGTACCTTCATGTGTGCGGAGAGTGGTCTCAGCATGGTGGTGGCTGGTCCTGGAGGTCTTTGGCTGCCGGAGCCCTGGTCGGGGTGGGGAGGAAAGCTCAACACGCTCCCCTCCAAGGGGTCCCGGCGAGCGAGGACAGTCAGGCGCGGGGGCAGGAGACTGCTTTTATCACGCAGTAAAAAATCCTCAGATTTATCAAAATAACTTAATACCTGTGAGTTTCTGCTGTCGCCTTTTAATAGAGTTAGATGTTTCCTAAATTTTCTATTGTCTTGAATTTATCTTTACTTTTATCTGTAAAGTTTTCAGGAAGTCTCTGTCCTACAACATTTAAATGTGACTGTGGTGGGGTGGGGGATATGGTGGAGGTTATGTTAAAATCATATAGCAGGGGCTGGAGCAATAGCACAGCGGGTAGGGCATTTGACTTGCACGCGGCCAACCCGGGTTTGATTCCCAGCGTCCCATATGGTCCCCTGAGCAGCGCCATGGGTAATTCCTGAGTGCAGAGCCAGGAGGAACCCTTGTGCATCGCCAGATGTGACCCCCCAAAAAAGCCCCCAAAAATCATATAGCAAATAGCAAACTGGCTAAATTTGTAAACCTTGGTCAAACTGGTCTGGGTTCGATTCACTCAGGGGGCAGTGATTCACAGGGCTCAGTGAAATCAGTTCTCCCATCTCTACTACAATAATTTCTTAGCTATGATCTTCTAGGCATCCACCAAACCAAAAGAACCAAATGATTCCCAATTTGCACTATCAATTTCGATTATTGCACAGGACCAGATTTTCAGAATTTTGCTTTAAAATTTGGCTTTATTTTTTTCTCAGACTTTTATATAAATAGGGACTAATAATGCAAAATATACAATTAAGTGGAAAATAAACTACAAATTTTCTCTTTATGGTTACAGAAAGGGTATGTAGCTGAGCAGTAGAGTGTCTGCTTTGGATATGTGAGGCCCTGGGTCCAAGCCATGGTACCAAAGAGAAGAAAAAGAAAGGGAGAAGGAGAAATCTTGTGTATGACCCTGCTATACTCTTTGAAACCTAAACAAAACGTTTTATTTTAAAGTTTTTTTAGTACCATTCAAAGAATTTTACTGTTTACATTTTATTTCTTTTGACTGTTTTGGGTTTTGGATCACACCTGGCAGTGCCTCTGGTGTTACTTCTGGTTCTGCACTTGGGAATCACTTATGGTGGGCTCCAGGGACCATATGGGATGCATGGGATGGAGCCGGGGTGGACCATCCTGCTGGACTATCACTAAGGCCCCTTATTTTCATTTTGGAGATAAGTATTTGGTAGACGAGGTACTGAATTCTCCCTCCAGAATTTACAGGTTGAATAGGACACGCTAATCCCATTTCATGATGGTTCTCTCAAGTCATATACTATCTTGCTTTTTCCAGAATCAAACAGAGATGAAATCTTTGTTTCTTACTCCCTCTCTTGCCTCTACACCTCTCCTATCCACAGTGTCCTGAGGTCAGTAAAGATTAGCTTGTTTTCTTCTTCCTATAGCCTCAGGGATTCTGTAATATGAAAGAATACAACCTCTTGTCCAAACATCATTAGGGATTTCAGATGGCCGCAGAGCTGGTGGTGGTGGTGGTGTGTGTGTGGTGGGGGAAGGGGTGTCTATCTATGCTCTTAATATTTCCAACAAATAGCTGAGCAAGACGATTTAGATTTAAAAAAGAGGTAAAGCAGAGCAAAAGTTGATTTGAAAGTGAAAAGTATATTCTGTAAAGCAGAGGTGGTGTGTGTTTGAGGTGGGGGAGGGGAGGGCATTCTGGCATAAAGAGTCACCCAGAAAATGTACTTCAGGGCCTTTCTATTATGGCCTAAAGAGGAAAGTTTAGGGTGGGATCAGAATGTGGGATGGCTGAGGATTATTCTTTTTCCCCCTTTCACTACTTTCAACACTCAGATTCTGTCCAAAGTGATCACTTCCAACTATTATTGACTGAGGATTCTTGATGGGTCTTAATTGGGGTCTGCAGATGGTGGCACAGGATTTCTAGGGGTCATTGGCCGCGAATTTGTGCACAAACTTGTCAGTAGAATTTTCTATTGAAACTCTCCAGCTCCTCTTTCTTCTGAAAGACTGGATAGACCCAGATTGACATCTGGCAGTTTGTCCATTGTCCTTGTCCCCTATCTAACCTGCCTACATTAGTCACTTGTTACTTTAAACTCCATCACCGTGGCCCTGCCTACACCCAACTCCTTTAAGTGATGTGTGTGGATTTTTCATTTTCCCTGTGCAATGGCCCACTTCTTTCTGATTCTGGCTTAGATCTTTAGATCTTAATGTTGTTACAATTAGAAGAGACAATTTCAAGTTAATTTTCCTGTTGTTGATTCCAACAAAATCTTACTTGTTGGTGGAAGCTACCAAATGTGTTTATTTTAATGCTCAATTACTAATTTAATTATGAAAATACAGTTTTATTAAAGTTGCCCACTTTTACAGCCAAGATGTCAGATCTTAGGAAATATAATCATTGTCGTAACTACATGTACCCATGACAGATGCTTTTTTATGTCAGATCCTCTGACCATTTTATAACTTTGCTTGGAAATAGCTCACTTAAACTATATAAAAATGAGCTATTTATTGTACAGATAATCTTTATGTTAAGTAATAGTACTTTATTACTTTAGTGTTGGATTTTAAATTACTTCCTAGTTGTTCATTTAACTAGATAAAGTATGCTTAAATGAAATTTTCTGAGAACGGGTATCTTTAAAAAACTTCACTCAGAATGTTAATTATTATTGTTGTTAGTGTATCGTTAACTAATGCTATTGTATGAAATAGTATTTCCCGATCTCTTTTCTAGAATTCCTGAAGTTACATGGAATATGAGGTGATAAGATCTTCAAGAGAGGAGAGGAAACTTTCTGAATGTGTTTTTCATTAATATCGTATTACAAAGGGAAAAAACAAATGTCTAATGTAAGAATATGAGATTATGAAAAAGGACAATTGTATTTTAAAACAGCTGAGTAGAAATACAAGTTGTAAATAATGTTCATTGAAATAAAACTGAAACAAAAAGGAATCCATTGACTGAAAGAGGAAGGAATAATAGCAAACATGTAACAGAAATAATGAAATTAAGATATGAATATAACACTAGGAGAGAAGGAAGAAATAGGCAGTTCAGTACTAGAAATATACTAAACTGCCTATTTCTTCCTATAGACTAATTAGAAAAGATATTTTATGTGTGTATATGTCTGTGTGTGTGTATTTTCCCCCCTCGGTATCATGAATTGAACTTTCTACTGAGTCGCAATCCGATACACCAAAGTGGCAAATTTTTATAAAATGATCTGAGAAAATACTTATGACTAAAATAAATAATTAAATAAAAATAAATCATAAAGAGTATTACTGGTGACACCTTCAGGATCAGGGGAATGAGACCCATTGTAATTACTGTGGCATATCGAATACACAACGAATAGCTGGCCAGGCTCTGCCATGTGGGCGGAATATTCTCGGTAGCTTGCCAGGCTCTCCGAGAGGGATAGAGGCTTTGAGGGTGGCCCCTAATCGCCCTTGTAGGTGATCCCATGGTTCAAACCATATTTGAACCCTATCAAATATGGTGAAGCAATTCTGGAAGTTGGGTATTAAGTGTCTTATAATATGTTGTGTGGCCACAAAGCAGCCCTGCGGTCCGGAAAGTGTCCTGGAGCGTGGTGGCAGCTGGGTAGTGGAGGTAGTGGAGATCTGCTGGTGAGGTATTTGGTAAGGTATTTATCTGGTACTGGTAGGGGTAGGGTGGGTCTTCTGTGTGCAATCCAATCCCTGGGTCTCTGGCGGTTGGTGGAAGCAGACAGGGCTGGGTAGGGTGGGGCTCCTGGTTTTAATCCCTTCATCCGCTGTGATTGGTGGGAGCAAGCAGAGGATCTCTGTCCCCGGGTCCTTTGAGGCTGGAGTTCAAGGTTTCAGAGTTCCGCTTATCTTGTTCTGTGGGACTTCAGTAGTGTGAGTCTCGGCCTGAGTGTCTGGAAAGTGTCCTGGAGCATGGCAGCAGCTGAGTAGTGGAGGTAGTGGAGGAATGGGAGTGAACATAAATGGTCGGCAACTACACCGCCTCTGCTTTGCTAATGACATTGTTCTAATAACACCAAACATTAGCCAAGCAGCACAAATGCTGGCCGACTTCAACCATGAGTGTGGAAAGGTCGGACTACAGCTGAATCTCATGAAGACAATGTCTATGAGAAACAGCCTCGTTCCTGACGCCCCATTTGCTCTCAATGGAACGATCATCTCCTAATGCAACAGTTATGTGTACCTAGATAGAGAAGTCAACATGATGAATGACCTGGCGCCTGAGTTGTGCAGGAGGAAGAGAGCAGCTTGGAACGCCTTCAAGAGCTTTGAAGAAATAGATAAGAAGATGAAGAACCTCCGGCTCTGGGCACATCTCTTCGATTCCACTGTTCTTCCTGCATTAACATACGCCTCAGAAACCTAGGCCCTACGCAAAGCGGATGAGAATGCTATTGGGGTCACCCAAAGAGGAATCGAAAGAGCTATGCTTGGAGTATCAAGAGAAATCGAAAGAGCTATGCTTGGAGTATCACGTTTCACTCAAATGAGAGAAAGAATCCGAAGTTCCGACCTCCATCAACGGTCATGAATCAGGGACGCTGTCTCTTTCTGTCTCTTTTGCCAAGGTGTTGAAAATCAGATGGGCTGGACACATAATGAGATTTGGAGACGACCGCTGGACTAGAGCTGTTACCGACTGGATTCCACGGAACTTCAAAAGACTGTGTGGCCACCCACCTACCAGATGGTCAGACTTCTTCGTCAAGACCCTTAATGATCGGTTTGAGGCTCTTCGTGTTCCTAGAATGAACAGATGCCATTGGGCTACACTAGCATGTGACAGGGACAAATGGAGACATTACTGGCACCCGCTTGAGCAAATCGATGATTAACTGGAAGTCAAGTGATCATGAAGAGTATAAATAAAAAGAACTCTAAACATGAACATATTGCAGTGAGACTATGGAATATTACAACACTATTTTCTAAAAGTAAAACAAAGAGAAGTTGAATTATAGCCAAATGAAACTGATATATTTAAGTTGACTTTAAAAGTTCTTCTAGAAAGCAACAAATACCCAAAAATATCTAATGCGAACTTTAAATTGTTCAAGGAGAAAGCTGATGCAGTCTGCTCTTCAGATAAATGATGGAGTAAAATTTGAATGGCCTCTGCTTCTTTCACCACTGTTGGGGAAATTCCTACCAAAAACAAAAGAGTATAAAGTTATATATTTTATTGAATCACCATGAGATACAGTTGCAAAGCTTTCATGATTGAGTTTCAGTCATACAATGATCTAATACCCATCCCTCCATCAGTGCACATTCTCCAACACCAATGTCCCTCCCCACCCCAGTCCCAACCCTCCCCCTGTCTCTATGGCAGACAATTTTCCCCATACTCTCTCTGTCTCCTTTTGGGCATTATGGTTTGCAATACAGATACTGAGAGACCGGCATGTTCAGTCTCAAGGAATTTTTCGGCCAAAGAAATCGTACAGACGATAAGGTGCTGGCCTTGCACACAGCCAAGCCCAGTTCAGTCACCAATACCACCTGGAGCAATCCCTGAGCACCAAGAATGTGTAGCGACAGGAATAGCCCCAAGCACCACTTGGGGCCTGTGTAAACTCACACAAGATGGGGGGCTCGGCACCCACACGGCGGCGGCTCTATCTCTCCCGCCACCCGCGTTCGGTAGTCTCACTCTTCTACCACCCCGGAGAGGTCGACGGCGATGGTCAGGCAGAGGAAGGAACGAGGGCCAGGCTGGTAGGTATTAGTCGTAGTTTATTCTGATTCTCTCCTCATCTGTCTCTCTATCTCTGCCCCCATGCTACTTCATTCTCCTTCTCCATCCCCCTTCATCTTCCTCTTCCTTCTCATCCTCTCTGAACTCTCTTCTTCCTTCTGCCCCTGTCTCACTCCTACAGTACAGTTAAATCCTCTCTCCATGAGGAATTGGGGGAACAAATACACATAGGTGCAGTCACAATCAATAGGGGTGGAGATGAACAGGGGTAGAAATCTTAGCCTCAGGGAAGACCACTCCTAGGATGATCCTTCCTCAGCAGGAGGACCCACCCTAGAACAGAATCCCATGGGCGTGCCTCTCCTCTCCTTGTCCGACAAGCATACAAAAATATAATATAAATCATTTTGTATGGATACAGTAAGAAATATCTTAAACTTATAGAATTGCTCTCCTAGGGCCATCTTGATCTCAGACTATGGTGCTCAGGCCAGATAGTCTTTCCCACCCCTAGCAGGATCCTAGTCTTGTCGTTACCTTGGATCATGACAGCATTTGTCCATGATCAAACTCTTAACTTATAGTTAAGAATCGTGGCACTTTGGCCTGGCCCATTTCGCTGCCAGGGTAGCTCACTGCTTGCCCTGGGTCCATTCAGTCCCTCGTCGGGACCCTGCTTTTGGGGTGTTAGGAACTAAGGGCAACTGAGGCTTATGTTGAGAAAGATGCCCGGGAGTGAATAATATTCAAGGCCAATCAAATCCTAAATTACAAAGCATAATGTTAACAGTCTTCCTGTATCTATACAAAAAGGATATTACCTTAAGGTAAACTATTCATAAGGCATAAGGAGAGGAGATAGGCAATATTTCACTCATATATAAAAATCATAGATTTCTGGGAAACTGATCTTACAAATTAACAAAGTCTGATTAAGGGGAAAGCTGATTAACTGGGTGGGAAGGAGAGCATAGGGAAGATTGTTTACATGTTTACATGTAAACACAATGGAAGTGGAAGTGCCTCTGGAGCACTGTGGTGGGTGTAACCAGATTGATGGGTGTAACCAGATTAATGGGTGTAACCAGATAAAACCTAAGCTTCTTGAAGGACAAAGAAATGTTACCCAACAGGGGCCCTAAGCACTAATTAATTCATTTAACCTAAAATTTTTAAGTAAATCATACATTTACAACACTGTCTATGCCTAGGATAATACAAAACTAGGAATGAAAGGGACTTCAATCTGATCTGTGAAAGACTAGATAGAATGGGAGCATAGCTCAGTAGTATGTAACTTGCCTTGTATGTGTGAATTCCAGCACCACAAAGAAAACTCCTGAAAACAGACAATATTTAAAATGAAAAATAAAAAAAGCAGGGGCCAGAGTAATAGTACAGTAGGTAGGGCACTTGCCTTGCACACAGCCAGCCCGGGTTTCATCTCCAGCAGCGTATACTGTCCCTCAAGCACCACCAGGACTTATTCCTGAGTGCAGAACCAGAAGTAATCCCTGAGCATCACCTAGGCTTACTCCTGTTGAGTGTCCCCTTCACACCCCCAAAATAACAAACAGATATAGTAACATCTTAATGGGTGGTGGACGGATATAATTTATTATTTCCCATTCTCTTGTATTTTTTAATTTCCAAAACTAAAAACTAAGCAAATATTTTACTTATGTCAAAAAATAATGTTTGTAGGACCTATAAGATAGTACAGTGGGTAAGGTGCTTGCCTTGTACCAGGCTGACCCAGGATCCATCTCCAGCACCACATGTGATTGGTCCCCCAATCCCAGCCAGGAGTGTTCCCTGGGTTGCAGAGTGAGCAGTAAGTTGTGAACACAGCCTATCATGGCCAAAAAACAAAGAAGAAAGAAAGAAAGAAAGAAATAAAGAAAGAAGGGAGGGAGGGAGGGAGGGAGGGAGGGAGGGAGGGAGGGAGGGAGGGAAGGAAAGAAAGAAAGAAAGAAAGAAAGAAAGAAAGAAAGAGAAAAGAAAGAAAGAAAGAAAGAAAGAAAGAAAGAAAGAAAGAAAGAAAGAAGGGAGGGAGGGAGGGAGGGAGGGAGGGAGGGAGGGAGGGAGGGAGGGAGGGAGGGAAAGAAAGAAAGAAAGAAAGAAAGAAAGAAAGAAACAAAGAAAGAAAGAAGGGAGGGAGGGAGGGAGGGAGGGAGGGAGAAAGAGAGAGAGAAAGAGAGAAAGAAAGAAAGAAAGAAAGAAAGAAAGAAAGAAAGAAGAAAGAAAGAAAAAAGAAAGGATGGAAAGAAAGAAAGAAAGAAAGAAGGGAGGGAGGGAGGGAGGGAGGGAGGGAGGGAGGGAAAGAAAGAAAGAAAGAAAGAAAGAAAGAAAGAAAGAAGGGAAGAAGGGAAGGAAGGAGGAAGGAAGGAAGGAAGGAAGGAAGGAAGGAAGGAAGGAAGGAAGGAAGAAGGGAAGGAAGGAAGGAAGGAAGGTAGAGAGGGAAGGAGGGAAGGGAGGGAGAGAGGGAAGGAGGGAGGGGACAGAAAAGAGAAAATAATGTTTGTGTTTGAGTTAATTATAAAAATATTTGGCCTTCTAAATATAAAATTCATCCCCAAATATTTATTTATGATTAATAATTTACATATGTTTTAAATAAACTCTTCCTGTGTCTGCCATAGAGTCATCCTGATGGGGTTGGGGAAGAGGTGAACTGGGGACATTGTTGGTGGGAAATGTACACTGGTGGAGAGATGGATGTCGGAACATTATATGACTAAAATCCTATCACAAACAACTTCGTAACTGTATCACATAGTAGTTCAATAAAAATAAATAAATAAATAAAACTTTTCCTTTAATTGATCAGAACTAGGGAATTTTTCATAAACGATAAGAATGAAACACATATCATTTGAATTACTTAGGAAAATGGACATAAAAAATAAAAGGTTTTGTTTTGTACAAAATATCATGTTCCCTTTAAGTAGGAGCATAAAATGGTTCCAAAAGGACTCTCTGATGGTTATTGATAAGTCTTAGAATTTTTCTGGAGGATTTGGCTCAGTAAAGGAGTAGAAGTCTGGCTTGCATGAGCTCCTGGGTTTGATCCCCAGTACTGCAAAGAAGAAAGTTTCTTAGACTCTGAAGATAATCCAATTTTATCTGTAAGCTAAAAGTCTGGAGCACAAAGAAGTCATTTTTATAGGAAATGAATGCAGTTTTCCTTTTTAAAAAGGCATTTAGGATTCTGAATGTGAAGGGGGGAAATAACACTAGTAGTGAGTCTGTTTATGTTATGTTAGAGATCTGAATTTTATTGAACTCCTAGAGGGTTAATCACAATTCTTGCTTAGAAAATAAGCAAGATTGTTCTGTAAAACATCCTCAATTTTTATAAAGTACTGTGTTCATGAAGTTAAGACCCATAACTGAAATGAAAAAGATTTTTGCCATTATAGAACCAGCTTGTCTCTTTTCACTCCAGTCCTCCTTAAAAGAAAAAAAAAAAGACAGCCATTGTACTGAGCCTCATAAACATCAGTCGAGGTCCTCGGGCATTACCCAGTAGTGCCCTACTCTTGGTGTTTTGAAGGTCATACAGGGACATGACTCAATCACAGGGACCTGAAGTTAGTCATTGTCTAATAAAATTACACTGGTCTGTTTGTGTAAGATTGCTTGATCACTGATGGCCAAAGGAAAAATAGTTCATCCTGGGTTCTTTTCATACTTTGGGGAGAAAAAAATCAAGAACCTTTCAAGATCCCTAGAATTAGAGTCCAAAATGGTAGCCAAGAAGGACGTCTCTTAGGGCTGGAGTGATAGCACAGGGGATAAGGCATTTGCCTTGCATGTGGGAAACCCGGGTTCGATTCCCAGCATCCTATATGGTTTCCCAAACACTGCCAGGAGTGATTCCTGAGTACATTAGCCAGGAGGAACCCCTGTGCATCACTAGGTGTGACCCAAAAAAGCCAAAAAAAAGGACACCTCTTAAAAATGAACATTAAGGTAACCTCTGTCTTGATTTAGAAGGGAGATTCATTCTATTGATCTGTAAGCAGGGAAATTCCTTCCATTGATCTGTAGGATCTCATGTGCTTAGACCCAGTTAGAGTGAAGATGATCAGAAACAAAAGAGGCCTGAAGCACTAGGTATTGCCCTTTTTTGCTTTACCATGGACTCTGGGGATAACATTTTGATGGTGTTAAAGAATGATTTGGTCATACATAAATATTTTGTGCTTGGTGGACCGTAAAAAAAGATCTCATAAACTTTAAAGAAAAACATTCTAAAAGCCCTGAGGTAATATGACCATTAGCATTTCACTCCCACCACCCCTGAACGTTGCCAGGTGCAATATGCACCCTGGGTGTGAGCCTAGAACCCCCAAGCACTGCCAGCACGGCCCAGGTAAACCCGGCACTGCAGGTCCTGAGCAGTATTGCATCTTCAGGCCCTTGCATTAAAACACGGCGGAGGTTGGCTGAGAAACATTGGTAGGTCCCCAGGCCTCCTGAGCTTGGAAGCCCCCACCCAAATAAAAAAAGAAAAAGAAAATGGTTCATGTTGCACAGATGCTATTTTCTACACAGTTAGTAGGCATAACTAGCAATACATTTATCATGAGATGAGTCCTCATACACTTTCAGAGCTCTGGTCCAGAGTGGTTAATTCAGAAGGTTAAGCTACTCTTTTGCTTAAGTCAGGAGGTCAGTTAGCTCTCTGAAAACTAATGTCAGCCTTAAAGGATGTCTGTTAACCACTTCCCAAGTCTCAGTTTCTCTTTTAACCCCTGAGTGAATGAACAGAACCTGACCTGACTTCTCAGTTTATTCCAGATGCTGTGATGTCTCCAATTTTTTACCTTTCTATACATTAAAGGCTGAAATTGTTGAATAAAAGATAACTAGAATCTGTTTCCCACCAATCAGGTAAAGTCAGAAGCTGGCTAAATCTTCCGCAGTCAAACTTCTCCTCAAAGCTTCTACTCTCAACACAAGGGATTGCCTTGCCACAGAGGCAGGGGGGATGGGGGTGGGAGGGATATTATCCATGGTGGTGGAGAACGGGCACTGGTGGAGGGATGGGTACTTGATCATTTGGTAGGGCGTTCGCCTTACACGCGGCCAACATGGCTGACCCGAGTTCGATTCCTCCGCCCCTCTCGGAGAGCCCGGCAAGCTACCGAGAGGATCTCGCCCGCACGGCAGAGCCTGGCAAGCTCCCCGTGACGTATTCGATATGCCAAACACAGTAACAACAAAGTCTCCAATGGAGACGTTACTGGGCCCGCTCGAGCAAATCCACGATCAACGGGAGGGCCTTTACCTTTACCTTTACCTTTATAATCGAAACCCAAGCACAAAAAATTGTAAATCTACAACTGTACCTCATGGTGTTTCACTAATAATAAAAAAAGAGAGAAAAAAATAGAATATAAAAAAAAAGGCTTCTACTCTCTTATTATTCATGAAACTATGGCCTAGAGTTTCTGCTTTTGTGAAGTCTTGGGCCTTACTTTAAAAAGTAAGAAAGGGGCTAGAGCGATAGCACAGTGGGTAGGGCGCTTGCCTTGCACACGGCCAACAGAGGTTCGATTCCAAGCATCCCATATGGTCCCCTGAGTACCACCAGCAGTACTTGATTCCTGAGTGCAGGGCCAAGAGTAACCCCTGTGCATCACTGTTGTGACACAAAAAGCAATAAAATAAAATAAATAGTAAGAAAGAGGGGGAGTTTACTACAATTAAAATCTAGTCTACCTAGCTTCAACATTTTCAAAATTCAGGGCCAAGATTTATCCTTAAAAGGACTAGGGAATTCCCAGAACTGCATAATTCCTCAGCACTAAGCAAAGGACAGGTTGGGGTGTCTGTGTGTTGGTAAAAGAGCTGAGGACACTATGAATCCTCAACTAAGAGAATCTCTCCACAGAGCTAAAGAAAGAAGCCATGGAACAGGAGACTTAATTTGGAATAAGTTAACAGTCCGGGATATTCCTGGTGCGGACCAGATCCCTCTCCTGAACCACATAGGAGAATAATTCTCTGTTGTTTCTCCTAGGGCCTGCTTATCCACGACTCAGAAGTATGTTCTGAATTATGTGTACTGTACTTAATTTGATGCCCGTAGCAGTGTTGAGTTGCTTTTGTTTCTCAGTCTTTTCTGTACCACTTCAAGAAAACTTAACAGTCAAGAGAATATATATATGCATATATTTCTCTTCATTATACATACATATATGTATAATGTATATTTTTATAAAATCCTATATATAAATATAGCACATATTTACATATAGTGCAGTTTATAGTATTCTATATTGTACATAAATACTATATATAAATATAAAATGCTAAATTTGCAAGTCTAATAATACCCAGCAGAGGTAGTTGAATGAAATTTGATGTCCCAACTGATATGTCAAAATATCCCAGAGGTAGGAGCCCTAGCTAGAATTACTTTCTTAAGAGAGTGAGCGAGTGAATGAGTGAGTATCAATTTCCTTGCAATTGATACATAGTATTCCCTGGCCTCAAATCTTACTTCTTATAGATGACATTGCCTTTAGTAATTGTTTGCCTTCAGAATTCGTCTATTCCATTTTATGAGACCAAAATCCCACTGTAAGAGATTGTCCCAGACACAACCGAATATTGTCACACTCATGTAAAGCACGGTACTTGTCATAGGACTTCTTGCTCTGAGCCTGGGTTTGGAGAACAGCCTCACTGGCAGGACTGAGGGAATCTGTCACTTACCCAGTACTCCCTGGTCGGATGGCACCTTCCCTCCTGGAAAACATTCTGCCTGCCTCAAATTCAACCTTCAAAGAGTAATTCCTTTGAGTGAAGTACGGTACTACTGTCTTGAAGAGTTCCCTGAGGCAGGGTAGAACTGTGGAAAATATGTTGGTTTTGGGGTTGGGCAGATCTGGGTCCTAGTTCAAACATTACAGCTTACCAGCTCTGTGATTGTGAGCCAGCAAGTTAACTTCCTTAAGCCTCAAACTGGCTTTACGTAAAACACCACAAACAAAATGATGGGACCTTGATGGCAGGGTTCGTTTAGGCAATTTAGATAAAATTATTAAGCCATTTTGATTATTGTATAAGTACCAAGAACTGCAAGCACTTCTGGGAACACAGCTGGCAGTACCCTGACCTGAAATGAACTGCGTCAGCTCCCTTCATCATAGAGTATAGTTCACTACAGGGTCTAGAAGCACAGCATCCTCCTGCCATTGCTGCAGTGAATGGCCAGTCTAATTGGTTGAGAATCTCAGGGGGTTGGGGAGGGGAGGAGTCTGGTTCTTCTTGTTCTCTGAGCACTGAATAAGAACCAAAGTTGAAGAGCTAGTGCAGGAGTTATGGCATAACTGCAGCATGAGCCCAAGCCCGGTTAATTCCCTAGCGTCACATGGTTCTGTTATCATTTGGTGCATCCCTGGGATGAGCACCTCTGGCATGGCCTCTGGTAATCCTCAGTAGCACAGTCCTGAGCAGCACTGGACCTTCAGGCTTGCACATTGAACGGCCAGACCTATTGGTAGAAAACTGCCAGGAGTGGCTTTCTTTTTTTTCTTTTCTTTTTTTAAAATTTTATTGAATTACTTTCTTTTCTTTTTTTAAAATTTTATTGAATTACCATGAGATAGTTATAAGTTTTCATGTTTGGGTTGCAATCACACAACGATCAAACACCCATCCCTCCACCAGTGCACATTCGCCACCACCAATATCCCCCGTATACCCCCCCTTTACCACCCTCCTCATGCCTCCCTGACAGACAATATTCCCTATACTCTCTCTCTCTACTTTGGGGCATTATGGTTCGCAGTACAGACACTGAGAGGCTATTATGTTTGGCCCTTTATCTAATTTCTGCACACATCTCCCATCCCGACCGGTTCCTCCAGCCATCTTTTTCTTAGCGATCCCTTCTCTGTTCCAGCTGCCTTCTCCCCTCTGCTCATGAGGCAGCCTTCCAGCTATGGAGCAATCTATCTGTCCCGTGTATCTACTGTCCTTAGGTGTCAGCCTCATGTTATGTTGTTTTATACTCCACAAATGAGTGCAGTCCTTCGATGTCTGTTCCTCTCTTTCTGACGCATTTCACTTAGTGATACTCTCCATGTCTACCCATTTATAAGCAAAGTTCATGAAGGAGTGGCTTTCTTGGTTTATGTTGGACCAAAGTCAAAGTCCCTTCTAGCTCAGCACTATAATATAGTAAAAAAATACCTTTGTCTTTTATTTAACTTCTCTTTTTTTTAAAAAAAAATGAATCACCTTGAGATGCACAGTTGCAAAGTTGTTCATGATTGAGTTTTAGTCATACAATGTTCTAACACCTGGCCCCTCACCAGTGTACATTTCCCACCACCAATGTCCCCAGTTTCCCTCCAGCCTCCCTACCCAGCCTGCCTCTCTGGCAGACACGGATACTGAAAGGTTATCAAGCATATCTCTTCCTCCTTTCAACACTTGGTGTTTGTCCAGAGCGATCATTTCCAACTATCATTGTCATAGTGGTCCCTTCTCTATCCTAACTACTCTCCGTGCACACACACTTGTGGCAAGCTTTCAACCATGGCCGAATCCTCCTGGCCCTTGTTTCTACTGCCTTGGGTATTAGTTTCACACTATGCTTTTTTTTATATTCCACAAATGAGTGCAATCATTCTATGTCTGTCTGTCTCCCTCTGTCCATCCATTTATACTAGCTCCTCTACTATGACTACTGGGTTCAGTAGCAGGATCAGAGAGACTGACACCCAGGATCAAGACTACACACTTGAGGGAGTAGTCAGCAAGTTAATGACATATAAAGAGATCCTGCATCATTCTAGTGCATCATTAACATTCCAGAAACACTTAAAAGAGGGTGATTGGGTTTCCACAGGAATCCAGAAATGAAACTTGACTGAATGGTGGGATGAGGAGTATCTGACCCCAGAGAAGTTGTATCTGCCACCAGAGATAACAACTTTCACATGGAGAGGAGAGAGAATGTTTCCTGGACAAAGGAGATGACTGACAGATCGTAAACGGGAGGAAATTGAAGGCTCTGCCAAGTTTCATGATAAAATGCTATTTCTCACGGTAAGGTCAAGCTGTCTCTAGTGAAGCTACCGATTTTATAATACAAAGGGAACACGGCAAATTCAACAGAGTGTATCAGGCTTTACAAAGAGTATATGATCAAAGACCACTTATTCCATTTATCAAAGAAATTGAATGACTCTTACAGGAATAAAAAAGAAGATGAATTTGAAATTTGCTCATGAACTAACAGTTGAAAAACATCAGTAAGGAAATAAAGGCTTAATCCCCAAGTCCTTTGGTTACTAATTACCCGGTGATGTTTTCAAAATTCAATATGTAAAATAAAAATATGTAAAAGAAAGTTAAATTGAGCTGGCATGGGGGACTATTATGCCAGGAGCTAGGATTGACATCATAACAATATAATGATGAATGTTTTAAGAAAGGTGGAATATATTCACTAATATATATATATTGTTCACCAATATATTAGTTTCCAAAGACTAATAATCTGAAAACAAAATTTAACATATTAGTAATAAACCTTATTTATTACAAGATCGAAATAAAAGTCATAAAATTCATATTTTAGCCTTAAGTTGAATTTAGACTCAAATACATTAAGTAGTATTTGTTTCCCATTTAAAATCTTTGGGCAGGAGTAGAGAGATAGTACAGCAGACAGTGTACTTGCCTTACACATGGCTGACCTGGGTTCAATCCCTGGCACTACTTATGATCCTTGAATACCACCAAAAGTGATCCCTGAGCACAGAGTCAGGAGTAAGCCCTGAAGACAATTAGGTATGATCCAACCCCTCCCCCCCTTAAATAAATAGTAAAGTCTTTGGGAAATGCCTCTATGATGATTAGTTTTAAGCTAAGATACCATTCCTGACAGAGCTTGGGGGAGTTATGGGTTCCAGGGATTGTACCTGAGTCAGCTGGATGCAAGGAAAGCACCTACCCCCTGTACTATCTCGCCAGCCCCACTTCATGCTTTAGCTTAAACAGAATAATATTGAAGTTTACCCACTAATTTAATAACAGTCACATATCGAACAATGTTATAAATATCTTTTGTGTTAAGTGCTCGTTGTCTACTGGAACCTCCTGGTTCGTTGGTTTGGTTGTTCTTAGCAGTGTACTTGATTCTGCTGTTAAGAGTCATGAAATACTATGTACTTCGCTACGAAACAATTTATTCTGCGTGTGCTATGTGCTGGCACTCTTTTAGGTACTAAGGATCTATCGGTGAACAAGAGACAAAAACTTTGACTATGTAGTTCTTATTCTATTTCATTTAGAAATTTTGTAGTTTGTACATGACATTCCTGTGGTCCTTGTATCTCCCATTCATCAAAGTAGTTAGTCTAAAAATGCTTATGGAAGGTGTGCACACAGATGTGCGTACATGATGCATTTTGTGTGTGTGTGCAAATGTACGCAGACAAGGCTAGGTTACCATTGGATTGGCATTCACATAGATAAGCATATAAAGGGAGGTCTATATTCAGAGAAGATGAAGACGAGTGTGTGAAAGATTTCAGCAGCCGTAAAATCTTGGTAATTACAAGAGTCATCCTAAGTCAGGGTGAGTCTGGACTATCTCTGCTGCTGACTCGGCCACAAAACTCTCTATGCTGGCTATCGTTCAGAATATAATCGGAAATGAGTTTGCTCAGAAGCAGAGTTGGGAGAGGAAGGTAATCATGAATCATTGGTGAAGAGATGCTGACACTCATTCTGGTTTTGAAGTTGCAAGGAGATGGAGGAGGTGGGTGAGGAGGGGGCGAGGAGGAGGAGGAAGAGGAGGAGAAGAGGAGGAGGAGGAGGAGGAGGAGGAGGAGGAGGAGGAGGAGGAAGAAAGATGGTTGTATCTGAAATATTGTCTGAGCAACATAAGTAATGCCAAGAGGCGCCTCTTCAAAGGCCCAGGGAACAGATGCCCCAACCTAGCAGCAGAGCCTGGCCGAGCAAGTCCTCAGCTCGAGGGAGGGCCTACCCATGTCTGCCTCTGCCTCGATGCCCACCCAGCTCCACCCTCAGTGGCTGACCTTCCCCCACTCCACACAACACCAGGCACAGACCCACACATGGGGGACAATTTTCTATGGGAGGAAAGAATCAGAAATGACAGGATGGGACTGCAGTTACCAGCGCCCTAGCCTCCTTCCCAGCTCCAAGGGCAGGCCAGTGGCAGGCAGCGGGCCAAGGAGGCCCTGGCAGGAGGCCACAGGTGGCACCATACAGAAGGGCACAGCCACTGGGGGCTCCCAGGTGACTCAACAGCAGTGGGGTGAAACCACTTACGCCAGGGTAGCCTGAGTTTGGAGGGGCACAGACCAGAAAGAAGAAGAGGAAGAGGGGGAGAAGGAGGAGAAGAGGGAGGAGGAGGAGGAAGAGGAGGAGGAGGAGGAGGAGGAGCAGGAGAAGGGGGAACAGGAGGGGGAGGGGGAGGGGGAGGGGGAGAGGAGAAGGAGGAAGAGATGGAGGAAGAGGAGGAGGAGGAGGAGGAGGAGGAGGAGGAGGAGGAGGAGGAGGAGGAGGGAGAAAAGAAGAGGAGGCGTGGAGAGAAAAGGAGGGGGGAGGGGCAGGAGAAGACTGTTGAGTTGCTAAATCCCAGGCTCACTATGGTTTGGGAGATGACTGGGTTCTATCCTTAAAACTTGTCTCTAGAGGCCAGACATGTGGCTCAAAGGTTAGAGCTCAAGGTTGGCATCCAGGGGGTGCTGAGTTTGATCCCCAGCACCTCATGAACCTCCAAGAACTGCCAGGTACAGCCTTCATGGCCTTTAACCTGCACATCACTGAACAGGACCAGCGAAGCCCCAGCCCAGCAATACTAGCTCTCGCACCTTCCAGAGTGATCTCCTCCCACTACATTCCCCCAGTGCCATGAGGTGTGGCTCATATTAAAACATATTAAAACAAAACAAAAACCTGTCTCTTATTCCATCTCCACCCGGTGAAACCACAGAACAAGCTCACGTCATTCACCAGAGGAAGGTTACACATACCTCACTCTGGACTATCATTCTTTTTTTTTTCTAGTGAAACACCATGAGGTACAGTTGTAGACTTACAAATTTTTGTGCTTGGGTTTCGATTATACAGTGATCAAATACCCACCCCTCCACCAGTGCCCATTTCCCACCACCACGGATCCCAGTATCCCTCCCACCCCCCATGCCCCCCACCCCACCCTGCCTCTGTGGCAGGGCATTCCCTTTTGTTCTCTCTCTCTCTCCTTTTGGGTCCTGTGGTTTGCAAGAGAGGCATTGAGTGGCAATCATGTTCTGTCCATAGTCTACCTTCAGCATGCTTCTCCCACCCTGGGAGGATCCTCCAAACATCCTTAATTTGGTGCTCCCTTCTCTATCTGAGCTGCCCTTTCCCCTGGAATGCCTGGCTGGCCTCTAAGCCATGGAGTAAGCCTCCTGGTACTGATCTTGGCTATTCTTGGGTATTAATCTCCTATTTTGTTACTTTATGTCCCCCAGATGAATGCAATCTTTTTATGTCTATCCCTCTCTTTCTGACTCATTTCGCTTAGCACGATACTTTCCATGTATGGACTATCATTCTTGTCACTATTCTCTGTGTATTGCAAGTAGCTCCTTCCATTGAAATAGGTTGCTTAAGTTGCTCTAGCCTGTCACAGACCCCACACATGCAGACATTCTCACAGTTACAGAAGCCCGTAGGTGTGAGCATTTGAAACTCCTCACGTACCTGTTTCTTCACAACCTCTCAAGAGTCAGAGTGAATGGGATTGGCACATGGCTCCTCTCAATTTTTCTCTTCAATATTTGCTTGACTTATAGATTCAATTTAACTGCCTTTGAAACTACTAGTTTCAAGAAGTCAAAAACAACTCCTTGTCCCTCATGGTGAAAGGGAGGACAGATTTCTGACTTTTGTTTCTATCGTAACGAGACTAAACTCTACCATCTTCCTGGAATGATTCTTCTGTGACTTTATGAAGATTTCCACCCAGCGATGGAGGATTTGAACTTTTGATTGGCTGCAGGAGCAATAAGGCCAGTAAATGTTTTATTTAACATTTTGTAGATAGAACTTTGAGAGTACACACTACCCACAAGATGCCAAGACCCAGATAGATTTTAATTTAATTTTAGAACTAAAATTTATTTTAAAAGATGGAGTCTGTTTTGACTCTTAGGAGTACAATAAGCAGACATTGATTTCTGCTTAAGTTAACATCAAGCATTATTGAACTTAGAGGAGCAGGCTGCCCTGGTTTCCACCTCAATCAATAGCTACCTTGAAAAATAATTAATTTTGATGTGAAGTGAAAGCAGACACCAATATATGTGTTCTTACTTTGTTCAGTACTGAGACAGAGTTGGACTTATACTTAAATATATATATATATATATGTGTGTGTGTGTGTGTGTATGTGTGTATGGCATTTCAATGAAGTACCATAATTTACAAATGATACAAAATTTAGAGACACCCATAAAATTCCTTGTCTCTGAAAAAAATTCTCATGTCCTTTGCCATCCTTACTCTTGACTTACACTAACAGTTCTATTTGTCCCCAAGGAGGCAGCTTGCTGACAAACACTAGAGGTATCCACCAAGTGTCTAAACCACCCCGACTTTTAGATAGTTTTATGTCAAAGGGTTCTGTGTTTGAACATACCTTACATGAGAAAAAGGAATAACAACCAAACTAAGATAACCTTTGGTTGTTTTGAGAAAAAACATGCTCCTTCTCAAAGAAATTGTCATTTTGACATGCAGCCTTGCACCAGGAAAATACAAGCTTGGGCACACACAGTGGATGACATAATGCCAATGCTAATATTATTAGTAATTGCAATAATTTAAGTGATAACTATGAACATGCATCATGCTCTCGCCATTTATTGTGCCAGCTTTGACCCTTTACAAAGATTACCTCATTTATTATTTGCCTTTGTCTTATAAGGTTGATGTTATTGGCCCGATTTTATAAATTCAGAAAATAAATGAAAGCTAAGTGATATTAAGATTTTTTTGCTCATGGCAACACAGATATTAAATGTCAGAATTGGGATTTGAAAAAAATACATATTTGATTCCAAAGCCTATGTTCTTCATACTATAATGTATTGCATTTGTGTGGAATGGAAGTGCCAGATACCTTGAAGGGCTCTGTGATAGGAGATACAGACTCATCCTTGCACATTTCTTAGTCAGGAGCTTGGAGAATGAAGTTACTGGGCCAGAGGATCTGAAAGGCAGATAAGGAATAAGGAAATATGGGAACCCTCTAGAGGGCTTTTTTTCCCCACTAGCCAAACTCAATTACCTTGACCTAATTAGCATGTTATTCCAATTCCTTATCTTAGTCTTGATCTTTTCTTCCTAAAAGAGGTCTACTTTGCAAACCAATCAAGAATTACAAAACCAATCAACTAAAAAAAAAAAAAACACACATCAGCAGTTGACTGAGGTGGAACATCCCTTAGGGCTGAGACACACAATTCTAAGAGTGTTGCTGCTTGCAGTGCTGTCCGCTGGGCTTCTCTGAAAAAAAAAAAAAAAGATACTTTATCCAAAATTTATGACCCACTGTGGACAGCCTTTTCATGACAGGTGTATGGAAGGAAATAATAATGCCTGGCCCTTAGAGAAGTTCCTACCTTGACAATGTTAGGGATTGGTTAAAACCACTCCTGTGAATACGCTGCAATTTAATCCTGCCTGACCCTGCGCCTGCTTCACTCAGGCCTGTTTGTTTTCCTGCGGAACACAACCTGAAATAATTCTTCTCTTAAATCGTTGATTTGATGTGAGTCGTTTTCTTTTCTATGGTACATATCAGCAAGATTTCACAAACAGGATTTAGATGTACACTTCCGGGCTGTGTAAATATGCGCCCATCTTGTCCCCTCCACCTTACCCCAGGTAATATACCCAGGAATCAAGACTGATCTTGTGTGGAAGCTCAAACTTCCAGACACCCAAGTCCATTACTACCCTAGCCACTCTATAAACAATGCTGACTCCAACCGTGCCAACACGTAATGGGAAAGCTTGACACAAATTGTCACTGAAGGTTCCTAACCACACACCCCGACCGTGTTGCAATACATGATTTACATGTAATACATCGCATCTTAAAATTCTAAACTTGTTGCACATCAGTAGAAAGCCATCGGCCTACTTTAAGACTTCTTCCTTGATAGTGAAGAGAAGGGTCTTTGAATCCTTTTAATTTTTATTTTGCAAGTTTGGGATATTATTGCTCTTTTCCTCAAAAAAAAAAATGAAAGGAAAGTGTTCAATAAGTTCAATATAAACAATCTAATTAAAATTCTAAGATTAGTTGGTATTCTCATTCCATGTAAAGCAGAAATAAGCAAGAGATAAATGATTGGTAATGGAAGAGACATTTACTTGGATAATACTGAATCACTAAAAAGTACTCACCAATTTCACCCTGAAAAACACAGGTGCTTGGAGAAGCAACTGCTAAGACAAAAATATAAGAAGATCATTGTGTATCAAATCAAACTAATTTCCTTTCCCTGAAATTAACGGGGTACGGGGAATTTTTTAAATTTGTTTTTACCAGAGTTTTTTCCCCTTACATCTTCCTTTCCTTCCGCCTTCCTTTTATCTTCCCTTCGTTCTTTTAAAAGAGAATTCTCTCATCTAGAAAGGAAAGGAAATTTATTTTTCTGCTGACTGGCTTGTGCACAACTGGAAATTATAAAAGAAATTGCTGTATCATTGATGTAGTAAGAAAACAGGAAGACAATTTTCATCCCAAAATGAGTCCTCTCAGCTGAAGCTCCCTTTGTAGTTGATGACCACACGCTTTCCATCTCGGCATGGGGCCAGTTTTATTAAAATCCTAGAGCAACGGCTTGTTTTCTAAGCAACACGCAGGAAAAGACTTTATATGACAAATTTCTCTTAAAGTTGCTCATGGTCATGTGTTTCTCACCTTCAAGGACGCAATGGGAAAAGGATCTTACCTCATAAGGGCAATATCTGGATGTTATTCTTATGATCAAAAGCATTCGTTGGGCCTTGAGGTAATGTTCAAAGAAAGAGGTGAATAGGCATGAAAACACAGAAACACTGGGTGTCCAGCTCATAGTATATCAATTCATTAAGCAAAAGGCAAATGTTTTTCATCTTTGTAAGACTGATAGAGTTAAACCAGGAGGGTTTAAAACATTTGTTATTTTGGAGAATGGACCAGAGCGATAGCACAAGGGGTAGGGCGTTTGCCTTGCAGGCGACCGACCCAGGTGACCCGGATTCAATTCCTCCGCCCCTCTTGGAGAGCCTGAGAAGCTACCCGTGAAGTATTCGATATGCCAAAATATGCCAAAAACCACAGTGACAATAAGTCTCACAATGGAGACGTTACTGGGCCCGAGCAAGCAAATCTATGAACAATGGTTCGACAGTGCTACTGTTTTGGAGAATGATGTAAAAACATTTAAAAAAAATTGTCTACTTTTGAGGATACTGATTAGGAAAAGCTATTCTTTAAGAATTTTATGGAAGGAAGGAGAAAGGTGAAAAGTGGCAAAAGAAAAATGTCATTACAACAATGAGAAGATGAAGATAGAAGAAAAAGTTAAGGAGAAAATATGAAAGAAGAGAAAGGCGTTCATTGGTCCATTATTTACTTGAAATGAGAGATCAGGTCCATTAATTAAGAGACAAATTTCATATAGAAACCACCAGGAATAAAAGTAATCAATGTACTAAAGATGGTTTAAAACCACTTGACTGTTTTAGCACCAATGCTCTTTAAAGCATAAATGGCAAAAATTAACTTGCTCTTAAAAACAAAGTAATCTGTCATTGTTCAGTAGAAGCAATACTGAACAATGGAAAACTCTTGGCATTGGAATACAGAACCAATTACCAAAGAGGAGAGAGAGGGGCTGGAAAAGGGGGTGGAAATCAGATTTAAAGAGATAGAGGAACAGTGACAGAGTCATGGGTAACTTGGTGGTATAGTAATTTGTATATTTCTATATAATTATATACATGTATCCTTGTATACAATGATAAAATTTGTATATTTGTATTTTGTATATTTATATGTCATTTCCATTATACTATTATAACTACCTAAAAATAATGACAAATTTATAGCACTGTAGCTCTGTCCTCCCGTTGTTCATTGATTTGCTCAAGCAGGCACCAGTAACGTCTCCATTGTGAGACTTGTTGTTACTGTTTTCGGCATATTGAATAAGACTGATAGAGTTAAACCAATAGAGTTTAAAAAACTTTCCATCAGTAGCTTGCCAGGCTTTGCTGTGTGGGCAGGATATTCTCGGTAGCTTGCCCAGCTCTTCGAGAGGGGTGGAGAAATCAAACCTGGGTTGGCTGCGTGCAAGGCAAATGCCCTACCTGCTGTGCAATGTGACTTAACTTGTGCAAGAGTATTTAGGGTGTTTGGATGTCAAACACATTTTAGAGAAAGAATTCTCCATACTGCACTGGAAATAGACCTATCCAGGAGCTGCTTCCAAGTCTCTAGCTATTAATACTAAAATATACTTTAGTGATCAGCTGCTTCTCCTGAACTTAATTTTGAACCCAGAACTTAATTTTCCACCTCTAGTACATTCTTAACAATTGTTTATATGTTATAATTTCTAAAAATTTGTAATTTTTCTCTACCCAGACTAAATTTATTAATTTTTCTGCTCTGAAAAAAAAATACACATACAAACACTTAACTGTCATTGATGACCCCTTTGTAGCAGCTAACTAATCACTTAGATGATCACACTGGGTTAAAACTTCTTGTGGAAATTCTCCATGTTAGGTCCAGTTGCATTCCTAGACACAAGAAAGCAGAAGAAAACTCCCAGACCAGTATTACAGATGTTTCTGTAGTTCCAGTAGTCTGCCTACAGTCCCCCTTTGGTAACTGTGATTTGCCAGGAGACTGGAGATACTCCTACTGGGAACTTGTATATTAGACACCAAAATTACACAAAATTGACACAAAATACATAGTCAGCTCAAAAAATAATTTCTTTACAGGCTAAAATGTGGTTGAAACCCAATGCTTCCATTTTAAGAGAAGACAATTATTTTCATTTTTTTTTAAACACCCTGAGTCTACTGAAGAACTAACTAAATAGGACATTTTATTCCTCTCTGAATCTCTGTAGATCTTTGATTTTCTCTCTGAAATTAATGCTGAAAACTAGGTAGACTCATTGTTTTTAATTAATATTATCCAAATCCTTCTTACAAAATATTGTGTGGCTACCTTTAATAAGGGTGTATTTCAGGATGTAACATTTGACTATTTAAAAATGTGAACAGTGATGTAAATGGATACAATGCTTAAATAACTCACAGAGAAAGAAATCATGCTACCAATTAAAACAATATAATGAGAATATAAATGACCCTTCTAATATATAATAAGTGAGTAAAATCAGGTTGCAAAACAATAAACAGAATGTAATTATGTCCGTTTCTGTTGAGAACTGTCGATAAGTACATAGAAAAACTCTGAACAACTCCAAATGATTTTAAAAAATATTGATGCACATTAAGCATGTCAAGAGTTTATTCAAGCATAAAATCCATCTGAGTTGAGTAATACCGGCCAGGAAGTGACTAAGAATGCCCCACAAAAGACTTAGAAAATACAGGAGCAAAATAAAGAAGTTACTGATTGGATATGAATTTCTAGTCGGCTGCTGGTTGTCCTTAGGTTTTGGAACCTTGAGGAATTTTTGCCACAGCAGAACTAGTGACACATCAGTCCAATGACTTCCTAGTTTAATTCATTCAACAGTTACAAAATGTTCAGTTTAACAGTAGTTATTCTCTGAAAAAACAGAACTTGCCTATCTTTTTCACTTTTATTTTAAGAGACTTTCATTTTGGAATGAAAAGAATAGGAATTTTCTTAACTTGTGGGGGAAAAATTCGTATCTTTTAAGATCTCCTTATAAAAGTATAATTTCCCTCCGGTTAATTCTGTGTCTTCACGGGTCTTTCCTGAGATACTACCATCAAACAGTAGTTTCCACACACCTACTGCTATGTGTTAGATCTTAGAAGGGGAGGCAGCTGAGAGAGAGATGGCTTAAACAAAAGCAAAAGTTCACATGCAAGTGAGGAAGACGAAATTACACATAATGAAAATCTGTGTCACTTCTCATGCCACTGGCTTCCTTACCTGGCTGAACAAAACCAAGTCTCCAGACACAGCATTAAACCTAGGTGCCTGCTCCAAGTTCTAAGAAGTTCTGCTACAAAATCACTGGGACTCCATAATGTATTTCTTTTCTATCACTTAATCACTTAATCACTTAACTTCCCGTTAGTCGTTGATTTGCTCGAGCGGGCGCCAGTAACGTCTCCATTTGTCCCTGTCGCGTGCTAGTGTAGCCCAATGGCATCTGTTCGCTCCGGGAATATGAAGAGCCTCAAACCGATCGTTCATGATCTTCACGAAGAAGTCTGACCATCTGGTAGGTGGGCGGCCACGCGGTCTTTTGACATCCCGTGGAATCCAGTCGGTAACAGCTCTAGTCCAGCAGTCGTCTTTAAATCTCATTACGTGACCAGCCCATCTGATTTTTGACACCTTGGCAAACGAGACAAAGTCCCTGATTCTTGATCGTCGACGGATGTCGGAACTCCGGATTCTTTCTCTCATTTGAGTGAAACGTGATATTCCAAGTATAGCTCTTTCTATTCTTCTTTTCTATAATGTAAATAAACAATCATGTTGTACTTCTTTTCTTTTTTCTTTTGCTGTCTTTGTATACCTAAAATGCCACCACTAAGTACTCCTTTGAGCTATTGATATTTTCCTTTGAAATACAACACTCACCCACTTCCCAAGGCTCCAGGAGGTGGAGCTACTATTTTGTTCAGACATTCATATAGTAGATTCTGTTACTATCTTAGAGTACATAAATTTAATCAATTTTCTTCCTTTTAAATCTAGATACGAAAGTTTAACTGTCGATGAGAGAACTAGCAGGGCTGAAAAGAATCTTGGAAATGCTCTGATCTTGGGTATGGGATAATCAGTCAAGAAAGAAACGGGCACAAGGTAAAAGGAGAGGACACAGAAAGAATTTTGATAACGATGGTTAAAGACAAGCTCCACCGGTTCCCTAGTCTTCATCCTATCCTCATGACCACATTTAAACCAACCAAAGAAAAACAGCATACCTGAATCATTTCATTGGACTTTACTTTGATCCTCTGCTCAGTCTAAATCATTTGTGGCAAAAATTTTAAATTGAAAAAAGGAATTTTGAATGTCTGGGTTGGCTGCCTGAACCTGAATTTTCTCAAATGAATCCAATAAAACAAGTTTAAAAGAGGGGATAAAATGCAAACCTTTGGTTTACACCAAGCCAAATCATTGATTTGACTCTATTTTTCTGCCTGAGATAGCGTAATAGTCAGGAAGACACAGCTTCTCTATTTCCTGCCTGTACTTGGAAAAAGAACGTTCCATTCCATGCAATTCATGAATTTTAAAAACCACGAACCATCCTTCACTTTCTGGATGAACACAAATGTGTTCCTGTAAGAGAGCTGTTTTGAGCATAAATGCTCAAGCGATTGCGATGGTGACAGGGAGAACTCTTTTCAATCTAAGTCTTTGTTCTGAGCTGGATAGAGGCTCTAGGACTAAGACTGCCAAATGAGTCTGGACATATGGTTGGGCACAGAGAGCAAGGACTGAATTTATCAACCACCAACTGCCATAACGTCCTTGTCCTTGGAAAATGGCCAACTGTGAAGCCAACTTCCAGTGCCACCAAGACATCTTTATAGAATGGGCCAAGAAATAAAAATAAAAAAGTTAGCCTGTGGAAGACCACTAGCACCCTCTAGTGGTGGTGTACCAGGACCAAGTCTTCTGCCACTTGGGAGAATGACATCGTTACATGTTGTCAAGATCATTATACGCTCAAGAATAGCTTGATCAAAAGCGGAAGACAGTTCCTGAAACCATCAGTGACATTTGAATAGTGGCCTCTATTTACACCTTTCGGGAGAGCTGTTATTTACAGACCTCGAATTTCAATGACAAGATTCAGATCATTCAAACTCATAAAACTCTCCAGGGATTCGCCATTGCACTTAAAATTAATTTCCAAATTATTTAACCATAATACTGATTGATCATATACCACAGGACAGTTTATCCAGCTACAATTGCCATTCTCCCTTTCACACTTGATTGCTGCCACTGTTTGGAGAAATTTTGGCTTCCGTTTCTACCCTTTACCCTAACATTTTCTACTTTCAACCCATTTTACCTTAAACACCATTTCCTGGGGAAGGCCTTCCTGATCCCTCACTCAGCCTGAATTGAGCCTTCTCAGCTTCCTTGCCTATGCACTTCTAACACTTTAATATGTAATATGTCTCTCTTTAATATGTCTATCTTCCCCTATAAGAGGCCCTCCCGTTGATCGATTTGCTCGAGCGGGCCCAGTAACGTCTCCATTGGAGACTTTGTTGTTACTGTGTCTGGCATATCGAATACGTCACGGGGAGCTTGCCAGGCTCTGCCATGCAGGCGAGATACTCTTCGGTAGCTTGCCGGGCTCTCCGAGAGGGGCGGAGGAATCGAACTCGGGTGGGCCATGTTGGCTGCGTGCAAGGCAAACGCCCTACCCGCTGTGCTATCGCAATGTTCTCTCTGAGGACACGCAGGGTGCTTATGTTTCACCATTTTGTCTTCTACACCCAACACAAGGACTACAGATATTTATTGAGATAATTTGTTAAGTCGAGATTTGGAGAAGAAAAAATGAGGTGGATTGTGTGCCTGTATAGGCAAACAGGCTGAACACACATGTATCTGCTGCTTCATTTAATCTTCTCTTATGATGACAGACATGATCATTATTATCTTCAGTTTACAGAGAGGAGAAAGGTGATGCTCAGAGGATTCGGTTGCATGGCCAAACTTATAAGAAAGAACATGTCAAATTCAGAATTCAAGTGTGATTCAAATATCACTCCAAAGTTCATGGATTTTCTACTTCATGATGCTTCCCCTTAAGTAGTTCAAGTCAACCACTCACATTTCTTACTTGTGTCAATGAAAGCACCACATGGCACAACTGCTCTCAAAAGTGTGTAACTCTATAGTGATTTTTAGCTGGTTTTGAGTGTTGTTTCTTTTCTATGATGCTTTGGCTTTTCATTATATATGTATTTTAAAATTTAGTTCTTTGGGAACACACCAGTGGTGCTTAAGGGCTATTCTTTTCTCTTTGCCTTGAGCATTCCTCCTAACAGCTCTGGAGACCCCAAAGTAGAGGGGACTGAACGCAGGCCTCCTGAATGGAAAGCATGAGCTCGGGTCTGATAAACTCTCTCTCCCTTCCAGAGACTCCACTAAATGGAAACTTTTTTGATGATCCAGTAGAGATGAAAATGATTTAGTCATCCTGAAAAGCCACGAGTGAATTTTCTAGTTAGAAGACAACAGGACATCACAGATCAGAGAGTAGAAAGGGCATTAGGTTAAGAATGCACAGTACCTGGTGACTGAGCATTTTTTCATGTGCCTTTTGGCCGTTCAGATTTCTTCTTTAAGAAAGTTTCTGTTCCGCCTGGAGAAACGCAGCCGTGAGCGGCTGCTGTCCCCTCTTCACTACTCATGCAGCGCTCATGTCATCTCAAACCCAGTTTTCCGTAGAGGTGTGGCCTCTTCAGAAGTGGGCGTGGCTTCAGAGTGGGCGTGGCTTCAGAGTGGGCGTGGCCTATTTTCCGGCCGCAGGGTGTTTACTAATTCAAAGGAACCTAGTTCCCAAGGAATTTGGTCCCCAACTTACTCAGCAATATGAAGAAACAAAGAAAATCCCCACCTCAAGCGGAGGAGAACAAAAACAATCCAGAACATTCTGTCGATACAGCTCACCTAAGGGATCTCTCTGACACAGAATTCAGATATGAAGTCATCAAGATGTTCAATCAACTCATTGAAACGGTCAGACAGACAGCCAGTAACACCACAGATAAAATCGACAAATTACGCGAAGAAATGAGAGCAGAAATGTCACGATTAAAAGACTCCATAGATGAAATGAGAAACTCAGTTTCTTCTCTTAAAAATAGAATGACCGCAGCTGAAGAGAGAATCAGTGAGCTGGAAGATCAGCTGCAACAAACCAACACGCAACAACAAACAGTGGCAAGGGACCTCAAAATGGCTCTACAGAGAATAAGAGTCCTAGCAGATGATTCCAAGAGGAACAATATTAGAATCATGGGACTACCTGAACCTCAGGGAAACAACCCCAACGAATAAAACACCGTCAAACAAATCATTGCTGAAAAATTCCCAGAGCTCTGCAATGCAGCCATTCAGGTTCAAGAAGCCCAAAGGGTGCCAGCTAAAAGAGACCCCAACAAAAACACTCCAAGGCATATCATAGTTAGAATGATTGATGCTGCCAATAGAGACACAATACTGCAAGCAGCAAGGGCAAAGAAGGAAATCACATACAAAGGAGCACCCCTTAGATTCACAGCAGACCTATCAGAGGAAACCCTGCAAGCCCAAAGGCAGTGGCAAGATATAGTCAAAAAACTCACGGAAATGAATGCTTCCCCAAGAATACTCTATCCAGCTAAACTCTCCCTCAAAATCGAAGGAACAGTACACTATTTTATAGATAAACAGCAGCTCAGGAACTTCATAGACTCAAAACCAAACCTAAAGCAAGGCCTAAAGGGGCTACTATAAGAAAAGACAAACCTTACAACCACAACACACCCTACAGAAAATGACACAAAACCCCATAACCATACTCTCTCTCAATGTCAATGGTCTAAATTCACCATTGAAGAGACACAGAGTGGCAAAATGGATACAGAGACAGAACCCAACATTCTGCTGCCTACAAGAAACTCATCTCAACAGCCAGAACAAACACAGACTCAAAGTCAAAGGATGGAAAACAATCCTGCAAGCAAACAGCCCCTTCAAAAAAGCTGGGGTGGCCATACTAGTATCCGACAACATTAATTTCACATTGAAAAAGATTAGAAGGGACAGGGAAGGTTATTTTCTCTTCATCAAGGGATACATACAGCAGGAAGAAATCACACTCTTAAATGTATACGCACCTAATGAGGGAACAGCTAAATATCTAAAACAACTGCTAACAGATTTTAAGGAGGACATCGCTACCAACACAATAGTACTTGGAGACTTCAACATCGCCTTATCAACTCTGGATAGATCAACAAGAACAAAACCCAGCAAGGAATTATTGGCTTTGAAAGAAGAAATAGAAGAGAAAGGGCTTATGGACTTATACAGGGCTTTACACCCCAAAAAGAAAGAATACACATTCTTCTCCAGTGCGCACGGAACATTTTCCAAAATAGACCATGTCTTAGGACACAAAACATACCTCAACAGAATCAGGAAGATAGAAATAGTATCAGCCATCTTTTCAGACCATGACGCACTGAGGATAGAAGTGAATCACACACTGACACGGAGAACAAAATCAAACACCTGGAAATTAAACAACTCGATGCTGAACAATGAGTGGGTCAAGAACAAAGTCAAGGACGAAATCAAAAGATACCTGGAAACAAATGAGAATGAAGACACAAACTACCAGAACTTATGGGATGCAGCGAAAGCTGTATTAAGGGGAAAATTTATAGCTCTGCAAGCATATCTCAGGACTGAAGAAAGGATGCACATAAACAACTTGACCTCACAGCTCAAGACCTTAGAAAAGGATCAACAGAAAGAGCCTAAATCAGGCAGAAGGAAAGAGATCGTAAAACTTAGAGCAGAAATCAACGACATGGAAAACAAAGAAACAATCCGAAAGATCAATAAAACCAAGAGCTGGTTCTTCGAGAAAATAAATAAGATAGATAAACCACTAGCAACACTCGCAAAGAAACAGAGAGAGAGAGCCTTAATAAATCGAATCAGAAATAAGAATGGGGATATCACAACAGAAACTAAAGAAATTCAAGAGATCATCAGAGACTACTTTGAAAGTCTGTATGCCACGAAACAAGAGAATCTAGAAGAAATGGATAAATTCCTGGATTCCTATCATCTCCCAAAGCTGAAGCAAGAAGATATAGAGTACCTGAATAGACCTATTCACATCAAGGAAATTGAAACTGTAATCAAAAGTCTTCCCAAAAACAAAAGCCCAGGTCCAGATGGATTTACTAGCGAATTTTTCCAAACATTTAGAGAGGACCTATTGCCAGTTCTTCTCAAGCTTTTCCAGGAAATTGAAAAAACGGAAACTCTCCCAAACAGTTTCTATGAAGCCCATATCTCTCTAATACCAAAAGGAAACAAAGACACCACAAGAAAAGAAAACTACAGGCCAATATCCCTGATGAACACGGATGCGAAGATTCTCAACAAAATACTAGCCAATAGAATTCAACAACTCATCAAAAAGATCATACATCATGACCAAGTAGGATTCATCCCAGGGATGCAAGGATGGTTCAACATTCGGAAATCAATCAACATAATCCATCATATCAACAAAAGAAAAGATAAAAATCATATGATCATATCAATAGATGCAGAAAAAGCATTTGACAAGATCCAGCACCCATTCATGATGAAAACCCTTGCCAAAATGGGGATAGAGGGGACTTTCCTCAATATAGTTAAAGCCATCTACCACAAACCTACAGCAAACATCATCCTCAATGGGGAAAAACTGAGAGCCTTCCCCCTAAGGTCAGGGACGAGACAAGGATGCCCACTCTCTCCACTGCTATTCAATATAGTACTGGAAGTACTTGCAATAGCGATTAGGCAAGAAAAAGATATTAAGGGCATCCAGATAGGGAAAGAAGAAATTAAGCTCTCACTATTCGCAGATGACATGATACTATACTTAGAGAACCCTAAAACCTCTACCAAGAAACTCCTAGAAACAATAGGCTTGTATAGTAAAGTGGCAGGCTATAAAATCAATACCCAAAAATCCATGGCTTTCCTATATGCAAATAATGAAAGAGAAGAAAGTGACATGAAGAAAACAATTCCATTCACAATTGTGCCCCAGAAAATCAAGTACCTAGGAATCGCCTTAACTAAGGAAGTAAAGGATCTGTACAAAGAAAACTACAAAACGCTACTTCGGGAAATAAAAGAGGACACGAGGAAATGGAAAAATATCCCCTGTTCATGGATGGGGAGAATCAACATTGTCAAAATGGCAATACTTCCCAAGGCACTGTACAAATTCAATGCAATCCCTATAAGGATACCCACGACATTCTTCAAAGAAATGGAGCAAACACTCCTGAAATTTATATGGAACAATAAGCCCCCACGAATAGCTAAAGCAATTCTTGGGAAAAGGAAAATGGGAGGAATCAACCTACCTAACTTCAAGCTCTACTACAAAGCAGTAATAATCAAAACAGCATGGTACTGGAACAAAAGCAGAGCTGCAGACCAATGGAATAGAGTTGAATATACTGACATCTCCTCCCAAACATATAATCATCTAATCTTCGATAAGGGGGCAAGAAAAGTGAAATGGAGCAGGGAAAGCCTCTTTAATAAATTGTGCTGGCAAAACTGGACGGCTACATGCAAAAAAGTGGGCTCAGATCTCTGCCTAACGCCATGCACAAAAGTAAGATCGAAATGGATTTATGACCTCAACATCAGACCGGAATCCATAATGTTTATTGAAGACAAAGTTGGCAAAACTCTCCACGATATTGAAGTTAGTGGTGTCTTCAAAGACGTCACGCCACTGGCCGAGCAAGTGAAAACAGAGATAGACAAATGGGACTATCTTAAACTAAGAAGCTTTTGCACCTCAAAAGAAACAGTGACCAAAATACAAAGACAGCCTACAGAATGGGAAAGAATATTCACCAAATACACATCCGACAAGGGGTTGATTTCAAGGATATACAAGGTACTGGTTAAACTACACAAGAAGAAATCACCCAACCCCATCAAAAAATGGGGCGAGGAAATGAATAGAAACTTTCGCAAAGAAGAAATCCGAATGGCAAAAAGGCACATGAGAAAATGCTCTACATCACTAATCATCAGAGAGATGCAGATCAAAACAACAATGAGATATCATTTCACACCACAGAGACTGGCCCACATCCACAAGAACAAAAGCAACAGGTGCTGGCACGGATGTGGCGAGAAAGGGACCCTCCTTCACTGCTGGTGGGAATGAAGGCTGGTCCAACCCTTTTGGAAAACAGTATGGACGATTCTCAAAAAATTAGAATTCGATCTCCCATTTGACCCAGCTATAGCACTCCTGGGAATATATCCCAGAGAGGCAAAAATGTATAGTCGAAGTGACATCTGCAATTGTTTGTTCATTGCAGCACTCCTTACAATAGCCAAAATCTGGAAAAAACCTGAGTGCCCGAGAACAGATGACTGGTTAAAGAAACTTTGGTACATTTACACAATGGAGTACTATGTAGCTGTTAGAAAAGATGAAGTTATGAAATGTACATACAAGTGGTACTACATGGAAAGTATCATGTTAAGCGAAATGAGTCAGAAAGAGCGGGATAGACACAGAAAGATTGCATTCATCTGGGGAACATAAAGCAACAAAATGGGAGACTAACACCCAGGAAGGGCTCAGATTAGTACCAGGAATTTAGCTCCATGACTTGAAGGCCAGCCACATGTGCTAGGTGAGAAGGAAGCTCAGATAGAGAAGAGAGCACCAAATAAAGGGTGTTGTGAAGACCCTCCCAGGGTGGGAGAGACATGCTAAAAGTGGTCTATAGACCAAACATGACTGCCACTCAATGCCTCTCTGGCAAAACACAGTACCCAAAAGAAGAGAGAGAGAACAGGGAGGAATGCCCTGCCACAGCGGCAGGGTGGGACGGGGGGGGGGTGGGGGGGAGGATGGGGGGTGGGAGGGATGCTAGGACCCGTGGTGGGGGAGGATGGGCACTGGTGGAGGGATGGGTACTTGATCATTGTATAACTGAAACCCAAGCACAAAAATTTATTAGTCTGTAAGTGTACTTCATGGTGTTTCACTAATAAAAAAAAAAATGATAATAAAAAAAAAAAGAAAGTTTCTGTTCACTTCATCACCCAATTTTTTTTATGGGATTGGATGTTTTCTTCTTGTAGAGTTCAAGCATTCAAGCATAATATTCTTAATATTAATAATATTAATATTGTTCACTGTTTCTTTGGAAGTGCAGAAGCTTCTGAGTTTGAGATAGTCCCATTTGTTTATCTCTGTTTACACTTGCTTGGTCAGTGGCATGATCTTTGAAGACTCCTTTAGCTTCAATGTTATGGAGGGTTTTGCCAACCTTTTTTTCAATTTACCTTATGGATTCTAGTCTGTTGCTGAGGTCTTTAATCCATTTTGATCTGACTTTTGTGCATGGTGTCAGGTAGAGGTCTAAGCCCATTTTTTTGCATGTAACTGTCCAGTTTTTCCAGCACCATTTGTTAAAAAGGCTTTCTTTGCTCTACTTCATATTTCTTGCTCCCTTATCAAAGATAAGATGATCATATATGCAGATCAAAACAACAATGAGATATCATCTCACAGCAGAGACTGGCACACATCCAAAAGAACAAAAGCAACAGGTGTTGGCTTGGATGTGGGGAGAAGAGGACTTTCCTTCACTGCTGGTGGGAATGTTGACGGTTCAGCCCTTTTGGAAAGCAGTATGGACTCTTCTCAAAAAAGGTAGAAATTGAGCTCCCCTTTGACCCAGCAATAACACTTCTGGGAATGTATCCCGGAGATGCAAAAAAGCATTGTATAAATGACATCTGCACTTGTATGTTTGTTGCAGTACTGTTTACAATAGCCAGAATCTGGGAAAAAAAACCCGAGTGAGTGCCTGAGAACAGATGACTGGTTAAAGAAACTCTAGTACATTTACACAATGGAATACTATGCAGCTGTTAGGAAAGATGAAGTCATGAAATTTGCATATAAGTAGATCTACATGGAGAATATCACTCTCAGTGAAATGAGTCAGAGAGAGAGGGACAGACATAGAAGGACTGCGCTCACTTGTGGAATATAAAGTAACATAATGTGACATTTACACCCACCAACTGGCCCCCTGGCGCCGTGTAATCCCATCAGCGGCCAAGACTCTGGAGACTATAAAAACCAGCTCCCGGAGGAGAAGAGCGCAGTCTCCTGGCCCCATGCCTGGCTATTCCTCATCGGGGCCCTTGGAGGGGAGCGGGTTGAGCTTTCCTCCCTGCCCTGGCCAGGGCCCCGGCAGCCGAAGACCTCCAGGACCAGCCACCACCATGCTGAGACCACTCTCCGCACACCTGAAGGTACCGGCAGAGGGACAAAGTCACGTGGGTTCCGGGACCGAGATCTCCAAGCCTACTCGGATTGGAGTCAAGCTTCCTCCACCCAGATCCTCCAAATTCCAGTAGGCGGGGGTCACACCCACCAACTGGCCCCCTGGCGCCGTGTAATCCCATCAGCGGCCAAGACTCTGAGACTTTAAAAACCAGCTCCCGGACATCTTATTATGACATCTCATTCCTACTTTGACAAACTGGCAGGCTACCGAATGTAGCCTGCCCACACGGCAGAGTCTGGCAAACTCCCCGTGGCGTACCCAATATGCCAAATACCAGTAACAATGATGGGTCTCATTCTCCTAAAGAGCCTTGAATATAATTTCAGGGCTAGGATGAAGGAGACGTTACTGGGGCCTGCTCGAGGCATTCGACGATTAACAGGATGATCTGTGATCTGTGAATGTGACATTAACACCCGAGGATAGTAGAGATAAGGACCAGGAAGATTTCTCCAAGCTGGCCTCACATGCTGGGGGAAAAGGCAGCTCAGATAGAGAAGGGACCACCAAGTAAAGGACACTTGGATGGCTCGCTCAGGATGGGAGATGCATGCTGAAAGTAGACTATAGATTGAACACAATGGCCACCTAATACCTGTATCGCAAACTATAACACCCAAAAGGAGAAAGAGAGTAAAAAGGGAATGTGACTGACAAAGAGGCAGGGGAATGGGGTGGGGGTGGTGGAAGGGATACTGAGAACATTGGTGGTGGAGAATGGGTACTAGTGGAGGGATGGTACTCAATCACTTTTTTTTTTGTTTTTTGTTTTTTGATATTTTTTTATTATTTTTAGTGAAACACCATGAGGTATAGTTGTAGATTTACAATTTTTTGTGCTTGGGTTTCGATTATACAATGATCAAATACCCATCCCTCCACCAGTGCCCATTTTCCACCACCATGGATAATATCCCTCCTACCCCCATCCCTCCCATATCACCCTGCCTCTGTGGCAGGGCAATCCCCTGTGTTCTCTCTCTCTCCTTTTGGGTGTTGTGGTCTGCAAAAGAGGCTTTGAGTGGCAAACATGTTCAGTCCATAGTCTACTTTCTTTTTTTTTTTTTACTTTTTTTTTTTTATTAGTGAAACACCATGAGGTACAGTTGTAGATTTACAATTTTTTGTGCTTGGGTTTCGATTATACAATGATCAAATACCCATCCCTCCACCAGTGCCCATTTTCCACCACCATGGATAATATCCCCCCACCCCCATCCCTCCATCCCCCCCTGCCTCTGTGGCAGGGCAGTCCCCTGTGTTCTCTCTCTCCTTTTGGGTGTTGTGGTCTGCAAAAGAGGCATTGAGTGGCAAACATGTTCAGTCCATAGTCTACTTTCGACATGCATCTCTCCTCCTGGGAGGATCCTCCAAACACCCTTTATTTGGTGCTCCCTTCTCTATCTGAACTGCCCTTTCCTCTAGAATACCCGGCTGGCCTCTAGGTTATGGAGTAATCCTCCTGGTGCTGATCTCAGCTATTCTTGGGTATTAATCTCATATTTTGTTACTTTATATCCCCCAGATGAATGCAATCTTTCTATGTCTATCCCTCTCTTTCTGACTCATTTCGCTTAGCATGATACTTTCCATGTAGTACCACTTGTATGTAAATTTCATGACTTCATCTTTTCTAACAGCTGCATAGTACTCCATTGTGTAGATGTACCAAAGTTTCTTTAACCAGTCATCTGTTCTTGGGCATTCAGGTTTCTTCCAGTTTCTGGCTATTGTAAAGAGTGCTGCAATGAACAAACAAGTGCAGATATCACTTCGACTATACATTTTTGCCTCTCTGGGATATATTCCCAGGAGTGGTATTGCTGGGTCAAATGGGAGCTCAATTTCTAATTTTTTGAGAATTGTCCATACTGTTTTCCAGAAAGGCTGAACCAGTCGACATTCCCACCAACAGTGAAAGAGTGTCCCTTTCTCGCCACATCTGCGCCAGCATTGGTTGCTTTTGTTTTTTTGGATGTGGGCCAGTCTCTGAGGTGTGAGATGGTATCTCATTGTGGTTTTGATCTACATCTCCCTGATGATTAATGATGTAGAGCATTTTCTCATGTGCTTTTTTGCCATTCGGATTTCTTCTTTGAGAAAGTTTCTGTTCATTTCATTGCCCCATTTTTTGATGGGGTTGGATGTTTTCTTCTTGTGGAGTTCAACCAGTATTTTGTATATCCTTGATATCAACCCCTTGTCAGATGTGTGTTCTGCGAATATCCTTTCCCATTCTGTAGACTGTCTTTGTATTTTGGTCACTGTTTCTTGGTACTCAATCATTTTATAACTGAAACATAAGCATGAAGATTTGTAAGTCTGTAACAGTACCTCACAGTGATTCATTAAAATAAATCAATAAATAGATAGATAAATAAATAAATAAATAAGAATGCACAGTACCCCCAATACTAAGGGAAGTAGGCTTCCAAGACTATTTTATCATCTTTGCTAAGCTATATATGCTTGGAAACTTGTATCATCATTGTTAGAAGAAGATGGAAGAATGGACTAAAAGGGATAGTAAAGGACTCAAGTTCCATTGTTCTTATTCAAATTGGAGTTGATCTCTACAAACTGTTGCTTTATACTTGAAATAAAGCAGTGAGTTTTGTTTGGCATTTAAATAATCTTTTTAGCATTCTTCAATTAGAAAAATCAAAATGTTATTTAGGTTATTGTAAGGTTTAATTAAATGTTGTAAATATTACCGCATCCCCACCAATGGTGTTCTCCTCTCTGAGGACACAACTTCTCTCTTTCTAAATGTAAAGAACAAGACAAATTCTAATCAGGTTCCACATGATGTCTTTCTTGCTATTCATCTCTTTGGAACTTGACTTCACCTTGGAATTTTTACCTACTGTTAAAAAATTCTCTCTACTCTTATCAAGCCTTGAAGTCTTCCTATTTTAGTCATTCCATTTAGGCTGTTACCTATCCTTACAGGTATTCTAAAAAATGTTCTCAGGATGTTTAAGAATCCCAGAGAGGGAAGACATCTTTGCAGCCAAACTTCTCAACAACTGCCATGCAGCAACCAGATTTTTATTTGACTGTAAGTGAAAAAAAAAATTATCTTCCTGGGATTCCCATCTGTAAACTCAGAATAGTGCCTGTTTTCGCATTATTGAAAGAATTTACTACAGAATGTTTGGAAAGCACTATTCAAAAAACAAATTAGTCTGGGTACACTCTGTCTGGGCTTCAAGACAAGAAGTTCTATGCTAAGTTCAAATTTGGTTTGAGAGAATATGGTCCCATGAAAACACTGAGAGACAGAAACCCTTTGTGTCTATGGATTCTGATGCATCTCAACTGTTAAGGCTCTAGGTAAGTATTAATCTTTGTTAAAGCTCAACTTGTCATCTGAACATGAAGGTTTATGATACAATAATGACATGATAATCAAAAGTGCTTAAAAACTGGAAGAGTTTGCATAGACACTCAATGACCAAAGCAGAATGGAAAGAAAAAAGAATGAACCCATAAACTATATGCAAAGAGAACTTTTATAATATAAGTTGACATTTATAAGCCTAGCTGAAGGCTTGCCAATTTTTTATAGGGGCCGTGCCCAGCAATCAGAAAGAAAAACTGACAGGGCCCTGTTGTGCTAGTTCAGGGGTTACCTGGGCTACGCCCAGCGAGTATTGTGCCAGAGGTGTTTCGTACTGGACTTTGAACTCATTGATCTTTTGTATTAATCTGCTTGCTAATTCATTTTCACTTCCACTCTGATTTTTCTTATTTTCCTTCTATTAACTTTGGCTATGATTGGTTTTCTCTTTCTCTTCTTTTCTTTTCTAGGCCTTCTCTGGAAGTGTTTAGGAGATCCTAAACACTGTGTTTAGGTCCCTACTGGCAATTCTAGCCTAAAATGCAAGGACCTGAGAATGCCAAGCTGCTATGGCCCTGGTAAACCAGGCCATTTTGGAGGTGCTGGAGGTCTCTCAGGGCCCCTTCCCGGGGCTGCGCGTCTAACCAGACCTCCAGATATCGGCCGGTTTTCATCCTTGGTCTGCAGGGGATGGGAATTGAGGCACACCGCAAGCAACCAAAGCTGAACCATTCCGGGCACCCTCTGCTCACTCACCCAGGTATCTGCCCGGAGGCAGGGCCCCTTCCCCCTATATATCCCATAGGAAGCAAGAGTTACCCACTTAGATGGAACTTTCACTAGGTTAGCTTAACCACCAGAAAAACATTAACCAATAATTCATTAAGCCCACCTTGATTAATTTTGCATCATAAGCAGAATAGTAACAGTGAGCGTGAAGGTCTAAACCACAGGTCACAATGGTAAAGCAATGCAGAAGCCCACCAAGCTTACTTATTGAAGAGGCTAGCCTAGAAGACCCCAACAGTATTGAAGTGCTAGACAACGTCTCTGACAAGGAATTTAGAAGGAAGCTACTTAGGATGCTTAGGGAGCTAAAAGAAACAATGGAAAGCAATGCCAATAAAAGACAAGAGGATCTGAAGGTAGAAATGAGGAAAATGCAAACAAGATTACAAACGGAAATGTTGGACCTGAAAAACCTGATAGGTGAATTAAAAAACTCAGTGGAAGGCCTCAGCAGCAGAGTAACAGCTGCTAAGGACAGAATAAGTGAGCTTGAAGATGAAGGTCAGAGATTCTCCAGAAAAGAGCAGAAAATGGAAAAGAGACTCACAACCCGGGAACAGATGGCAAGAGAAGATCGTGATGAAGCCAAGAGGAGTAACATAAGAATTATTGGAGTCCCAGAGGGATAGGAAGAAAACCCTGATGAAGAAGAAACTGTCAAAGACATCATTGCTACAACATTTCCAGAGCTGAAGAAAACATGCGACCACATTCAGGAGGCCTGAAGCGTATCAGCTAGAAAAAATCTGAATAAAAATACCCCAAGATACATCCTGATCAAAATGACCAAAACCTTAGATAGAGACAAAATTCTGAAAGCAGCAAGATCAAAGAAAGAAATTCCCTATAAAGGAACATCCTGAAGATTCACGGCTGATTTGTCTGATGAAACCCTCACGGCCCAAAAACTGTGGTGGGGTATAGTGAAAAAACTCAAGGAAATAAATGCCTCACCAAAAATACTTTACCCAGCGAGACTCTCATTCATAACAGAAGGAACAACACACAGTTTCACAGACAACAACACCTCAGGAGCTTCATAGACTCAAAACCATGGTTACAAGAACAACTAAATGGGCTACTTTTGGACAAGACAGGCCCCTCAAATACACCAAATTTCAACAGAAAAATGGGACAAAACCCCCATAACAATAGTCTCTCTCAACATCAATGGGCTAAACGTACCAATGAAAAGAAATAGAGTGGCAGGATGGATTAGAAAATTGAACTCAGCATTCTGCTGCCTGCAAGAAACACATCTCAATAGTCAGAGCAAACACAGGCTCAAAGTCAAAGGCTGGAAAATAATACTACAGGCAAACAACTCCCATAAAAAAGCTGGGGTAGCCATCCTAGTATCAGACCACATTGATTTCAAACTGAAGAAGGTCACAAGAGACAGTGAAGGCCATTTCTTATTGATCAAAGGATCTGTAGAACAGGAAGAACTTACAATACTAAATGTATATGCAACTAATGATGGACCAGCAAAGTACTTAAAACAACTAATTATAGACTTAGAGAAAGACATCGATAGCAACACAATACTAGTGGGAGACTTCAACACTGCCTTATCACCTCTTCTTGATAGATCAACCAGACTCAAGCTTAGCAAGGACATACTTTCTCTGAGGGAAAAAATGGAAGAAAGGGACTTAGTAGATATATACAGGACACTTCATCCTCAAAAAGCTGAATGCACATTTGCACATTCTTCTCAAGTGTGCATGGAACATTCTCCAAGATAGACCACATGCTGAGCCCCAAAACATACCTTCATAAAATTAATAAGATAGAGATTGTATCAACAATCTTCTAAGACCACAATGTGACGAAATTATAAGTAAATCACACACACACAAACAGAAAACTAAATCAAACACCTGGAAATTAATCAGCTTACTATTGGACAACGAGTGGCTTAGAAATGAAATCAAAGAGGAAATCAAAAGATTCCTGGAAATGAACAAAAACTAGGACATGAGTTACCAAAACTTATGGGACACAGCAAAAGCTGTGTTAAGAAGAAAGTTTATGGCTCTACAAGCATTCTTCAGGAAGGAGGAGCGAGCCCACATAAATAACCTAACCTCTTAGCTTAAGAACTTGGAGAATGGCCAACAAAAGGAGCCCAATCTGAACAGGAGTAAGGAAATAATATGAAAATGTAGGCAGAACTCTCCAAGACATTGAAACTAAAAACATCTTTAAGGATGAAACAGCACTGACCATGCAAGTGGAAGCAAACATAAACAAATAGGACTACATCAAACTGAGAAGCTTCTGCACTTCAAAAGAAACAGTGACCAAAATATAGACAGAGCCCACAGAATGGGAAAGAATATTTACCCATTACTTATCTGATAAGGGATTAATATCCAGGAATAGAATTGTACAAGAAAAAAACCTGCAACCCCATCAAAAAATGGGGAGAAGTAATGAACAGAATTTTCCTCAAAAAAGAAATACAAATGGCCAAATGGCACATGAAAAAATACTCCACATCACTAGCCATCAGGGAGATTCAAATCAAATCAACAATGAGATATAATCTCACACAACAGAGACTGGCACATATTCAAAAGAACAAAAGCAACCACTGCTGGTGTGGATGTGGGGAAAAAGGGATGCCCTTCCACTGTTGGTGGGAATGCCCACTACTTCACCCTTTCCGGAAAACAATATGGACAGTCCTTCAAAAACTAGAAATTGAGCTTCCATATGACCCCACAATACCACTTCTGGGAATATATCCCAAGGATGCCAAAAAGCACACTAGATATGACATCTGCACCTATATGTTCATTGCAGCACTGTTCACAATAGCCAAAATCTGGAAACAACCCAAGTGCCCTAGAACAGATGACTGGTTAAAGAAACTTTGGTACATTTACACAATGGTAAAGTAAGTAAAAGTAAAGGCCCTCCCGTTGATCATCAATTTGCTCGAGCAGGCCCAGTAACGTCTCCATTGGAGACTTTGTTGTTACTGTGTCTGGCATATTGAATACTCTTGGTAGCTTGCCGGGCTCTCCGAGAGGGGCGGAGGAATCGAACTCGGGTCGGCCATGTTGGCTGCGTGCAAGGCAGACGCCCTACCCGCTGTGCTATCGCTCCAGCCCATTGTGTACACAATGGTACACAATGGAATACAATGGTACACAAGGCAGACGCTCTACCTGCTGTGCTATCGCTCCAGCTCCATTGTGTACACAATGGTACACAATGGAATACTATGCAACTCTCAGGAGAGATGAAGCCATGAACTTTGCTTATAAATGGATAGACATGGAGAGTATCATGCTAAGTGAATTGAGTCAGAAAGAGAGGGACAGACATAGAAGGACTGCACCCATTTGTGGAGTATAAAACAACATAACATGAGGCTGACACCTAAGGATAGTAGATGCAGATAGATTGCTCCATGGCTGGAAGCTTGCCTCATGAGCAAAGGGGAGAAGGCAGCTGGAACAGAGAAGGTCACTGTCACTGTCACTGTCCTCCCGTTGTTCATCGATTTTCTCGAGCGGGCCCAGTAACGTCTCCATTGGAGACTGTTGTTACTGTGTTTGGCATATCACTATGTCACGGGTAGCTTGCCAGGCTTTGCCGTGCGGGCGAGATACTCTCGGTAGTTTGCCGGGCTCTCGAAGAGGGGCGGAGGACTCGAACTCGGATCGGCCATGTTGGCTGCGTGCAAAGCAAACGCCCTACCCACTGTGCTATCGCTCCAGCCCATAGAGAAGGTATCACTAAGAAAATGATGGCTTGAGGAACAGGTTGGGATGGGTGATGTGTGCAGAAAGTAGATAAAGGACCAAACATGATAACCTCTCAGGGTCTGTATTGCAAACCATAATGCCCCAAAGTAGAGAGAGATTATGGGGAATCATGTCTGCCATAGAGGCAGAGGGAGGGTGGGAATGGGGGGTATACCGGGGATATTGGTGGGGGGGATGGGCACTGGTGGAGGGATGGGTGTTTGATCATTGTGTGATTGTAACCCAAACATGAAAGCTTGTAACTATCTCATGGTGATTCAATAAAATTAAATTTTAAAAAAATAGAGAATATTCTGCCTTAAAAAAAGAAAGAAATATGACATTTAAAACATGCATATATTATTTTTTCCAGGGTTTTTTTGGGGGGTTGGGGCTATTTCTCATTTAATTCTTTATGATCAGGAAACTACTTGGTACAATTTCAATCTTCTTAAGTTTATTGACAATTGTTTTCTGCCCCCAACATATGGTCTATTCTTGAAAATGTTCCATATGCATTTAAGAAAAATGTAAATTCAGCTGTTTTGGGGTGAAATATTCTATAAATGTTTAAGCCCATCTGGTTTAGGTTGTCATTCAGAACTATTGTTTCCTTATTTGTTCTCTGTTTCATCATTCCATAGTATTGAGTGGGGTATTAAAATCCCTTACTATTAAAGAACTGTTAGCAATTGATCTCTAGTTCTAATCGTCATTTAATGTCTTTTGGTGCTACATTTATTGTTTATATATTAATACTATGGGCTGGAGCCATAGCACAGCAGATAGGGCATTTGCCTTGCATGCAGCCAACCTGGGTTCGATTCCTCTAACCCTCTCGGAGAGCCCGGCAAGCTACCGAGAATATCCCGCCCGCATGGCAGAGCCTGGCAAGCTCCCCATGGCGTATTCAATATGCCAAAAACAGTAATAATAAGTCTCACAATGGAGACATTTCTGGTGCCCGCTGAGCAAATCGATGAACAATGGGAAGACAGTGGTACAGTGCCATTAATACTATAATATCTTTCTGTATCACAAATCCTTAATCATGATACAATGTCCATCTCTATCTCTACCTTTTTCTTTTTAAGCTTAAAATCTGTACTAAGTATGACTGGACCTGCTTTTTTAGGTTACCGATTGCTTAACAAATTGACTTCTAAACTTTTACTTTGAGACTGTGTTTGGCTTAGGAGACAAGATGAGTTTCTTGTAAGCAAAGTTTAATCTTTGTTTTTTTGCTTTCCCCCCTTCTTTTCCTATCTTGTGCTTCGATAATTTTCTTTGTGTTATATTTGTATTCTTTTTCCAGATTCTTCTGTTATATTCTATAGCTTTCTGTTTCAAGGTTATCCTGGATAAATTTAAATATAAATTTCAATACCTGTGATCTGTTGGGTGGATTGATTATATTTGACCTTTCTCTTTTCCTGATAGAAGTCAATTTCATGATGAACTGTTAGTGCTGTTTTGTTGTATTCTGATCACTCGTGTTTTATTCTTCTTTGTTTCCAGTTCTTCCTAAATTTCTCTTTGATTTTATCACTGAATGAGTGAATTGATTTATTTTCCTTTTATCTAGACACCATGAATTAGTTTGCTTAGTTGTTTACGATGGGTTTTTAAGCATACAGTTTTCCCACCTCCATGTCCCCATCCCTCCACTGATTATTCCAGGTTACCTCCCATCCCCCAACATGGCTCCTCCACAGTAAAGATTAACTGTTGTAGTTTGGGTTCCATACTTATGGTACTTTTGGATCTAATGGTTTGGATATGTACAGACACTTTGCCTCTACACTACTGAGGAGTCCCAGGCCCCTGATCCTGTGTCACACCTCTTCTTGCTTATTCCATTCATTCTCTCTTTCCTTGGCATTTTTGTCCTATAATCTAGAGGCAATATTTTCCCCGCCTTTTCTACCTACTATTCCCTACAGATATAATGCTATATGTCACAGCTTAATAAGACTATCTGGGTGAATGACTAGAATGACTTTGTCCTTCTGACTTACTATTGGGGAACAGTTATTCCCAACATACCCTGACATTTTGCACACTGGGCCGGGCAGGAGCCTGGCTGTGGGGCAAAGGAGGACGAGCATGTGAAGAAACCCCTCCAGGAGCAGCTGATCACAGCTCACTTTATTGCCAAATACACACATTTTTAAAATTTTTTATTAGTGAAACACCATGAGGTACAGTTGTAGACTTACAAATTTTTGTGCTTGGGTTTCAGTTTTACAATGATCAAGTACCCATCCCTCCACCAGCGCCCATCCTCCACCACCACCACCACCATGGGTCCCAGCTTCCCTCCCACCCCCATCCCCCCCATCCCACCCTGCCTCTGTGGCAGGGCATTCCCCCTTGTTCTCTCTCTCTTCTTTTGGTTCCTGTGTTTTTCAAGAGAGGCATTGAGTGGCAATCATGTTTGGTCTATAGTCTACTTTCAGCATGCTTCTCCCACACTGGGAGGATCCTCACAACACCCTTTATTTGGTGCTCTCTTCTCTATCTGAGCTTCCTTTTCCCCTAGCACGTGTGGCTGGCCTCCAAGTCATGGAGCAAAATTCCTGGTACTAATCTCAGCCACTCCTGGGTGTTAGTCTTCCATTTTGTTGCTTTATGTTCCCCAGATGAATGCAATCTTTCTATGTCTATCCCTCTCTTTCTGACTCATTTCGCTTAACATGATACTTTCCATGTAGTACCACATGTATGTAAATTTCATAACTTCATCTTTTCTAACAGCTACATAGTACTCCATTGTGTAAATGTACCAAAGTTTCTTTAACCAGTCATCTGTTCTCGGGCACTCAGGTTTTTTCCAGACTCTGGCTATTGTAAAGAGTGCTGCAATGAACAAACAATTGCAGATGTCACTTCGATTATACTTTTTTGCCTCTCTGGGATATATTCCCAGGAATGGTATTGCTGGGTCAAATGGGAGATCAAACTGGACGGCTACATGCAAAAAAGTGGGCTCAGATCTCTGCCTAACACCATGCACAAAAGTAAGATCAAAATGAATTTATGACATCAACATCAGACCGGAATCCATAAAGTTCATTTAAGACAAAGTTGGCAAAACCCGCCATGATATTGAAGCTAATGGTATCTTCAAAGATGTCACGCCACTGGCCAAGCAAGTGAAAACAGAGATAGACAAATGGGACTATCTTAAACTAAGAAGCTTCTGCACCTCCAAAGAAACAGTGACCAAAATACAAAGACAGTCTACAGAATGGGAAAGGATATTCGCCAAATACACATCTGACAAGGGGTTGATATCAAGGATATACAAAGTACTGGTTGAACTCCACAAGAAGAAAGCACCCAACCCCATCAAAAAATGGGGCAAGGAAATGAACAGAAACTTTCGCAAAGAAGAAATCCGAATGGCAAAAAGGCACATGAGAAAATGCTCTACATCACTAATCATCAGAGAGATTCAGATCAAAACAACAATGGGATATCGTTTCACACCACAGAGACTGGCCCACATCCACAAGAACAAAAGCAACCGGGGCGCGTGTGGATGTGGCGAAAAAGGGACCCTCCTTCACTGCTGGTGGGAATTCCAACTAGTCCAACCCTTTTGGAAAACAGTATGGACGTTTCTCAAATACACACATTTTTATAGAGGTCTCGGCTTATAGGAGGTCCAATCACATAGAGTTTAGCACTATTGGCCTCTTATCTTTTCTTCTCTGCTTTGTCCCTGGTCCAATCCCCTTCAAGGCTATATGTTGGGGTTAGAATGACTTGCTTAAGGTGTATGTGACAGTTTCTGCCTTTCAGGAGTACATACATGACTAGGGGGTAGAGTGATACTCAAGGCTGGACACATGATGTAAGCGCCCTGTTTTGCTAACTTTGCCCGGTTACTCTCTCTTGGGAGGTCTCACTTCAGGGCTGCTTTGCAAGGTCGGGTTTTTCTGCTCCAGTTCCCCTCACCCTGTTCCACAACTTACTCCACTAAGTCTATATTTCAAATTGCATGATTTCACCGTTCCTTGTAGTTGAGTAACATTTCACTGGGTATGTAATCTAGAGCTTCATTATCTACTCATGTCTGTGGGCAGCTGGGCTGCCTCCATTAGCTGGCTATTCTACTAAGCGCTGAAATGACTTTGTGCAGAGATCTTTTGAAGGGAATGATTTTGCTTCTTGTGGGTAGATACCAAGCGGTGGGATCATCAGGTGAAATGGTTCTTAGTATTCTTAGTATTTTGAGCAGTCTCCACAATGTCTTCTATAAGGACTGAACTAGACATCATTCCCACCCACAGTACATGAGAATTCCTTTTTCATCACATCCCCTTTAGAAGAGGTTGTTACTATCCTTTCTGATAGATAACATTCTCACATGAGAAGGTATCTCACTGTGTTCTTAATTTGCGTTTTCCTGATAAAAAGTGATGATTAACAGTTTTTCAAATGCCTACTGGCCATCAATCTGTCTTCTTCTGAGAAGTCTCTGTTCATTTCCTCTCCACATTGTTTATTATGGTTTTTGACTTTATTGATGCTAGTCTTTGTTAAGTCTACAAAGATTTGAGGATTTTGGATTTAACTAACTCTAGGGGGCCATGTTTTAACTCTCTTTCTCTCGCGTTGTAATGTCTTATTTATACTGAGTGGGGTTGTCTTTCATTTCATACAAATTTCTTTAATACGTCTTGGAAGGGCAGGTTAGTTACAACAAGCCACTTTGCTTTTGCCTTCTATCCTTCCTTCAGTTACAAGTGTTACTCTGGAAGCGTGGTGTACTCGCAGATAAAAACTATTCTATTTCAGCACCTTTTAAACAAAGTAAAGTACTGTGCCTTACAATATTGTCAATAAAAGGGTTACATGCACAAAGCATTTCAACATCACCCTCTGCACTGGGGAATTTGCTTTCCTCCACCATTGTCTTCGGACCCCCTCCCAACCACCACCCACCCACTGCCTATAGTAAGCTCAGTTCTGTAAACCAGTTCTCAGATTTTGTTGTCTTGGACCATTTCTTACTCCCATGCTATGTTTCTTTCTATATATGGTGCTATTCCTTTTTGTGCTGCACAGTTTTTGTTGAAAAGCCTATGATAATCTTACAAAAGCTCCCCTGTATATGATTTATATTTTCCTAAATGTCTGTCGTAGCTATATCCTGTGTTTGTATAATGGAATATTTGCAGCTCTAAGAAAAAATAAAATCATGTCATTTTCAGCAACATGGATGGAAACTAGAAGATATCATACTGAGTGAAGTGAGTCAAAAATAAAAGGATGGACACAGAATTATCTCTCCCATGTGTGAAGAGAGACACACAGCAGAATAGCAATAAAGGACCAAAGGCAACACAATGAGAACTAACCTACACAGTTGAGTTGTCAGGGTGGGGGAGGGAATATCAAGGGAAGGGTATTGGGATGTGGAGAAGAGAGAAGGAGAATACTGGTGATAGGTGTAGTGGTGATATGGTGTTGAAATTACGTGCATGGGAAACCATCCTTTTCAAAAAAAATTTATTGAATCACCGTGAGATAGTTACAAGCTTTCATATTTGGGTTACAATCACACAATGATCAAACACCCTCCCTCCACCAGTGCACATTCCCCACCACCAATATCCCCGGTATACCCCCCCTTCCCCACCCTCCCCATGCCTCCATGGCGGACAATATTCCCCGTACCCTCTCTCTACTTTGGGGCATTATGGTTTGCAATACAGACCCTGAGAGGTTATCATCTTTGGTCCTTTATCTGCTTTCAACACACATCTCCCATTCCGACTGGTTCTTCCAGCCTCATTTTCTTAGTGATCCCTTCTCTATTCCAGCTGCCTTCTCCCCTTTGCTCATGAGGCAGGCTTCCAGCTATGGAGCAATCTTCCTGTCCTGCGCATCTACTGTCCTTAGGTGTCAGCCTCATGTTGTGTTGCTTTATACTCCACAAATGAGTGCAGTCCTTCTATGCCTGTCCCTCTCTTTCTGACTCAATTCATTTAGCATGATACTCTCCATGTCTATCCATTTATAAGCAAAATTCATGGCTTCGTCTCTCCTAATAGCTGCATATTGTGTAGATGTACCAAAGTTTCTTTAACCAGTGATCTGTTCCAAGGCACTTGGGTTGTTTCCAGATTTTGGCTATTGTGAACAGTGCTGCAATGAACATATAGGTGCAGATGTCATTCTGCTGTGCTTTTTTGCGTCCTCAGGATATATTCCCAGAAGTGGTATTGTGGGGTCATATGGAAGCTCAATTTCTAGTTTTTGAACGGGAAAACCATCTTTAACAGTATTGTGAATTATAGAATCAAACAATAAAAAAATTAAATTAAAATGAAATGTTTCGCTCATGTTTTAATTATAAAATATTTTAGTGTATCTATTTGTGGGTGGAGCAATAGCACAGAGGGTAGGGCATTTGCCTTGCATGCAGCCGACCTGGCCAACCTGGGTTCAATTCCTCCGCCCCTCTCCGAGAGCCCGGCAAGCTACCAAGAGTATCTCATCCGCACGGCAAAGCCTGGCAAGCTAGCCATGGCACATTCGATATGCCAAAAACAGTAACAAAAAGTCTCACAAAGAAGATGTTACTGGGCCCTTTGGAGCAAACTGATGAACAACGGAGGAGAATGCTAACAGTGCTATTTGTGTTTTTGTGGGGGAGTTATTTTGTTTTTTATCTCTTTGAGCTGCTTGTATTTGACTGCTAAATTTCTTCACCTTAGGTAAGTCTGGGTATTACTTTTTCAGATAAGGCATGTGATTTTACAGAAAGGGTCTAGCCCCCTCTCTCTCTGATCCTTCTGGGATCATACAATGCAGATCTTGCTCCTCTTAATGTTGTTCCTAAGACTCTTCTAATGTTTTCATATTTTCAATTCTTTCTTTCAGTAACATTGCTTTATTTCACCAAACACTGTAACATTGTTGCTTTAAACTGTTTTTCAGGCAGGTCGCCTAGATCTGTTATATCTTATTCCCCCACCCCACCCAATTTCCCCCACCCCCCCATCATTTGTGGTATAGTCCTGTCTCTCTATTTTCTTTGAAATTGTATATTAATTTCTATGAGTTCAGCTAAACTCCCATCTTTTCGTAGCTTGATGCGTTAGCCTTATATTAAAATTACACGTTATAGGGTATAATCCTGGGTTGTTTACAGAGAACATGTGGTGTTTGTTGCTTTATATATAAACATCTCTGCTCCTGCCTAAGATGACTGGAGCCCTAGTATGGCAGGGAGGGAGGAGAGGGCAGGGGAGGGCAGGGAGGGAAGACAGCACCAATTGGAGCAGTTACTGAAGAGACAATCATGGATTCAAGCCCCTTGGGGACTGCTGTGACTAAGCTGAGGGAGAGGTCCACAAACATCTCCTTTAGGCCAGTTTCACGGGCAAGAATTTCTCAACAGAGGCTGGAGCGATAGCACAGTGGGTAGGGTGTTTGCCTTGCATTCGGCGACCCCGATTCAATTCCCAGCATCCCATATGGTCCTCTGAGCACCATCAGCAGTAATTCCTGAGTGCATGAGCCAGGAGTAACCCCTGCGCATCGCCAGTGTGACCCAAAAAAGAAAAAAAAAAGAATTTTTCAGCAACCTCAGGTTATCATGAACCCCTCAGCTGTGATCTGATTATAACCTGTAGGGTCTTCAGCCTAAAGTTTTCATGTGGAAGCTGTGGGTTTGACCTGTGAGCAGACCCTATTCCCAGTAGCTGTCACAGACCAAGAAGGTGTTTCTCAGGGCCTATAGTTTCCATCCTACAGATTCTCTTCTCCTCCTGAGGCTGTAGCCCTGGGAGGGAGATGTTATTATGATGAGGGAAATGCAACAGGACTTTGTTCCCAATAACTTCTAAGAACAGAGTTTGTTCTCACAAGAACAAACTTCTGTTTGCAAGACTAGACCTTGAAGCCCTCAGTTGAGTCAGTAAGACCTGGGTCAGAGAAATAATTCAGCAGGGAATGGGTTTGCCCGCTTGTCCAGCCCAGGTTAGATAGAAATGATCCCTGTGCACATTCAGGAGTAAGCCCTGATCACAACAGAGTATGGCCTAACCCTACCTCCACAAATAACTTATCTATGCAACAGTCCTGGACAGTGATAGAATCGGTGGTTCTGTATCACAGAAATCACTAGAAGAGCCTTTTATAAGACCACATATACAACTCGTTCAGTCAGTAGCCAGTAATCTCCATTAACCCCTCTTGTCTCCAAAGGCTCAAACTCAGGCTACTGTCTATCCCTGAGAGCAGTGGGCCCACATTGTCCGTGACTACCTTAGATAAGCACTGTGGCAGTAATCTCAAGAACTGTAGGATATTTCACACTTCATTTATGAGTCAATTCCTTTCATAATGAAAGGAATTTATGAAAGGAATTGACAGCCCTACCCTACTTCTACCATAAGTCCACCTGATTCCTTGTCCACAGCCCCACCCTACTTCTACCATAGACCACCTGATTCCTTACCCCTATTGTCTCTTTAATTCTCTCCCTCAGCTTGTGTATATCCTGTGATGCTCTCCACCCCAGGAATGAAATCTTGCTCACAAATCCAACCCAGAGAGAGCAGGTCTAATTTTTTTTTCCTATCTGGTCTTGTCATTGGGACATCTCATGAATCACAGAAGAGTTTCCTTCCTTGCAAATCTCTCTTAGGGACCAATTAGGTAGTTGACTATTGGTACTGCCTTCCAACTGATCCTTTGTCTTGTATCTCCCACTACCCACTACTACATTGTGGCCAAAGACATCTTTATAAAACATGAAAAGTACACACATCCCTCTAAGTATCTTTCAATGATTCCCTAATCCCTGCAGAATGAAGTTGAAATCTACTGCCTGTCTTTCTGGTTAGACTTATTGATCCCGTGAGGTAAATGTCCAGAAATAGAATTGCTGGTTTCATATGGAAGTTCAATTCTTAGTTTTTAGAGAATTTTCCATACTATTTTCAAAAACGGTTGTACCAGCTGAAAAGAACCCTTACCCTGATGGGCCGTGGGTATGAGTTCTCTTCCCCCTTCAACCATTTCAGCACTGTTTTTCATCTTTCCGGTGTGTACTAGACTCTGGGGTTAGACAATATCTCATTGTTGTTTTGATTTGTATTTCCCAGATTTTAAGTGACACAGATTTTCATATAACTGATATGTATATACACACATACATATGTATGGATCTTCTTTGATAAAGTTTCTGTTCATCTCTTCATTTTTTAGGGGGTTGATTGATTTTTTTTTTTTGGTTAATATTTACAAGTGCCCAGAATCCGTTTCTGGAAATCTCCCCAATGGACTAAAATCTCTAATCATAACATTTACTGTCCTATATTTCTTGCAACACTATTCACAATAGTCAAAATCTGCAAGCAGCCCAAATATCCAAGAACAGATAACTGGATAAAGAAACTACGGTGCATATATAAACAATGAAATACAAAAGACAAAATCATGCAATTTTCTGCTCCATGAATGGAACTGCAGGATATCACGCTGAGTGAAGTCAGCCAAAAGGAGAAAGACAGAAATAATTACCTCTTTCATATGTGGGATATAAGTAAGCGGAAAAGAGTAAGAACAAAAGGCCAAGCACAACAGAATCTGAGAACTGGTCTATAGAAATAAGCTTATCATGTCGGCAAGATGTGGGTGTGGCAAGCAGTTTTGAATCAGGGGGAGGAGGAGGGAGACCCTGAAACTATGGTGTAGGGAAACCAGTGTTAGAATGTTGAATTTATGAAACATTATCATTGACAGTATTGTAAAATTGCAAAGCACAGTGAAAAATATAGAAACAAATTAAATACTTCCAGAGTATCTTACCATTGCTCCAAGCATGCTAGGCACATTTTAGTCTTGCTGTATCTTGCACACTAAATGTAGAGGGAAGCCATTGTTTTCCAGACTTAATACTGCCTATTTGTGCTTTTCAAATTTTCTAAATTAAAAAAAAAATTGTGGGGTGGGGGGAGGAGGGCCAGATCCAGTGATGCTCAGAGGTTATTTCTGGCTCTGCACTTCGGAGTTACTCCTGGTGGTGCTCAGGGAACCATATTGGGTCAGGGATCAAACCTGGATTGGCCGAGTGCAAGGTGATCTTACTATGGTTCCAACCCTTATTGGTGCTTTGTAAAAACTATACCAAAAGTCTGACTATTTTACTTCCCTTCTAGTCTGGCTCCAGAGTTAATCTGGAGTTAATCTGGTCGAGGTCTTGCTCCTTCTTTTCTGTAGGATTCCCAGTATTTTTAAATTTGGCAGTTAAAGTCTCATTCACCCTGTTCATCCTATGCTATGACAGGTGACTCAATTATCCTGAAGCAGGAGGTATTAGTCTAGAAAGAGTTCATGATGCACAATGCTCCATTCGCATAGGGAGCAACCTAGTAGTACTCAGGTGAACCCTGGGCTAAATTTAGTGTTCTGCTCTTGCCATCTTGAATTTTTAAATAACTGTATCTTTGAACTTCTGTCATATAAATGAAATCCATATAGCAACAGAGAAAAGCACAAGTAGATTAGATGACACCACAAGCATGTTAGCCTCTGTTACTAGCTACACTGTTCACATAATCATTCATGGTAACCTATGAGCAGATTTTTATTCATGTTGAATAAACTGACAGCGCCAAGGGGCCAATCTTTCCTTTTGAACCAGGATTTACTTGGAATACAGAGAAAAGACAATGTCATTCTGAGAAATAGGAGCCACTAATGAACATAATATTCTTTCTTATTTGCGTTACTTCCCTGAATCAATCAGCCACTTATCTTGAAAGGCTCAACAAGAAAGGAAAGGACATGGTAGAGAGAACATTAGGTTCTTATTTTTTATTAAGTTCTTCTTTACCTTAGACATCAGGTAGAAAGTGTTTATAGAATGTTTATACTTATAAGGAGTGAAATTTAAAATTTACTTATTTTTGTTCAGTGTTCTGTGATTTTCGTAAGAATGAAATACCTAAGAACATATGAGCTATGAAATACAAACTTTATAAGTACATTAATTCCATATGAGTTGAGAGCTCTCATATTTAAATTTAAAGCTTATATTGCATGGTATATTAAAATTCATGCTAATAATTAAAATTTTGAATGCTTATTACTTATAATGACTTTAAATAGCAATTTTAAACTCCATAACAGGGCCAGAGAGATACGGTTTGCTTATGGTCAATTCCAGTTTAAATTCCAGGGCTGTCTATGATCCCTTATGCATGGCCAAGAATGAGCCCTGGGCACAGAGCTAGGAGTGTGTCCTAAGCTCGGCTGATGTGGCCCCAGACAAAACAAAATTAAAACAACAACAATAAAATACCTATGGCTATGGAAGAAAGGAAAAAGTCTTTATCTCCTTTATTTAGATTTGGTTTTGGGCCACACCCGGTGAAGCTCAGGACTTACTCCTAGCTATGTGCTCAAGGATCACTCCTGGCTGGCTTTTGGTGGTTCTATGAGGTGCCCAGGATGGAACCTGTATTAGCCAGTGCAAAGCAAACGCCCTACCTGATGAGCTCTCACTCTGGCTTTCAATAGCTCTGTAATTTAGTACCTTTAATACCATTTCCATAGGGCGTTTGCCTTGTGTGCAGCCAGCCTGGTCAAGCCGGGTTCGATTCCTCTGCCCCTATCGGAGAGCCCGGCAAGCTACCGAGAGTATCTCACCCGCACGGCAAAGCCTGGTAAGCTACCCGTGATGTATTCAATATGCCAAACACAGTGACAACAAAGTCTCACAATGGAGACGTTACTGGGCCCACTCGAGCAAAATCGATGAATAACAGGAGTACAGTGATAGTGACAGTTTTTTTTTAATTAAAAGGCCCTGAACTTTCATTGCATGCTGAACCCTCCAAATATGTTCACAAGGACAAAAGTGCCACTTACTCTCCTACTTACCAACTCCCAGCTTATATTTATAAAAGTGAATTAGAGCATGGGAGGGTCTACTGAGTAAAGCTTACTGTGTTGTACTTCAGACCGCCTGAAGACCAAATAAATTGCCAGTTCAATGGTGCAGTTCTAAACAAAATCTTTCCCTGTCATTTGACTCAGCCTCTATAGAAAGCAAAGATCTCTCCAGGAGAGAGAAAAAGAATTCCCATATGACTCAATGATACCACTTCTTAATATCTATCCTCCAAACAAAAAAATATTAATGTTAGGGGCTGGAGTGATAGCACAGCGGGTAGGGCATTTGCCTTGCACGCAGCCAACCTGGGTTCAATTCCCAACATCCCATATGGTCCCCCGAGCATGACCAGGAGTGATTACTGAGTGCAGAGCCAGAAGTAATCCCTGAGTATTGCTGGGTGTGACCCAAAAAAGCCAAAAAACAAAACCCATTAATTTTTAAAAAAATTTTATTGAATCACCGCGAGATAGTTACAAGCTTTCATGTTTGGGTTACAATCACACAATGATCAAACACCCATCCCTCCACCAGTGCACATTCCCCACCACCAGTATCCCCGGTATACCCCCCCTGTCCCTCCCTCCTCCTGCCTCGATGGCAGACAATATTCCTCATAATCTCTCTCTACTTTGGGGCATTTTGGTTTGCAATACAGACGCTGAGAAGTTATCTACTTTCAGCACACATCTCCCATCTTGATCAATTCCTCCAGCCATCATTTTCTTAGTGATCCCTTCTCTGTTCCAGCTGCCTTCTCCCCTTTGCTCATGAGGCAGGCTTCCAGCTATGGAGCAATCTTCCTGCCCCGTGTATATACTATCCTTAGGTGTCAGCTTCATGTTACGTTGTTTTATACTCCACGAATGAGTGCAGTCCTTCTAGGTCTGTCCCTCTCTTTCTGACTCATTTCACTCAGCATGATACTCTCCATGTCTATCCATTTATAAGCAAATTTCATGACGTCATATCTCCTAACAGCTGCATAATATTCCATTGTGTAGAGGTACCAAAGTTTCTTTAACCAGTCATCTGTTCTAGGGAACTTGGGTTGTTTCCAGATTTTGGCTATTGTGAACAGTTAAAGCATATATGCATACGTATGTTCATCACAATGCCTAGTACAATAGTTAGGACACAAAACAGTCAAAATTCCCAATTATGGATGAACAGATCAAGAAGTTGTGTTATTTACATATAATGCAATACTATGCAGCTCTAAGAAAGAACAAAGGTATGCAATGTGCCACAACACAGATGAAACTAGATTGTATCATGCTGAGTGAAGTCAGTCAGAAGGGAAGAGATAGATGCAGAATGATCTGTCTCATAAGTGGGACTGAAAGATGCACAGCAAAGTAGCAACAAAGGACCAAAGACAACACAACATGAGAACTAATCAGCACAGCTGAGTTTGTGGGAAAAGAGGTTGAAAGAGGGGGGGCAACAGGATCCTTGGAGAAGGAAGGTGGATACACTGGTGATGAGCGTGGTGCCAGAATTATGTGCACAGGAAATCATCATTAATAGTATTGTAAATCACAGAACCTCAATCAGCTAAAAAAGTATAAGTGTCAGAGCAATAGTATAACAAATATGGCACTTGCCTTGCATGCAACTATTTCAAATACCTCATATTCCCACACCCCCATACTTCATACCTCATACCTCCCCCAAGCCCTGTCAGGAATGATCTCTGAGTGTAAAGCCAAAAGTAAGTCCTGAGCACTGATGGATGTGGCCCCCGAATAAACAAACAAAAAAACCCTCTTTTTTAAAAAAAAAAATTTATTAGTGAAACACCATGAGGTACAGTTGTAGACTTACAAATTTTTGTGCTTGGGTTTCGATTATACAATGATCAAATACCCATCCCTCTACCAGTGGCCATTTCCCACCACCACGGATCCCAGTATCCCTCCCAGCCCCCAGTCCCCCCATCCCACCCTGCCTCTGTGGCAGGGCATTCCCTTTTGTTCTCTCTCTCCTTTGGGGTGTTGTGGTTTGCAAAAGAGGCTTTGAGTGGCAATCATGTTTGGTCTTCAGCATGCTTCTCCCATCCTGGGGGGATCCTTCCAACACCCTTTATTTGGTGGTTCCTTCTCATTCTGAGCTGCCTTTTCCCCTAGCATGTGTGTCTGGCCTCCAAACCATGGAGTAAACCTCCTGGTACTAATCTCGGCTATTCTTGAAAACCCTTTTTTTTAAAGAAAAAAGATCAGTATCTTTTCCTTTGCAGTGTCTTACACAAGGAACATAGCATGATAGAAATGAACTAATATTACCACACCTTGTGGGAAGAAAAGTTCATGAGAACTTCTCCTGTTCATGAGAACAGGAGAAATAAGAACTACAGAATTTATCACTCCAGGAACTGACTGAATGGGGAGTAAGAGTACATTCTTGAGGATGTGCCTATGATTTCTACTTTTATGGTACCTTAAAGAATGAAAGTTCAATAAAGACACTTCTAAAAACTAGTAAAAAAGACAGTCATTCCTGGACAAGATTACCCATGCATATAAACTCTCAATAAGTAATCAGACAATATTTGCACTTATCACTAGATTTTTGGAAATTGCTTCAAGGAAGCAAATCAGTTTAATCTAATTTGATATATTGATAATCAAAAAAAGTCTCGTTATAAGTCCAGTAACTTTTTGCTTAAAGGGTCCATGATCAGCTAAAGTTATAATTTTCATAAAGAACACTAAAAATATTGTCAAAATTGCAGTATAGCATGAGAGCTATCTAACCCTGAAAGAAATCTTGCAGAAATGTTTTTGCTTCACACCAGCTTGTTCTCTTCCCCACAACTGTAGCAGATGTGATACCACGTAGCAGTAAGATTTACAGTCCTTCCCCAACGTTTAATAGGTAGCGAATTCTCAGATTGAGAGATGATGGCTGCGATTTCTACCCACCTCAGTGCCTCATGCATTGATGAACATATTAGTCCTACATAAATGTTTATAGTAGGTGACAAAAAATGTACCAAGAACAGAAGCAGTAAGTTTATTAAACATCACATCTCAAAATTAGGCATTGACCCCAGGAGGAAAAATAGTTTATGTATTCCCTAAATTTCAAGTTTATGAAAATGTGAGATTTTTGCATTTTGAAATGCTACTTATTCATAAGAAACAAATCTTTCTTGGCACAACGGTGGAGTCTGAAAGGTGCAAAACACCATTCGTGGACCTCACTGATTGCCTGTTTCATTAAACTAATGAGCAATTAACACTAGGTTAGCAATCTATATTCCTTATCTACATTTCAGAGTCACCGAGGAAGCCTCAGTTCTATTGAAACAGAATCTGGAAATAGTGTTGTGTATGTGTGTTTGTGTGTGTGTGTGTGTGTTGTGAGGGGACGGGAGTTTAAAAATGCTTTCCCGCATGATTCTTAATAAAGTTGATCCCCAAAACCAGCATTTTGGAGTTACTGTTATAGGATAGTGAACTATTATATCTTAATACATTGGTGAGCCCCAACTCACTTTACACTAAGAATTAGTTAGGATTTTGCTTTTTAATTTTGGGGGAAGGAACACACACCTTATGATGCTCAGGAGTTAATCCTAGTTCTGTGCTCCTTGATCTCTCCTGGTGGTGTTGGGAGACCACACGGGACGCTGGCGATCAAACCCAATCTGCATGCAAAGCAGTGCCCTACTTGCAGGCCCCAAGGAATTAGAATTATATAATTGTAATGTAAAATCCTTGGCCAAATTTTCTTTCTGTGACTTATAAAAGATTTCTTGACAACTCTGTAAGAAGTTAATGATTTTTCCTTATCTGGGAGAAAAGTAAGAAAACCTCAAACTGTGATATCTTAACAATTGTGCCATATATGTGCACCTTTTTGAGCAGATATACTTCAGATCTCACAGAGAATGTAACAAGTAGTGGAGATGCATTTAGGTAATATTAAAAACTATGGGTTTACTTAATTTTTTTCAAAGATACAGATGAATAAACTCCATCAAACAACACTCCCCCTGCAAACCACAATCTCACTAGCTCATAGCACAATTTCCCGAGATCCAAGCATCTACGTGTCTGAATGTCAGTGACTGTGGGACATAGAGTTGGAACAAGTGGAAGGGTTTTACAGTATGGTGGTGGCAGCAATGTCACTACTGTTGACAGACTTGATCTTGCTGGAGGAGAATGAAGACCAGGAACATTATAATTCCTAACACTGATGAACTTCCAGTGGAGATAAAAAGCTACACTCGCTAGAAGCAGTTCAAGTGTGTGCCCTTCCCGCTCCGGGAAACTAAATAAGTTGAAGATTCGTATCTTCGTATATCTTCATAAATCACAGTAAAGAGGCATAATTAGGATCATAAGCTTTTTGCATAGATATGGATCTGGCTTGGTCATGTATGAAAAAAGATTTTATGGAACTCTGACTCTTAGTCTCTTTCCATAACCCTATGAGAACAAGGACATCAATTCTAGTTTTCAGTCTCCTCATTGCCTTCCCCTTCCCCACCATGGCCAAAGAAGCAAAGGACAATTACAACATTAGAATGACACTCATCTCTAGATTTCTTTGGAAAACAAGGTAGAGTTTTCTTAAAAATATATATGTTACATAAAGGACCATCCTGAGTCCTGTGTTAAAACTCAGGTTAACTTTTATGTATGCAGAGAACTCCAGGTCAAGACAATTTGTAGAAATTGTCCATCACCTTCTCCCAAAAGCTATTTTCTTTTTTTTCTTTTTTTTCCATTGTGGAGAATCCTATGTTCTCTCTTAGACAATCTTCACCTCTCTCTCTCTCTCTCTCTCTCTCTCTCTCTCTCTCTCTCTCTCTGTCTGTCTGTCTTTCTTTCTCTCTCCCTCTCACTTCTCTAAATAAATTTCTTTGAATAAAACTATTTTGCCTCACAAAAAATGTATATATAATGTATGTATATCTCGATGTATATGCACATATATCATGTAATCTGGAAATATCACTCTCTGATTTTTTTCAAATAATATGGACGCACTAATTCAAAGGATATGTGGCAACCCCTATGTTCATAGCAGCATTACTCATAATAGCCAAAACATGGAATTGACCTAAATGCCCATCAACAGATGGCTGTAAAAAGAATTTGTGATGCATACACTCAATGAACATATACATATACTCAACTAATAAAAAACACAAAACCATCCTTTTTCAACAACGTGAAAGGAACTTAAGCTGATTGATTATACCAAGTGAAATACACAAGGGAACAAAAACATTTACTAGATGGTTATACTCATAATACTCATATGAACCCTGTAAATAAAGCAAATGAACTGGCAGAAAACAAAACACCCCAGTGACAGCTAAACTATTCCATACCCTGTAAAAATGAGGATGATTATGTGTGAGCGCAGGAGGTGGGGGGTTGAAAGAATGAATATAGGGGTCCTTTCGAGAGTGGGATAATATTACAACTTGGATGGTGGATATGGTAAGTCTTTATTGCATATATATATATATATATATTAATGAATCACCATGAGATATGCCAAACACAGTAACAACAAAGTCTCCAATGGAGACGTTACTGGGCCCGCTCGAGCAAATCGATGAACAACGAGAGGACAGTGACAGTGACACCATGAGATACAATTACAGACTTACAAACTTTCATTATTACATTTCAGTCATACAATGATCAAGTATCTTCTATCCCTCCACCAGTGCCCATTCTCCACCACCAATGTTCCCAGTGTCCCTCCTGCCACCACCACACCACCCCTGCCTCAGTGGCACACACATTCCCTTTTACACTCTTCTCTCTCTCTCTCTCTCTCTCTCTCTCTCTCTCTCTCTCTCTCTCTCTCTCTCTCTGTCCCTCCCTCCCCCCGACCCCTTTGGGTGTTATGGTTGCAATACAGGTAGTAAGTGGCCATCCTATTTGGTCTATAGTGTACTTTCATCACACATCTCCCATTCTGAGCTAGTCCTCCAAGCATCATTCACTTAGTGGTCCCTTCTCTATCCCAGCTGCTTTTTCTCCCACGATGTGAGGCCAGCTTCCAAGCTATGAAGCGATCCTCCTGGCCCTGATTTCTATTATCCTTGGGTATTAGTCTACCATTCTGTTAGTTTATATTCCACAAATGAGTGCAGTCGTTCTGTGTCTGTCCCTCTCTCTCTCTCTCTCTCTCTCTCTCTCTCTCTCTCTCTCTCTCTGACTCATTTCATTTAGCACGATACTATCTAAGTAATTCCACTTACATGGAAATTTTATGATTTCATCTTTCTTTTTTTTAATGTCTTTTAAAAAATTTTTTATTAGTGAAACACCATGAGGTACAGTTGTAGATTTACAAATTTTTGTGCTTGGGTTTCGATTATACAATGATCAAAGATTTCATCTTTCTAACAGCTGTACAGTATCCCATTGTGTATATGTATCAATGTTTCTTTAACCAGTCATTTGTTCTTGGGCACTCGGGTTTTTTCCAGATTCTGTCTATTGTAAATAGTGTTGCAATAAACATACAAGTGCAGATGTTATTCCTACTGTATTTTTTTTGCATCCTAGGGATATATTCCCAGAAGTGGTATAGTTGGGTCAAATTGGACCTCAATTTCTAATTTTTTGAGAAACGTCCATATTGTTTTCCAAAAGGGCTGAAATCAGTTGGCATTCCCACCAGCAGTGAAGGAGGGTCCTCTTCTCCCCATATCCACGCCAACACTGGTTGCTTTTGTTCTTTTGGAGGTGGGCCAATCTCTATGATGTGAGATGATATCTCACTGTTGTTTTTATCTGCATCTCCCTGATGATTAGTGATTAAAAGCATTTTTTTCATGTGCCTTTTGGCCCTTTGGATTTCTTTTTTGAGAAAGTTTTTGTTCATTTCGTCTATGGTGAGTCTTATAGAGGTGTGAACTTGTACTCTTGAAATTCTATATTAGTGTACATCGATAAAATAAAAATTTAAAAAATTCATCTACGTCTAATTTTACACCTCTGTTGTTTACTTTTGTTAATGGTGTGACAGAGAAGGCTCAGCTTGTTGAATCTGCTTTAGCAATAGTACCTTGTAATTAAAATGCCATGACTGCTAAACATTTCTCTTCAAAGAAAAATTGCAGTGTAAGGGAAAAGTATTTCTTTTTTTTTTTTGAAGTCTTTTCTTTTCTGTCCTCTGTATTGTCCACTACTCCAAAGTATAAAAGATACAAAGGGACCCATAGTCAACTTTAACTAACCTTAAACTTCTACCTCACAGATATTTTAGAAGAACAAGTAATGGGGCTAGTAGAGACAGGAATTCTAAATAATTATCCACCAGTCCCAAAAGCAATTCACACAGGTCCAGCCTAAGTCCCTTCAGACATTAGGCCTGCTCCGGCCAAGTTCACACAGGAGGCCCCTCTCTCCTGATGCCATTTTGGGAACTAAGACCTTGCTCTTCTGCGGGATTCTGATGAGGCTGTCAGCCCAGATACCTCATGACTCTGCCAATGAGGAGAGGAATGAGACTTCTGTTGGCAACCGAGCTTTTCCATCTCCCGGATGAGTAATCACATACACAAATCCAACTTATTACAGAAAATGCAGATAATACTGAAAGGTCTAAAACAATTAGCTACACTTTTCAGTGAGAAACAGTTACTAATCTACTGTGTTTTCTCTCTCTCTCTCTCTCTCTCTCTCTCATTCTCTCACTCTCTCACAGACACGAAGTCATTGAATTTAGTGTTTTGAAATTCATTTTCTCAGATAACAATTTGAGCATTTCTAGGCAATGGAATATTTTTCTGCAACCTATATATTTATGACTTTATTTCTTCATTTCCTCTTCTTGAACATTTGCATTTTTCTTAACTTTTTTACTATTTTAAACATCTTTCTCTGATTATTATTTCTTAATGCAAATCTGTCTACTCCTGATACAAGACACTGCTCTCAGTCATTTACCATTTTCAAAACTGCATTTCAGAATCTTTCTGTGAAGCTGATCTACACCATCAGCCCTCTCTCAAACAAAGGAATGATCCCAGATTTGAAGGAAAGGAGCGTTTCAGTTAACTCAAAGCATTTCCTTTCACAGAAGAGAAGATCTTAAATGTTTGTATAGGACAAACAGAACCATGTCTTCTTTTAGGCTAATACCTAAAAAAGTGAGAAAAAGTGTAAATCAAATTACCATATATTGAAATTCCTTTCAACATTTAATGAAGTATCAGAACAACTTGAATCTATTTTAGAATATAAGGGCAAAGTTTCCCCTATATTTGTGCTACAGTTAACCTAAGATTAATCTCCTTTTCTACTGAGTTCTCTGAACTCTTCATCTGACCCATGCTCTCTCTAGGCTGTGCAAGGGTACCATCTTGTGGCTGACACAAAAGATAATCAAAAGGTACATGGTTTTCTACTATGTGATAATATGAGAAATGTCAACTAAATATGACTTAAGTCCCTCACTAAAGAAATATTTGTTTCTACAGAAAAAGAATGTTATTGTTCATTGGCTCAAAAAAATATGTGCTCAAAGCCAATATTCAACGAATTTTCTATTCTCTACTGATTACTTTCTAACACGAGTAGGAAAGTTTTAGAATTGTCTAAACAGTGTTTTTTCAACCTTTTCAAACCAGCATACTGTCACTTGTCTTGCATACTGGTCCATAACCAACGTGAAAGAACAGTGGCTTTCAATCTTTCTACATCTGCAGACCACCATTAGTCCATGGACTGGTGGTTGTAAATGCCCATCTGAAACATTAATACTCAAAGGGGTCAGAGCCATGTATAATGGCTTGTATACAGCTGACCTGCATTTGATACCCAGCACCCAATATGTTTCCCCACAGCAGCAAGGAGTGATCCTTGAACACAGAGCCAGTAGTAAACCCTGAGCACTGCAGGCTGTGGTTCTAAAATAAAAACAAATCTTAAAAGAAATGTCCGTGAAGGAGAGACAATGGATCCTTCTCAGTGGAAAATGTTAGTGGGGAAAAAGTCAGCAGGGAAAATTCAGACAGAAAAATTAATCCAGCTTTTTAGATATCGAATATCTAGGACAAAAAGAGTATCTAAGTCACACTTTCAGAGGCTAAAGCTAGTTTTTCTAGATAAAGCATTTTTTTAAAGAAAAGAACGTATTGCAATGCTCAGTTAGCAACATAGTACCTAGGCTGGAGGGAGATTTCACTAAGAAGCAATACAGAACATAGCAGAAATTGATTTGATCCTCAGCATCCCAGATCGTACCTGAGTGCTGAGCACTGCCAGGAGAATTCCTGAGTGCAGAACCAGAGGCAACCCCTGAGCACTGCCGGGTGAAGCCCAAAACTGAACAAGAAAGATTAACTGTCATTTTAGAGAAACGTCTCAACATAAATAAAGACCCTAAAGACCCTAATGACAAACCCTCTATGATAGAGGGAAATCTATCATAAAGGGGAAAAAAATATATGGGCTGGAGCGATAGCACAGTGGGTAGGGCGTTTGCCTTGCATGCAGCCAACATGGCCGACCCGAGTTCGATTCCTCCACCCCTCTTGGAGAGCCCGGCAAGCTACCGAGAGTATTCGATATGCCAGACACAGTAACAACAAAGTCTCCAATGGAGACGTTACTGGGCCCGCTCGAGCAAATCGATGATCAACAGGAGGGCCTTTACTTTACTTACTTACTTATATATATATATATGCCTCTCGGAAAGCCCGGCAAGCTACGAAGAGTATTCCATCCGCACACACAGTAGCAAGCCTGGCAAGCTACCCGTGGCATATTCAATATGCCAAAAACAGTAACAATAACAGGTCTCATTCCCCTGACCCTGAAAGAGCCTCAATATGGCAGTATTGGGAAAGACGAGTAAGGAGAGGCTGCTAAAATCTCAGGGCTGGGACGAAAGGAGACGTTACTGGCATCCGTTTGAGTAAACTGATGAACAACGGGATGACAGTGATACAGTGATACGGTGAATGACAAATCCATAGCTACCATCATAGTGAAAGGTGTTTTTTCATCTCTAATCTGAAATGCCAGTTAGAAAATGAAAATATAATCTACACTATCAGGTAAGTTTGGATTTCATCTAAGCAACAAGCAAGATTATCATATGAGAATATGGGATGCTGGGAACCGAACCCGGGTTGCCTGTGTGCAAGGCAAACGCTCTACCTGCTGTGCTATCGCTCCAGCCCCAACACTGAAATGCATTGTTCATCTAAAATTCAAGTTTAATTTTTCATCTTCTATTTCAGCTAGAAATCTCACACAACTCCTGTGAAACAAATACAATAATTGTGTGCATATGGAAAACAAAAGCAGTGGAGAGACTGAGATTCAATTTTGATTAGTATAATGGGAGATCACCCACCATCTTGTTAGGAAGAAGTTTTAAAAGAATGAATTAAATAGCTACATATTATTTCCTTGTTCTCACTACTATTAACATTTAAAATGCTTTAAGATCTCAGTATACAGTAAGCACAAGTTAAAATATTAAACATAAAACAAGTTACATTAGATTTGTAAAACTAAATCTAAATGAATTTGAAATTATCACTTACTTTGGAAACTAACCTCAGCACCTTGTTTCTTAGTGCAAATTATGTAGTAATGGGAGAGTAAACAACTAAATGCTTATAAGCTATTTTGAGTTGATGAGATTTCAAGGTCCAAGAGCGAAAACTCAAGTTGCTTCATTCTTTTCAATGGTGGCAGCTAACTTGTTTTCTCCTGTTTCAGTGGAGCTTGAAATTATTGTGAGTGTTTGCATCACTTCAATGTACACCACTCCCTCCCCATTTTAACCAACACTGCAATATAATTTCACAGTAGCACTGGTGATGAGAGATTTTTAAGAATCTTTTCATATTTGGAGAAGAGATGTTATTTTACTTTTGTGAAAGGTAGATTCAGAAAGGGCCAATATTCGACAAATGTGATATTGCTTTATAAAGGGTGGATACATGTGTATATGTCTTTTAGTGCATATATCAATTGAATTAAATATGTCATTATCAGTTGTGATGGTAGGGGATGTGTCTTAGGCAACTAAATTTCAATTTAAGCTCCACAGTTAATAAACTGTATAACCTTCCTCTAATCCCTCACTCTTTCAGAACCTGTTTTCTGCCATGTATAATCTAAGATCACTATCTGTTCTAGGTGAATATTTTGCTCCTGTGATCACACACACACACACACACACACACACACACACACACACACACACTTAGAGAGAGAGAAAGAGAGAGAGAGAGAACGTCCTTTATCTTTTTAAAAATTTCCCTGGCCCCTAGCTGACAGCTTCTTTCTGTAGATTCTAATCTTTGGGTATCATTCTTTCTCCTATTTTGCTTCTCACCTTTCCTTTCTTTTTCTTTTCAACTTTTCCATTCCTTCCAATACACTTCTGATCAAGATGTGTATTAGATTCCCTCTATTTGAAACATCTAATTGTTTTTTCTGGCAGTAGAATGTCTGAAATGCCTGGTACAATCAGGAAAAATCATTATTACACTATATATGAAAACATATTAAAGATGATTTTGTTTGTTGCAGAAAAATCCAGAATAGACACAAAATCCAGACACTAAAACTAAGTTGAAAAATTATATAGTTAATTAAGATGATAATTGATAGGTTATCAAGTATCATCGATAGTGTGTGTGAGGATTGGGACATTTCCCCCCATCCTCTTATGTCTCTTTGTTTATATAACATTATCACTTTGAAAAGTTTTGATTATTTTGAATAGATATACCAAAATATCTTCATGGAAGGACAAATACTTGGTAATATGGCATATAGAGAAAACAGAAGACAGTATCAAACAATGATGCACCTTTGTCCTGGTATTAAGAAACTCAGACCACCTTGGAGTAGGGGAGGGAGTCAGGAGGGAGAGGGAGAGTGAAAGAAGAGGTGACGAGAAGTAACATATGAACGATGGTGGAGGGTCTCAGGCACTTTGGTGGTTATGAAGGTACAGTAACTTTTTAAAAAGATTTTATTTATTTGTTCATTTCTGGGCTAGAGCGATAGCACAGCGGGTAAGGTGTTTGCCTTGCAGGCGGCCAACATGGCCCACCTGAGTTCGATTCCTCCGCCCCTCTCCGAGAGCCCGGCAAGCTACCGAGAGTATCTCGCCCGCACGGCAAAGCCTGGCAAGCTACCCGTGATGTATTCAATATGCCAAACACAGTAACAACAGGTCTCACAATTTGTTGTGAGATGTTACTGGGGCCCGCTTGAGTAAATCGATGAACAATGGGAGGACAGTGCAGTGCGGTGCTATTTATTTATTTTTATTTCATAAAGTAGTTTGCAATATTTGATTACATTTAATATTTGAACACCAATCCCACAACCATTACACCTTCCCACCAACATATTTCAGGTGGTTCGATCCCAAACCCCAACCCCTGCCCAAAAGCAGAACCAAAATAATTTATTTTGTATTGTTTGTTGTGAATCCATAGTACTACAAAGAAGTAATCATCAATGTCAAGAGAGGGGTTCGGCAGGGTGATACCATTTCACCGAAACTCTTCAGTGCCACCCTCGAGAACATCATGCGACGACTGGAATGGGAAGGAATGGGAGTGAAGATAGATGGTCGGCAACTACACCACCTCCGCTTTGCTGATGACATTGTTTTAATAACACCAAACATCAGCCAAGCGGCACAAATGCTGGCCGACTTTGACCGTGAGTGTGGAAAGGCAGGACTACAGCTGAATCTTACAAAGACAATGTTCATGAGAAACAGCCTTGTTCCTGACGCCCCATTCGTTCTCAATGGAACGACCATCTCCGAATGCAACAGCTATGTGTACCTAGGTCGAGAGGTCAACATGACAAATGACCTGGCACCCGAGCTGCGCAGGAGGAAGAGAGCGGCTTGGAACGCCTTCAAGAACGTCGAAGAAATAGCTAAGAGGACGAAGAACCTCCGGCTCCGGGCACATCTCTTTGATTCCACTGTTCTTCCTGCATTAACATATGCCTCAGAGACCTGGACCCTCCGCAAACAAGATGAGAACACTATTCAGGTCTCCCAAAGAAGAATAGAAAGAGCTATGCTTGGAATATCACGTTTCAATCAAATGAGAGAAAGAATCCGGAGTTCTGACATCCATCAACGATCAAGAATCAGGGACGCTGTCTCGTTTGCCAAGGTGTCAAAAATCAGATGGGCTGGTCATGTAATGAGATTTAGAGATGACCGCTGGACTAGAGCTGTTACCGACTGGATTCCACGGGATGTCCAAAGACCGCGTGGCCGCCCACCTACCAGATGGTCAGACTTCTTCATCAAGATCATGAACGATCGGTTTGAGGCTCTTCATGTTCCTAGAGCGAACAGACGCCATTGGGCTACACTAGCACGCGACAGGGACAAATGGAGACGTTACTGGTGCCCGCTTGAGCAAATCGACGATTAACGGGAAGTCAAGTGATCAAGTGATCAAGTGATTGTTATGAAAAACCGCTGAAAATGCTCTGAAAATGTTTCATTAGAGGAAAGAGTGTGATGATTACTGTATTTCACCGAGGAGCCATTAAGCCCTTCTATAAGAGATCGTGAACATTAAAGGAGGTTGAGCTTTGTGTGCTTATATCGATATGTTTATATACACATATATCGTATCTATAAAACAAATTTCCCTTTAAGATTGATTGCCTCATTTCTTTAAACCCCATCAAATGTGATGTGGTACTCTTGGAGTATGGGTGGTGTGAGGCATGAGTTTCATTCTTGGTTGCATGGTCCAAGAATACGTTTACTCGTGGGTAAGTCTCGGCCCGAGCGTTTGGAGAGCAGCTCTGAGCAAGGCAGTGGTTGAATTCTGGAGGTTTTTGTCTGTCAGGGCTGTGTCCCTTGGGGTAGGTAGGGGCACCTCGAATAAACAGGTTGAGGCAGGGTCTGAAGGCATGGTTATGGCATCTGTCATGTTATACTCCCTTCCAGGAGAGAAGGACAATGAGACTCTGGATCGTGGCCGATGACGCAATTCAGGTGCAGTAATTTTTATGTCAAAACCATAAATATTAACACTAACACTACAGTAACCATGCCACCTACACAACTTATTTTCTCCTCATGGAAGCCTCATTGACAATCCCTACAAAGCTTCATCTTACTTAAACGAACTCCTATTTATTTAGTTCTGTAATTAATTTTGATTCATCCTTTGTTATCAATCAAAATATTTTCAGATCACTCCCCAAAACCAAACTTGCCAGGAAAAAAAAAGTATACTTCTAACTTGGAATCAGAATCCTGGAGGGGTTGTAAACATGTGATTGAGAAGATAAGTGTGTATGTCTGTTTTATGTTTCTCATATAAAAAGGCTTTTTGTTGTTTTTTGTTTGTTTGGGCCACACCCAGACAAATTTACTCAGGGATCACTCCACATGGTTCTGAGGGGAGAATCTGGGTCGACTTCATGCAAGGCAAGCACCCTACCTGTTGCCTGTTATATTATTACTCTGGTCAACCCCTTTCATTAAAAAAAAAAAAAGCCTTACTACACCTAACAGTGGTTAAACAGATAAAATACAAATCTGCAGATTTCTTTTCAAAGAACTGATTGAGTGAAGATTCCCAGGAAGACCAGGTGGTGTCACTCCTGCCTAATTAATATTTGTGAGCCAGTGAAGCACACCTAACAGCAAAACTGACCTTCCCAGGACTTAAAATTTATATTTGAATGTACAATTCTATTCACCTTATTTCTTAAGAAATATTTGTTATAAACCTGGTCAAGGAAACAGATAGCAAAACCTCAGCAGTGCAAATAACCCAGCTTCTCTGATTAGTGGCATATTCTGATGCTGCTTGGCATTACGTGAGGATATAAAAACTAAAAAGCGCCAAAATAGGCCATTCCTTAGCCCCAGGCCTGAGATTTCACTACATTTGTTTCAAGGCATTAGTACTCTAAAGGGTAAGCTTAGGAAATAAACGCTTAATGAGCTTTCAAGAAAAACTAAACTCCAAAACCGACCGCATTTTTATTCACTTTTTGCAATCCCATTAGTTGTCAATAGCATTAGGAATGTTCTTTGAAAACTAATTTTCCTTTTATGTTTACCACTTGCGTGTTATTTGCTTAAATTATTCCTGACTCCTGTATGAGCTATTTGTTATTTTACTTCTAAGGGGGACATAAAACCTCACCTTTGGCAGAAGCCATTTATTTCTAATTATTTCTAATTACTAACAGGTTGAGAACAGCATGCTTTCCAAAAAGCAATTTTCATACCAGCCAGAGCTAGCTATATTTTTCCACCTCTGCATTTCAATTCTACAGTTGAGTTAAAAAATTATTGTGATAAGGAAATGAAATATATGGGTCAAAAAAGGGACTAACTAAGGTCTTCTCTTGCCTTCTTAAGTAATAAGATGTTTTGATTTTTATTAAAGCAGCGCCAGAAAGGTAGATTTCCCAGGGAGTCGTTCACTTCTTCATACTGATTCACCACAAAATTATTGTGTTTGGAAGCTTTAATGTTAATGAACAGTGTGGTATTAAAAGAGAAATGGATTTTTTCTAGGAGAAATGGGTCTCTCCTTATCTAGAATACAGGCTGAAGTAGTCCAAAGAAACCCTAAATCCATACTCACCACCAAATCCCTCTTCTGCAAGATTTATACCTTTATCCAGAGAGATAGTGCAGCAGATAAGGTGCTTGCCTTAAAAATGTCACCCACCTAGTTTTCTTCCTGACACCAAATTTGGTTTCGTGAGCACCATGACTGACCTGAGAGCAGAATCAGAAGTAAGCCCTGCACACCACTGGTTTGACCCAAAAACAATCCAAAAAATTATGCTTGATTCCGTTTATACAAAATATCCAAAATGAGGGGGGTATACCAAGGATATTGGTGGTGGGGAATGTGCATTGGTGAAGAGATGAGTGTTTGATTATTGTGTAACTGTAACCCAAACACGAAAGCTTGTAACTATCTCACGGTGATCCCATAAAAATTTTTAAAAAAAAAATATATATCCAAAATGCAAATCTCCATAGAGATAGAACAGAAATTGAAGTAGAGATAGGTCAGAGGTCATCTGAGGCTGTAGGAGGAGGTAGAAAATGGAAGTTCTTTGAATGGACACAGGTTTACTTTTGGGGTGATTGAAAACTCTTCTAAAATTAACTGTGTTAATGAATGTACAATTCTATGAAATAATAGAGATCACTGACCTTTACTTACTAAATGGTTAATTAAAAAAAAAGACAAAATATTTACAAAAGAAAAAAAAGATTTATACCCCGAGTCACTGAACAGTTCCCATTCTCCTAGCAAATAGCAAACCTCCACTTGTGTTTTATAGTTACCCACTGGAGGGTTTTCCTGTCTGTGGCTCAGTCATCTTACAGCACATCAGTTAGTGGCATCTGTCCCCCACTTATCCCCAAGAAGCTTCTCAGTTCAGCGACTGCTTGAACAGTGCACACAAGCTTCCCTCCCACTCACTCTGTGGAGCTCACTCTGTGGATGGAGGTTGTCAGATGCCTTTGGGCACCAATCCTGGGGGACTCTTTGAAACAATACCAATGCTGCCAGAACAAAACATCATCATTTTTTAGGCTCTTCATGTAGCCTTCCTCACCCTGATAAGAAACGAAATTTCTAGAGACAAAAACTCAATTTTCAAAAGCTGTCCGTATGAGTTTTGTGCTGTTCAATTGGCAATTGACCCATTATAGTCAAATCCTTGTCAGTGACTCTAGGATTCATTTTTATGTGTTCTGCCCCCTCAGATTCTGTCCTCCCTGATTTTTTTTTCTTTTTCCTCTTTCCCTTGCCTTAAAAAAAAACAATACTCAATTCAATTAGATGCCATTCTCCTTTCTTACTTAGGACAAGATGTCACACAATGCCTTAACTCCAGACCTAAATCCCCACTTCCTTGTTCCCTGCATATGCAAAGTTCAGGTAAAGACTTCCTTTTCGAGCTATAATGCCAGGTAGTGTGTCCTCCATTGCCCACCACCCACATGGACACACACTGCTAAACCTCCATCCCTAACTCCTCAATCCTGGTGTGAAAAAGAAAATATGTCAGATTATAGCGTTTCCATTCCTCAGCAGAGAAATCAGACCTAAGCTTCAGTGGAATCACAGTTGCACAAAATTTGGTTGTAACCAAACTTCAGTTTCCTATGGGCACTCAGCTGCTTGGAGGGCTGTAAACCACAGGCAGATACGACAGCCCTAGAAAAACTCACTAAAATGATGAGGGAACAAGAGATTGTAAAGTGTGTTTAAACTTTCTAAATATAGGGGAAATCACTGTCACCGTCACTGTTCTCCCGTTGTTCATCGATTTGCTCCAGCGGGCCCAGTAACGTCTCCATTGGAGACTTTGTTGTTACTGTGTTTGGCATATCGAATACGTCACGGGGAGCTTGCCAGGCTCTGCCCTGATAGGGGAAATACTGATACAAATAGAAATAGAAAGAGATAATTAAAGATTTCTTTGTATCCTGAAGCATCTCCTGCTGCCAATGGTCAGCCCTACAGGACTGTTCATTGGGGACAGAATAATGTTCAAGTATCACTTGTAGTTTGGCCTCAGAACAATCTACCATCCCTTCGCTGTCCTACGCTAAGCTCTGAGAGATTTCTCAAACCCCTAAAAGAGAGGTTGCTTCTGGACACACAATAGCTATATTTTACAAGCAGCATAGATGTTAGATAACTTCATGGATTTCAAAGCTGACTTGGGATTCTAGAAAATGCACTTTTTCCTGGTGGGCAAGGCTCCCATCCCCACTCAGCCAGACCAGAAAGCCACCGTCTTTTAATCTCCTGTAGCGCCAACCATCTGTATCAGTCATTGGCAGCATAAGATGCTTCAGGATATGAAGAAATCATTAATTATCTTTCCATTTCTATCTGATCTTGGCACCTTCCTTATTTCACCAGTTAGGGTCCAACTAGTGACAAACCGCCAATGAAGATGAGACATTTATTCCTTCTTTTGGAACTCTATTATGATTAATATCTTTCTTTTAATAACACATATCCACAGAAGATTTAAGGGTAAAAAGTGAAGAAAAAATAATAATTCAATATTATGTAACTACTGCACTCAGAAGAAACTGTGAAATTGATTGGCGTTTCATTTAAGTAGGCCATAAGCAATCACACAGAACAAACAGTTAAGGGACTGTGTTAGGTAGAGCATATAAACACATAGAAAACACAGATCATGAGTTTTACAAGAGCAAGGGAGAATTATTTGGTTTGCTGCCCTCAAGAGCTTTGGACCAGCAACAAAGAACTATCATTAAAGAGCTATTACACTAAAGAAGTCTTGTGGTTGGCCTGCTCGTCTTACTCACTGACCCCCACCCCCAAGAGCCCAAAAGATACCTCTTTGAGCTGTAATACTACCAAACAGTGCTACAGAGGTTGGGGGGGGGGGGCACTCTCACAATCCTTGATCAATACGCTGGATGGTTCAAAGCTATGGCCTGGTGACAAGGTGCTGTTTGGGCCCAGGGGTGCTGAAGGCCACCAGGGCAAATCCAGGAAAATCAGGTGGGTCAAGTAGTCTGGGAATCAAATTCGGGGCCTTGAGCACATAAGGCATGTACTCTTACTGACCCAAAATAACAATATTTCCAAGGTAAATTCTCTCTCTTTTTTTTTTGCAGTTTTGATCACACCCAGCGATGCTCAGGGGTTGCTCCTGGCTTTGCACTCAGGAATTACTCCTGACAGTGCTTGGGGGACCATATGGGGATGCTGGGAATCAAACCCAGGTCAGCCGCGTACAAGGCAAATGCCTCCCAGCTGTGCTATTGCTCCGGCCCAAGATAAATTCTTGAACATAGACTTAATTGACCAGAAATTTAATCTAATAATACTCATCACAATACTGAAGTGGCAGTCTGAAGTGCCACTTGACATGACTGAAAGGCGCAGCGCCATCTGACATCGGTCATTTGGGTTAGACACACACATGGTGGTGAGGATGCTTGAGAGAAGGAAAATGGTGCAATGATTCCTTAACACTTAAAATAATGAAATACTTTACTATTTTTGACCCAGGTTTCTTTGACTCTTAGCTCAAGCAGAAACAGATACATGGCATAGGAGAGACTCTGGCAACATTTATTGGAAACTTACGCCAGAGCACAAAGGAGACAGAATATACAGGACAGAGTGACTTAGCTAAATACCCAAAGAGAGGTCAGAGAAATTTTTCGAGGGATCAGAAGCAGGAAAGATGCTTTCTATATCTCCCATGTGTAAGCACGTGGACACAGAGTTACCACATGTCTCACAGGGTCTTGTGCTGCATGTCTCAGGAGCATGTTAACCACCCAGCATGCAATATTTTAGCACTCAAGGGAGGGAACAGTCAGTAAGGAGGCAGTACAGGTTTCCACCTAGATACATGCTGGCTTAGTCTCGTGGTCTGAGTTCCATTTTCCAAAAAAATATTCTGCTTTTGACTTCCTATGAGTTATACTTCCCAAAAACTTAGAATTCAACTTTTCTTTAAGGTGACAAGCACAGAGCTATGGACTTTATGAGTAGGGTTCTGTACACAGTCTATTCAATTTCAATATGTTCCGGTGATAACATTTCTAGGTATTTATCCAAAGAATATGAAAATAGTAAATCAAGAGGATATTTTCAGCCATATATTCATAGAAACATAATTCAAATGAACTCAAACATGGAAACAATCTAAATGTCTGTCAACAGTTGACTGGATAGAGAAACTATGGTATATAGTCAATAGAATACTGCACTGCCATTTAAAAAGCCAAAAAGGTGCTATTTGGGACAAGACCAATGGAGCGTGAAGGGACTTTGCTAATTGAAGTAAGTAAGGAATTGCCCGGCTGTCCTCACCGGGACCTGTTGGAGGGGAGCGGGTTGAGTTTTCCTCTCCGCCCCAACCAGGGCTCTGACAGCCGAAGACCTCCAGAACCAGCCACCACCATGCAGAGACCACTTTCTGCACACATGAAGGTACCGGCAGAGGAACAAAGGCGCGCGGGTCCCAGGGCTGAGATCTCCAAGGCTTCTTGGATGGGGGCTGAGCATCCTCCACCCAGATGCTCCAAATTCCAGTAGGCGGGGTTCACACCCACCAACTGGCCCCCTGGCCCCGTGTAATCCCATCAACGGCCAAGACTCAGAGACTATAAAACCCAGCTCCCGGAAGCGGGGTTTTGACATAATGAGATAATAATGACATCTTATCATCTCATTCCTACTTTGGACAAACTGGCAGGCTACCGAATGTAACCTGCCCACACGGCAGAGTCTGGCAAACGCCCCGTGGCATACCCAATATGCCACCAAACACCAGTAACAAATGAAGGGGCTCATTCTCCTAACTCTGAAAGAGCCTTGAATATGGCACTTTTTAAAAAAATTCTCAGGGCTAGGACGAAGGAGTCGTTACTGGGGCCTGCTCGAGGCAATCGACGAATAACAGGATGGTTGTGATTGTGATTGATTGTGAAGGAATTGAAAGACAATTAGCTGATAGTTTCACTCACATGTAGAATATAACTAATTAAAAGAACCAAAAAATAAAACATAAAAATAAAAAAAAATAAAACAACAAAACAACTCCTAGACTCTGAAAACTATGATGATTTAAAAGGGAGATATAGCAGTAAAAGGTAGAAGGATCTCTTTTTGTGATGGAGTAGTGTTAAGCTACTCTGAAATTCTCTAACATTTTTACTTATGATGCATCAATAAATAGGAGTTAATATCTAAAATAAATTTCAAATGCGTGCTTGATAAGTGGTAAAAACAGCTAAAGTGTACATCAAGAGCACATGAAAGGAAAGAAAACTGTAAGTAAGAAAATAAATCAGTGATACTGGGAGTTAATTGTGGAGGAAAGAACTGTTGACAGTAATGAAAAACTAGAAAAAAAAAAACACTAGAAATCTAGGTACAGAGATAGTCAAGAGACCAGAGCCATAGTCTACCAGATAGGCATTTGCCTTGTATGCAGCCAACTCATGTTTGATCCCCAGCATCCCATGTGGTCCCTATAAGCCCCCCAAGAGTAATCCCTGAGTGCAGAGTCAGGAGTAACCCCTGAACACTACCACATATGAGCCTTGTCCCCGAAAAAGGTATTCAAGTGAAATGAGGGTAAGAAAAGTTTCATGGGAACTTTGCTTTTGAGTAAACACCGTTCTCCCGTTGTTCATTGATTTGCTTGAGCGGGCCCAGTAACGTCTCCATTTTGAGACTTGTTGTTACTGTGTTTGGCATATCGAATACGTCACGGAGAGCTTGCCAGACTTTGCCGTGTGCATGACATACACTCGGTAGCTTGCCGGGCTCTCCGAGAGGGGCAGAGGAATCGAATCCGGCTTGGCCAGGCTGGCCGCGCTCAAGGCAAACTCTCTACCGCTGTGCTATCGCTCCAGCCCTGCATTTGAGAAGTATAACAAAATTATAGTGATAGTAAGAATTCTTTTTTGCATGCTATGCATTAGGTATATGTAATTTGTCAATTAGTCCTCAGTAGAGAGCTGAGTGATGGAGATTTGAACCCAGAGTAGAGCACTCTAGTACTCCACACACACACTCACAGGGTGGGGATTGTTAGTCCTTAATTTGTTGCACATTATATCGTGGTCCTTGGTTTATCAACGAACTTGAGATGAAATATATCAATCATGAATCTTTTAATTTACTTGAGCTATGCTATAAACATTGAGAATCTTTGTCACCGCATTTATTATTTAAAGCTGAAATGTAATTTGATTCCTTACTCGTTTACTGATGTGGACACCTATTCTTTTGAACAAACAATAAACTACTTCTTGAAATGTGAAAAAAGAAGAGAAGGACCCTAAGGACAATGGTAAAGAGATGTACAGGATGTGAGTTCCATGAGAACTGGTGTTACTTCTCTTTTTTTAAATCCTGCATACAGACCTTTGACAGTAGTAGTTCACACGCAGTATGTACTCAAGAGTATGAGTTGGGTGAATAAGTGTACATTATTTTATTTGTCTTTATGTTATGAAGAAATCTAGGGATTATCTTTAAATTGTTTTCTACCTAAATCAGTTTTCTCCATTGATTTTCATTTAAATACTTTGCAAAATATTATAAAACACAAATATCATGTGAATCTTTAGTGACTCTTGAATTAAATGTATTCTTCTGTCAGATTTTCTCACCATAAGATGCTAAAGACTGGGAAATAAAAATATATTTGAGTAGCAAAAAAAGGAGAGAGATGCTGGCATTTGGGTGGTGGGTGTGTATGGTGACATTGTACGCATAGAGCATAAATAGCAACACAATTGGGAGCTGTGTTATCTCCCAAAAGAGAGGGCGGGGGAGACGGTGAGGGGAAGCAGTGGGAAAGCTTTGGAGAACAAATGGGAAGTTGAACAGAAAAGATCCCTAAAGAGATGACACATTTAGGCAACAAGATCTATCTCTCTGTCTCTGTCTCTGTCTCTCTCTCTCCCCCCTCTCTTTCATCTGCAATTTATTTTTTTATTATTACTTTTATTAGTGAAACACCATGAGGTACAGTTGTAGACCTACAATTTTTTGTGCTTGGGTTTCAGTTATACAATGATTGAGTACCCATCCCTCCACCAGTGCCCATTCTCCACCTCCAGTGCTCCCAGTATCCCTCCCACCTCCCCCCTATCCCACTCCACCCCTGTGGCAGGGCATTTAAAGATATTGTAGATAAACTGAGAAAGGAGGTTTTTTTTTAAAGACTGTGCACTAACTACTAAAGAGTCAAAAATATAAACACCTTTCCACCCTTAAGGAGTTTGTGGTCTATTTAAGGAAATAATCCTTTTAACTGACAACCATCAAATAATGTGGCAAGTGGTATTAAAGAGCTAACAAAAGGTATTCTTAGATCCCGCAAAGAGAATAAATGAATAGAATTAGGTGGCAAGGCAAAAGATATAAGTAAAGTCAAAAAATATATGTAAGATTTTTAAGAAGGGGGCTATTTTGTCAAAATAAGTTTTTATTTATGAAAAAATATGCTTAGACACTAATGTGTGCATATTGAAAAACATGCCCACTTTTACCATATTCAAAAGATTCTGTAACTTTTTATCCAAAAGCATACTCCCTTGTATGTATTTATATAAATATCATTTGCCTCTTTTAATATATTTATGTGGATTTTATTAAAACAATGTTATAACATTATATAGATTTCAAATTTTACTGTTTTCAGGCAGAAGGCCTCTTGAAAATTAACCCCTGTAGAACTATCATAATAAAATTTTTATAGTTTATAAATAAGTTGAATTGGACAAAAAAAAAGATAAAACCCTCTTCCACACTGTTTTGCAGGAACTGCTTTACAAAAGCAGTGAATATGTTGCAATTATTTTTGCGGAAAGGAACAAGAAGAAACTCACTCAGAAAACACCCACCCCTGCTTGTTCTTGCTTGTCTTTTATCATCCAAATAGTCAGAAAGGTGTAGAGATTGTTGCAAGTTATACATTTTGGGAAGAAATGCACATTATCATCCAGAACTCCAAGTCACCTGATAGTTTCAAGGTGCCCCCTCAACTATCCTATTTATCCTGAAACTTACGTTTGTCCCAAAACTGCACCTCCTATCTGTAAGAAATAGACAAGTTAGAAGCTTCCAGTGCCTCCTCCTCTCTTTATAAATGGTCCCTGAAATAAAGAGTCAAGGGAAGTAACGCTGAGCATGGCTTTTGCCCTCCTTGCTCTTCAGCCTCCGTTCAAGTCTTTTCCTCCCCACAAAAGCTGATGTGACAATGTTTGGCTTCCTGAGACTAAATGGCAGGTACTCTCTCAAGTACTTTATATTCAGAATAATTCTAGGAAGTGGGAACTCTAGCAACCTGTTTAAAAATATTGTTTCAACAAATTCTGGGGAACCTCTCAAGATATGACCAGCAGACTCAGGACCCCTCCTGGCAGTCTTTGATCAATCAAATTTTTGGTTCAATGTGGATACCCAGAGATGTTCTGCATTTCTGGGGACCACCTGGAGTGCAAGCACCACCCCTAGCATAGTCCAGAGCCTGGACTGGGATGCTGGGGCTCCATCCGGCCATGTTTGGAGGTGCGGGTCAATGTGCAATGCCAGGAATCAAACTAGGGTCAGCCACGCGCCGGGCATGTGCTGTAACCCCTGGACGACCTCTTCTGCCCCAGCATCCTCCTCATACTTACAATGAGAACTTGAGGATGGAGAGATAAGTTTAACGGGGCTGGAATATTTGCATTTAGGAAGCCTGGGTTCGTCCCCCCCCAACTCTTCACCTTATTATAGTCCCCCAAGGACCCCCAAGACCAAATCACAAACATCACTCAGGAAGCAACTCCTGAGCCCTGAGCACTGCTGTGTGTGGCTCAAAGACGACGACAACATCTTTGATTTAATAAAAAAAATTGGAGACAGAACTGAGAACGCTAAGAAAGAACGCTGGAAAATGATATCAGGGATTAAAGGCCACGTCTATTTCAACAAGTCACGCTCGTATGTTTATCAGGGAGGATTCTCTCACCTTGCTACCACGAATGTGTTTGATGTTTGGCTAAAACAATTCAAGCTCAAGTGAATCAAGGAATGCCATATTGGGAGGTACCATAAATTCCCTTTCAGTTGAAATCTGACAAGACGGTGCTCATCTGATATGGCAGGCAGCACTTCAACACTTCATCCAGGGGAATCAGTCAGCTTCTAATTTGTTATCTTTACACTTTTATTATGCAGTTAGATAATTAATGCTGGCCGACTTTGACCGTGAGTGTGGAAAGGTAGGACTACAGCTGAATCTTACGAAGACAATGTTCATGAGAAACAGCCTCGTTCCTGATGCCCCATTCGCTCTCAACGGAACGACCATCTCCGAATGCAACAGCTGTGAGTACCTAGGTCGAGAGGTCAACATGACAAATGACCTGGCACCCGAGCTGCGCAGGAGGAAGAGAGCGGCTTGGAACGCCTTCAAGAACGTCGAAGAAATAGCTAAGAGGACGAAGAACCTCCGGCTCCGGGCACATCTCTTTGATTCCACTGTTCTTCCTGCATTAACATATGCCTCAGAGACCTGGGCCCTACGCAAACAAGATGAGAACGCCATTCAGGTCTCCCAAAGAAGAATAGAAAGAGCTATGCTTGGAATATCACGTTTCACTCAAATGAGAGAGAGAATCCGGAGTTCCGACCTCCGTCGACGATCAAGGATCAGGGACGCTGTCTCATTTGCCAAGGTGTCGAAAATCAGATGGGCTGGTCACGTAATGAGATTTAAAGACGACCGTTGGACTAGAGCTGTTACTGATTGGATTCCACGGGATGTCAAGAGACCGCGTGGCCGCCCACCTACCAGATGGTCAGACTTCTTCGTCAAGATCATGAACGATCGGTTGGAGGCCCTTCATGTTCCTGGAGCGAACAGATGCCATTGGGCTACACTAGCACGCGACAGGGACAAATGGAGACGTTACTGGCGCCCGCTCGAGCAAATCGATGACTAACGGGAAGTTAAGTGTGAAGTGTGTGATAAGTGTGTCCTAGACACTTTCCTTTCTGGAATACTATAACAATGAGCAAAACACTTTTTATTCTGAACTTAGAGTATCTACTTTTGGTTACAAACCTTGCGTGCACTAGACATTGTTCCCCGTAGTGCCATAGCCCTTCCAGGGGTCCTCACTCTCCTGTGCCAACTCAGCCTTTTAAAACCTAGAATTACTGTAACGTATACCTACCTTACCCACTGAACGTTTGCACTGGTGAGAAGACTCCTGCTGACCAAGCTCCGAGCTATCTTTCAGCAAGAATGGGCACAAGTAGAGCTCCCAAAAAGGATAAGCCTTACCCCATAAGCAGGAGCCCAAAGGGCAACAATTAAAACTTTCAAATGTAATGGTCAGTGAGTTCTGTTGGGGAGACAGAGTCTGGGATAAGCCGTGCTCCTGTGCATAAACCAGTACGATCTGCAGATAGAAAGCAAAACACTGTATTAAGAAGTATCTTCATGAAAGCTTGTTCCCTTCCTGCGTCTTCCCGTGTCTCCTTATTTCCGTCTTCTCTTCCTTCCTCGGGCCCTACTGTTCTCTGTCTTTCATGACTTTTTACCTTTATTGCTCCCTTTTCCCCTTTCTTGCTTTCTTTATTCCTGCCAGGATATAGAGCTATGGTTCCAAGGACTCCTTGAGTCTAGAATATTCTGCAACCTCAGGTTTTAGCTGGATGCCTACGGAGGGCTTCTCTGATTCCCCTTACGTAAGCCCCCTTTTTTCGCAGGGTGCACTTTCCTACAGAAATGGCATGCTGTGAGGGTATTTCAGCTCCTTATGAGACTTCCTCCAGTTACCCTTCTGATGTTCCTTAAAAACAACCTCTGCCAGGGAAGTTGTTTCTTCTAAAATTGCCGAATCTAGTCTATAAAAGAAAGAAATGTGTTCTGTTAGCTTATATCTCTGCTCCTTTTAAGTTGCCCTGGTTTTCATGAAAGCTTTCCACATTCACGGAAAAATCACTCTGTCCGGGACACTCTGAGACAATGGGACAATCAAATAGTTTCTTCCTCATTGCTAAGTGTCTTTTTGATAGAAGTCCAAATGCGAGAACCAGAGAGTCAGTACATGAACGAAAGCACTTGCTTTGCAAAAGGATGACCTGGGTTCAACTGCCACAACACATGTGGTCCTCCAAAGACCACCAGGGTTGTCTCTTAAGTACGGAGTCAGGAACAGCTTCTGAGTACAGTTTGGGTGGGACCCAACCCACCTCCCCAACTCTCTCTGTGTTGAGATGCGCTAGGATAGGATATTGTTTATTCCATCCTATATGTAAATATTTGTTGGAAATTTTTAAAATATATATATATTTTTATGTTCATTGAAAAGAAAACCAGAAACAGGCTTTTTATTGTTAAATCTATTTTAGGAAGGCATCTAAAATAAGAAAATATATCTATTACCTCTTGGCTATTTAATATTCTTACAAAAGATGCTGAATCCTAGAGAAGTTAAGATCATGCAGTCAATCTACCTCTTCCCTGGCTTTCCCTATAGCTTCATTTGGGGAAGGGAGGTTGAGGTCTGCTATCTTTCAGTATAGATCTGAAACTTAGATTCTAAGGGGATACAGTTACAACTGCTTGATTTTTTTTTCTGTCTGAGACTTTAATACACTTTCTTCTGTTGATTGCTCATTTCCTAAATGCAACAACCTTTGAAAATAGGCAGGAAGAAAACACTGATTACCATGTCCCTTTGGATCTTGATAAATTAACACTTTCATATGTCATTGGAATAAGCACTTCAAAGCAGTGCCATTCTCTTAAGTTGATACTACTTGTTTATAAGGACAAATGGAAACACACAAAAGTAAGCAAAATATTACTTGCCAGATTGAAATAACTGAAAAACAAAACAAAACAGGAAAACAAACTTCTGGAGCTGGAGCAGTATCACAGCAGATAGGCATTGGCCTTGCATGCGATTTACCTGTCTTTTGATCCCAGCATCATGTATGTGCTCTGAGCACCTCCAGAAGTGATCCCTGAGCACAGAACCAAGCCATGAGCATTGGTAAATGCACAAAAAAAAAAGTTATGAGGACATCTGTTTCTCCTTTTACTCCTAATAAAATCTCTTTCCTGTCATCTTTATAGCTCAGTGAACCCAAGTTTGAATTTTTTCCCTAATCACAAAGCAACCAAAACTTAAACAGAAAATAATAAAGAATAGAACTTGGTCTTACCAAACCTTTTTCCATTAAAGGCCCAATTCCTGGAAAACTGTTCTTGGCTTTCAGAAAAAAAAATCTCCTGTATTTTTCTTTTATTGTTGACTGCGTTTCTGAAATTTTTGTAACTGCCCTTGGTTGCTGACCCTGAGAACAGAAAATTCTTCTCAGAGAATAAGAGAAAAATCTCTTATAGCATAATTTCAGTGCATATAGCACTGAACCGTTTGCAGTGAGGTTGAGGGTTTTTACATCACTCTTTTAGTAGAACTTGAATTAATTTTTAAATGTTTATTATTGTTCAGTCTCCTTCATGGACTGAAGAAATAATCTGAGACTATTATGAGCCTTTAGTCTCCCAGAAAACATGAATTTAGGCTTTGGGATTTGTATATCAAATATGAAAGAACTCTTAATGATCACAGTTCCTAAATAGAAATGGTTGGCTCTAACTTTCAAGCCTAAATTCGGGGGCTCTGTGTATTGTAGAGTGTGTAGATTGAGGTTTTTACTCAGAATTTAGATTGAATTTGCTTGAAAATAATTCATGTTTATTTAAAAATTCAGCTTAATATCTCAAGCCAAAAATTTTCATGGAACAGTAGTGCATTATATTCATTTGATTTTCCTGAAGAATGCCTTATTCTGTACATCTGATTCTACATTTAGTTTTACAGAGTACAGACCAATTTAAGCCTTTCACTACTAATGAGAAAAGATTATAACTCATACAGCTTTCCCTTTTTATAGCAATAGAGAAGAACTGCCAAATATAGTCATATCTAACTCTTATGAATATCTCCAAGCTTGGGAACCATAGCTTCAACAGCAAGCACTATAATCAGTGGCTTAATCAGTTTGGCCTGAGAAAACATACCGTGAGCTCTACTATTCTCCACTGAATATGCAGGAGATGACTAATTGCTGATTTTAGAAAATTGGAACCACAACTCTCTAGCATGTCTATAACTATAAAATGCCTTCTAATTTTTCATTAAGAATCGAATGAGCATCTATTGCATGTCTGCCACCTACTAAAGGTTAATGTTGAGTTTTTATGCAGACCATGTTCATAAATTTACATAGTATGCCCCTGAATATAAACTCTGGTAATATAGCTTATTAAGCACCAGCCACATCTTTCCCTTAAAAAGCAGTTTTCTATAAGTAGAATGTAAATGTGTTCATTGACTCGTGATTACTTATGTGACTTCAAAAATAAGGCGAGTTGCCCATGTAGTCTGATTATTAGTTACTGAAATGATTTTTTACTTCTCCCTTTTCACGTATTACAATATTTTGGTACAAGCTTGTAACTGGTAGAGATTTCTGTTTTTCTTCTTGCGCAACTGTACAACAGGTTGAGATATGTATGGTGTCTGCTCCCTAAGTTCAGCTCTGATATTCTAGCGAACAAAATAATATCCGCACACAACTAATGAGTCACTTTGGTTCTGAGACCAGGAAAATTGACATTCTTCTTCCAAAGAGGACTAATTCCGCTCCAAAAACAATGCTACTTAGAGAGACTAACTTGGAAGATATCCTGTGTGAGAGAAACAAAGTAATTTTTTTTAACTTATTTAGAAAGAAGTAAGGGTAGATAAAGGAGAAGCATGTGGTCAAGTAGAAATAGGCAAGCCAAAAAACATAGAGACAAGCTACTGAGATACTGTATTCAAAAGAGAACATGGACTTGAAGACCAAGCAAGGAAGACAACTTCTTAGGAATTGTTACAATTGTGCACCTTACTGCCTGCCATCTGGCTAGATTCCAAACCAGATGGTTAATTTCCAGTATAAATTTACCACATCTTCAGTTGAGTAAAATATCACTATTCTTTCAGCAAATAAGACACTTGTGTATAGAGGCATATGAATTGTTACCAGTCATTTGTAACAGGAAGATCTAGAGAGATGTTGATTCATTGTGAAACATGACCTATGGCTACTGCAGAAATGTAAAAACATGAGACTGAAAAGTATCTAGTTTAATTTTTTTAATTTTGTAAAGTTCTGACTTTACAAAATTACTGATATGTGATATTACTGATGTCAGATTTATTTCTAGAGATTGCACTATTATTCTCAAATAAAATGATACTGCTTTGTAAAGTTCTCAATAATTTAAAACCTCATGGATATAGTTTGTTTTTTGAGACTCTGAAATAATTCTTCTAGAATAAAATTTAGGAAAACAAGATTTTTAAAGATTTCTTATAATCTTACTAAAACTATGCCTTTTCAAGAATATTTTTGCACCTCTTTTCCTTTTATTTTTCATTGAATCACAGTGAGATACACTTTCAAAGTTGTTCATGATTGGGTTTCAGTCATACAATGTTCCAACACCCTTCACCAGTGTACGTTTCCTACCACCAGTGTCCTCAGTTTCCCTCCTCCACCCCCCCCACCTGCCTCTTCTCTCTCTCTCTCTCTCTCTCTCTCTCTCTCTCTCGCTCTCTCTTTTGGGCATTATGGTGTGCAATACAGATACTGAAAGGTTATCATGTATATCCCTTTGTTTGCTTTCAATGTACAGACATTCAGTTCTTGTCTAGGGCGATCATTTCCAACTACTATTGTCATATGGGTCCTTCACCCCACACACACTGTGGCAAGCATCCAATCATGGTCTAGTCCTCCTGGACAGTCTTTCTTAGTAATTTTCATATGTCCAATATGCAGCTGAGTGGAAGACAGGCAGTCTCTTCATAGGAAGATATGTACACACATATAAATTTTATACTGAATTTTAGAAAACTCAAAGTAACTTTCCAAATACTTTTTTGGATTCCAAGTTAAAATTCTATGCTTTAAAACTACTTCTATAGTTTTTGCTGCAGTTTTAACCATAACCAGTGTTATAGTTTCCGTGATATTATTAAATAAAGCTATCTGAATATAGCTGACAAAATTTGTTTCTCTCAGTGGCTTTGCTCTAATTACTGTTAACCTTCTCCCAAGCATCCTGTTCTCTTGACTCCGTTTTCATTCTCCCCTTGCTTTTTTGCTAACCCATTATTAATCTTTGCTTTTAGTGGCTGACTTTGATAGTAGTAAGGCGGGATTACTTCACAGTGGGATGTGGGATTTGCGTCACCCTCCGTTCTGCCTGCCTTGCAGCCGCTAAGAGAAGCCTAGAAGGGCCCTTTGGGTAAGACAAAACCTGCTGTGCCCCTTCAAGCACGTTCCCTGCCAAGGAAAGAAAATAGGACAGGAAATCCAGAGGATGAAAGACAGTGAGCATATTGGTAGGAAAACAACTAAATAACTGTAGACATTTCCCTCCAATGTCGATTCCTGTTTCTCAGTTCTGCCATTCAACCTGTGTTCCCCCTGGTTCCCTCTTCTAAGCAGAGCAATTATGCCCTAACCCTCACACCCAGATGTCCTCATTTTGGTACATTGAATAAGAGACTTTGATGTTAATGGAAATTCTCCCTTTTGGAGATAGTTTAAGTTGATAAATTAGTAAAGTAAAGGCCCTCCCGTTGATCATCGATTTGCTCGAGTGGGCCCAGTAACGTCTCCATCATGAGACTTGTTGTTACTGTGTCTGGCATATTGAATACGTCACGGGGAGCTTGCCAGGCTCTGCCGTGCGGGCGAGATACTCTCGGTAGCTTGCCGGGCTCTCCGAGAGGGGCGGAGGAATCGAACTCAGGTTGGCCATGTTGGCTGCATGCAAGGCAAACGCCCTACCGCTGTGCTATCGCTCTAGCCCCTGAAGCTGATAAATTATTACTTCAATATGTGCTTTTGTGAATCACCTTGCCTCCAACCCCAAACTCCAGGAATTATCAGACTATTTTTTTCCAACTGCTGTTTTCTTGGACTGGAGCAATAGCATAGCAGGAAGGGTGTTTGCCTTGCACGAGGCCTACCCGAGTTCGATTCCTCTGCTTCTCTCGAAGAGCCAGCAAGCTACCGAGAGTATCTCGCCCACACGGCAAAGCCTGGCAAGATACCCGTGACGTATTCGATATGCCAAACACAGTAACAACAAGTCTCTGGAGACGTTACCGGGCCTGCTGGAGCAAATCAATGAACAACGGGAGGACAGTGGTACAGTGCACTTTTCTTATCCAAAGGAATTCTCATTCATGTGACCTGCTAAGAATTTAATAGTTTTTCCATATCATTACAACCATGAGAGCTAGAATAACTTATTTCCTATACCCTTTCTACTTAATATATGCTCTCTGACTCGATTGCTTTGGAACTTTGTTAGAAAGGCCTAATCTGTGACTCTACTGCAGATCTACTGAATCAGAGTTAGCTTTCCAACAATAATAACAGGCTACTAGCATACACAGTGAAATGCTCTCTACCACCTAAACTGAAGTTATCTTGGGATCCTGAGGGTTGCCTTAGTTTACTGTGAGAACTGCTCCTTCTTCTGCATACTGAGTGCAGATTGCAGAGTGGTTCCACGTAAGAGAGGACAAGTCAGTGTATCTCCCTCTACCGTGTTCTGAATTCATAATGTTGTTCAAACTCTTAGATTTCTTAGATTGTTTTCTGTTGCCTTCTCTATATATTTCATTCTTAGGTGGGGGACAGGATATCAGAATATTGTACAATAATACTCATCTTTTACAGATAAATTGATATGTAATTATTTAAAATGTATCAGATCTGCCCAGGATGGGAAATGCCTGCTGAAAGTAGTCTATGGACCGAACATGATTGCCACTCAATTTCTCTTCTGCAGACCACAGCACCCAAAAGGAGAGATAGAACAAAAGGGAGTGCCTTGCCACAGAGGCAGGGTGGAATGGGGGATGGGAGGGGTGGGAGGGATACTGGGATTGGTGGGGGTGGAGAATGAGCACTGGTGGTGGGATGGGTACCCGATCATTGTATAACTGAAACCCAAGCACAACAACTTGTGGGTCTACAACTGTACATCATGGTGTTTCACTAATGAAACAAAACAAAAATAAAATAAAATGTATGCACTAAGAGTTATCCAGGAGGGGAAAGGAGCATCTTAAGTAGTGTGGGGATCCTATAACAATTCTCCACCAACTGGGCCAGTGATTCAGTGCCAGGACCTATTGATATGATGCTCCTTGGGCCCTGCAGTGCCAGCGATGCCCCAGGTATTGGGTACCTCAGGGACCACACCTGGGGTTGCTCTGGGGGCCATGTGGTGTCAGGTATTGAAGTCAGCATGCTCCCTAGCCAAGTACCATCTTCCAGCCCCTAAAATTGTTTTTTTTTATATGTGATTTCACAAAACCTCTTATAACAGCCTTGAAAATAGTCTTATTCTCATTTTGAGATGAGAAAGCTATGGCTTGTTCAAGATCTCATAGTTGGACAGAGACAAAATTAAGCATTGATCCTTTCTTCTGTGCCGTGCTGCTTTTCTTTTACAACCAAAAAGCCAAGCGTGATTATTTACCAAGTGCTGTGATCAATCACTATACCATTTATCTATCTATAATAAGGTGAGAAAATTATTTTTTATCCAAAGGCCATGCATCTTTCTTTGAACAGCCCACATTTGTAGGTGGTCATGAAAAGCAAATTGTTAATTCAGTGTGTTAAGAACTACCATGGTTGTAAGTGTAGGATGCTATGAGCTACCACAGGAGAAACATCTAACTCAGCATTAGGGTAAGGTTCAATGAACTTGTAAGCATGACCCTCAGGGTAAGACCTGAAAGAAATGACCGGAGAGTATTTGAGCTTAGGAAATACAGTGCACAGATAAGGAGGAGTGAGACCACGGGGACTTGTTCAAGGATGGAAAGAAAGACGTAGTGGGCGGAGCAGCCTAGGAGAGGTTAGAATTGAGGTTAATGAATAATGGGATGGGGGGGGAAGCCCAGAAACAAACAAAATTTCACTTGTGAGAAGTGTTAATGTCACAGAGACTTGCTTCAGATTCTCAGGGCAGAGAGCCATGGAAGTTTTTAAAAGCACAAGAGGGCTCAACCATAGTTGTACCTTTGAAGAACTTGCTCTTGAAAGATCATGAAGATTTAGAAATCAGTTGAAATACATAATATGTCCAAGGAAAAAAATGTAGCTTGATCTACAATAATATTAGAGAGATTCTAGAAGTAATGAGTAGAACTATTGAAGAGGTAAACGCTGATAGAGTTTCAACAATGCAATGTGAGTGTGACCAAAAGGGGAAAATCAGGTTGACAGACTTCATCTTGGGATTTTGGCACAGTATGGACGTTAGTGCTATATATTTAAATATGGAAGGAAAATATACTTACATTAAAGTGCATGCCATGCAGTGGGACTACTGCAGTTTTATAATCTGGCACTACTTATGGTACCCCAAACATTACAAGGGGTCACTACTGGGCACAGAGCCAGGTATAGCTACTAAATGTTGCTAACCCTGCCCTCCAAGAAACAAATGCTTTTTATAAATTATGTAAAAATTAAACATGAATACCAGTTAATCTACTAATAGAGTTCATTTTTCCCTCGTCATGTTATAGAAAGTCTCCTTGTGGTTCATTAATAAGTGAACATGCTTGCTTGAATAACTGGGCTATCATTGGCATGCTCGGTGAGAATTATTTTCACAGCATGATGTCTTTAGCAAAGATCATTAGAGAGGAAAACATTAAAGAGTCTAGGATTTTCAAGCAAGTTATTCTTCTAACTGCAGTTACTTGGTTGGGGAATTATCAAACATAGGTTAAAATGAAAGTGACACAGATATTTTAAAAGATGTGTCATATATACGTGTGTATGTATGTATATATGTGTGTATATATATATTTATGTAAATTGATCACAGCTCCCAGGAAAAAACCAAGTCTGAAAACCTGAGAATTTTTGTTGTTAACTACTACAAGCTTCCCCCACCACAGCCCAAGTGTCTATAAATTATTTTTAGTACTGTCTTTGATAGTACGTGTGAAAACAAATCTTTTTTAAAAAAACTCCATGTATTTTAAATCTGTGGACTGGAGCGATAGCACAGTGGGTGTTTGCCTTGCATGCAGCCGACCCAGGTTTGATTCCTCCACCCCTCTCGGAGAGCACGGCAAGTTACCGAGAGTATCCTGCCCGCACGGCAGAGCCTGGCAAGCTCCCCGTGGCGCATTCGATATGCCAAAAACAGTAACAACAAGTCTCACAATGGAGACGTTACTGGTGCGCGCTCGAGCAAATTGATGAACAACGGGACAACAGTGCTATTTTAAATCTGTAAAAGAAGGTCATATAAGTTAAATATTCATACTTTTTTTTAAAGTATTACGAAGTTAGAACAGAGAAGCAGTTGCCTCTTGAGCACAAAAATAAGAACAGAAAGCAATCTTAATATTTTAGAGTGGGCCAAAGAATAAAATTAAATTATAAAATATTATTTCAAGTTTGAATGCGGAATTTATGCATATATTTAAATAACTAAGAAATAATTATTATTTCATAAAATGTCATATCAGTATTTTCTGTTGAAGTAACATTTTATTACAGCATTTACATAATTTTTAATATGCATCATTGAAAATCAATATGGGTTATTCAACCTTAAATTAACTACTAATCTTTTCCCCTTTGGCCAAATTTACCCACCTACCTTCTCCTTTCCCTTCTGTAAATTTTCTAGTTGGTCTTAGAGTCCAAAAGTTTGTTTTTATTTTATTTAGTTCATCCATTTTTCCTACCAGCCACATATAAGTAGAATAAAATGATTTTTGTTAACTCATTTTATCTGTTTTAATTAATTTTTTTTGTTTATCACAAGTTCATTTTAATTGACATACATCCTCTTTCGGCTTCCATCAGAGTGTTATAAAGACGAGTGCTTCACTCACTGTTTCAGTGATGTTAGGGTATCGTCAAGGAGACTGACTTCTACAACTCAGTATCATTTTTAGAGCTACTCTGAGCAAAATTTTTCCCATGTTTAATGCCAGCAAAAATTCTCATGAGTAAATGAGATATAGTTACATTTAATCCTGCAGACAAATGAAATCAATAACTCAGATCGTATTTATGTCTGAAAAAAAAACACATTTTCCAACATTTCTCCTTGAGAATAGGGTAAATGGGTTTTAACAATTTTGGTGTCATAAATTCTTTTAAAATTCTGATTGGAAACTTTGGGTTACCTCCCTGGGGAACAGAAGGAAAAAGAAAGAAACAGAAGCATGTATTCACAAGACACGTTTAATATTTTATTGATTTACCTTTAGCATTGTATTTATTTTTGTAAATTAGTTTTTGTCAAATAATAATGAATACTAAAGAAAAAATAGTCAAATTCTTCTGGAGAGTATAAGATGAAAATAAAATTTCCCGTTACTCTCACTGTCCCTAATTTCTCAGAAGAAATGCTGTTAATATTCTCTAACATATATTTCCATTTAAGAATATAAACATATAGGGGCAACAGTGGTAATACATCAGGTAGTACAGGATGTTTGTCTTGCATGCAGCCAACCAGAGTTCAATTCCCCGCATCCCATAAGGTCCAACACTCACTGCCAGGAGTAATTCCTGAGTCCAGAGCCAGGAGTAAACCCTGAGCATTGGTGGGTGTGGCCACAAAAAACAAACAAACAAACAAAAAAACAATTTATATGTATAAAGTACTCGTTTTGCTCAGTGGCCCTGGGTCATAAAAATAACAGAGAACTGAATCCATGCAAAGGAATATTAATAATAGGTAAAAATTACAGCTGCTCCCAGCAGCTTGGAGCAGAAAAGTGAACGGACTATGCGTTAATCCAGGCCATCATGTCTGCCCGGAGGGGAAAGGGTGTTGCCCCATTCGCCCTCCTCCCTCTGGAAAGAAAGATGGCGGCCGCATGGGAGCCTTGTGGACAGCAGGTATGAGCGGGGGGTGTGGGGGCGACTAAAACCTCATGGGAAGGGGGGCGTTCCGGTCTGTCCTTCACGCCCTACCGAGGTCACCAGTTGCCCCCCACGAGCAGCTCTCCAGCACGGCCACAGCCCCTGAAGCACAAGGACTTAATGCAGAACCCAGCAGCTTGGAGCAGAAAAGTGAACGGACTATGCGTTAATCCAGGCCATCATGTCTGCCCGGAGGGGAAAGGGTGTTGCCCCATTCGCCCTCTCCTCTCTGGAAAGAAGATGGCAGCCACATGGGTGCCTTGTGGAGAGCAGGTGTGAGCCGGGGGTGTGGGGGCGACTAAAGCCTCATGGGAAGGGGAGCGTTCCGGTCCGTCCTTCACGCCCTACCGAGGCCACCAGTTGCCCCCCACGAGCGGCTCACCAACATGGCCACGACTCCAGAGCACAGAAACCAATCTCTTAATTATCTGACTCTCAGTAGAAATACTTCCAGGGTTAATTAGCAAAATAGCGGAAATCCAAAACCAACATTTAATTCTTGAACCCAGCTGTAGAAAGCGAATCACTTCACAATGCTTTCTCAGCATGTCTGATTTGGGGGGAGGGGTTAAACTCTAAATAATAGTGGTGCATCTTTTATTGAAACAATGAATCTAACCAAAGCAGATAGAGTGTCAACTAGAATTCATCTGCCTCGCAGGCATTGGGAGGGGTGGGGGGTGGGGTTTTATTGGAGTTCTTCGTGGTAAAAACTAAGTATCGGTAAAGGGAAAGGTGTTTGATATTTGCATGACTGAGACCTAAACCTGAAAGCTTTGTAACCTTTCCCACAGTGATTCAATAAATAAATAAATTATAAAAAAAATTACAGCTGCTGAAAGTATGTTTGGTGAAAATATTAAAAATATATTGCTGCTGCTTATAAATGTAGAGTTAAACAATAAGACCATTTATTTATTAAAGTATTTTGCTACAAACATTAGCATAAAGATTTGCCTCCATTTTGTCGTGTAACTTGATATAGACAGAATATCTTTTTTTCTTTCTTTCGTGCTTGTTTATTTTTTTAATTTAAAAAATTGTTTTGTGAAATCACCGTGAAATACAGTTACAAAGCTTTCAGGTTTGCGTTTCAGTCATACAATGATCGAACACCCATTCCTCTACCAGTGCACATTTTCTACCACCAACGTCCCCTGTATCTCCCCCATCCCACCCCTCCCTCTGCCTTTATGGCAGACAATTACCCCCATATGCTCTATCTATTTGGGGGCCTTATGGAGCAATAGCACAGCGGTAGAGTGTTTGCCTTGCACGCAGCCAACATGGCTGACCCAAGTTCAATTCCTCCACCCCTCTCGGAGAGCCTGGCAAGCTACCAAGAGTATCTTGCCCGCATGGCAAAGCCTGGCAAGCTACCGGTGGCGTACTCGATATGCCAAACACAGTAACAAGTCTGACAATGTTACTGGGCCCGCTCGAGCAAATCAATGAACAATGGGAGGACAGTGACAGTGATGGTTTGCAATATAAGTAGTGAAAGTCTATCGCGTTTGGTCCTTTATCTACTTTCAACACACATCTCTCATCCCGAACGATCCCTCCATCCATCATTGACTTAGTGATCCCTTTTATCTTCCAGCTGTCTTCTCCCCAGCTCATGAGGCAGGCCTCCAACTATGGAACAATATTCCTGGCTCTCGTGTCTACTGTCCTTGGGTGTCGGTCTCATATTACGTTATATTATATTCCACAAATGAGTGCAGTCTTTCTATGTCTGTCCCTCTCTTTCTGACACATTTCACATAGCATGATATTCCCCATGAACATCCGCTTATAAACAAATTTCATGACTTCATCTTTCCTAACAGCTACATAGTATTCCATTGTGTAGATGTACCAAAGTGTCTTTAACCAGTCATCTGTTCTTGAGCACTCGGGTTGTTTACAGTTCTGGCTATTGTGAAAAGTGCTGCAATGAACACACAAGTGCAAATATCATTTCCACCTGCTTTTTTGTACCCTCAGAATGTCTAACATTTAAACCTTTATTCTTTGATATCTTGAAAGTATTCCTAGAATGTATTTAATGAAAATTTTCCCTGGTGCCATTTCTTCTAGGAAACTTTCATCTTTTTTTCCTCATGATCTCAGTTACATACTTCAAGTGTCTCAAATGGCAGGATTCCAACATTTACATGGTTGGCTGTTTCTTTTATACCCATGTTTTATGTAATCTGAGTTTATCACCTAGTGTTATCAGTATTCTTTGATGCACCTAAGTCTTTTTCAAATTCAGTTTTATAAGATCCATTGGGAAACTAAAAGGCAAAGAGATATCTGCCTGGCTGCCCATTTGTGAACTGCATAACATGTATAAAGTGATCAATCACCAAGAAAAAGTAGTCTTAGTGAGTGGTCACTCATCATCATGGTGTGCATCTATTGTTTATATAGTGATATTGTGGTGACAAAAGAGGTAACAATGAAGTCTGTACTTTATTCAGTGACCCACGGTTACTATATAGCAGTAAGTGAAAAATGCCATATTGTTGTAAGACATGTTTTATTTAACTAACCATATTAACTCAAATTTGGTCATACAGAACCGTGGTCAAATTAGAACCATGCAAAGTGCCTATACATGTATATGTAGATATTTATATCACTGTCACTGTCACCGTCCTCCCATTGTTCATTGATTTGCTCGAGAGGGCCCAGTAACGTCTCCATTGTGACGATTGTTACTGTGTTTGGCATATCGAATACATCACAGGTAGCTTGCCAGCCTTTGCCTTGTGGGCGAGATACTCTCAGTAGCTTGCTGGGCTCTCCGAGAGGGGCGGAGGAATCAAACTCGGGTCAGCCATGTTGGCCACTTGCCAGGCAAACACCCTACCTGTTGTGCTATCGCTCCAGCCCAGATATTTATATACTTTGAAAAATGTATTATATTATGCTTTATATTTTTCTAATTAACGCATCTTTTTTCATTTGTTCATACTGTTTTCGTAATAGCAGCAAATATTATAGTGAACATTTCTATATATGCAACTTTGAACCTTAGTGTAAGTACAGATACAAGATACAATTTTATCACTGAAACTGTTAGGTCAGAGGAAAATGCCTTTTACTTTTTGTGGTGGGGCTACCAAGCAGTGCTTAGGGATCAGAGGATTCCAGAAATCAAATCCTGTTTAGGAATATATTAGGCATGCTTTGTAAGCTCTGTGTTATTTCCCAGTCTTGGAATATGGATGTGTATGTTAGAAATTGGTACATGGTCCAAAGATATAGTATAGAATAAGGTGCACAGCCCACTCTGATTTAATCCTAGGCACCACAAATGGTTTCTTGAGCACTGCCAGGAATTATCCTAGAGCACTGTCAGGAGTAAGCCCTGACCATAGCCACTGTGACTCAAAAAGAATATTGATAAGTATTGTAGTCAAATACATTACACCACATTACAGTTTCATAATGTGAAAATCCCTATTTCACAAACCAGGTGTCATAAAATTTTGTCATCTTTTCCTATCTGATAACACACTGAAGGCATTTAGAGTGAAATTTAGGAGCTTACCTCTTTTCTTCAAATCAACTTTTTAAAAAAAGTAGCTGATACTGTGGCTTGATTAATAGCTTTAGGATGGGGTGTGAGAACAACTGATATATTTAACAGAACAATTGGTTTTGTAGAGACTATCGTACAGTCTTAAGGATCCTGGCTTAAGGATCCTGGATTGCAAGGATCGTACCTATTAAGTAACAGTTACACTCTGTGATCATCACAAATATCCAAAACCCTCTTAAAAGTACAAAGCCTACTTGAAGACATTGTATTCTATACCTCAAATATTCTTACCAAGATTTAATATTCTTAAGCCATCATGAACAAATGAACAAGATAAAGTAAGATATTCTTTCAGCAAGCCACCCTGGGTCTAGTTATGCTGGAAAGTTCTAAAGATATTTGAAGAATTCCACAAATATTATTTGTAGCAAAGAAATTTCACTTTAACTTGAGATTATTGTTCTCAGGCAGAAGAGAACCGCACAGTGGCTAAAATATTGCACAAGTCACACCACTCCAGATGAGGTTAAAAAGACATGGGGGTAGCACTAGGCAGTAAATATCCTGAATGAATAATTGAAAACGATTTAAAAAATGGGAAGAGATTAAAAGCAAAAGTATAGGAGCCATCATGATAATGCCGTGGGTAAGGCAGTTGCCTTGCAAGCAGCTGATCCAAGTTTGGTCCCCAGATTCCTATATGTCTCCTGAGTCCAGTGCGTTTTCACGGAGCACAGATCCAGTGGTAAGCCTTAAATATTGTTGGGTGTGATCCCAACAATGAAAAATTAAATAAAATTAAAACAGAAGTATAAAGTAACATAAAAAACATAACAATAGAAGAATGCTGATTTATGTCTTCAAGGAAAAGACCCTTATGGGTAATTTTTTTTTATTAGTGAGACATCATGAGGTACAGTTGTAGACTTACAAATTTTTGTGCTTGGGTTTTAATTATACAATGGTCAAATACCTTAGGGGTAATTTTGAGTTAGGTTTTTAAGAATGAGTAGTAGTTCAAATGGTGAAGATAAGAAGAAAGGAAGAATGACATAACAAAGGACAGGGTGAAATCTTTTATAGCCACTTCATGAAAGAGGATTATGCTGTGTGTGATAGAAAGCCAGGGTGTGGTGCAGTCAACCAGAGACAAGTGTAGGGAGGGGAAAGATAACCAAACTGCTGACTGCTATGAGAATAGGACCTATTACTTTCAGTCTTGACATAATCAGGCTGAATTCCAATAAGCTTAGCACTATATCATCAATATTCCTGAGAGAATTAAAAATTATTTTAAAATTAATTTTTAATTAAAATGTTAAAAAATAGCTGAGAATTAGCCCATGATTTAATTTTTTTAATTTAAAATACTTTTCTTTCTTGTTTTTTGGGGGGTGAGTAGGTGGCACACCAAACTGTCCTCAGGGCTTATTTCTAGTTTCTAATATTTATGTATATTATATACTATGAACTCAGTGATCACTCTTGCTGGCTGGGGAGACCATATGGATTGAACCCAGGTCAGTCGTGTGTAAGGCAAACTCCCTAACTGCTGAATTATTCCTCTTGCTCAATCCAAGTTTTTTTTTAAAATCACATATGCCTGGTCCCCTCTATAAGGGTTTATAAAAATTCCCCCAAATGATTGCAATGAGCAGCCAAAGTTCATAAGTGCTGCTCTAAATCTATACTAACTATTCTTATGAGTTTTGCTCAGATTCTACACAGAGTTCACAGCACCTTCTTCTTGTTCAATGGTGATAGACACCAGTTTAAACTAAGTGAGCATGCACTATTGATGGGAATATTGACTCGTTAGACCTCTATGGAAAATAACATGGCAACTTCTAAAATTATTAAGAACAGGGCTTCTTTATAACCCAGCAATTTCATTTTTTTTTGCAGTTTCACTTCTTGACATCTACCCTAAAGAACCCCAAATCCCATTATTTCAAAGAACGTTTGCATTTATGTCTTCATTGCAGCACTATTTACAATAGCCAAGGAAACAACCTTAGTGCCCAGGAACAGATTAGTGGAGACAGGAACAGAAACTGATATATATATATACATATACATATATATATATATTTCATAGTATATATATGTTAATGCAGAAAGAACAGTGGATGCAGAGTTCTGACATCCGTCGACGATCAAGAATCAGGGACGCTGTCTCATTTGCCAAGGTGTCGAAAATCAGATGGGCTGGTCACGTAATGAGATTTAAAGACGACCGCTGGACTAGAGCTGTTACCGACTAGATTCCACAGGATGTCAAAAGACCGCGTGGCCGCCCACGTACCAGATGGTCAGACTTCTTCGTCAAATCATGAACGATCGGTTTGAGGCCCTTCATGTTCCCGGAGCGAACAGATGCCATTGGGCTACACTAGCACGTGACAGGGACAAATGGAGACGTTACTGGCGCCCGCTCGAGCAAATCGACGACTAACGGGAAGTTAAGTGATTAAGTGATTAAGTGATAGTATATATGTATATATATATATACATATATATATATACACTCAAAGTCTCCAATGGAGACATTACTGGGCCTGCGCGAGCAAATCGATATATATACACTATGAAATATATACTTGAAATACTGCTCAGCAATAAGAAAAGATAAAATCATGTAATTAACTACTACATGAAGGGAACTAGAGGGTATTGTATTGAGTAGTATCAGTCAGAAGGCAAGGGGTAAATATAGAATTGTATTTCTCATATGTGAAATATAAAGAAAACCACAAAGTAATAATAAATGGCCAGTGGCAGCAAATTCTTAAGAGTCAAGCTACAGAACCGAGCTTAATACATTGTAGGGGTGGAGAGAAGGGAAGGAGGGACCTGGAGGTGACAATGGAATTGAACCTATATTCCCAAAACTTTAACACTATGGTAAATCACCATGCCTAAATTAAAATTGAATACAACAAAACAACAATATAGCATATAGTCTTTATTACTCTGCAACCAAATGTGTGGAAGTTCAGCAACTAAGTGTGTGTCCCCTTGCAAGACTTCAACCAAGTGTGTACAACCACTACAAACTCTAATAAAGGATTTATTTTTATAAAAGTTAATCATAATAGGGGCTATAACAGAATCCGTCAACATTCAGCCTAATACCTTGTCCATAAGTGTTGGATTAAATTTTTGTACAAACACCACAATGGACACACAGAAAAATTTTTATTGAAAAGTGGACCGAATTATTTCTATTAGACCATCTTTGCAGATACTTCAGAAAATCTATTTGTCTTGTTGTTTTTGTCTATAGCATCCACATACATACTTGAAATGTCAGAAGAAAGTCAAGTATAATTTGACATCTTATAAAATATTAATAATTTCTTTCTTTTCATAGTCTATGTTCATAATTAGTTCATGGTTAGTTGAGAACTGGAAGTTGGTGATTATAAAGCGATGGGTCTAATCCATTTCATAATTAAGGAAAAATATTTTTTTTGGCTTTTGGGTCACACCTGGCGATGCACAGGGGTTACTCCTGGCTCTGCACTCAGAAATTATTCCTGGCAGTACTCAGGAAACCTCATGGGATGGTGGGAATCAAACCTGGGTCGGCCATGTGCAAGGCAAATGCCCTACTCGTTGTGCTATCACTCTAGGCCCTAAAGTCATTTTTTTTGTCTTCCACTTTAATGAAAATGGAAAATTATATTAATAAACATTAAAATATATTCTAAAACCAATAAGGGAAGTGAAAGGGCTTTTGGCAGAGGTTCTGGTTTATTAAAGCCTGATTATCTGAGTTCCTGGTGAGCCATCAATGTCAATATTTTCCTTTCTAAAGTAGTATTGAAAATGGGAACTGGAATCTTGGACACAGAATCTTGGACTTGAGATCAGTTGATGTGGACTCTGCCTCTCTTTGTAACCCTTAGCAGGTTTTCACTCTTTCCTGTTTAGTCTCTCTGGGCCTCTGTTTCCTTATCTGTAAAATGCCTGGGTTAGAAGAGATTATTCTTCAGAATTGTGCAGCTTTAAAACTCTAAGATTCTCGTCTCTATGTAGAATAGGCATATTTATAGCAAGTCCTAAGGAAAACATTTTCCTGGAAAAATATCTTCAAACTTCCAATATGGTCTACTAGGGCAGGCATAATAATAATGGCATTCATATGGGATATTTAGACAGTATATATTTTTATAAATTAATTGCTATTTAAATAACTCCAAAGCCTGGCAAGCTACTCGTGATGTATTCGATATGCCAAACACAGTCACAACAAGTCTCACAATGTTACTGGGCCCGCTCGAGCAAATCGATGAACAATGGGAGGACAGTGACAGTGACAGTGACAGTATTGGATGTTATATTTTAAATCCTTTCCATATCACCTGACTTTACCCTGTTTCCGGTGTATTTGTACTATTTCTTTTCCTCCTCCACCCATTCTATCTCCTCCTTGTTTTCTCTTACTCTTTTCTCCCACAGAGGGTGCTTTTAGATAAACAGCATCTTTTACCTTTATTAGTTACAATGTTAAAAGTAAGATTTCCTCATTCCCCCATTAATTCTCGTATCAGTGTTGTCACATCAATGCATTGTTTAGGTTCCCCCAATGGCTCATTAAGCTTTTGTATATAATACAAAAATAGAGTACATATCCTGTGTCCTCCCATTGTTCATCGATTTGCTCGAGCGGGCCCAGTAACGTCTCCATTGGACACTTTGTTGTTACTGTGTTTGGCATATCGAATACGTCACAGGGAGCTTGCCAGGCTCTGCCGTGCGGGCAAGACACTCTCGGTAGCTTGCCGGGCTCTCCAAGAGGGGCGGAGGAATCGAACTCGGGTCGGCCATGTTGGCTGCGTGCAAGGCAAATGCCCTACTGCTGTGCTATCGCATATATATATGTATCTCTGTATCACTGTCATCCCATTGTTCATTGATTTATTCAAGTAGGCGCCAGTAATGTCTCTATTCGTCCCAGCACTGAGATTTTAGCAGCCTCTTTTTACTTGTCTTTCCCAATGATTGGAGGCTCTTTCAGGGTCAGGAGAATGAGACCTGTTATAGCTATTGGTTTTGGCGTATTGAATATGCCACGGGGAGCTTGCCAGGCTCTGCCCGTGCGGGTGGGATACTCTCAGTAGCTTGCCGGGCTCTCCAAGAGGCAAATATATATATATAATATATATGTATATATATTATATATATAAAATATATTTATACATTATATCGTTACAGTAGAAAATAAGATGCATACATATCTCTGTGTATATTTTGTTCACTTCTGTATTCCTAGTACTAGTAATGGAGTCTGAGAAAGTATATATTGGATGTATACGTGAACATTCGTAAAATTTGACAAGCAGTGTCCTGTCTTTCCTTGAGATCTCAAATAAATAGTTGGGCCTACTATAGATGGAAGATACTCAATTTACGTTCATAAATAGTTTTTTTCTGATCTATTTTGGTTTTTTTGTCCATAGAGATTGGACCCAGCAATGTTCAGGAACCATACCTGGCATTGTCAATGGTGCTGATATAAGATCTGACACACGCAAAGCTTGTGATGTACTACTAGACCTCATTCCCAGGACCATGAACACTTTATTTATTTATTTTTTTATTAAATCCCCATGAGATATAGTTACAAAGCTTTCATGATTGAGTTTCAGTCATAAAATGATGGAACAACCTTCCCTCCACCAGTGCACATTTTCCACCACCAATGTCCCTAGTACCCTTCTACAACCCCTTCCCGACCCCACCCCCTGCCACTATGGCAGACAATTTCCCCCTTACTTTCTCTCTACTTTTGGCATTATAGTTTGCAATACAGATACTGAGCAGTCATCATGTTTGAACCATGAATACTTTAAATGGGATATTTGCATCCATTTTTCCTTTCCTGGTTCAAGAAGTCCCCGGAGATTTACCGACAGGATCTTCTTCCTTCAAAGATGAACAAAGATATCAAAGATATTGATTTGTACTCAGTGACCCAGTTGGTGAATAGTCACAGGAAAGGTAAGGATCATTAAAGTTATCGTAACATACTGAGTGGATTAAATGCATTTATTGTGTCAAACACCGTATTCATTATCAAACCAACCCTTAACAAACTCAACACAAAAAAAAAACTGTATCTATAAAGGACTTGCTGAGTGATGTCATTTTTGGCTTTAGCTTCTTTGCCTTGACTGAGTCACCTCAGTTATCAGTGAAGGCAGGGCCTGTCCAGAATGCTCTGAAGCAACATGATGAGTAGGAGGAAATGAAGATTTTCTTCGCAGGCTTTGCCCATATGTTGCCCCATTGTCAAACCTGGTTTACTGCTGAGTAACTTTGGTGGGTTGGGTCAAAAATGCAATGAAAGAAATCCTGTGAGAGCTGTCATCTGCCTAAAGGTTCAACTTCCTTTTTCACTTGTAAGTCCCTGTGGACAGATACCAAAAGTGACCCACTTTCTACTGACATTTACACAATGAGATTTCTCTTACCTCATACCTCCCTTGTTGGGACTGCTAACCATGATAATCTGCAGTCTTGGGGCAAAAGCTGGTACAAGACAGACTCCTGCAGATACGTGGTGATGATACTTCTGAGGAAAGTTTTGTTTATGAGTAGGAAACTCAATATGCAAGAGGTTACATTGGTGATAGTTCTTCAACCCAAGAAAGGCACCTCCAAGATCTTTGCTGACTTTATCTCCTTAAAGTAAGTAAAAGTAAAGGCCCTCCCGTTGATCATCGATTTGCTCGAGCGGGCCCAGTAACATCTCCATTGGAGACTTTGTTGTTACTGTGTCTGGCTTATCGATATTATCTCCTTAGAGTAGAATTATATATTATATACTCTATATTATACATATAGAGTAGAATATATATATATGGGACTGGAGCGATAGCACAGCGGGTAGGGCATTTGCCTTGCAGCCAACATGGCCAATCCGAGTTCAATTCCTCCGCCCCTCTCGGAGAGCCCGGCAAGCTACCAAGAGTATCTCACCCGCACGGCAGAGCCTGGCAAGCTCCTCGTGACGTATTCGATATGGCAAACACAGTAACAACAAGTCTCACGATGGAGACGTTACTGGGCCCGCTCGAGAAAATCGATGAACAATGGGAGGACCGTGATATATATTTGACCCTGAGCCCTCAGAAAAAATTATGCAGACTTTGTTCTGGGGCCACACCTGGGTATGCTCAGGGCTTACCCCTGGCACAATGCTCAGAGATCACTCTTGGCTGTGCTCAGAAGACCATATGGGGTGTCAGAGATTGAACCTAGGTCAGTCACATGAAGACCAATGCCCTACCCACTCTACTACCACTCTGACCCCCCAAATTATTCACGTCATAAATCACTTCTCCAGACAAGAAGCACATAACACAAAACACCAGCAACACAAAACTTCGCGTATAACTTCCTGAAGTTCCAGGACTCCTGAAGTCTATCTATAAGTCTAACGCCCCTCTCAATATCTGTATTGTAAACCGAGAGAGAGAGAGAGAGAGAGAGAGAGAGAGAGAGAGAGAGCAAGAGACAGAGAGAGGGGAAAGTACCTGCCATATAGATAAGCTAGGGGTGGGGTGGGTTGGTGGGAGGGAAACTGAGAACATTGGTGATGGGAAATGTGCTCTGGTTGAGGGATGGGTGTTAGAATATTGTATGACTGAAGCCCGACCATGAACAGCTTTGTAACTGCATCTCATGGTGATTCAATTTTAAAAAATAAACTGAAATAAAAGAAGCTTGCCTTCAAAACTGATAACTTCTAATGTCTTCTAATTTCCCCCCTGAAACTGCTCTTATGCAGAATAGATCATGTCTATTAATCAGACTATAGTATTATTTGACATACTCTTCCTCCCCAACTCCTGTTTCAAAGTCCTTTATCAAAAATGCAAGTCCTGGGGCCATAGCTATAGTACAGCGTTTTGGACGTTTGTCTTGTGCTGACCTGGGTTTGATCCCTGGCATTCCATATGGTCCCCTGAGACCACCAAAAGTGCTTCCTGACTGCAGAGCAGGAGTAACCTCTGAGCATTGCTGGGTGTGACCTTCCCCATGCCCGCCCCCCCCCAAAATAACAACGCAAGCCCTACTACTTCTCCTTTGATGCTTTGCTTCAAACAAACAACAGAATTCATCATTTCCCAAATATGCCAAGGTGACTTATTCTACCCTATGTTTGATCAGATAATTTTCAATCCCTAGACAAATATTTGCTTTTCACTAGCTGACAAAATACCACTCATTCTTCAAGATCTTGAAGAATAAGCTTCTTTATAAAGTATTTCTGAACCCCTCTTCTGGGCTCTCAACCTGAGCTTGAGTGTTTATTATGGAAAAGATACTACATCAATCATTTGGACAAAATCATTTGGATACTACATCAATCATTTGGACAAAATTCTTAGTGTTTTTTTGATAAAATGAAGACATTAGCATTTATAACTTCTTAAGTCTGATACAATCCATGTAAAATTCTTTGTGCAGTCTAGGGTACATTAGAAAATATTTGATAAATGATACACTTTCTTAGTTAATGGTACACTTTTGTCCCCCACTCAATGGTACCAATACTTTATAATATAGTGTAATTAAGAGAAAGCCTATGTCTTAGTCATTCACATGTTACCTCATAAAACCTAGCAAAAGTCTTAGTACTGATAACTGGTAGTAAGTATTCAGTGTATGACGATTCAATAAAAATAAAACTAAACTTTTATGATTTGATTATAAAACCATAAAATTTTTATCTAAGACATCTGACACCATTATTCTCATCTATACTTTATGAATAGGATAGAGTTCATGTAACAGATAAATGTTATATTTAGATTACAAATTATTATGGGTTTTGGAAAAGTTCCAAGAATTTTATTCTACTATGTGGTATATGTCAATAATTCATGTATCCAATAACAGTTTTTTCAATTTCTGTTTGATCACATAGCTATTTATTTAACAATAATTTGGCGATAGTCATTGTGATAAGTGGTAGAAACCAGAGATATTGATCTTGAGTATCTGAAAATCAGCCGCCCTTTAGCACTGGAAATCAAGCTCAGAACCCAAATCGTATACGCTGTTTTGATCTTGAAGACTAAGACAAATGACAACTAGTCAGCTGGATGTTCCTCTTTTATGACAAGGCATGTATATTTATGTTAAATGACAACACCGTATGTCATGTTTCACCATAAAAAATTACATAAATATATAGAAAGAAAATATGCTAGAATGCTTCTGACCACCCAGTCCACTGAGCTAACCCAAATATTCCTCTTGCCACATGGTAACACTACTTAGATATAGTGTAATAAAAATATTTTCTGCAGAACACACTATAGTAAGGAAAGGAATCCTCATATTCCAAGAACTGCAAGATGTTAAAGTATAGGAATAAATATGGACTACCAGGAGGCAGTCACTGGAATTTTATGTATGTTCTTAATGTCAAGAGAAATTAAAGTCAAAAACAAATACATGAGTTCAGATCTGAAAGAAAGAAAGAATGGAACTGAACTCCCTGAATAACTCTAACTTCCTGTAGTTTGGGAAGGTTTAAAATAAAGACAATACTTGTCACCGAAATAGCTGTTGGGAGAATGTTAGACTGAAGATCTAAAATAAAGACAATGAAATAAAGAAATAAAATTTAAAATTTGACTTATATCGCGCCCACATTTGGGGCCTTATTTACAAAACTGAATGATATGGATATTCTCACTGGGAATTTAACTTAGTCTTGTTTAGCTTATATCAGGTAGCCAATAAAAGTCAAGGCAAGATATTTATGTAAAGATACTTTGATGGTTGTAAAGGCAACTTTACCCAATATAAAATAAATTCTGCTCACCAAACCTGGTCATCTGCCAGAGACCCCCTACTCAAAAATGACAGCTTCTCATTTAAGAGTTGACCTTGATATCCTACACCAATCCATCATCAATGCTCTTTGATTTTACCTTCTAAGTATCTATCAGTACTGTTTATTTCCATTTCCAGTAAATCCTCCATCCTATCCAAAAACCACTTTCATCTTTTATCTGTCTGATTTGATTGCCTATACTCACTCTATCAAATGGAACCCTTTGATAATGTCATCTTATAGAATTTTTTAAAAACCCTTTAAAATGACAATTTAATTAGATTCAACCTTATATTTCTCACCATCTGATTTTCATGGTATGAATTACCTTTCTGAAGGCAAATATGAGTATTTTGTACATGTCCCTGTTTAGCCTTCCATGGTTTTCCCACTGCTCATGAAATAAAAATTAAGCTTCTAAGCATGGTCTACAATGCCACTTGATCAATACCTTCTTCTCCTGCCTTGAGTGCCTCAACCTCTCCATATTCTCCCTTTTCACTAAAAGGGGGTAATGTTTTTTGCAAGCTATTCTGTAAACTAGAATATTCTTTTAAACTACTTTTCGTTATACAACTTGTATCCTTCAGATCTTTAGAGCCCTGTCTCACTTTATTAATCTCATCATATGTTTTCTTAGTACCAAAGTCCTCTCCTGCACAGTTTTTGTCTGGATGACACATCTCTCTATACGATTATTTCATTTGTCTGCCTGTGGTACTAGGATCTTACATTTCAGAAGGATGCTGAGTGTTTCTGCTGTCACTCACCTTTGAATCTACAGTCCAGTATCATACACAGAGCAGGTGCTCAATGTGATCTTGAGAAAGTAAACACTATGAAATGTAAGAGTGAAGTGACTGGCTTCAGACAACCATGGTGGAAAAAGAATGTTTCTGAAGAGAAAGATGAGACCCTGATACTTAAGGCATTTGTTCAGGCTTTACCTTGACTAATCATCAGAGCCTTTCATTGTTTTTTTTTCAGGTAGTTTATAAATAAGATATTTAGATATATCAAACGTCTAAGGTCACATGATAAGAGATCTAAGAAGCGTATCCAAGTTCTCTGACTCCAAATCAGGTACTCTATTAAAAAGAACTTCAGATAAGAAGAGGAAACAGTGAGACATAGTAGCTCTAACACCTTCAGGTGTTGTACTCACTAAATAAATACTAAAGTAGGCTATAACTAAGATTAGAGGGGACGTTGTAAACTTCATTCAGCTGGCAGTACATGTCCATCGAATTCTAACTCTGTATTCTTGGCACCTGGTAATTTGGACCCAGTGGTGGAATTCGGCCTATCCTTTCTTTCTTTTTTTTTCTTTTCTTCTTTTTTTCTCTTTGGTGGGGGGTGGGGGGACGCTCTGCAGTACTCAGAATACGTGGTGCTGGGGACTGTACTGAGAGTCACCTCCCAGTTACCTTATTTTAAAATTTTGCTTTTGAACCACATCCAACAGTGCTCAGGATTTATTTATTCCTGGTTCTGTGCTCAGGGATCACTCCTGGTGCTCAGGGGACCATATGCATTGTCTGGGATTAAATTGGGGTTAACTCACGCATGCCACTGCATTAATCTTCGTACTATTTCACCCTGTATTAAAAGAGAGATTCAAACCTGGACTTTTGAATGAAGTCATTCTGATTTTAATATACGAGGAAGAGGAAATACAACTTGGAGGAATGCAAGATATTGGTATCAATTTGGAAATCTTTGTCGAGATTCAAAAGAGGACAGCAGAAAAGTTTCACTGATATGTCTATGCTTGAATTTGCATGGAAAAGAATTCCATAGGTCCTATAGAAATATTCTCAGCAATAGTCATCCAGCTGAAACCATAAAACTTTGCTGATTCTATAAAACCGAGAAGTTAGGGTTAGTTAATCTATAACAGGATCTCTAAGTCTAAGGTCACTATGTTCTTTTAAATAAGAGAAACAAGCTTCAGGAGGTTAAATAACTTTAGTCCATGGTCCTTAAGGAAGGCAAAAGGGCATGGAACTTGAATAACCATATATATATAATGTATATATTGTGTGTAGGTTATTGACCTGGTTGTTCCCCTTTCAAAGAAAATAGCATCTAAATATAAGTTGATGATCACCCACAAGTTTATTCAAATGCCCATGAGGACATTACAGTCACTTTCAAATGCACTGAAAATGGAAAAGAAAATGGTCATCTTTACCTCATTTAGGACTTTTTCCCCTACCATGTTTTATTGAAGGACAAAAAAAGATACTGCAAACTACTCTTCTAAGAGAAAAGCTAATCGATTAAATAAGTGTACATTTTTCTCTCTGAAACTGTCTAGTATATAGGAGAGTATCATAAATTTTTAAAATTTTATCTATCCTAACTGAATACAAACTACGTATAGGCCTCAGAAATGAAGAACTGTTTTTCCTATGGTGTTTATTGACTTCTGTTAATCAAGAGCTGAACACAGTTACCAAGGCTTTTCTGAAAGTTGTCTTGTGTGGCATGGTTCTGATTTAAGGCGCGGAGTTTCTTTTTCTTATCTAGAAGTTTTAAAAGGCTATTACAAGCCAGGTATAAAGCTCAGTAACAACCTCCAGTTTGTCTTGGATCAAGGGAAGAGCAGTAATTTAATTGTTAACCTAGAAAAACTTGCAAATACATATAGCTAGATTCAGTGGATCTAAGCTAAGCTAAATTCTGGAGCAAATAACGAAGAGGTTCTAGCATAAAAGTGACAATTTCCCCCTTTCTTTTATCACAGCGTATTGAAGATTGGTGGGGTGGAAGGGCTGAAGGATTCTAGCATGGAGCAATCACAAACACTTGGCCGTGGATAACAACACTCAAATTACTAATGGGGGTGGGTAGTAGAATGGTGGATTGAATGAAAAGGTGCACTAGAGGTGACATAGACACTCTAGTGAAGGGTCTTGGACAGTTTTGTGTAACGGTGAGGCAGCGACGCAGTAACTTTGAACCATATCATTAACACTGCTGTAAACACATGACCTAAATTATAATTTTTAAAGGGCTTTTGGAGGAAAATGTTAATAAACATAATTACCATGTTTGAATAAGAAAAATGAATTCTGCACCACATAGTGAGAGACTCTAGATCCTTCTTATCATATGGTCTCACTCTCTTCTTAGTCCACTATTTGGCAAACTTTTTCTAAGAGGACCGGCAAATAAATATATTAGACCTCGTGAGTCACGTGGTTTCTGTCACAACTGTTCAACTTTGCCATGGTAACACAAAAGTATCAGTAATATGAGAATGAATCGACATGGCAACATTTTAATATAACTTTATTGACAAAACTGGTAGTGGCCTGTCATTTGCTGATCTGTATTCTTAGACCTTGCCCCTCTTTGCATTTGGTTAATAACTAGAGGAAGAACAAGTGCCAGGGGAAAGGTGCGTGCAAAATTAATACCTAACCCCATAGAACTGCCATGAGGATATATTTTTAAATACTTGTAAAGTGCTGATACAAAGATAAGTACATATAAGTTCCTCAAATAACGATCTCATTTTATTAAAATACAGGATTTAAGTGCCTTTGGTGTTTACCAACATAAATCATCAAACTTTACTTAGGGATATTATAAAGATATTTTAAAACTATGAAATAAAGTTTAAACATTCATTGACAGTAAGGAAGTCATTGAAAATTATTGAAATATGTATGCATAAATACTGTGTCCAAAAATTTGCTTATAACTTTGAAACACAATTTTCTTTATTTTTAAAAATTTTTATTAGTGAATCACAGTTACAGACTTACATGCTTTTGTGCTTGTGTTTCAATCATATAATGATCAAGTACCCTTCCCTTCACCAGTACCCATTCTCCAGCACCAATGATCCCAGTATCCCTCCCACCATCCCCACCCCATTCCCTGCCCCACCTCACCTCTGTGGCAGGGCATTCCTTTTGTTCTCTCTCTCCTTTTGAGTGAAACACAATGTTCACCATAACGAAAGCAATGGATGTTGAAGTTTCAGATTCATCTATACATTATTTCTCAGGTATTTTTACCATGTGAAGGAGAACTCTTTTTTCGTAATCAACATGCCTGTAAAATTATCTGTATAGAGAGCTATATAACTATTGCTTTCATTATTATTGGCTTATTCTGAAATAAGATTTCCTAGGAAAATTTCCTCTTTTTGCCTAGGAATAGTTAATGCATACAGAAATTTAGAGCCTATTTTATAGCCAGTTTATAGTCAAATTTAATAAAATATTGGGAGGCTGCCCCATAGTAAAATACTGACTACTTTTTTTTTTCTGTGACTCACTTGGATTCTGAGAAAAATTTGCGCAAGAGTGGAGCCATTAAGTAAGAGAAGGGTAAAGTTAGGCATTCATTTCTAGATCCCGGAAAACAAACAAAAGTAAAGCACCTGGCTTCCCAGCTTACTCTCTCCTAGTTGGCACAAACCTGCTGGACTTGTTGGTTAGTATGCATCTGTGTTGAAATCACTGACCATGGTTTCTTTCTGTACATGAGAGACATCCGTTCTGATATTAAAATAAAGTCTACCTAGACTGAGTTAAAGAGGGAGTCTGAAAACCAGCAGGACTCACTCTGAAATGTAACATTAATAGTCATTTGTTCACTCACTTATTTAAGAAATATTTATGAGTATCTGTTAGGTACTCTTTGGGGCTACAGTAAGTGACGTGGTCTGTGAGAGTCACCCTGAAATAGATGTTGACACCTTGACATTATAATTTTTATGGAGGAATATCCAGGTGGTACATAGGAAGAGAAGTATCTCAAACTATCTATGGAGGTCAGGGGGTAGAAAACTTTTCAAAGAAAGATCACCAGAGCTGGGAGTTTAAAGATAAATAGAAGCCTTAGAGAAACTGAGAAAACTACATCTCAGGTAGACAAACCAGAAAATATTGAAAGCTTTTGATTGCAGAACCCGGTGCATATTTGATGAATATTTTCTGTTGGATAGATGAATGATGAGTGAATACGCAGAAACTCTTGGGGAAGTTTACGACTATCCTCCCCATAGAAATGAACCAGTTCTTCCTTCCTCACCTATCTCCGGTCTGGTTGGTAGCTTGTTTGCTTCCCTAACTCAAACTCTAAATAAAACAGTCCAGCTTCTCTCATTATACCAAGTTAATCAGAGACCCAAACTTTAATGCTTTAATAACCAAACTTAAAAGGTGCCTGTCAAGAAGGCAGGCATATTTTAATTGAACCTATAAACTGAATGAAATTACGAAATCTCAGTACCAGGAGACGGGTGCAAAGAAATCTGGTAAAATGCAGCACAACAATAAGAAGAGTTAGTACAGGGATTGAGGTGCATGCCTTGCATTCACCTGAACCCAGCTTGGTTCCTGAAGTGCATGGACCCCACACATTGCTAGGTTCATCTCTCTGAGATGGGTCCTCAGGATCCTGATCACTGCTGGGGTGGAACTAGGGTGAACCATATCCTCAGGCCCTAGCACTGAACTGTTAGGTTAGAGTGGGCAAGAATGACAAGGTATGGCCCCAGGGTATACTGAGTACTTCTTGGGAAAGAAAGAAAGAGAGAAACAGAGAGAGAAAGAGAGAGAGAAAGCGAGAAAGAAAGAAAGAAAGAAAGAAAGAAAGAAAGAAAGACAGAAAGACAGAAAGACGAAAGAAAGAAAGAAAGAAAGAAAGAAAGAAAGAAAGAAAGAAAGAAAGAAAGAAAGAAAGAAAGAAAGAAAGGAAGGAAGGAAGGAAGGAAGGAAGGAGAGAGAAAAAGAGAGAGGGAGGGATAGAGAAAGAGAGGGAGGGAGGGAGGAGGGAGAGAGAGAGAAAGGGAGGGAGGGAGGAGAGAGGGAGGGAAGAAGAAAGAAATGGAAGGAAGTAAACAAGAAAGGTCAAGTTCAGGAAGCTCTTCAGATTTTTGTTTCTTCCCCTGGAATAGGCAGTATGCCTCAGACAAATGACCCTTTGCTTTCTCTGCATTTCCTTCTTCTCAAAGGATCTGGTCACAAGAACCTTAAAAGGCAGCCACTTACAAAGGTTCTTTTGTATTAATTTTATGTGATTTTTGAATTAGCCTAATATTTTCAGATAAATCTGCCATGCTGTTGAAAAGATTAATATTTATAAAGTCCCTGCAAAGAAAGCCAAGGCAATAGCCTTCAAAAAAAAAAAAACTCCACCAGTATTTCTGTAGAGTACAATTACTTTAAGGATATGAGTTATAAATGTGAATATTTGGGGAAAAAACTCATCAATAACTCATAATACCAGGGCCAAACTTTTTTTACTCTAAAATATCTTTAGAAATTTGGTGTAAACATTGACCCAACCATATATCTTCTAAGAATTTATATATTTTTAAATCAATAATAATTAAATGAAATATAAATTTTTAAGAAAAAAAATTTTAATGGGAATTTTCTCCTGTCCTTTATTTTTTTAAAAAACTTTTTTAATTGAATCACTGTGAGATAGACCATTACAAAGCTGTTCATGATTGGATTTCAAATATACAGTATTTCAATACCCATCCTTCCACCAGCAGACCTTTCCCAGCACCAACCAGTGTCCCCAGGTTCCCTCCCATCACCCCCACCCGCCACCCCCTGCCTGCCTCTGTGGTGGGAACTTTTCTCCTCTCTCTCTCTCTCTCTCTCTCTCTCTCTCTCTCTCTCTCTCTCTCTCTCTCTCTCTCCCCCCCCTCCCTTTGGACATTGTGGTTTGCAATATTGGTACTGAAGATTATCAAGAATATCCCTTACCTAGTTTTAACCCTAATATCTTTAAGGAAAAAAAATAATGTTCATGATATCTATGAAGTCTTGATTTGACCTTCGTGCAATGAGTGACTCAAGAAATGAAGAAAAGACTGTGACCAGGGAACTGAAGGCGTGGCTTAAATGGTAGAGCACAAGCCTTACACGTGAGAGAAGGCTATCAAGCACCCCGAGAGTGAAACCCAAGCTCTCACCACTACCACAAAACAAAGCAATTTTTTCTTTTTTAAATTTTATTTTCATAAAATTGTTCGCAGTAATTTATTACATTCAATATTTCAACACCAATCCCACCATTGTTACACCTTCCCACCACTATTATTTCAAACTTTCCACTACCACCAAAGCCTGTCCCAAAGGGCAGATATTAATCTATTTTGTATTACTTGTTATGAATAATCGATTAAAAAAGTGAAAAAAAAAGCTTTCCTTAGAGCAAAGTGTGTGAAAATTCGGTCTCAACTTGGAACCAGTAAGCCCCTGGATAAGAGATCATTAGCATGTTGTTACAGGTTGAACCTTGTGTGTGTGTGTGTGTATATATATATGTATATATATATTATATATATGTATATATATATATATGTCGATTGCCTCGAGCAGGCCCCAGTAACGTCTCCTTCATTCTAGCCCTGAGATTTTTTTTAAAAGTGCCATATTCAAGGCTCTTTCAGGGTTAGGAGAATGAGACTCATCATTGTTACTGGTATTTGGTATATTGGGTACGCCACGGGGAGTTTGCCAGACTCTGTCGTGTAAGCAGGTTACATTCGGTAGCCTGCCAGGTTGTCCAAAGTAAGAATGAGATAATAAGATGTCGCTTCCGGGAGCTGGGTTTTATAGTCTCTGGGTCTTGGCCGTTGATGGGAATACACGGCGCCCGGGGGCCAGTTGGTGGGTGTGACCCCTGCCTACTGGAAGATGGAGGATCTGGGTGGAGGATGCTCAACCCTGATCTGAGCAGGCTTGGAGATCTCAGCCCCGGGATCCTCATGCCTTTGTTTCTCTGCCAGTACCTTCATGCGTGCAGAGAGTGGTCTCAGCATGGTGGTGGCTGGTTCTGGAGGTCTTTGGCTGCCGGAGCCCTGGTCGGGGTGGGGAGGAAAGCTCAACCCGCTCCCCTCCAAGGGGCTCCGGGAAGGAACACCCAGTTGGTGGGTGTGACCCCTGCCTAATGAAATATGGAGGATCTGGGTGGAGGATGCTAGCCCTGATCCGAGCAGGCTTGGAGATATCAGCCCTGGGACCTGCATGCCTTTGTTCCCCTGCCGGTACCTTCATGCGTGTGGAGAGTGGTCTCAGCATCGTGGTGGCTGGTTCTGGAGGTCTTCAGTTGCCGGAGCCCTGGTCTGGGCAGGGAAGGAAACTCAACCCGCTCCCCTCCAAGGGACCCAGGCAAGGACAGCCAGTCACTGTATATGTATATAATCTTGATTGTATACATATATATAATCAAGATCAGTTCCCTTCTACCTTACACCCCATCAAATGTAGTATGCTGCTCTTGGTATTCGGTAGCATAAAGTATGAGATGTCACTCCAGGAATTACAAAATTTTAATTAGGGTGCTAGAGCTAGAGTTAGATTTTTAACTGGATGGTGACTTGGAGGTCTGGAGGCATCTCTACAGCGTGCTGCTCTCTTCTGAGATCAGTGAGTCTCTGAATCATGGCCATGACAGCTGTGATAGAATTCCCGGAGGCAGTTTTGGGCAGGACTGCCAGGGAGGATGGGAGAAGAGGGCCCATTCCTGACTCTGTGCTCTGGAGATTTCAGTCACAAATCCTGCACACCTGGGTTTTTTTAGCGGATTCATTCTCATGCATGGGGGGCTTGGAACAAGCCTGTGGAGGTAGACCATGAACATGGCAGCTATTGGGTTCTGGAGGTTTGTGGCTGCTGGAGTTCTTTTGGGGCAGGCTGAGGGACACACCTGCCCCCTCTGAGGGACACACTCGTCCCCCTTCGAGGTACCGAGATGAAGTCAGCCTGGCACAGGGTGAGGAGACATCTCTGCAATGTGTTGCTCTCTCTTCCAAGATTTATTTGTTCATGCAACAAAACTATTAAAAATGTTCTAAAGGAGGACCCAGAGAAATAGGACTGTGGGTAGGTGCTTCTTCCTTCCAGAGAACTGAGAACTCTTGAAGGGCTGGAGGGGCGGTTTGTGTAGGTGCAGCTCCTGGCGGGGCTCGGGAACTTGTGGGGTGCTGGGGGTTGAACCAGGGTCGGCTGCGTTCAGGGCTAGGGCCTGCCTGCTGTTTGTCTCTCTGGCCCACGTTCTGCAGCTTTATACATATGTGTCTTTTGTGTGGAAGCCACTGGGGCCACACCTGATGGTGCTGGGAGTTAAACGTAGGGTCTGGTATGTGCAGGCCTGTGCTCCAGCCTACTGCCAGAAAAACTGTTGTTTCGGGGCCGGGGCTATGGTACAGTGGGTTGGGCATTTGCCTTGCATGCAACTGACCTGGGTTAGATCCCTGGCATCTCATATGATCCCCCTAGCACCTCCAGGAGTAATTACTGAGTGCAGATCCAAGTAACCCCTGAGAATCTCCCGATGTGACCCCAAAAGCCAAAGAAAACTTGCATTTGTACACTTGGGCTGGAGCGATAGCACAGTGGGTAGGGCATTTGCCTTGCACATGGCGAGGTTCGGCCGACTCGAGTTCAATTCCTCCACCCCTCTCGGAGAGCCCGGCAAGCTACTGAGAGTATCTTGCCCACATGGCAAAGCCTGGCAAGCTACCCGTGACATATTCGATATGCCAAACATAGTAACAAGTGTCAGGATGAAGACGTTACTGGGCCCGCTTGAGCTAATCAATGAACAACAGGACAGGGACAGTGACAGGTGTTTCTCATTTCCTTTCATATTTGTAAGACCTAGTACATATATAGATTTTCATTGAATATATTACTTTCTGCTTCCTTTTAATAATGGCCAATATGATTTCAATATTGGTTCTAAACTTAAATCGATTTTCTCTTTAATGTGGTTTAATTAACACTTGCATTTTTTTGTGCTGCTTTCAGAATTAGTTTTCCAGTACTACCTTCAAATTTATTATTTCTCTTTTTAAGTATAAAATTTTATATTGCAGAGTCTATAATTTTACTGACTTGTTTTTTTTGTTGGGGATTTGAACCTGTGACAGTGTGCTTGCAAAGCCGGTGCTGTTCCTTTAGACCATAGCACAGTGGGTAGGGCGTTCGCCTTACAAGCGGCCAACATGGCCGACCCGAGTTCGATTCCTCTGCCCCTCTCGGAGAGCCCGGCAAGCTACCGAGAGTATTCCATATGCCAGACACAGTAACAACAAAGTCTCCAATGGAGACGTTACTGGGCCCGCTCGAGCAAATCGACGATCAACGGGAGGGCCTTTACCTTTACCTTGTTTTTTTTGTGTGTGGGGGGAGGGAGCACTTATGGGTGTGCTCTGGGCTTACTCCTGGTTCTTTGCTGAGACCACTCTTTGCATTGCTTGGGGCACTATAAGAGGTATCAAGAATGGAACCCAGATCAACTCACTGTGCAATCTCTATGGTCCCAAATTTTACTGTTTTCCAAGATTTTATTTCATTCTTTTCATTTCAGATTTAATTTCTGCTATTTTTATTCTGCAATTTCTCATTTTATATTAATGGTATGCCTGATTTTTTCCTTCAAATGCCTTATACATATATGGTGCAATGCCTCTGCCAGATAAAATGATAAAACTAAATTAATTAATTAATATCTTATCTGTGGTGAACTCATGCTTACCATAGATTTCTTTATGTGTCTACAGCTATTAATTTTCCGGTTTATTTTATTTTCATTAGATTTTTCTCCCTCTTGGCTTTCCATCATTCTAAAGTGCTATCCACTCAGTGTCTCAGAGTTCAATGCAAAAATTACCTTAAAAGAACATTTCTGAAATGCCTCGGAGTGAAAACTGGGATATTGTCAAACGAATTAGCAGGAACTTTGGTGCCATTGCTGGTCAAACTATTAGACCCGTGTTCTCTTTCTCCCTTTATATGTGTGCTAGGGTTCACAGTCTCCAAGCATTGTTGGACGTCCTGTCCTTCCAACCTTGTACACAAGCTTCTTCTTCTTCTTCTTTTTTTAATGTAGGAGTACTTCTATTTATTCAGCCATTGATTAAGCTGATTAAATTGAGCATGAACTCCACGTTACTTTTTTTTTACTTTTTTTCTTGAATAACCGTGAGATACAGTCACAAAGCTTTCATGTTCAAGATTCAGCTGTGCAATGATCAGACAGCCATCCCTCCACCAGTGCACACTTTCCACCACCAGTGTCCCCAGCATATCTCCCCCACCCATCCCAGTCCTCACCCTGCCTCCATGGCAGGCAATTTCCCCAATACTCTCTCTCTACTTTTGGACATTATGTTTTGCTTGAATTTTCCCACCACCATTCAAGCCTGCCTGCCAGGGGCAGATGGTTGATCATTTATTGTCCCTTGCTCATTTTGAATATCATGGGTGCCACGGTTGTGCGCTTCTGGATTCCTAGATTGTAGATGGTTGGGTTCCAGAGACATTTCTGTAGGGCACTAATCCACGTTGGGATTTAGTTGGGCATCTCTGAACCAGGGCTATTGGTGCGCTAAGATGGAACCTGGAGGCGCATTATGGGTGTGACAGCCAGGCCGATGAGAGGGCAGAGAACTGGGGAGGGGCAGCCCAGCGACTCTGCTGCTATGTGGCATGGAGATTTAGTCTTGGAACCCACATACGTGGGTCTTGTTTGTGGAAGCTCTTGGTTGCCAGCATTCCATCTGTAGTAGGCGGGGAGATTGCACCTGCTCCATTGGGGGTGCCCCTGTGAAATTGGCTCGGTATGAGGCCCAGAGATATCTCCAGCTCTATGGTGTTTTCCAGGACTCGCTGCTGTGTTTCTGGACCTGGGCTGTTGGTGCTGTAAGATGGCACCTGGAGGCAAGTTGTTGGCGTGACAGCCAGGCCGACGAGCAGGCAGGGAGCCGGAGAAGGACAGCCTGGTGCCTCTACCATCATGTCGCATGGAGATTTAGTCCTGGAACCCCCATAACTGGGCCTTGCTTGTGGAAGCTCTTGGTTGCTGGGATTCCATCTGGAGTAGGCGAGGAGAAGGCACCTGCTCCGTCTGGGGTGCCCTGGTGAAATTGCTCGGGATGAGGCCTGGAGAGATCTCTGGCTCTGTGATATCTTCCTGGACTTGCTGCTGCGTCTCTGGCTTTTGATCTCTTTCGAGATTTATTTATGGGTCTCTGAAGCGAAGCCAGTAATAGAGTCTACAGGGTGGTGCTGGAGTTGGTTCGTCGGGGTGACTGCCAGTGCTTCCATGTGTATTGGGAAGTGGGGGGATGTAGCCCACCCCAGCTCCATGATAGCCTTGAGGTTTCAGTCACAAAACCACATGCCTGAATGTTCAGCAGGTTATATCTTGGTGAGGTCCGTCCTGAGACAGTGGAGTCAGACCTCGGATATGGCGGTGATTTTGGACTGTGGGAGCAAGCGGCAGCAAGCAAGGGGCTCTGCTTGGCAGGCACAGGCCAATCTGATGCCCTCTGATTCACCCCAGTCTGTTCAGCCATGTGTGGGGCTAAGATTAACGGTGGCTTTTGATCTCTTTCGAGATTTATCTATGGGTTTCTGCAAAAAAGCCAATAAATGAGCTTGTATAGCTGAGTCGGAGGTGGTTTGTGGGTTTGGCTCCCACATACCTAATTTTTGGCCATTTAATTTCTTGGTAAACTTTATCCCAAGGAGTTCGGGTCTAGACAAAAGCACAACGGCAATTTGGGGGTGTCCGGAAGGTTGAAGGCACCGTCAGGCTGCTGATGCACTCACCCCACAGGTACAGGTTGACCAGTTGGCAGCACCATACCCCGACAAGCTTCTTCTTATGAGATATGGAATCCCATTCCAGTACCTGCTTCACAAAACAATTTTTTGTCCAGTCTCTCAACTCATATGGAATCTTTTTAAATTTCTGTTACTTGTAACAGTTCGTGCTACTATCGGCTCCCTGATCTCGACTAGACCCCAGCAAGCCTATGACTCAGGTCTCACTCACTACTCACATCATTTGTTCATTCAGGAGAGCCATGGATATTTAAATTATGTTTTAGTACATTTAATAATTATTTATTATTTAGTACATTTATATTTTAAGATTTTGATCGGCCGAGATCAACAGAGGACATCGCCCGTCCCTTTGGAACAGTGCTCGCCCATTTCTCAGGACCGAATAACCCATGTTCAGCTGCTGTTCACATGGAACCCTTCTCCACTTCGGCCTTCAAAGTTCTTGTTTGGAGTGATAGCACAGCGGGTAGGGCGTTTGCCTTGCACGCAGCCAACATGGCCGACCCGAGTTCAATTCCTCCACCCCTCTCCGGAGAGCCCGGCAAGCTACCGAGAGTATCTTGCCTGCACAGCAAAGCCTGGCAAGGTACCTGTGGTGTATTCAATATGCCAAACACAGTACCAACAAGTTTCAAAATGGAGATGTTACTGGGCCCGCTCGAGCAAATCGATGAACAACGGGAGGACTGTGACCGAAAATATTTTAAGGTGGGTTATGTACAATTTTTAGAATTTTATAATTTAACCCCAGATAATAATAGTAGAAAATTCAGCTTAAATATTGTTGCTTTCTTTTTTCATATTTTATGTTTTTTACTTGCTTTAGAGAGTGGAGGTATAGCATGTCAAAGGATGAATTTACTTTTGCAATCTAATGAGAAGTCTGTTCTCTGCCTTAAAATAAAATTCAAATTCTTTAGGAGTTAGGAATTGATTGTCAGAAAAATACACTATGAAGGTATAGTGAGCTTAAGGTCAGAGAAGGTTCAAAGTAGACAAGTGTCACCTAATTAAAGAGACTAAAACACGAAGAAAACATGATGAAGAAGAAAAGAACCAGGGTTGAAAAATGGGGCAAGATGGGATTAAAGGAATTAAGAGAACTCTTAGAGAAATGTATTTCTAAAGGTTAGTTCGAAGAGTGTGTGAGGTTCAGGAAAGAAATAAGCTCTGTCAAGTGGCACTGCACTGTAGCACTGTGATCACAAATAAAGCAGATTGACCTAAACTCTGGAGTCCCTTGGAAACTCAGAAAGGCTTTCAATTTTCTGAAGTGCAAATGAAATAGCTGCCTTAAAGTCAAAGAGGAGGACTGAAATGCAAATAATGTAAATCTGTCTTAAACGGACACTACGATTTTTCCATGTCCCATTAACTATCTGGCAATACAGAATTCTAACTAATCGTCTTCAAAATAGAGTTATGGAAATTTAACTACCTAAAACTGTCAGAGGTCGGTGATTCAGCACAGAGGAAGGGACCTGGGAAAGTAGGGAGTAGCACCTTGGTAAAAAAAAAAAAAGGGAATTTCTTGATATGTTGGTTGATTATTGAAAAAGATAGAACTGATAATTTGAAATGTGATCTTAGTATTTTCTCTCAACTCGGGATATTCTTCCTCCAAACAACAACTTAAAACATGGAAAGACTCTCCTAAAAATATATATATAAAACCACTTATACCAATTCACAAGAGCAACATACTAATTACTGTGCTTCGCACACATAATAATTAATACCTAAAAACAATGCTCTTGGGACTGGAGAGATAGCACAGTGGATAGGGCATTTGCCTTGCACGCAGCCAACCCAGGTTAGATTCCCAGCATCCCATATGGTCCCCCGAGCACCGCCAGGAGTAATTCCTGAGTGCAGTAACCCCTGTGCATTACCAGGTGTGACCCAAAAGGCAAAACCCCCCCCCAAAAAAAACAGCAACAGCAACAACAACAACAAAAACAAAGCTCTTAAGATGATGTGTAATAACACTAAGTTTTCCCCAGCCTTTCTGTCTAGATGAGCACCATTACCTCAATTCTCTTGAATCACGTACTTTTCTTGAAGAATGAGAAATCTGTGGCTCTAATGTGTCTGTTACATATAAACTATTAAGCCAGACATAATTCCACTGACATTAGCATCTTCTTTCCTGCAACCTCAACATCATTTGTATGAAGCAAAAACATCTGGTTGCTGGATATGATTTCACAACTCTGGCCTTCTAATTAACTTGTCATTTTCATTAAGAAAACAAGACATTCCATCGTTTTAAGTGTGGCTTCTTGGTATTTGCATTCCCTGAAGATACACCCTTTACCTTAACTAGATCAGGTTTTTCTGTGCCTGATGATTGTAAGGTTGCTTTCAGACTCAATCGCAAAATTGCTCAAAGTACTTAATGCTTGGATAAATTGTATGAAAAGAAGCGAGGGGGCTCAGTTTTAACTCTTTCTTCTCCAAGATGCTTACATATCTTATCAGTGATGTGTCAAAAAATAGATCTTGGTATTTTTTGTTTGCTATTTGAAATCTACCCTGTTTTCTTGAAGTCACACCTCATGCATTTTCTCTTATATATGCTTGCTTCTAGGACATTATTATTTTAATCACTATATATAATCACTATATATAATATATATGTATATATAATATGGGCTGGAGCAATAGTACAGTGGGCAGGGCATTTGCATGCAGCCGACCTGGGTTTGATTCTTCCGCCCCTCTCAGAGAGCCCGGCAAGCTACTGAGAGTATCTCGCCCATACGGTAGAGCCTGGCAAGCTACCCGTGACATATTCGATATGCCAAACACAGTAACAACAGGTCTCACAATTTGTTGTGAGACATTACTGGTGCCCGCTCGAGCAAATCGATGAACAACGGGAGGACAGTGCTACAGTGCTACATATATAATATATGAAATAATATAATATATATACAAATATGTGTAAATACTAAACCTGGAAAAGTGTTAGTACCATGGAAATTTAAGAAAAATCTTTTTTTATAATATTTTTTATTGTATAAAGTCACTGTCACTGTCCTCCCGTTGTTCTTCGATTTGCTCGAGAGGGCACCAGGAACGTCTCACAACAAATTGTGAGACTTGTTACTGTGTTTGGCATATCGAATACATCACAGGTAGCTTGCCAGGCTTTGCCATACGGGCGAGATACTCTCGATAGCTTGCTGGGCTCTCCAAGAGGGGTGGAGAAATCGAATCTGGGTCGGCCACGTGCAAGGCAGATGCCTTACCCACTGTGCTATCGCTCCAGCCCATTTTATAAAGTAGTTCACAATATTTCAAAAATTTTAACTATAATGTATTATGCCTCAAATTCTTGAAATTCATTTCTTAACCTCTCTGAACCTGAATTTATTTATCTATTTAACAAAGATACCATATTGTATAGGTGATTAGAGATTACCCCCAAAAGCCTCCATCCCTCTTGGAGAGCCCGGCAAGCTACCAAGAGTATCCCACCCACACAGCAGATCCTGGAAAGCTACCCATGGGGTACTCGATATGCCAAAAATAGTAACAATGATGGTCCTCATTCCCCTGACCTTGAAAGATCCACCAGTATGCCATCAGGCTACACTAGCACGTTACAGGGACAAATGGAGATGTTACTGGCGCCCACTCGAGCAAATCGATGAACAACGGGGTGATAGTGATAGTGATGTAACAAAGAATATAGTATTTATCTCTCTGTCACATGGAATATAAAAAAAGTACTGTAAAATCTTTGTCAAGTATGAAGTACCAGAGCGCTTTTCATCCTTGTTTTAATTAAGCTGGAATCAGAGTGATGGAGGAGGAAGGGATCTTGGAAATTAACTAGTCCAAATTGAAAAGATGAGAAAATTGAAGGTCATAGGAACTAAATGAAGTGTTCGTGTACATATAGCATGTTGAGGTTCACATATATTTTGAATAAATACAGGTATAAGAATTCTTCTCAGACATTCTTTGTACTACAAGATAAATACAGATGTAAAGAGAGAAGTTGTAAGATGTTTGAAGAATTCATATCAAGTATGGAGACTGTGGGAACTGAAAATATACATGCCCCACTCAGAAAAGACAGCTAATACTTGTCTCTAGGTAATTTTTACCATATTAGCACATAGGCCCAGGATTTAAAGATTTTCCTTTTTTTTTCCACTAGGAATATCAGATGTCTATATTTTTTAATATATTTAACCTCCCAATTTTTAAACTTATTTATTTAAATTTTAAATAAATTCAATTTTTAAAAAATAATGTTGTATAGGTCAAACAGAACATCTGAGGTCAAAATTATCCCATGAACTGTGGCTGGTGACCGCAAAAATGGTCTTCCAATGGAATCTGCAGGCTTCACAGCTCAGGTGATTATCCTGAACCATCCTGGTCAGATCAGTGCTGGTTATGCACCTGTGCTGGATTGCCACACCGCCCACATTGCTTTCAAGTTCTCTGAGCTGAAAGAGAAGGTTGACCGTCGTTCTGGGAAAAAGCTGGAAGATGGCCCCAAGTTCTTGAAATCTGGTAATGCTGCCATCGTTAATATGGTGCCTGGCAAGACCATGTGTGTTGAGAATTTCTCTGACTACCCTCCTCTGGGTCGTTTTGCTATTCATGATATGAGGCAGACTGTTGCTGTGGGTGTCATCAAAGCAGTGGACAAGAAGGCAAATGGAGCTGGCAAGGTTACCAAGTCTGTCCAGAAGGCTCAGAAGGCTAAATGAATATTATCCCCAGTACCTGCCACCCCAGTCTTAATCAGAGGTGGAAGAACTGTCTCAGAAATGTTTGTCTCAATTGGCCATTGAAGTTTAATAGTAAAAGACTGGTTAATGATAACAATGCATCGTAAAAACTTCCAAAGGATTTTGCCAACATTTTCCTCAATGTATCTTATAGATTCCGGTCTGATGTTGAGGTCTTTAATCCACTTAGATCTTACTTTTGTACATGAAATTGGGCAGAGATCTGAGCCTATTTTTTTTGCATGTAGCCGTCCAGTTTTGCCAGCATAATTTGTTAAAAAGGCTTTCCCTGCTCCACTTCACTTTTCTTGCCGCCTTATCGAAGATTAGATGCTTGTATGCTTGGGTGGGGACGTCAGTATATTCAACCCTGTTCCATTGGTCTGCAGCTCTGCCTTTGTTCCAGTACCATGCTGTTTTAATTATTACTGCCTTGTAGTAGAGTTTGAAGTTAGGGAGGTTGATTCCTCCCATTTTCTTTTTCCCAAGAATTGCTTTAGCTATTCGTGGGGGCTTATTGTTCCATATAAATTTCAGAAGTGTTTGCTCCAATTCTTTGAAGAATGTCATGGGTATCCTAATAGGAATTGCGTTGAATTTATACAGTGCTTTGGGACCAAACATGATTGCCACTCAATGCCTCTTTTGCAAACCACAGAACTCAAAAGGAGAGAGAGGGAAATTCCCTGCCACAGAGGCAGGGTGGGATGGGGGCTGGGGGGTGGGAGGGATACTGGGATCCGTGGTGGTGGGGAATGCTCACTGGTGGAGGGATGGGTGTTTGATCATTGTATAATTGAAACCCAAGCGCAAAAATATGTAAGTCTGGAAAAAAAAATAAAATGTTTTTTAGTGGAAAAAAAAAACTTCCAAAGGAAAGGAAAATGTTTTGTGGATCATTTGGTTTTGTGTGTGTGTGGCAGTTTAAGTTATTTGTTTTTAAAATCAGTACTTGTTAATGGAAACAATTTGACTAAATATCTGTCACGGAATTTTGAGACCCATTAAAAAATTATAATTTGATCTCCCATTTGACCCAGCTACAGCACTCCTGGGAATATATCCCAGAGAGGCAAAAAGGTATAGTCAAAGTGACATCTGCAATTGTTTGTTCATTGCAGCACTCTTTACAATAGCCAGAATCTGGAAAAAACCTGAGTGCCCGAGAACAGATGACTGGTTAAAGAAACTTTGGTACATTTACACAATGGAGTACTATGTAGCTGTTAGAAAAGATGAAGTTATGAAATTTACATACAAGTGGTACTACATGGAAAGTATCATGTTAAGCAAAATGAGTCAGAAAGAGTGGGATAGACACAGAAAGTTTGCATTCATCTGGGGAACATAAAGCAACAAAATGGGAGACTAACACCCAGGAATGGCTGAGATTAGTACCAGGAATTCTGCTCCATGACTTGAAGGCCAGCCACATGTGGTAGGTGAAAAGGAAGCTCAGATAGAGAAGAGAGCACCAAATAAAGGGTGTTGTGAAGACACTCCCAGGATGGAAGAGACATGCTAAAAGTAGTCTATAGACCAAACATGATTGCCACTCAATGCCTCTCTTGCAAAACACAGTACCCAAAAGAAGAGAGAGAGAGAGAACAAGAGGGAATGCCCTGCCACAGCAGCAGGGTGGGATGGGGGATGGGGGGTGGGAGGGATGCTGGGACCTGTGGTGGGAGAGGATGGGCACTGGTGGAGGGATGGGTACTTGATCATTGTATAACTGAAACCCAAGCACAAAAATTTATAAGTCTATAACTGTACCTCATGGTGTTTCACTAATAAAAAAAATAAAAAAACCCACAAAGTTTGATGAGGAAAAAAAAAACAAATTAGCCCATGGTTTATCAGTTTGGAACCTCTTACCTACAGAAATATGTTGAAACTATTTTTTCATGGTATCAAGATATTGCATCATCAGGGCCAGGTTGGTAGTACAGTTGGTGGGACATTTGCTTTGCATATGGCCAGCCAGGGTTCAATCCCCAGCACCCCATATGTTCCCCTGAATCCTGCCAGGAGTGATCCTGAGCTCAGAGCCAGGAGTAAGCCCTGAGCACCATAGGGTATAGAAAAAAGGCATTTTATCATCTGTTCCCTACTTCCTTCTCCAACTCAGTTCCTTCTTCTCCTTGCCTAGTACTTCAGCTACAGCCGCACTGAACAGCTCGGATTTGACAAACATATCTACTTGCCAACACACCAACTGACTGTCACTCTGTTAACCTCACTCCTTAGTTATGGTGTTCATTAGGTCTGCCATAAACATATCTCCCATAAACATTTTATTTCTTGTTTCTTTTTAGATGAAGGATATCTTTATGCCCCTAACATTCTTTTCAGTACAACCATACTGCTTAACTATTCATCTATATTTTTACAATATTTTGAGTATTATTGAACCTTTGTTACAGTACTACAAGTACTTGTTTTATGTCTACTGTTTCATCCATAATCTTAGCTAATACTGAATTAAAAGAAAACTTTATTTCACTCATATTGGACCATTGATCTCCCGTTCTAATCTCATGTTGCTTCTAAGCTTGTCTTTGTTAAATACTGCCTTTGTGTTAGATGAGATGGTGAATGTTTCTCACCAATGGATGCCTCTCTAGAAGCTATCCTCTCCAAGAATTTTCCTTTTTAATGGGAAATTTGGGGCACAATCAGCTTCCTGAATACAGTCTTCTGTTTGGTATCAGAAACCAGCTTACTCTATTATGTTCTGCTTTTCCCTGGCTATCTTTTAGGTTATTTTTCAGTATTTATTTTTGCACTATTTATTCTCCAAAGGAGGATAAATACAGGAGCACATATGGACATTGTATCACTGTATCACTGTCATCCTGTTATTCATCAATTTCCTCGAGCGGACACCAGCAACATCTCCTTCGTGCTAGCCCTGAGATTTTAGAAAGTTCCACATCCGAGGCTCTTTCAGGGTCAGGAGAATGAGACCCATCGTTGTTACTGGGTTTTGGCATATTGAATACGCCACAGAGAGTTTGCCAGACTCTGCCATGTGGGCAGGATACTTTTGGGAGCCTGCCAGGTTCTCCAGAGTAAAAACTAGATAATAAGATGTCACATGGCCGTGAATGCAGCCGCGTGCTTCTGGGAGCTGGGTTTCATAGTCTCTGGGTCTTTTCATTTATAGCCCAAGATTTCTTCCACATCTCCTTACAACCCCAATATGAGTGAAGGAGATATTACTTGAATCTGAGCTTTCAGAACACTGATGTTTAGCTAGAATAAACTCTTAATTTATTAATTATAATAAAGCTTCTTTAAAAGTTACAATTTCATTCTTTTGAATGTGGGCCAGTCTCTGTTGTGTGAGGTGATATCTCATTGTTATTTTGATCTGTATCTCCCTGATGATTAGTGATGTAGAGCATTTTCTCATGTGCCTTTTAGCCATTCAGACTTCTTCATTTCATCACCCCGTTTTTTGATGGGGTTGGATGTTTTCTTCTTGTGGAGTTCAACCAATGCTTTGTATATCCTTGATATCAACCCCTTTTTGGATGGGTATTGGGTGAATATTCTTTCCCATTCTGTAGATTGCCTTTGTATTTTGGTCACTGTATCTTTTGCAGTGCAGAAGCTTCTTAGTTTAATATAGTCCCATTTGTTTATCTCTGTTTCCACTTGGTTGGTCTGTGGTATGTCATCTTTGAAGATACTGTTAGCCTCAATATCATGGAGGGTTTTGCCGACCTTGTCTTCAGTGTACCTTTTGGATTCTGGTCTGATGTTGAGGTCTTTAATCCATTTTGATCTGCCTTTTGTGCATGGTGTTAAGTTGAGGTCTATGCCCATTCTTTTGCATGTGGCTGTCCAGTTATGCCGGCACCATTTGTTAAAGAGGCTTTCCTTGCTCCACTTCACATTTCTTGCTCCCTTATCAAAGATTAGATGTCCACATCCAAAAGAACAAAAGCAACCGGTGTTGGCATGGATGTGGGGAGAAAGGGATTCTCCTTCACTGCTGGTAGGAATGCCGACTGGTTCAGCCCTTTTGGAAAACAATATGGACAATTCTCAAAGAATTAGAAATTGAGCTCCCATTTGACCCAGCAATACCACTTCTGGGAATTTATCCGGGAGAGGCAAAAAAGTATAGTCGAAATGACATCTGAACTTCTATGTTCATTGCTGCACTGTTCAAATAGCCAAAATCTGGAAAAAACCCGAGTGCCCAAGAACAGATGACCGGTTAAAGAAACTTTGGTACATCTACACACTGTAATACTATGCAGCTATTATAAATAATGTCAAACACTGTCAAACACTGTCCTCCCATTGTTCATCAATTTGCTCGAGTGGGCCCAGTAACATCTCCATTTTGAGATTTGTTGTTACTGTGTCTGGCGTATTGAATACGTCACGGGTAGCTTGCCAGACTTTGCCATGCAGGCGAGATACTATGAAATTTACGAACAAGTGATTCTACGTGGAAAGTATCATGCTATGTGAAATGAGTCAGAAAGAAAGGGACAGACATAGAAAGACTGCACTCATTTGGGGAATATAAAGTAACAGAAAGGGAGACAAACACCCAAGAATAGTTGAGATAAGTACCAGGAGATCTGCTCCATGGCTTGGAGGCCGGCAGCACATGCTGGGGGAAAAGGCAGCTCAGCTAGAGAAGGGAACACCAAATAAAGGGTGTTTGGAGGACTTGCCCAGGATGCGAGATGTGTGCTGAAAGTAGACTATAGACCGAACACGATAGCCACTCAATACCTCTATTGCAAACCACAACACCCTAAAAGAAAGAGAGAGCAAAAGGGAATGCTCTGCCACAGAGGTGGGGCGGGGGGGATGGGGGCGGGGAAGAGGGCTACTTGGATCGGTGGGGGTGGAGAATGAGCACTGGTGGAGGGGTGGGTACTTGACCATTGTATAACTGGAACCCAAGCACGAAAGTTTGTAAGTCTACAACTGTACCTCATGGTGTTTCACTAATAAAAAAAATTAAATAAATAAATAAAATAAAAGTTACAATTTCACTTAAAATTGGCAGAACCATGGACAGCACCTGAATTTACCCCATGAATCCTTACCCTTAGAAGCTGGAAGAAGTCTGCAATGTGCTTTGCAATATACAAAATTCTTCTAATGTTCTTAGGAGAAGACTAAGGTCCCTAACAATGTTGTATATGACTTGGGCATATAATATTGAAGAGTAAAGGTAAAATTTTATAAAGGTAAATTTTTAATTTTATAAAGGTAAAATTAAAATCTTAAATTTCAGGGGCTGGAGCGATAGCACAGCGGGTAGGGCATTTGCCTTGCGCGCAGCCAACATAGCCGACACAGGTTCGATTCCCAGCATCCCATATGGTCCCCCGAGCACCACCAGGAGTGATTCCTGAGTGCATGAGCTAGGAGTAACCCCTGAGCATCGCCGGGTGTGACCCAAAAAGCAAAAAAAAAAAAAATCTTAAATTTCATACCCAGATTCCTCTTCCCTATATACTATTATTTTCCATCACACTATGATAATACCTGGGAAAGGAAAAGAGACAGATCTAGATAACAATAGTAGACATCATTTATTTTTACCCTTTCCAGCATTCATCTCTCATATTAGTAACTGTGTCTCCATTTCTCTTCTGGGAACTACCTTTTCTTGATGCAGGGAATATGACCTACTCTCCTCTGGTCAGCGAGTATATGCCCCACATCAAGCCAATTAAAGTCACTTTCAGGATTTCAGTATGATTGCAGTGACTAAGAAAAGGAAATACAGTTATAAGAATTTCCCTTCATTATATCGCTAAGAGGATCCCCCAGATTTGAAGAAACTTTAATAGCTTATAAAGTATACATATAAAAATAAATATTTAAAATTTTTTATTCCCCTTAATATGTCATGCTTTTTTCTCATTCTTAATACATCCACATCATCAAAACAATAAATGATCTGTGTTTGTCTTTCCCAGTTCTCTAGCTAATACAAATCTTTTTAAAAGTCCTAGACAAGTAATACAAAGTAGAATTTAGCACCAAGAGAACAATCAATTTGTCATTTTAAAATAAAATATAAAATGTCTACTCTAAGACTGCTTTGCTTTAAAATTAGTGAACTATTATATGCATTTGTGATATATTCTGAGGTTATTATCATTTCCCATAAATCAGACTTTAATTATTGAATTTGAACTGATTTACATTTCATTATTATCTTGTGTAACATTGTCTATCATCTTATGGTCTTGTTTCCATGAGTTCATTTAAAATAGACATCATACTTCTTAGATACAATGAAAAAGCTTTAACCAAAATTTATTGATGAAGATTATGATATAGTTTACATAGCTATATGTGATCTAGAGAACAGAATAGAAAATAAAAAGACAAAAACACAAATGTTATCATCTTCTAAAGTACAAAGAATTCGAGTTGAAGGTCAAACTAACTTGTTAAAGAAAGGATTCAGTTCTAGCTGTACTATTAAACACGTTATATTGGTTCAATCATATCGTTCACCTGGGGCAATGAAGTCGTCTCCTATATTTCTTCCAGCTTAACATTGTAATATTTCTCCAGCTATGCATTTTGTTTCTTTAAGGGCTGGAGCAATAGCACAGTGGTAGGGCATTTGCATTACAAGCATCCAACATGGATGACCCAAGTTCGATTCCTCCACCCCTCTTGGAGAGCCTGGCAAGCTGAGCGTATCTCGCCCCCATGGCAAAGCCTGGCAAGCTACCTGTGATGTATTCGATATGCCAGAAACAGTAACAACAAGTCTCACAATGGAGATGTTACTGGACCCGCTCAAGCGAATTGATGAACAACAGGAGGACGGTGCTAAGGTTTGTTATTAATATAATTATTAAGCAATAAATAACTGGGCATCTAATGATTATATGATCATACAATTCCCAGATCCTGAAAAGATATGTTTATTACAACACTCATTGTACCCTCAGGCAGAAAGAATGCAGATGTTTCACAAGGTTAGAAAGACCTTATCCACTTTTTGTTCCTTCCTTTTTCCTCTTTCAAATAGACCTGAATCTTAACAGCCTGAAATCACTCAGAGATTTGAAATCCATAAAAACCTGGATAATATTGGATTAAAATTTCAAGACTTGGGTTTTATCCCTGACTACAGCTCCTTTAACATACATGTATCACTGTCACTGTCACTGTCATCCCGTTAATCATTGATTAATCGAGTGGGTGCCAGTAGCATCTCCATTTGTCCCAGCCCTGAGATTTTAGCATCGTAAACTTTATGCTCTCTTTCCGAGGATGTGGCATGCCAGCTGGATATCCTTGGGCATAATGGCGACACGCTTGGCAGGGAATGAGCAGAGGTTGGTATCCTTGAGAAGCCCCACCAGGTAGGCCTCGCATGTCTCCTGCAGCGCCGTGATGACTGAGCTCTAGGGGCACAGGTCGTTCTTGAAGTTCTACGCGATCTCGCACACCAGCAGCTGGAGGATCTCGCATAGGGCCATGGTGTCTTGCTGGTGGTGTGGCTTCTTCACGCCACCTGGGCTGGCATGCTCTTGCAGGCCGCCTTGATGGGCAGCTGCTTGCTGCTTGCAGGGCGCCTTCCCAGCTGATGACATGCGCCCTGTCTGCTTAGTACAAGTTCTCCCCAACTCAGCTGGAGACTCCTTCAGGGATAGGGAAATGAGACCCTACTTTTAGCTACTGTTGTTGGCATATTTGGTATGTCACGGGTGGCTTGCCAGGCTCTGCCATGCGGGTTGGATACCGTCGGTAGCCTGCTGGCTCTCCGGGGGGAAGGTGGAGGCTTTTGGGACACTCTCTAATCGTCCCTGCAGGTGTTCCCAGTCTACCGAATGAAAGCTCCTGGTGACTGGCCTGCTGTGACAATTTGTACACCGACAACGTGCCCCTGCCTGTGTCTCTGGGCAGCGCCTAGGGCATCTTTAGACTCAGGTTGATCTCCTTGAGGTGGATGGAGTGCCCCCGGAGGCTGTCGAACAGCTGGCAGAGCAAAGCCCCATCGCATAGGGTCTGTGCCAGGTGGAACACCTGTCCCGAGCCCCAAGTCACTCGGTGGTTGGTGAACAGCGTTCTGCAGTGGACAAGTCACTGCACGGGCTACTGTTGCTGTTCCATGCTCCATGGTGCTGTGACTCATCCCAGTCGGGGGAGGCGGTGATGCCCCCAGCTGCCGCTGCCGTCTTTCCTCGCCCTCCCAACACCACCCTGTCCCAATCCTGCAAAGCAGCCAGTGATGTCCAGCAGGAATCCCGTGCAGAGTTCCAGCAGGGATCACACGTGGAATTCGTACATATATAATCCTGGTATACTACTTAGACATGGATATTATAGAAACTGAATTCAGACCACTTAAAAAAATGCCTTTAAGAGTATTCCAGGTGGGAAACTGTGGAAATAAGTCAGTTTTCTGAAGAAAGCCTTGTGCCCAATACTGAGATCAGTCTATCGCATGTTCAGGTGCCACTGAAGAAATGGTAAATTTTCAATTATTGATGCTACATGCCTTCTCTCCACCCTAATATCACCAGATTTGACCACTGAGGGACATGAGCATCCCTAGGCCCTGCACTTGTGGTCCACAGGATCTGAGCAGCACCGCATCCTAGGCCCTGCACCTAAGGAGCAATCCTACCACCACAATAAAATTCCTAAAGACATAATCTCCTTAAATTGACTTTGGGTTTTGTTTTGTTTTGTTTGGCGACCACACCTAGCTATGCTCAGGTCTCTGTGCTCAGAGATCACTCCTGGAAGAGTTTGGGGGACCATAGATGGTGCTGTGGATCAAATCTGGACCCTTATCTGCTGTACTATCATTCTGGCCCTCATTAATTGAGTCACACCAACACTACTAGCAGGTAAGTGAGCATTTAAGTCCCAAAGAAGACCTCAGTGATATATCATCAAAAATCCTACAAATATCAACTATTTGGTGAGAATAATGAACAATTGAACTCATATCATTATGATATATGTATGATTTGACACAGCCTCTTTGGAAAACTATCTGAAAGTATCCAACTTGAATATACCACATAGCCTCTGACTCAATATTTCGATACCTAAACATATATCAAACACATATATATGCATCCCAAAAGATAGGTACAAGAATATTCATAACAGGACTATTTAAAATAACCAAAAATTGCAACAACTCAAATATCTTCCAACAGTATTATGAATAAAATTTAAAAAATAATGTGTAAATATCCTGAATACATTTCACAACTGTAATGTCAAGTAAGGCAAGTAAACCTAATAAAGTTTGATATATAATTTTATTTTTAGAAAGTTTAAAACTGGAAAATTACTAAAATATACAAACATAATAACATTACTAAAATGCACAAGCTAAAGAGTCATATGTAATGTATCCAAAAAAGAAGAAATCTGACCCATCACAAATTGACATATCTAAATCCAACTCCTGAAACCTACCAGTGAATTTTACATGATATTCTTCCAAACAAGATAGAACATTTACATCCCGTAATCCCATGTTACTTTTTATATTTAGTAAGAGGAAAGAAAGGATCGTAGAAAGAAGAGATAGGAGACTTATCAAACAAATGACATATAGTATTTTTACTTTTACATTTTTATTGCTTTGTTTTTCTTACAATGATGATACATAGATATTACTACCTTGTATTGTCCTTTAAAATATTTTATTAGGCTGTAAGGGAAACAAAAAAGAAATGCAAAGTGCAGACTTGCTCATATGAGTTTATAATCGTAGATAATGATAAGTGAATTAGAAAATAAAAGCCAGACACACATAAAGGACCAAAATAAGGTTTAAGAATGTATGTGATGGGGGTATGGTGCCGCCAGCAGGTCAACCTGTAACTGTGAGGCGAGTGCATCAACAGCCTGATGGCACCGTCAGACTTTCAGATACCCCCAAATTGCTGCTGTGCCTCTGACCAGACCCCAAAAACTTGGGGCAAAGTTTACCAAGAAAGTAAACGTCCAAAAGTTAGGTATGTGGGAGCACACCCACAAACCACCTCGGGCTCAGCTATATAATTGGAGGCATGGCCTCTCTGGTTCCTGATCGAACTGCTTAATGGCCATGATCCCAGAGACTCAGAAATGAATCTCAGAACCCAAAGGCTTTTGGCAGAAATGTGTCCTGTTCCAGTAGTAGGTTACTGGCGCTGGGCCACTCCAGGTGGGAATAAGTTTCATTCCTTGGCCTGTTCCCCCTGGCGGCCCAGTGACCACCATCCTCTAGAGGCCACTGGACAGTTAGGTTTGAGCCTGCAGTGACAAGACATGTGGGGCCTCACCAGATGGGGATGGAACCGGCCCTTCCTCCCCATCCCAATGAGACCCCAACTTGCCGCCTACAAACGGCCTCTCTGGCTCCTGATCAATCTGCTTAACAGCCATGAACCCAGAGACTCAGAAACAAATCTCAAAAGCCAGTGGCTTTTGGCAGAAATGTATCTGGACCGCATACAAGGTGGCTGCCGCCTCAGAGCTTATTGGAAAGCCAGGTATGAGCCGGCGGTGACAGGGCAACTGCAGTCTCATGGGAAGAGGAGCGGTACTGGCTCGTCCTTCACACCCTACCAAGGTCATGAGTTACCCCCCACGAACAGCTCTCTGGCACGGCCATGGCTCTAGAGGCAAAAGAACTTAATCCAGAGCCCAGCAGCTTGCAGCAGAAAAGTGAATGGAACATGCATTAAACTACAGTGCCCTCCCTTCCCCAGGAGGGAAAGGGTGTTGCTCCCTTCCGCCTTCCCCCCCTCCCTGCCCCTGCAAGGTGGCCACCACCTCAGAGCTTATAGGAAAGCCAGGTATGAGCCGGTGGTGATGGGGCAACTGCAGTCTCATGGGAAGCGGGGTGGTACCGGCTCGTCCTTCACGTTCTACCGAGGTCACGAGTTGCCCCCACAAGTGGCTCTATGGCACAGCCATAACACCAGACACACAGAAACCAATCTCATAATTAACTGGCTCTTTGCAGAAATCCAAAATCATTATATGACTCTCATAACCAGCTATAGAAAACAAAGTATTTCACAATGCCTTTTCAGCAATTCTGATTGTTGGGGGGGGGGGGGAACTCTAAACAATAATGGAGCATCTTTTGTCAAAATAATGAATATAATCAATGTAGAGAAAAGTTAAGTAGAAGTTATCTGCCTCACAGACATTGGGGGGAGGGGGGTATATTGGGGTTCTTGGTGGTGAAAAATGAGTACTGGTGAAGGGAAAGGTGTTTGATCATTGTATGACCGAGACTTAAACCTGAAAACTTTGTAACTTTTCCCACAGTGATTCAATAAATAAATATAAAAAGGGAAAAAAAGAATGTATGTGATATTATATCCAAAATGCTCACTAGAACATTAGAGTTTAGAAAAGACACACAGAGTCTCAGTCTGATGTGAATTTTAGGGAGGAACTTAAAAATTAGTTAAATAGGAGGGGTTCAAATTACTAATTGCGCACCAATATTTATTTTTCATTTCTTTGTAAGTTAAACAAACACATATTTTTATTTGAGAGTGTAACCTACACCGCTGTCTCCATTTTCCAACTTCTCTTTTATCTAGGTGTGATCAGATGTCAAATTGTCGAATGCTAAATAGCAAACTCTAAGTAGAAGTGCTTGCTGGTCTCCAAGAAATAGTTACCCAAAAACCATCTGATAAGGGGTTAATATGCAAGATCTATAAGGCACTGGTAGAACTCTATAAGGAAAAAACATCCAACCCCAACAAAAATGGGGAGAAGAAATGGACATAAATGTTCTCAAAGAAGAAATGCAATTGGCCAAAAAGAACATGAAAAAATGCTCTACATCGCTAATCAAAACAGTCAAATCATCTCACACCACAGAGACTGGCACACATCAAAAAGAACAAGAGCAACTGAAGCTGGCATGAATACGGAGAGAAAGGGACTCTTCTTCATTGTTGGTGGTGGGTCAGTCTTTTTGGAAAACAATATGGGCATTCCTCAAAAAGCCAGAAATTGAGCTTCCATATGTCCCAGCAATACCACTTCTGGCAATATACACTGGGGGCCCAAAAAAACACAGCTGAAATGCTATATGCATTTATAAATTCATTGCAGCACAATTCACAATAGCCAGAATCCAGAAACAACAACAACCTGAATGCCTGAGAACAGATGACTGGTTAAAGAAACTATGGTACACTTGCACGACGAAATTTGCTTATAAATAAATGGACATGAAGAATATCATGCTGAGTGAAATGAGTCAGCAAGAGAATGACAGACATAATGACAGACGAAATCACAGACATAAATGTCTCATATATTATGAGACAAATATTCAAGGCCAGAGTAAATAGCGGCAGGAAAACTGTTCAATGGATGGAAGCTTGCTGCAAGAGTGTGTGTGGGGTGACGGGCAGTGAGGATAGAGAAGGATCCAACATGACAATAATATTTGGGAAAGATTGTTTTGGACAGGATCTGAGTGTTGAAAGTAGGTAAAGGGATATATCTGATAACCTTTCATTATCTGTATTGCAAACCATGAGTCCCAGAAGGAGGGAGGAGAGAGAGAGAGAGAGAGAGAGAGAGAGAGAGAGAGAGAGAGAGAGAGCGCCTGCCATAGAGGCAAGCGAGGGATGGAGGAGGAAACTAGGACCATTGGTGGTAGGAAATGTGCACTGGTGAAGGGATGGGTGTTGGAACATTGCATGACTGAAACCCAGTCACGAGCAACTTTGTCACTGTGTATATCACTGTGATTCAATAAAATAAATACATAAATATTCTGAAAGGTAATTGCCTCAACTGAACAATGCAACTATTATGCCTTTTCCCCAATTTTTCTTCTCTCTCTCTCTCTCTCTCTCTCTCTCTCTCTCTCTCTCTCTCTCTCGATACCTGGCCCTCTAAGAGCCACTTGGATGTCTAATGAGACCTTCCACAAAGATGGCAGAGCAGAGAGGAAGGAATATCCTAGAACAAACACAATGCTGACAACCTTTGAAATTAATTTTCCTGGTAGAAAAAAATATGTCTATGCGTATGATATATAGATTATCCTTGTGTTAATATATACATATAAATGTGCATGGGTAGATAATCCCAGTATGTAGTTGAACTTGGTACTTGTTAAGTTAGCTACAATTTTATTCAGACAATTCTCTAAAATAAAGTATAGATTCAGTTTTGTGCTTTCACACAACTCAATTGTATAATTTCCAGGACTATCCATGAACTGGTTAATACATGCTTCCACTTTCAGATATAAAACTTTATAATTGTAAAATTAAATTGTACTAAGAGCAAAGGAAATACTCAAAATATTATTTTTGCTATCTTTTATTATTTGTAAAGCGATAGCATAGCGGTAGGGCATTTGCCTTGCAAGCAGCCGGCCCTGCTGACCCGGCTTCGATTCCTCTGCCCCTCTTGGAGAGCCGGCAAGCCACCGAGAGTATCTTGCCTGCACGGCAAAGCCTGGCAAGCTCTCCGTGACATATTCAATATGCCAAATACAGTAAGAACAAGTCTCACAATGGAGATGTTACTGGGCCGGCTCGAGCAAATCGAGGACAGTGCTACAGTGCTTTATTATTTGTATGCACTAGAACTTATTTACATGTCTTTGTAGCAGAAATCTCTCTCTCTAGCTCCACATGCTGTGATTTCTCTCTGGTAGCTATAATTGGCCCTAGTAAATATGTTTCATTAAGGAATTCAGCAAATGTTAAAAACAGGGCTTTATATTCACCTCTGAACCAACTATTATAATAGAGAATTAGAGCTGACATAACACAAAAACATGATCGCTTGTTCTTTAAGATTTTCTTCCATAAGTTCTAGTTTACATTATTTTAAGTGAGTGCAAAAGATCAAGGCTTTTTATCTCAGATTGCTCATTGGTAAACATTTGCCAAATATTATTTAGTCAAGTCAGTCTTTTCCTTTGTGGTATTGTTTGTAATAGCACAAACTTGAAACATACCACATGTCACCCGTGGGGATCTTGTTAAATAAGTTACAGGTATAGTCTCACTGTGTAGCATTATTTAGCACTCGAAAGGAATGAGGAATATTTTTTATAGTAATAACTACACAAAGGAGTATTGAACAATAAAGGAATGAGGAAGATGTCTCTATCAGGATATTGAGCGAGAACCAGGATAAAGGCAGGAGGGACAGGGAAAGCAAAACACAGAACTAGGCCTGTAAAATGTCACCTTTGTGTAATGAAGGGGAGAATAATATAAATAATTTTTTTTATTTTTGGGTCACAGCTGGCGATGCACAGGGGTTACTCCTGGCACTGCACTCAGGAATTACTCCTGGCGGTGCTCAGGGGACCATATGGGATGCTGGGAATTGAACCCTGGTTGGCCGCATGCAAGGCAAACGCCCTATAAATAAAATTTTTTATATTTTCTAAGAAGAGGCTACTGAAGAATAAACTGAACACCAACTGATAATCTACTCACTGCAACCAATGGTGGGAGGAAAGAGAATTAAGAGGAAAAAAAAAGAGAGCGATACAGAACATCCTGACCCCAGGCCAGGCTGTCTTCACTGGGGCAAATCAGAAGGGAGTGGCTTGAGTTTCCCTCCCTGGCCCAGCAGAACCCCGGCAACTGAAAACCTCCAGAACCCAACCACACAGCCATGCTCAAGTCTGCTCCCAACAGGCTCAGAAGAGCCTCACCTACGAGGGAACCTGCAGAAAAAAATGAGGTATTTCTCAGAACCCGTGACCGAGATCTCCAAGCTGACTCAGAACGGGACTGGACCTCCCCCCACAGCTCCCCAGTTTTCCAGGGGCTTGGCAGTCACACCCACAAATTGCCCTTACGCTATATAAACTCATCAACCGCCGAGATCCAGACACTATGAAATAGAGCTCCCTGAAAAGAACAACACAGAATGTCCTGGAGCGTGGGCCGTGCAACCTCTTGTACAGCCCACTGATGTACGCACAAGTGGCGCACATTTGTTTGGGTTTATTATACATGCTTGTATAATTTGTTTGGGTTTATTATACATGCTTGTAATCTCGTATACAAGGGCTTAAATGGCTCCAGGATGAAATATAACAATCTTCACACACTTTCCTCTTATGGTGTTGGGAAGGTGCACGGTGGTGGGATTAGTGTTTGAATATTATTTGTAGTGAACTACTGTGAACAACTTTATAAAAATAAACAAAAACAAACACTGCCCTCCTGTTGTTCATCGATTTGCTCGAGCAGGCCCAGTAACGTCTCCATTTTTTGAGACTTGTTGTTACTGTGTTTGGCATATTGAATACGTCACGGGTAGCTTGCCAGGCTTTGCTGTGTGGGTGAGATACTCTCAGTAGCTTGCAGGGCTCTCTGAGAGGGGCAGAGGAATTGAACCTGGGCTGACTGGGTCCGCTGTGTGTAAGGCAAATGCCCTACCCACTGTGCTATCAATCCAGCCACAACTTTATAAAAATAAAATTAAATAAAAAAAAAGAAAAAAGATGGAGATTAAAGTGAAAATTCTGTGATTATACTATTTTGTATTTTAGATGGAACTGTGGGGCTGAAGTGATAGTGTAGCAGGTAGGGTGTTTATCTTGCACGTGGCCAACCCGGGTTCGATTCCCAGCAGCCCATATGGTCCCCTGAGCACTGCCAGTAGTAATTCCTGAGTGCATGAGCCAGGAGTAACCCCTGTGCATCACTGGGTGTGATCCAAAAAGAAAAAAAAGAACTTTCTCATGGCAGAGTCTGGCAAGCTACCCCTGGCATACTTGATATGCCAAAAACAGTAACAATAACGGGTCTCATTCCCCTGACCCTGAAAGAGCCCCCAATATGGCAGCATTGGGAAAAATGATAAAGGAGAAGCTGCCAAAATCTCAGAACTGGAACGAATGGAGACGTTACTGGCACCCGCTCAAGTAAATCAATGAATAACAGGATGAGAGTGATACAGTGATATTGAACTGTGTAAATGTTTTTCATAAATTTTAGATTTTACAAAATCAATGCCTAATATTTTTTAAAGAAGGAAAACTGTGCGCCTAGCTTTATCTAATTAGTGGCACAACCAAATATGAAAGTTAATTATGTAGATAATTATTGAAAGGTTTATGTTTTAGGTAACATGGTCACAGCAATGCTACTGTGTTTTTGAGGTAGAGAGTTACTGCACTTTCATCACCACCAAAGTGCCAGATATCCTCCACCACTGCCCTTATGTCATTTCTAGTCTGCATCATCTTTCTCACTGGTCGGTAATCTCGGTTTTGTAATCCAAGGCCAAAGAAAGCCTATGCTCTTTTTTCATTTCCATATAAGCCAAAGATAAGTGAGATTATCTGGCATTTGTCCTTCTCTCTCTACTTTTGCTTAACATGATACCCTCTAGTTCCATTAAGTTGTGGCAAATTGTATTATTTCATCTCTTACAAGTTTCACAGAGTTTCGTTAGGCATATACACCAAGACTTCTTGACTTCTTAGGTAAGTAACCTGATTTGGTGGGGTTTTTTTTGGGGGGGGGTTGGTTTTGGTTTTGGTCACAATGCACAGGGCTTACTCTTCACTCTACACTCAGGAATTACTCCTGGCAGTGCTCGGGAGATCATTTGGGATTGTGGGAATCAAACCTGGGTCAACCATGTGCAAGACAAATGCCCTATTGTACTATTTCTACTATGTCTCTGACCCCATTTAGGTTGGTAACTTTTAAATATAATAATTTAGCTATAATCCCTATAGTAGTAGATCTTATGATAAAATAACCACAAAGAAATTTCAATCTGCATTAGGTAGTAGTATTATGGGGAATAATATTGATAATGTGTTTTGACTGTTCTATGTATATTATAGGATTAGGCTGTAAATACTTGAATTAAGACCTCTAAGTATGAATATTTTCCGAGAGAAAAGAGATAAGAATAAAATTAAACAAGTTTAATCAACTCTATAATAATATATTCGAATTGGTTTATACCGTTAAGATGTCAACTGCTAACGTAAACAAACAATAACAAGTGCAAGCAAGGTAGCAACAAAAGGCCAAAGACAACACTGGGAGAACTGATCCATACAACTGAGTTTTTGTGGTGTGTGTGTGTGTGTGTGTGTGTGTAGGAAGAGTTTGAAAGGGAGGGGTTTTGGGAGAGAGAGATGGATACAGTGGGGATGAGTGGGACATTGGAATTATGTACATGGGAAATCATCACTAACAATATTAGAACACTAGAACACTAATATAATTAGAACACTAGATTTCACTGGCGAAAATCTAAAATGAAGTAGGCAAAGTAGAAAACAATATGACAACTTCTAAAAAATTTAAACAGAGCTACCACATGACCTGGCTTCTGGTAAGTCTTCTGAGTCTAAACACAAAAATCTGAAAAAAAAAAATTTAAACAGGAACTCAATGAGATATTTGTACACAGTTTTCATAGCTGTCTTTCTCACAATATTCATAAAGTAGATATAATCTAAGCAATAATCAGTAAAAGAGATAAACAAAATGTGATTGTTTGTGGTATATACACTTCTGAATTTTATTTAGCCCTAAAAGGGAGGAATTCTGACATGTTAGAACATGAATGACAGGTAGGGATATTATATTAAGTGAAATAGATTGCGAAAGACCAAATATTCTTAGAAACATTAAGTAGGATAGCAGACGTCTTAAGGATAAGAATGGAGATTTAGGTTTTAGTGGGCCTATACTTTCAGTTTAGGAAATTGAAAAAAAAATGGAGATGAATTGTGGTCATCGTTGCAGAACAGCATGAACACGTTCACATGCTATTCAACCATAGCTTTATTTTGGGCCACACCTAGTGATGCTCAAGTATCAGCCTTGGCTGTGAGGCTGTGAGATCAGGGATCACTGCTGGTGAAGATAGGGAGACCACATATGGTGGCAGGAATTGGACCAGACTGGCCAACATTCAAGGCACGTGCCCTACCCATGTACTACCTCACTACCTCTCTGGCCCACCCTTACTTTTTAAATGGTAAAATTTATTATTAACATTTTACTCAAAAATGTTTGGAGTGGAAATATCATAGCAACTCATTGTTTTTTGTTTTTTACAGGAAAAATAGGGCATTTCTGAGTTCTGTCTACTAAAAAAGGCCTAGAAATATTAACAACCTGACTGCAATGAGATCCTAACATCAATACTGTATTTCTAAATACTATAGCACAGCGGTTAGGGCGTTTGCCTTGCGCGCAGCCAACATGGCCAACTCGAGTTCAATTCCTCCGCCCCTCTCTGAGAGCCTGGCAAGCTACCGAGAGTATCTCGCCTGCATGGCAAAGCATGGCAAGCTGCCCGTGACATATTCAATATGCCAAACACAGTAACACGTTTCACAATGTCACTGGGCCCGCTGGAGCAAATCGATGAACAACAGGAGGATAGTGATAGTGATTCTCTTCTAAAAGGAAGTAATAAGAAATTTACAAAGAGGTCTCAAGATACCTTATTAAGTCCGGAAACTATGGAAGACAAATTATTGTATTAAGAGGGTCATAGGCCCAGGATATTGCCACCAGCAGGGGGTCAAAGTGTTCCTTCTTCCCCACATCCTCACCAACTCTTCTTGTTTTAAATTTTTGTGATGTACTTCAGTCTCACTGGTGTGAGGTGACATCTCATTGTTTTTATTTGTGTTTCTCTAATGATGAGTAATGATAAACATCTTTATATGCCTTCTGGCTCTCTGTATCTCTTCTTTGAAGAAGTTTCTGATGATCTCATCCCCCATTTGTAATGGGGCAAGTGTTTTTTTTTTGTTCTTGTAAAGTTCTACCAGTGCTTTATATCTCTTAGATATTAACGCCTTATCAGATAAGTCCTGTGCAAATAAAAAACAATATGGACATTTCTCAAAAACTGGGAATTTGGGGCTCGAGCAATTGCAGAGCAGGGGATGGGGGATAAGGGATGGGATGGGGAACCACACTTGGACATAGTGGAGGGAAGTCGACACTCTGTTGGAGGTTGTGGTGTTGGAATGTTTTGTTTTGCTCTTTCATGATATCCTGCCAGTAGCAATACTGTGTAAATCACAAAATAAACATGCTATGGCACTCAAAAGGAGAGAGAGGGAAATGCCCTGCCACAGAGGCAGGGTGGGATGGGGGCTGGGGGGGAGGGGATGCTGGGATCCGTAGTGGTGGGAAATGCGCACTGGTGGAGGGATGGGTGTTTGATCATTGTATAATCGAAACCCAAGCACAAAAATGTGTAAGTCTACAACTGTACCTCATGGTGCCTCACTATTAAAAAATAAATTAAAAAAAAAAGAAAAAATAAACATGCTATAATAAGCAGTAGATTGTTTAAAGGGCGGGGCAGTGGGGGAGGGGGAGACCATAGGAGCCATAATAAAGGTGCTTCAATTGTCCGAAGATGAGACACTGTGACCAAGGAAAAGAAGTATAATTTCTAGGAGCTGAAGGGATTAAGTTCAGGGATTAAGACGCTTGCTCTGGCCAATCCACAGCAACATGTGGTCTGCCAAGAATTGCTGGATATAGCCTTGATGGCCTCTGAGCAAAGCTTGGGTTGCCCAGGATCACGGGGCCTAAGCAAAACCTCATTCTTGGGCCCTCACAGGCCTGGTTGGTAGAAAATCATGGCGGGGGGAGGAGGGGGACGCGGGTCCTTTGACCTCCTGTGTACCACATATACAAACATATAAAAACACTAAAAAGAAAAAGAAAACTGCAATTATGGTTGAAATTAACCCAAACCATATACAAATCCATCTATTAATAATAATAATAATACCAAGGAAAAAAATCTGGAGATTGGGAGTGCGTCAATTTATTTTTGAGAAAATCAGAGGAAAAAATTCAATGTGAATCTTGCCTTCCCTGTATAAATTATCAGGTAATCAAATAACTGATGAAGTAGAAATTCGTTTTCCTTTTTTTTTTTTTTGTTTTTTGTTTGGGGCCACACCTGGCTCTGGGCTTAGGGATCACTCCTTAAGGGGATTTGAGGACCAACTGGGGTGCCAGGGATCAAACCTGTATGGGTTGCATGCAAGGCAAACACCCAAGCCATTGTACTATCCACTCTGGCCCTAAAAATTCATTTTTCATAGAAGAATCCTAACAAATATATTTAGAAAGAGGGATAGTCTGAATAACATTAAATGTTCTTAAGCAATCATAACCAACAGATGCCAAAATCATTTTCAAAAAGTTGATGGTGTATTTATCACGGATGAATCAGACTTCAACATAAAAATCAGCTATTTAATCTCAGCATTGCTAAATACCAAACCTCCAGATTAACCTCTAGTTTAGCAGAAACATTGGAAGGGGAAAACAAATCAATTAACCTCCATGAAAAAGCCACCAAGGAAACTCAGGATGTGGGGAATTTTATAAATTGCCTAATTGCCAAATAAATGAGTGAAATCTGTTGTGGAATATAAAAGGAATGGCCGAGATTAGTACCAGGAATTTTGCTCCATGGCTTGGAGGCCAGCCACACATGCTAGGGGAAAAGGGAGCTCAGATAGAGAAGGGAGCACCAAATAAAGGGTGTTGGGAGGATCCTTCCAGGATGGGAGAAGCATGCAGAAAGTAGACTATAGACCAAACATGATTGTCACCCATTGCCTCTTTTGCAAACCACAACACCCAATAAGAGAGAGAGAGTACAAAACGGAATGCCTTGCCACAGAGGCAGGGTGGGATGGGGGGTTGGGGGGTGGGAAGGATGCTGGGATCCATGGTGGTGGGAAATGGGCACTGGTGGAGGGATGGGTATTTGATCATTGTATAATTGAAACCCAAGCACAAAAATTTGTAAGTCTACAACTGTACCTCATTATGTCTCACTAATAAAAATTAAAAAAAAAAAAAAAACCTCCACTTAAAGCATGGGCTCACTTGAATCCTGGTATTTAGAACATCATCCTTTGTAATGCTAGTTGCAACTTGCCCAGTGGGCCTTCCTGGTTGAAACCTACAGCTGCGAAAATAGGACAGAAAATCATTCTGTCCTTTCTCGGGGCTTCATCAGAGCTCAGAGGCCTTTTCCTGCAGCCTCAGGTTCACTTTGCCGACTGCTAGTAACAAGTACTTAGCTGCACTGCACCAGTCCACATGAGTTCTCCCAGCTGTACGAATTCCTTCATCCCATCATGACGGCTCCAAGACTCTCTAGAGTCTCCGTCCACCACGTACTGGGGGAGACTGGGAAGTGAAGTGTCAAGGCCCCCTTTTTTCCGGACCACCCTGTGCAAAGGTTAAAGAGGAAAATAGGACAACATCCTTTTTCTTCTCCTTTTCTATTATGTAGTTCCCGCTGACCAGAAATTGGTGTTTTCCTTTGAAGTCCCCTACATCTTATTCTTCTTCAGTGATCAAGAGTGTACAGGCAGGGATGTCTTGCCTAGACTCAGAACAGAACTCTAAGCTGGGTCTTCCACTCCATAATTTGGGCACTCTGAAAGGGAAGTAAAAGAAAACAAAGCGTTATTTCTCGTGCGCACTGTCTTCCCTAGATAAAATCCAGTATAACACGGAATAAGTGGAATGTCCGTATATTTTTCTCCTTTAAATGTCTTCTGTAGTGGTTGGAGCGATAGTAGAGAGGGTAAGTGACATGCTTAGCTTACAGCTGATCTGGGTGTGATCCCAGCACCCCATATTGGTCCTCTGAGGCCCAGTAGGAGTCGTCCCTGGGCACGGAGCCAGGACTAAGCCTCCAGCACAGGCAGGTGTGGCCCAAACCAAAACAAGCTTTTTTTTTTTTTTTACCTTCTGTAACAAATACTATACTGCTAAGCATATAAGCTTCTTGACCTAGGAAAGAAAGAACAGGTCTTTAGAAAGGCAAAGAGAAATAGCGTAGTAATAAGTCTCATATTACTGACCACACACACAATAGGAATTCTGCATATTTCAAGCTTTACATATTTGTATATACTAATAATGAATGATTATGTCCTCGTTGTTAAAATTACTCTAGCCTGTTTTTAAAGTTAATCTTTGCCATCAAAACATAATTGTGCATTTGCTTATCATTTACTTTGGTGGGCAGTGACCCCAGGAGTCTCCCTGGGGGCCGTTCCTGGGAGCACTGGGCCCAACAGCACCTGAATTGGTGTCGGTGGGCCCCAAGGGTGACTCCTGTGAAGTGGGGAGGAGAAAGACAGTCACTTTCTCCCAATCTGCCTCTGCTACCCGGGACCCAGGGTTACTGGGTTCTTGTATCGTCTCGCAGAAAGGAATTTCAGGAGTAGATGAGCAGTGAAGTGACAGTTTTCATTTGGAGGTTTTGAAGGGAAAGAAGAAGAGAAAGTGGGAGAGAGTGGAAAGTAACGTGCTCAAGCGAGAACCCGGGCTTCTCCAAGGGAGGAGAGAGCCCCTACACACATTCCAGCATTAGTCATGACAGCATGAAAGTACATATCTCAAGAGGGGAGATGCGGGCCACACATGTGCTCAGTCACCACATGTGCTTGGCCACGTAGGCAGAAGTAGCATGTGGGCTGGGGCAGCACATGCCAGCACTTCCTTAGTTCAAGGTGGCCTTTTTAGGGTTTCTTCCAACCTGCCCCCATGAGGGGCTTCTACCTAGGTCCGTTGCTAGGTCCGTTGCTAGAGCTTCTACCTAGGTCCGTTGCTAGGGAGGTTACCGAGGGGATTGGGAGGGTGACGGTCTTCTTTGAAATTCTTTCCCTGGCTTTTGTTGCTGCAGGAGCTTCAATTGGAGGGGGTTGATTTAGCCTCCTCAGGGTCTGTTACAGACTGGCTCCAGTTCTCCAAGAGACCAGGGCTATGACTTCGAAGGAGATTTACTGCCATTGCCTTAGGAAGGGGCCTTCCCTATCTGCCTGCCTACACTGCATCAATTGGATGCTTACGTCTAGAGGTGCAGTGCTGAGGGCTACCAGGGTCACACCTAGGTACTGCTTGGCAATACCAATTGTACTCTGGGATACATTCTGTGCTGAGGATGAAACTCAGGGCCTCACTCACTCCAGAAAGTGCTCTCACAATTTCTATCTCCCTGACCTCTATTTATCATTTCCCCATATAATTCACTATGTTCTCTGCTGCATTTTTACAAACCGTAATATTACAAACCGTCTCCTACCCTATGCCTGACTGTCTCCACCAGGGCCCAACAGCTGAAGACCACCGAGGCCCAGCCAAGGCCATGCTGGGAGCACTCTCCACACACTTGGATGAGCCTCACGCATAAAAGAACTGACAGAGGAACCCGGGTGTGTGGGACCCGGGGCTGAGATCTCCAAGCCTGCACAGTTTGGGACTGGACCTGCCAGTAACTAGACAGTTAAACCCACCAACTGCCGTGTAACTCCAACAACGGCCAGGATCCAGAGATCATCACACTCAGCTCCTGGGAGAACAAGGCAGAGTCTCCTACCCTATGCCTGACTGTCTCCACCAGGGCCCAACAGCTGAAGACCACCGAGGCCCAGCCAAGGCCATGCTGGGACCACTCTCCACACACCTGGATGAGCCTCACGCATAAAAGAACTGGCAGAGGAACCCAGGTGTGTGGGACCCGGGGCTGAGATCTCCAAGCCTGCACAGTTTGGGACTGGACCTGCCAGTAACTAGACAGTTACACCCACCAACTGCCGTGTAACTCCAACAACGGCCAGGATCCAGAGATCATCACACTCAGCTCCTGGGAGAACAAGGCAGAGTCTCCTACCCTATGCCTGACTGTCTCCACCAGGGCCCAACAGCTGAAGACCACCGAGGCCCAGCCAAGGCCATGCTGGGAGCACTCTCCACACACTTGGATGAGCCTCACGCATAAAAGAACTGACAGAGGAACCCAGGTGTGTGGGACCCGGGGCTGAGATCTCCAAGCCTGCACAGTTTGGGACTGGACCTGCCAGAGTTACTGGCAGTTACACCCACCAACTGCCGTGTAACTCCAACAACGGCCAGGATCCAGAGATCATCACACTCAGCTCCTGGGAGAGAACAAGACAGAGTCTCCTACCCTATGCCTGACTGTCTCCACCAGGGCCCAACAGCTGAAGACCATCGAGGCCCAGCCAAGGCCATGCTGGGAGCACTCTCCACACACTTGGATGAGCCTCACGCATAAAAGAACTGACAGAGGAACCCAGGTGTGTGGGACCCGGGGCTGAGATCTCCAAGCCTGTACAGTTTGGGACTGGACCTGCCAGTAACTAGACAGTTACACCCACCAACTGCCGTGTAACTCCAACAACGGCCAGGATCCAGAGATTATCACACTCAGCTCCCGGAAGCGCGCGGCCGCGCGACATCTTATCATCTCATTCCTAATTCGGTCAAACTGGCAGGCTACCAAATGTAACATGCCCACACGGCAGAGTCTGGCAAACTCCCCGTGGTGTACCCAATATGCCAAATACCAGTAACAATGATGGGTCTCATTCTCCTAACCCTGAAAAAGCCTTGAATATGGCACTTTAAAAAAAAAAAATCTCAGGGCTAGGACGAAGAAGACGTTACTGGCACCTGCTCGAGGCAATCGACGAACAACAGGGTGGTCGTGATCGTGATCGTGAATATTTGATCAATCCACTGTCTTAGAAAATTAAGTTGTTTCCAACTAATCTAGGCTGAACAACCTGTGTGCAGAACTTCTGTATATCTGAAGTGATGGGGTGGGGCTGGAGTGACAGCACAGTGGTAGGGCGTTTGCCTTGCTTGCAGCCAGCTTGGCCGAGCTGGGTTCCGTTCCTCCGCCCCTCTCGTTAGCCCGGCAAGCTACTGACAGTATCTCGCCCACATGGCAAAGCCTGGCAAGCTATCCATGACATATTCAATATGCCAAACACAGTAACAACAAGTCTCAAAATGGAGACGTTACTGGGCCCGCTCGAGCAAGAGCAAATTGAAGAACAATGGGAGGACAGTGACAGTGTTTGGGGCGAGTGGGAGAGGAGGTGAATTTCTAGAGAAAGAAAGGTTGAATTGAAAAATGCAGCACTTTGGGGCCAGTATAAAAGCTCAAAGGGCTGGAGAATAAGCTTTGCAAACAAGAACTCCAGGTTCAGTCCTGTCCCAGAATGATCCCTTGAGTCCTGCCCCGAGTGACCCCCGCCCCAAGTTTGTTGGTTGTTGTCTAAAGAGCAAAGGAATAAAATAAGCAATACAGGCACACTGGGTGGAAGATATTACAATTTGCCTTATTATCCTTAGAAAAGTTAAAAAAAATTATACATCCATCCGCAGTGTGGAACGCTACCCATTTCTCCACTTCTCTTAACTTGTAATTTATGTTTCAAAATAAATTTACAGCTGTGAATTTTTAAATCTCTACTTCCTTAAGTGCTAGTAATATTTAAATTGTTTTAAAACGTTTCAAGTGTGTATTGACCTTTGTGTTTATAACTTTAAATGGTATCTTTGGTATCTTTGAAAGAGGAAAATAAGGTTCAGAGAGTTTAAATGACTTGTCCAAGGACAGATGCACTATTTATATGAAATTGATCATTTTTTTTCATAATCTAAAGTGAAACAGAAACTTTTTTTTTCCAGGTCAGGTTGTCATTGTCAAAGTGAGCAATAAAAGTCATGGGATAAAGTTCTCTTGAATCTAAGGGTTCGAGAACATTGAACTCTTGGATAATTGGTATACAAGTCATTCCAAGTTAAGCCATCTTTATAATATATTTCTCAAAAAAGTTGTTAAAATATTAAATGAATTTTATTATTTCATTTATAACTCCTAAACAAATTAAATTCAGATCAAGATCAAATCAGGAAGACATCAAATTTGAATGTGCTTATAGCCTCCTTCTTACCCTCCAATGGTCATGAATGATCTCACATCTGTGGAAGATGGAGACTATCATATCTTATAATTACTTTCTTCCCATTACCACAGCATAAGGATGAAGAAGCCAAACATATTTGTGTCATAGTCATAGAACGGAACCATTAAAAATTTTCTAGATCAACTAAGAGTCTGATAAAAATACTCTGAACGTCTTCTTTTCATGTATAACAAAATTAACATATACTGCCAGGCATGTCACCCGCTGATTTTACTTCATGTGGTAAATTCAGTATTTTCTTTCTTTAAGAGAGCCCATGAGTCAACCAGTTAAAAAGAATTTTAAAAAGTCAATAACAACAAAGGAAACGCAAGCATTACTTAAGTGTATAACACAAAAGACACAATGACAAAATATAACCTAAGAAGAATTTACCAAGTCTTATTTCAGCAAGTTGAAAGAATTTAAGGAACCAGTGGAGAAAGGAAATATAAACATCTAGAGGAAAAACGAAGCACAAATCTTTTTTATCTTTGATTTATTTTTATTTTTAATGAATCACCATGAGGTACAGTTACAGACTTACAAACTTCATGATTACATTTCAGTCATACAATGACCAAGTACTCATCCCTCCACCAATGCCCATTCTCCACCACCAATGATCCCAGTATCCCTCCCGCCCTTCTCCATCCCCCGCCTGCCTCTGTTGCAGGAACATTTCCTTTTACTCTCTCCTTTGGATGTTATGATTTGCAATATGGGTACTAAGTGGTCATTATGTTCAGTTCATAGTCTACTTTCAGCACGCATCTCCCATCTTCAGTGTGCCCTCCAAGCATCATTTACTTGATGGTCCCTTCTCTATCTCAGCTGTCTTTTCCCCCAGAATGTGAGGCCAGCTTCCAAGAGATGCACTTAGCATGATACTCTCTACGTTGATCCACTTATATGCAAATTTCATGACTTCATCTTTTCTAACAGCTGCATAGTATTCCATTGTGTAGATTTACCAGAGTTTCTTTAACCAGTCTCCTGTTTTTCGGCACTCAGGTTTTTTCCACGTTCTGGCTATTGTAAATAGTGCTGCAATAAACATACAAGTGCAGATATCATTTCTACCGTAATTTTTTTGTATCTCTGGGATATATTCCCAGAAGTGGTGTTGTTGGGTCAACTGCGAGCTCAACTTCTAATTTTTTGAGAAACATCCATATTGTTTTCCAAAAGGACTGAACCAGTTGGCATTCCTACCAGCAGTGAAGGAGAGTCCCCTTCCCCTCACATCCACGCCAACACTGGTTGCTTTTATTCTTTTGTATGTGTCAGTCTCTGTGGTGTGAGATGATATTTCATAGATGTTTTGATCTGCATCTCCCTGATGATTAGTGATGAAGAGCATTTTTTCATGTGCTTTTTGGCAATTCAGATTTCTTCTTTGAGAAAGTTTCTGTTCATTTCATTGCCCCATTTTCTGATGGAATTGGGTATTTTCTTCTTATAGAGTTCAATCAGTGCCTTGTATATCCTTGATAGTAATCCCTTATCAGATGAGTATTGGGTGAACATCCTTTTCCATTCTGTAGACTGCCTTTGTGTTCTGGTCACTGTTTCTTTTGAGGTACAGAAGCTTCTTAGCTTAAGGTGGTCCCATTTGTTTACCTTTGTTTCCACTTCCTTGGTCAGTGGTGTTTCATCTTTGAAGATATCTTCAGCTTCAATGTTGTGGAGGGTTTTGCCGACCTTTCCTTCAATGTACCTTATGGATTCTGGTCTGATGTTGAGGTCTTTAATCCATTTTGATCTCATTTTTGTGCATGGTGTTAGGTAGAGGTCTGAGCCCATTTTTGTTGCATGTAGCTGTCCAGTTTTCCCACCACCATTTGCTAAAGAGGCTTTCCTTGCTCCACTTCAAATTCTTCTTTCCTTATCAAAGATTAGATGATCATATATTTGAGGGTGGGTGTAAGGATATTCAACCCTGTTCCATTGGTCTGCGGCTCTGTCTTTGTTCCAATACCATGCTGCTTTAATTGTTTCCGCCTTGTAGAGTATGAGGTTGGGGAAGGTGATGCCTCCCATCTTTTTTCCCCAAGAATTGCTTTGGCTAATTATGGGGGCTTGTTGTTCCATATGAATTTCAGGAGTGTTTGATCAATTTCTTTGAAGAATGTCATGGGTGTCTTTATAAGGATCGCATTAAATCTGTATAATGCTTTGGGTAGTATTGCCATTTTGACAATGTTAATTCTCCCAATCCATGAGCCGGAGATGTGTTTCCATTTCCTTGTGTCCTCTTTTATTTCTTGAAGTAGTGTTTTGTAGTTTTCTTTGTACATGTCCTTTGCTTCCTTAGATAAGCTGATTCTGAGGTATTTGATTTTCTGAGGCATGATTGTGAACAGGATTGCTTTTTTCATATCACTTTCTTCTCATTATCTTATGATTTGCGTTTATCTTATGATTTTCTCATTATCTTATGATTTTCTCATTATCTTATGCATTTGTGGCCCTGTGACATCTTATTATCTTATTTTGAGCAATAGCACAGTGGTAGGGCGTTTGCCTTGCACGCGGCCAACATGGCCGACCCGAATTTGATTCCTCCGCCCCTCTCGGAGAGCCCAGCAAGCTACCGAGAGTATCTCGCCCACAGAGCCTGGCAAGCTCCCCGTGACATATTCAATATGCCAGACACAGTAACAACAAAGTCTCCAATGGAGACGTTACTGGGCCCGCTCGAGCAAATCGATGATCAATGGGAGGGCCTTTCCTTTGGAGAACCTGGCAGGCTACCAAAAGTATCCTGCCCGCAGGGCAGAGTCTGGCAAACTTCCCGTGTTGTACTCAATATGCCAAATACCAGTAACAATGATGGGTCTCATTCTCCTAATCCTGAAAGAGCATTGAAATGGCTCTTTTAAAATCTCAGGGCTAGGAAGAAGGAGACGTTACTGGTGCCTGCTCAAGGAAATTGACAAACAACAGGATGATCATGATCGTAATTCTTCTCATTATCTGCACATAGGAAAGCCATGGACATTTGGGTATTGATTTTATAGCCTGCAACTTTACTATACAAGTCTATTGTTTCTAGGAGCTTCTTGCTAGAGGCTTTAAGGGTTCTCTAAATATAGGATCATATCATTTGCAAATAGTGAGAGCTTGATTTCTTTCTTTCCTATCTGGTGTCTTAATATCTTTTTCTTGCCTAACCGCTATTGCAAGTAGTTTCGACACTATAGTGAATACAAGTGGTGAGAGTGAGCGTCCTCGTCTTGTCCCTGATCTTAAAGGGAAGGCTCTTAGTTTTTCCCCATTGAGGATAATGTGAGCTATAGGCTTGTGGTAGATGGCATTGACTATACTGAGGAAAGTTCCTTCAATACCCATTTTGGTGAAACACAAATCTTAACAATTCTTTCCACTTGACTTTTCATCTCTCATCCCTGGAGAGTAGAGTGCTGTTCTGGGCACTCAGTGGTTAAGTTCTATTCAGGCATAGCTTACAAAGGAAACACTGGTATCCAGTTTCAGATCATCTGCTTCCATGATTACCAGAGGTCAAGAAAGTAAATAACAAATAGAAAGCAATAGAAATAGCAGATATTCTTGTCTTCAACAGAAAAATCATATAGAATTAGTCATCAGCAACAGCAATGAAGAGATAGTTTGAGAATTCAACCAAACCCCCCCAAAAGTATCAGTTTCCATTTGAGCATAGTTCTTTGGGATATCAAAATGCTTCCGAATACAGTGAGATAGATTACTTTTATGTTTTTATTTAGGTGTAATTTGTGTACAATGTTATGATAGTCCCAAGCATTCAACATAATAATTAGATTTTGTCTAAAACTTTTTTTTGCATCTATCAAGATGTTATTGCAGTGTAGCACAGTGATTTACTTGCAGAAGTTGAATGATGCTTGTATTCATAGAATAAATCCTGTTTGATCCGTGTTTACTTATTTAATGTATAGATGAATTGGATTTCTGAATATTTTCCTGAGAATTTTTACATAGAATTTAATGATAAAAATGCATGGATTTTCATCATTCATCTGGTTCTTTCATATAATCATCCTATTTTTTTATTGTGGAATTCTTATCTTTTTTGTTTTTTATTTTATTTTTATAAAGTTGTTCACAACATTGTATTTCCCCCAAGATTGATTGCCTTCTACTTTAAACCTCATCAAATGTGGTGTGCCATTCTTGCTATGTTAGTGGTGTCATGAGTATAAGATGTCCAGTGATAGATTCACTTGTGGGTGAAGCTTCTCCCAGCACGTAGAGAGCAGCCGTGAGCATGGCAGTGGTTGAATTCTAGAGGTTTTCAGCTGCCAGAACTGGGTTCGCTGGGGTGGAGAAGGGTCTCACCCACCCACCCCCCTCAGGGTTGTCCTCAATGAAACACACTGGCGGGATCTGGAGGCATGGCTAGGGCGTATTGTTCCGTGCTCTCTTCAGAGAGATTTATTGTTGAGTCTGGATCTGGCTGTTGATGAGATTATATGGTGCCAGAGGCAGCTTGTGGGGTGACTGAATTTCTTATCTGTTTTGGCATCATAGTCATGTGATTGCTTCAGGTGATTTTGGAAATGTTTCCCTTCTCATACTTTTTCTAAGTGATTCTAATGGATTAATATTAGTTCTTATTTGAATGTTTGCCCTGATACTATCAGTTACTGAATTTTTGTTTGTTTGGGAAACAGTTTGGTTACAGGGTATGTTTGGAAACGTGTTTATTCTCCTTAGTAATTCTCAGTCTGTTCAGATTTTCTGTTCTGTCATGATTCAATCTCAGCAGTATGTATGTTTCTATAAGATTATCTATTTCTTCTAGATTATTCAGTTTGTGGGCACATAATTGTTCATAGCAGCCTCTTATGATCTTTTGCATTTCTTTGTTTCAGTTGTAACATCTCTTTGGTATCTTATTTTGAGTTCTTGCTCATTTTTTCTTGGTGAGTATTGGCACAGACTTGTACATGTTTCTAAAAATCTGAGAAAAACAGCTCTTGGTTTCATTGATCCTTTCTATTGACTTGCTCATCTTTATTCCATATTTTATGCTATGATCATTGCTACTAACTTTAGGTTGTTTTCCTTATTTTCTAGCTCATTAATGTGCAAAATTGCATTATTTTTTAAATTCTTGATGTAGCCATTTATTGCTATGGACTTCCTATTAGAACTGCTTTTGCAACATTTTATTTTATTTATTTAATTTATTTGTTTATTATTTATTTTAGTATAGGAGTTTGTCTCAAAATATTTTTATTTCTCCTTTGATTTCTTCATTAGCCTCCCCCTTTCTAAACTGAATCACTGTGAGACACAGTTACAAAGCTTTCATGGTTTTTTTTTATTAGTGAAACACCATGAGGTACAGTTATAGACTTACAAATTTTTGTGCTTGGGTTTCAATTATACAACAATCAAGTACCCATCCCTCCACCAGCGCCCATCCTCCACCACCATGGGTCCCAGCATCCCTCCTACCCCCCGCCCCCTCATCCCACCCTGCCTCTGTGGCAGGGCATTCCCTTTTGTTCTCTCTCTCTCCTTTTGGGTCCTGTGGTTTGCAAGAGAGGCATTGAGTGGCAATCATGTTTGGTTTCAAAGCTTTCATGTTTGAGTTTCAGTCATGCAATGATCGGACACCCATCCCTCCACCAGTGCACATTCTCTACCACCAATGTTTCCAGTATACTCACCCCTTTCCAGCCCTTCCCCTGCCTCTATGGCAGACAATTTCCCCCATACTCTCTCTCTCTCTCTCCCCTTGGTTAGCCCTTGTTTTCACTCACCGAACAGATGTGAATTTTATACAATTAATATCTAGTTTCCTATCACTATGATTAGAAAAAATGACTGATGCTATTTCAGTTGCCTTAGATTTATTGATCCGTATGTAGTTTAATATTCAATATGTCCTAAAATGTTTCATAAATGACTGAGAACTTGTTTTCATGGCTTTTGTAGGATGTTAGTGCATGCATATCAATTACAATTTGAGTGTGGCATTGAAAGTTATGTGCCCTTATTGATTTCCTACTCATTGATGTAAGTGAGATGTAAAAGTCCCTGGGAATGATCTTTCTACCAGTTTCTCCCTTTAGATTCGTGATTCATATACGCACATTCACTTCTTTTGGATACATCACTATTTACAAATGTCCTATTCTTTGCTTGGATTGACACTTTTATCATTATATAACTCATATGGTATGTCTTTTATTATAGTTTTGAAAAATCTATTTCGTTTTATTTACAAAATTCAGCTATTCCGGGTTTATTTTGGTTTCTATTTGAATGGATCATTTTTAAAATTCCTTCACTTTGTTTGTGTGTGCTGTTCCATACAATGTGAGTCTATTTTAAGAAGTATACAGATTGTATTATTATTTATTTTACCATTTTACTTATTTATTGGTTTGGAGGTCACGCTCAGCGATGATCATGGCTTCTTCCTCGCTCTGCACTCAGGAATTACTTCTGGCGATGCTCAAGGGACCATATGGGACGCTGTAGATCAAACCTAGATCAGCTATGTGCAGGTCAAGTGCCCTACCCCCTAACCTATCACTTTGGCTTCTTGTTTTATGTTTTTATTGAGGGATCAAGTCTGCTACTGTTTAAAGCAATTATTTTAGCTATGCATTTTTTTGCCATTTGGTTCATTTTTTATGGTTATTTTATTATTACTCTGCTCTCTTCTATTCTTGATCTTTTTCTTTGAATGTTGATGAGTTTTTGGAGGTATACTTAGATTCCTTTATCATTGTCTTTTGTATCTACTATAGATTTTTGTGGTTACCTTGAAATTTACATATAAAAATTTACATTTATGACAGTCTATTTTAAGTTGATAACAAATTTGAATAAATTCTAAAGTTCTACATTTTTGCTGTTCTCCACAGTAGTAAATGTCATATTTTACATACTTTATATAATATTTTGCATATTTTATCATGTATATTTACTGTAGTTATTTTTACTTTCATGCTAGCTTTTTAAGTGATTGATCTGCTATCATAATGTGTCTGGTAAGCCTCATTTAATGATAATAAATTTCATTCTTTCATGACTGTCTGGAAAAATTTTTATCTCTCCTTTAATTTTGGCAGAGTAGTTTTGATTGGAAGATTTTCTTTCGGCACTCTGAATTTATTATTACATTCGATCTGAACTGCAAAGTTTTTGCTAAAAATAATTTGTTCATAGTTCTTTTTAAAATTTTTATTATTGAATCACTGTGAGATAGTCACAAGCTTTGAAGTTTGAGTTTCATTCATACAATGATCAAACACCCATCCCTCCACCAATGCACATTCTCCACCACCAATGTCCCCAGTATACCCCCCCTTTCCAACCCTCCCCTGCCTCATGGCAGACTATTTCCCCCATACTCTCTCTCTACTTTTGGGCATTATGGTCTGTAGTACATATACTGATATACTGAGAGGTTATCCTGTTTGGTCCTTTATCTACTTTAATTTGCTTATAATCTTATGGAGTTTTCTTGCATGTTTTTCTTTTGTATTCTTTTTTGTTATTTGTTTCATTGCCTTTAAAATTTGCCTTTAACTTACTGTGTCTTCAAGCCTCATGATTATTTCTTCTTCTTTCAGATACCGATGTTGGCCCAGTCACATTGTTGGTTTTTTTTTATAACTTAGTAATTATATTTTTTTGACCCTGCAATTTTTGTTACTTTATTTTCTCTCACTTTACTGATATGGTCATCATATTCATCCACTAATTTCCAGAGTTTTCTGAGCATCTTATGACCATTACTTTACATTTTTTATCAGAAAATAACATTCCATATCTTTAAGGGTTCCTGGCCCCCCACAAAGGCTTTATCTTGTTCTTTCATTTGAAATGTAAACCTATGTTTATTCATTTGTCTGAACTCTGATTTTGTTTCTTTGCATTAGATAAAACAGCCACTCTTTTTGCAGGTGAACCTTATCACTCAACCCTGCATAACTCTTGATTGTCTCTCATCCTGTGTGATTATCTAAGCTAGCTGTTTTGTTTTTAATATCTCTCAGTAGTCCAGGGCGTGTCAATAATTATCAGTGGCTCAAAGGGGAATATCTCATCACTTAGATGAGTCTGATTCAAAGTCAGACCTGCAGACAGCAGATTTTTTTAAAAACACAAATACAAATTCCACTAGCCTCCAGAGTCAGGTGACCTGGAGAGGTTCCCTGAGTGGCAGTCACAAATATCTTGGTTCCAGGGCCTATGTAAGCCCCCTTTTTATTTATTTTTTAAATCTTGGTGGTGAAAGGTTAGAGGGACAATGAATTGAATCGAGAACTTCACTCACATGAGGCATGAGCTTACCATTGAGCAACATCCCCAGTCCCTGTAAATGCCTTTTGTGGCGATAACAGGAGATTATAGGGAGACAAAGGGAAAGAGAAAAGAGGGCAGCCCTTAGCCCTTGTTCCCTGTGAGCTTCTCTATCAACTCCTAGATGTGTCTCAAACTTGAAGTTTGCCCCTAGTTTGGTGGTCTGGAATAAGGGCACAGGCTTTTTTAGAGAAACACTGGGTCAATGTCACAGTCTATAGAGCCTTGGCAGATAGCTGGTTAAGAATCATCTAATTTTTAGGTCTTCTATGTATATCATGTATATTTTTAGGTCTTCTATGTATATCGTGTCATCTGAAAATAGTGATAATTTGACTTATTTTTCAATTTGGATCCCTTTGATTTGTTTTTCTTGTTTGATTGGTCTAGCCAGGGCTTCTAATATGATCACTTAATCACTTAATCACTTAACTTCCCGTTAATCATCGATTTCCTCGAGTGGGTGCCAGTAACATCTCCATGTGTCCCTGTCGCGTGCTAGTATAGCCCAACAGCGTTTGTTCGCTCTAGGAACATGAAGGGCCTCAAACCGATCGCTCATGATCTTGATGAAGAAGTCTGACCATCTGGTAGGTGGGCGGCCACGCGGTCTTTTGACATCCCGTGGAATCCAGTCGGTAACAGCTCTAGTCCAGCAGTCGTCTTTAAATCTCATTACGTTACCAGCCCATCTGATTTTCGACACCTTGGCAAATGAGACAGCGTCCCTGATTCTTGATCGTCGACGGATGGATGTCAGAACTCCGGATTCTTTCTCTCATTTGAGTGAAACGTGATATTCCAAGCATAGCTCTTTCGATTCTTCTTTGGGAGACCTGAATAGCGTTCTTCTATTAATTACAACTGGTCTCTTTCACCTGACCCCTTTCTAAAACGATATTGAATAAAAACTGAGACGCTGTAAAAAAAAAAAAAGAATCATCTAATTTTTAAAGTTTCAGGGCAGGGATTAGAACCAGATGGCAACCCGAGTCAACTCAGGGGCGTCCTCTGGATGGCGGCCACAGACTCTAGACATGAAACCAGGGTAGCAGATATGTGCCGAAGCTCTTTCCAAGAGACACGGTGCTCTGGAGCATAGCAGAGAAAGAGCACAGATATGGTGCATTATCGACTGAAACATGGTGAATGGAGTTGCAAAGGAGGAAGTGCAAAAAATGAAGGAAGAGGGCTGGAGAGATAGCACAGCGGGTAGGGTGTTTGCCTTGCACGCAGCCAACCCAGGTTCTAATCCCAGCATCCCATATGGTCCCCTGAGCACTGCCAGGATAATTCCTGATTTCAAAGCCAGGAGTAACCCCTGTGTATGGCCAGGTGTGACCCAAAAGGGAAAAAAAATAGAGGAAGAAAGAAAAATGGGAAGGCAGGAGAAGTAAAACAAAGAAAAAGAAAAGAAAGGAAAAGAATAGGATAAAAGAATGGCGCCCACAGGGTTTAGCAGGACAGAAGGAAAGCAGTGAGGGGTATTTGCCTGCTGATTTGTGACGAAATCATCTGTGGCAAAGGTGAAACCAATTCTCTCCCTGTGATGAATAACCTGGGAGGCCCCTGTCCAGAAAACCCAGGCTTTAAATGATCATATGCGTGCATTTCACAAAGAGTCCAGGTGACTTATCAAAGGGGTGCTCCTGTACTAGTTCTTAGTGTGAATGAACCCATGTGAAAGCCCATTGAAGTCACTTTTCAGTTTAACGCAGCCCCATGAGACTGGTGGTCATGAACCCCAGTGGTTTTTTAATTCTAAAAGTTTTTGGGTTTATCTTTCAAGGTAGATCTCCCAATGTGGGCGATGTATCAATTTGCCTTCAGGATCAAACTCTTGGTTTTGAATTCCCTCCCTCCCATTTGTAAGTCATTGCCATAATGTGGTTGGGATCTGCGGTAAGATTGTGTCAGCCTTTCCTCCTTGCTTCTCATTTTTCCCATTTGTAGGAATCACTTCAATGATTTTTACTTGTTCTTTTTTTGGGAGGAAATTGATACAGATATTGTTGTAGATTGGTCATATCTGTTGAGGGAGGAGAGTTCAGGATCCTGTTACATCTCCATCTTGAACCAAAACTCCTCGATGGATGAATTCTTAATGATATTATTTAAAATAAAACATATAGGATGGAGTGATAGTACAGTGGTTAGGGCACTTACCTTGCATGAGGTCAACCTAGTTCGATCCCCAGCATCCCATATGGTCTTTAGGCCAGCCCACCAGGAATCACCCCTAAGTGCAGGATCAGAAATAAGTCCTGAGCACTGCCAGGTGTGGTCCAAAATCAAAATTAAAAAAACTGACTAACTAACTAAATAAATAACATACTGCAAGAGTATTATTCTGAATATATGTCCCTCTTTTAAGAGATAGTGGTAAAATAAATAGTTCATGCATTTAATTTGAGCCAGTCCACCTAACTTAACCTTCATTCTCTCCTTACTAATGAAAGAAACTTTAGCAAGCTACAAAACCTCCAATTCCTCGGTTGTAAAATGAAGATGAGGATCACAAACAAATCACAAATCATCCTGTTATTCATCGATTGCCTCAAGCAGGCCCCAGTAACGTCTCCTTCATCCTAGCCCTGAGATTATATTCAAGGCTCTTTAGGAGAATGAGACCCATCATTGTTACTGGTATTTGGCATATTGGGTACACCAAGGGGAGTTCGCCAGACTCTGCCCTGTGGGCAGGCTACATTCAGTAACCTGCCAGTTTGTCCAAAGTAGGAATGAGATAATAAGATGTCCGGGATCTGGTTTTTATAGTCTCAGAGTCTTGGCCGCTGATGGGATTACACGGCGCCAGGGGGCCAGTTGGTGGGTGTGACCCCCGCCTACTGGAATTTGGAGGATCTGGGTGGAGGATGCTCGGCCCAAATCCGAGTAGGCTCGGAGATCTCGGCCCCGGAACCCGCGTGACTTTGTCCCTCTGCCAGTACCTTCATGTGTGCGGAGAGTGGTCTCAGCATGGTGGTGGCTGGTCCTGGAGGTCTTTGGCTGCCGGAGCCCTGGTCTGGGCGGGGAGGAAAGCTCAACCCGCTCCCCTCCAAGGGGTCCCGGCGAGTGAGGACAGTCAGGCGCGGGGGCAGAAGACTGCACTCTTCTCTTCCGGGATCTGGTTTATATAGAAGATGAGGATAACACACATATTTTATTTAAAGGCACAGTAGCAACTGCATAGAAAAGAGGGCGCTCTATCAGCATGAAAACAGCTTAAACCAGGCATGATTCCATACACATGAACATCCCAACGATCAAATTTCAAAAAGAGGATGTAGAGGTCTGGTTTTGTGCCCAACAGAGATAGGGTGATGTAAGAGTTTATAATATTGTAGTTGGTTGTTTTATTTTTAAAAATCTCATGCTTACTCTTTTAAAAAAAATTTTTGTTGAATCACTGTGATATAGAGCATTACAAAATTGTTCATGATTGTGTTTCAGTCATACAGTGTTCTAACGCCCTTCCCTCCACCAGTGTAATTTCCCAGCACCTGTGTCCTCAGTTTCCCTCCCACCCCTTCCAGCCACCCCCCACTCCAGCCTACCAGCCTACCTCTATGGTAGGCTCTTCTTCTTCTCTCTCTCTCTCTCTCTCTCTCTCTCTCTCTCTCTCTCTCTCTCTCTCATTTTAGGCATTATGGTTTGTGATACAGATGCTTAAAGGTTATCATGGCTATCCTTTCACCTGCTTTCAAGACTTAGTTCTTGTCCAGAGTGATCATTTCCAACTAGTGTTGTCATAACGGATCCTCCTCTCTTAACTACGATCCATCTCTCACCTCATTGGCCAATCACTGACCAATTCTCCTGGCCCGTTTTCCCTGGCGTTGGGCTTTGGTGTCATACTAATTTTTTTATATCCCACAAATAATTGCAGTCATTCTATATCCCTTTCCTTCTGACTCATTTCACTCACCATGCTTGCTCTTAAGGGGATAAGGTAAACAAAGCAAACAACCAGCACACATTACATGTACAGAAAATGGCAGAGAAATGTCCCTGGGGTTGTGTTTATATGCATTTTTAATATGGTAGTGAAGAAGACGCTGACACTGTCTCTATTCTTCCTGCCCGAGATTGTCCAGCCATGGGCAAGGGCCTCATGAGCTCAAAACTAAGAAGTTTCTGTTTGGGCTGAATAGAATAAAAAGAATCTCTTGAGTTGGTTTCTCCCAGGGAGAGGTTGTCACATACTCCAGACTGTAAACCTCAGGCGAGTATGTTAGCTTTTCCTAGCACCAGGGAATCTTTTCAAGTTTTTTCGAAATTGGGAGTGGGCAATGGGTTGCCAGTTGATATGACAGCCATGGTGCCTCACCGCCACAATATTGTGCAGGGAACTGATTCTTCTAATAGCCCCAGGAGGTAACAAGAGACCCAGCGTCCTTAACTTATGGGAATCCAAGGGGTGTGTATGTGTAAAGTGATTTAAATAATTTCTTACACAAGATAAGTGCTTTACAATATTATTTTTATAAATATAAAGATAATATGACTATTATAAAATAATATAAATATAATATAATAAATATAAAGAGAAATCTTAATTTATCTTGATTACCAGTTTAATAGAACTTCCACATAGCAGAATCATCAACATAGTTTATCATTTACTTGGCTGAACCACTTAGAACTTTTTAATTTCTTCATTTTTACCTTGAAACTGGAAGATTTTCATTCCTTCAAGATAAAATCCAAAGAGAAATTTACATCTCAAGATTATTTAGATTTTATTAATCTTTTCATCTCACTGCTTAAATAGCACTAATTATTAGAAAGATACAAATGAGTCTGCACGATATGAATTTTAGGTATGAGAGCACAACAGATTTAGCTTCACTGACACTCCAAAGTGTTAATTACAATTGATGAATACGGAAGGGTTTCTGAGGGTCTGAAGTGGTTCAGAACAGTCAGGCCATGAGAGGGGAAATTAGAAGATGCCCGCAGAGGTCGAGTCCAAGTGAAAAGGAGTGATGGCAGTCGTGTGTCAAGCACTGTTCTTGGCTGTCATTCACCTTATTATATTCAGTGCCTCCATGAGGAAATGCTAGTATACCCTCCCTTTAAAAGCTGAAGACACTGAGGCACAAAAAATGAAGCCACCTGCTAAGTATTATCCAGCTGGTAGTGATGGTAGGAGGGATTTAAACATAAATCGCCCATCCCCCAACTCAAGCAGAAGTGTCTTACTTCACTTAAAAAGGTTATGGGGCACAACTTCATCTTAGGTGTTTGCATTTTTTCTGTCTTCAGGACTTGTTTAGTTTTTAGTGTGTGTGAGAGGGGGAGTGGGTGGGAGGTCATAAGAAGTGCACAGAGAGCCCGGGGGCTGCTCTCGGAGATACTTAGCCTGATTGTGCCTGGTAAGCTCGAGCTTTCTAAGTTAATTGCATAACCCCTGTGTAGTAAATTCAATTTTACTATAACTGTAAAGGATGTGACTATACTTGCATTAGATGCTTGGAAAAATATGAGAACACAGGAAAAATATTCAAAAAATATATCATAGATGACTATTATCAAAATTTTGGTTTGTTTTCTCCTTATCCACTGTTGTACGAAATGTCCTCTGGTTCAGCCTCTATGTAAAGCAATATGAAGAGCTCTCTCAGAATAGGACTAGAAATTCCATATGACCCAGTGGTACTACTTGGCATCTATCACTAAAATACAAAAAACAAATATTAATTCAAAGTAATATATGCACAACTATGTTCATTGCAGCACATAGTTTAAAGGCCAAGACATAGAAACAACCCAAGTGCCCAACTGTGGATGAGTAGATCAAGAAGTTGTGAAATATATTTATATATAACAACAAAAGTCTCCAATAGAGACGTTACTGGGCCCACTCGAGCAAATCGATGAACAACGGGAGGACAGTGACAGTGATATGTATACACATATATATATATATATATATTTGATGGGTGTGGAACTCATCATTAACAGTATTATAAATCACAGTGCCTCGATCAACAAAAATAAATTTTGATTTCCTTCTAGACTTTCTAAATACATGGTTCTGCTTTATATATTTATTTTATATAGACTTTCTAAATACATGGTTCTGCTTTATATTTTATATATTTGTGTTCTTGACGAAGAAGTCTGACCATCTCATAGGTGGGCGGCCACGCAATCTTTTGATGTCCCGTGGAATCCAGTCGGTAATGGCTCTAGTCCAGCAGTCATCTCTAAATCGTTCAGGTCAAGGCCCTGAACGATCGGTTTGAGGCTCTTCGTGTTCCTAGAACGAACAGATGACATTGGGCTACACTAGCACGCGACAGGGACAGATGGAGATGCTACTGGCGCCCGTTTGAGCAAATCGATGAGTAAGGGGATATCAAGTGATCAAGAGATATGTTTGTGTTCAAAGTATATAGACAATATCAAAGTGTATATGCAATATCCTCCCCTCCCATAATGTAACATGGTCTATCCCATGCTATTAGAACTGTCATAAACTTTCTTTATATAAGGTACAAGAGGTGTACCATTACACAGCAGTTCCATCACTCAGTTTCTTTCATGTTGGCCTCTGACCGTTCCAGCAGCTCTCACAGTGGGGCAAAGATGACCTTTTTCCTGTCTTTCTTGGTAGTTTCAAGTTTCTCAAACCTCATAAAACCTTCCTCAACCACACCATGCTTTGGTCTTTCTCTTGATCATACCTCCTCTCAAAATGTACTTTCTAGAAGGAAGCTGATAAATGTATTCATATTGAAGTTAACATGGTTCATTCGTTAATTTTCTCCTTAAAGAGAAGTTTATCAGTTTAGGTCAAAAACTCTGCAGTTAAGACCACAACACCCAAAAGGAGAGAGAGAACACAGGGGATTGCCCTGCCACAGAGGCAGGGGGGGATGGGAGGATGGGGTGGGGGGATATTATCCATGGTGGTGGAAAATGGGCACTGGTGGAGGGATGGGTATCTGATCATTGTATAATCGAAACCCAAGCACAAAAAATTGTAAATCTACAACTGTACCTCATGGTGTTTCACTAATAAAAAAAAATCTAATAAAAAAAATTTCACATAAATAAAATTATACTTCAGAAAAAAAAAAACTCTGCAGTTAGTCGTCAGAAACTAGAGTCTGGATAATTTCCCCAGCTTCCCTGAAATCAGAGACTAGATCCCACAGTAGGACAAGCCGGAGCTGAGGTGAAGACAGCCTAGAGCTGCAGAGGTAGTGATGGGGTAAAGGAGAAGGTTTTCGAAACGAATGCAAGAGAGAAAACGAATTGAGCCGCAGAGTGCATTTTATCTGGATTAGTTTCTCGGACTCACCTCAGTGGGCCTTCCCAGGCTCTGTGGCCTTAGTGATAGACTCACCTGCTCTCCCAAACAGCTCCATCTAGTCCTCCGTCCTAATTAACATGGTCCACAGCTTTGAGGGCCTTTGGCAACCATGATCAGACGTTTAATTCCAAGAGCAACCATTCCAAGCCCTTTGCCTATACTCAGCCCTCTGGCTTTACCTCCCACCATTCAGGGACGGGAATTAAGGGGGCTTGAGCGATAGATAGCACAGTGGAGAGGGCGCTTGCCTTGCACTTGGGGTCCCAGATTCCATCCTCAGCATCCCACCGTGATCCCTGAGCACAGAGTCAGGAGTAAGCCCTGAGCATCGCTGGGTGTGCCCGTCCCCCCCCAATCACACACAAAACAAAGAGGAGAGTTAATTCCAGGTTGGACGTAGAGGGTGGGCGGTGAATTATAGGACTCGTGGGAGCATTCAGGATGCCTGCTCTATTTCAGCACTTTCTACTTTCTTAACATGATGCTGCCGCGGCGTGCGCCAAAAATAAGGGGTCGAGCTCAATTTCCCCCAGCTCCCCGGGACGGGTACCACGTCGTTAGGTCTGTGCCTGGTGTGGAGGGAAGCCAAGGGAGTGCAATGGGTGGGCAGAGTCTGAGGTCTCAGGGTGAGAGCGAGGAGGAAATGCTCCAAATCTAGCCTGACTGGGAGAAGGTGCGAGAAATGTTTAAAAAAGGCCAGACTGCAGGGGCTGGAGAGAGAGCACAGCCGGGGAGGGGTTTGCCTTGCACGCGGTCTGACCGGGGCTGGATTCCCAGCATCCCATATGGTCCCCTGAGCACCGCGAGGAGTGACTCCTGAGTGCAGAGCCAGGAGGAACCCCTGTGCATCGCGGGGTGTGACCCAAAAAGCAAATAAATAAATAAACAAAAAGGCCAGAGTGGGGCTGGAGTGATGGGCGTTTGCCTTGCACATGGCCTGACCGGGGTTCATTCCCAGCATCCCATATGGTCCCCTGAGCACCGCCAGGAGTAATTCCTGAGTGCATGAACCAGGAGTAACTCCTGTGCATCGCCAGGTGTGACCCAAAAAGAAAAAGAAGAAAAGGCCAGATTGCAGGGGCTGGAGAGAGAGATAGCACAGCGGGTAGGGCGTTTGCCTTGCACGCTGCCTGACCAGGGTTGGATTCCCAGCATCCCATATGGTCCCCTGAGCACCGCCAGGAGTAATTCCTGAGTGCACGAACCAAAAGGAACCCCTGTGCATCGCCAGGTGTGACCCAAAAAGCAAAAAAAAAAAAAAAAAAAAAAAAGTAATTAATAAAATAAAAATCAAAAGGCCAGACTGCAGCAGCGCGGGGGCGGGGCGCAAGCTTCCAGGGGGGTGGCGGGGCTTCCAGCGCTGCGCCCGGAGTCCTCCCACGCCCGCTGCACCCGGACCCGGGCGACCCACGCACGCGACGGCGGCCCCGCCGCCTCCCCGCCGCCCGCCGCTCCTCCCCTGCGCCTCGCTGGTTGGTCCCCGGAGCGCGGAGCGCGGCGGCGGGAGGAGCCTGGCGCGGTCGCCGCGCGCCGCCACCGAGCGGGCACTGTCTGCGGGCGCCGCGCGCGAGCTCGGGTGGCTTTGGCGGGGACAGCGCGGGGACAGCGTGGGCTGCGGCAGCCGGCGTGCGCCCCGTGCCCGGGGACCGCTCCCCGTTCTCCCTCCCGGCCCGAGCCCGGCGGCGCAGCGGCGCGCGCGCGCGACGCGCCCCGGCCACCGCGCACCCAGGGGACCGCGGCCGCGGCGACTCGCATCCCGGCCCCCAGCCATGGGCAAGCAGGCGAGGAGAGGATGCGACTGGAAGCGCTTCCTCGCGAAGAACTGGCTGCTGCTGTCCACCGTGGCCGCGGTGGTGCTGGGTGAGCGGCGCGGCGGGCGGGTGGGCGACGCGCGCGCAGCCCCACGCGCTCCCGGGGCCCGGGCCGCGCGCCGGGTGGGCATCGCCGGACCCGGGGCCCCCCGCGCCTCCTGGCTTTGGGCTCCCGAAGCTCGGGCCTGGGGTGGGGTCGGGAGGGGGTGTGCTTCTTTCCCGAGGGTCCCGGTGCCTGGGTGCGGAGGACAAAGCTTGGTTGGGTACCCGCCTTGGTGCGCCCCGCCGCTGCGGGGGTCTCGCTCCAACCGGAATCATCGAGGGCGCTCGGAGGAAGGGAAGGAAAGGCTAAGGGCTCTGGTGGGGGGCTTCCTATTTTGGAAGCAAACCGTGTTTCAGGTTTTCCAATCCGATCTGAAATTGAGGATCATCATTCTGGGGTAGGGGGAGCGGAGGGGCGGAGAGGCACGTTAGCCAGAGGAACGTTCAGCCCCTGATGGGGCGACGGTGGAGGAAGGAAGAGAGGGTGTCACTGCTCAGCCTGGACAGTGCCTAGGAACGTGTACCTGCCCGCACCCGGGAGGCTCTGTAGAAACCGACCGGGTTCCTGCTCGAATTCCAGGCTTTGCAGTTAAGATCAGCGAGGAACGAGAGCTAGCAAACAAACGAACAAAAACCCAACTGAGAATGACCTTTTTCTCCCACCCTGCCCATCTGCAAGAGATCCCTCTCGTGGGCTTCCTTGCTCTCCGCATGGTCTTTCGCTTAAAAATCATTTTGAAGTCCTGGTTGCTTCTTTTCAAGCAAGGATCAGTCCGTAGGCAAGGGTGATGCCAGAGTCGTAGCTCAGAGGCACGCTTTGATCCTATTGAGATTTTGAGCGTCTGACTGCTGGACAACTAGGTCTCTTGGATGCACCTCTGTCAGGCTGAAGGTGTCTCTTGCTTTCTCCTCCCAGAGTGGAGACATCCAGTGGACAAGACTCCTCCATTCCTTCCCAGACCTCACCTGCTCATTGGAAAGGGGCTAGGTTTGCTAGAAAGATGGGCAGGAGGGAGGCAGTCTCTCTCCCACTTTTAAGCACCCTGCTCTCCTCTCCTGCTTCAGAATCTGATTATTGGTTACCTCCTTTCCCTGCTAATTCCCTTTCCTACTCCACACCCCCCCCACCACCCCATGTCTGTTGAAGTTCATTATGTCTTCAGGGTAAAATTTGCTCTTGCAGAACCTTGTGCAGGTAAAGTTAGGTTTCTAATAAATAAATACCATGGCGAAACTTCCATAGCAGAGGCCACTTGAGGGAAGAAGGGTCCTTCACTGCTGAACTCAGTTTCCCTCTAGCAAAGCTGCCATGGTTTAGGACTCTGTTTTTGAGGAGAGATGAATTAAGAGACGAATTAAGAAAGGCCGCCTTGCCCCAGCACATTCACATAACAAATGTTGCAAAGAACGCAGCTTGGTATCAGTACAGCTAAATTAGCCAAATAGATGAGGTGTACCTGTTTGTTTTCCTGGTAACTTCCATCCGGAACGAATTGCTGTTTTGTTATTTGTGGTTCTTTTGTGTGTGTGTGTGGGGGGGGGGGGGGATACACCACCAGCATGGGGCTTACCCCATTGCCCTGTGTGGATTATACCGGGATCCACATGCCCGTTGGGGATCGAACCCAGGTCAGCGGCATGCAAGGCAAGAGCTGTATTTCTGGCCCCACCAACTGCCTTTTTTAAGGCTCTTGATGCCTTCAGGGTTCCAAATAATTCTGGGTTATGGGATTCTCCAGGGATACTTAAAATAAAAAACACCACCACCACCAACAACAACAACAACAACAAGAACAAAACCAACGTTGTGCACTAGCAGAATTGCTGGCTGGCGGTTTGGGAAGGACAAGAGCAGTTCCCTGACATTAACCCTTCTGGGGTCCTGAGAGATTGCGCGCTCTTTATTTGAGCTCTTTGGTGTCTTTCCATCTGTTTCAATACTGACTAAGCCAGGGGGCTGATTCAGATACTTCATTCATAAAAGGATAAACAACATTTAAAAAAACTCGGTGCATGGGGACAGAGCAATAGATAGTACAGAGGGTAGGGCATTTGCCTGGCAGGTGGCTGACCCAGGTTCAATTCTCAGCACTCCATATGGTTCCCCAAGCCTGCCAGGAGTCATCCCTGAGTTCAGAGCCAGGAGCAAGCCCTGCGGACTTCTGTGTATGGCCCCCAAACAAAAATGAACAAAATCTTGGTGTTCAGCAGAAGTTGCTTCACCAGGTACAACTCGGGACAGTGTTCTTGTGCTTCTGCCTAGCCTGAAAATGTGAAGCTTTGGCCACCCAAGGACTATTCCTGTCACAGAGTTTGCCTGGGACCTCCTCTTTCTTTGGAGCACTGCATCTAGGTGGGAATCCTACCTCAGTTCATGTAGTCTGTACTACTAGCATGTTTAAGGAGAACTGAGTTTCTAGCTTTAATATGTGGTTATAAATTCTGTTTATAACATGTAATTCTGGGTCCATTTATAAGCCCTTAGTAGGTCATGACAGTAAGAACATGTTTTTATAACAAAGAACCATAATTGACACAGAAAATCACAAGGACTATCAGGCAGCTTCTGTTCTGAATCGTTCAGTATCTCTGTGTATATATAGATCTTGAAGAAAAAAACTGTTAGATTTATTAACTGCTCTGATAAAATGTCATATTCTGATCACAGCCATTGAAATGTTTGGTACTAGTTACAATTCAACGACCTCGACACTTACAAATATTTGGAATGTTGAAATTTGGAATGAGCAAATGCATTCATGAGCCATCTTAAAGCCTCTGTTTTTCCACAAATCTGCATTTTCAAGATACAATGAGGGAACATACAGTGTAAGCTCAACTCTCTTAGGTGTGAAAATTCTTCTACATGAGGAGAGCTGTAGAGCTAAACATTTTCTCAAATTCTTACTCTCACAAGATGAAATGATGGAAAATGACCATTTTGTTAATTTATATGAAGCCCTACAAATTCCTGGAAATAATATCTTGCGTTTTCAGCAAAAGAGATGTACTCAGTTACATTGGAATTGATTCCCATCATTCCGTCATTTTCTGTGACGATTGATAAAGTGTTCCCTCTGTTCTCTATGGTTGAATGCACCCCGAACCTGGGTCTGGAAGCCTGGATTTGAGTTTACATACTACTGGACTTTACCATTTTGACAGATTGCTTATTTTCTGACTCTTTAATCTCCTTATCTGGAAGTAGGGATATTAGTAATTACTATATTTAGTAAAGGGTTGATTAAGATCATGTGAAAATGACCAATTGTCTGGCTACCATATACTAGGCTTTGTTAAGTTATAGCTAAATGATTTGATTTTAAGGAAATTAATTTTTTTATGAAATAAGATCTTTCATGGTCTTTTATGTTCTGCATAGTGTCTTGCCTGAGTCCAGGGTGATTCAGGTGATTTTTTTGGCATGACCTACTTAGGTGAGGACCAGTTTTCAAAACATTCTTCATTTTCTATTTTTTTTTTATTTTTTGGGTCACACCCGGCGATACACAGGAATCACTCCTGGCAGTGCTCAGAGACCATATGGATGCTGGGAATCAAACCCGGGTTGGCCACGTGCAAGGCAAATACCCTACCCCGCTGTACTATCACTCCAACCCAAACATTCTTCATTTTCTGAGGAAGAAAATGGAAAGGATAAAATAATTTTGTTTTGTCTGCTAGCCTGATTTTAAATTCAGTCCTAAATTCTGGGAGAATGTTTGTGCCTTGAGAAAGAATTCTGTCCTAATGAATTCTTTCTGAATGTATAAGAAGCATGATGAACAGGATGGTTAATCCTGATGTCTCCATTAAAAAAAATGGTTTAAAAAAATAGAATCATGGGCCAGAGAGATAGTTCAGAGGATAAAGTGCTTTCATTGCACAGGGCCAACCTGGTTCAGTCCTTCACATCCCATATGGTATCCTGAGCACCACCAAGAATGATTCCTGAATGCAGAGCCAGGAGTAAGGCCTGAGCATCACCAGGTGTGACCCCCAAAAAGGAAAAAAAAAGAATTTAAAAATATGATCACTAAGTATGGAATTCTTTGTCAGGGCCCTTATTCAAATTATACAGTAACATCTAATGGTATAGAATCTTGTCAAAGGTCTGGAAAATTCCTCTCCTTATTCACATCATGAAGCCTGATCTTTTTCTTTAGATAGGTTATTGCGTCATTTAAGTCCTTTGAAAATTGTCTCACTTAATGGATTTTTAGGAAAGTAGATATTATTTACACAACAGAGTTGATAAGCTTATTCATTCTAAACCATTTTCTCCAGACTCCTAAGGAAGCAATATTTATAGCTTCAGATTGCATTGCCTAAAATTGAGAGCAATTTCTTCATGTTTTTGGTAATACCCTTCCGGCCTCACATCTTCTACGCGGTAGTTCTGGCATATCTGGCCGTGCAGATTTGAGTCATGGCATATGCTATCTTGTTCTGTCTGTTTTTACGTGTGTCTGTGAAGCCCTAGAGGACAAGCACTGGCCACAGACAGATTAATTCCAGGCCTAGCACATCACCTGCATGGAGGTTTTGTACATGGCCCTGTACAGAACACATTTCATTTGTTCTAGCAGATTCCAGACCTGATTATAAATCAGCTCAGTCTTGGAATATGCCTGCAATCACTAATGCTAAATTATTTCATTCAATAAATATTCATGAGTACCTACTGTTTACCTGAGACTGTTCTAGGTTTTAATAATCTGTTCTCTGCCATATGGAACTCCTGTTCAAGTAGAGATTGGTCAAATATGATGTAGAATATGTTAGTTGGTCAAAGTGCTTTCTAAGGCAGCACCAGGCTATTACAGGGGGCCACAGGTGACAGTCATGCAGATGGTGGGTGGAGTCACAGCACTAGTGGGTCAACTAGAAATGCAGGGAATGGAGAAGGAAGAGAGAATTGGAAAAAGATTTTGAGAAGCTCTGCCCTAGAGTAACATAGGCCTGAGGATTATGGGTTTTGAGGAGAGGGAAAGCCCTGCTGAGATGTCAGTTGAATTGGGAATGGAAGGAGGTGAAGAAATATGTTCACAGAACTCTTGGGAGCGTTCTGGGTTATTTAACAGAAAGAGCGAGAGGTGTGGAGTGAAGGAAGGGGAGATGAGGAGGAAAACTAGGGAGGAAGTGGAGTAGCAGGGTATTTTAAGTAAGCCCTTCAAAGGACTTTGGCTTTTACAGGGAGATGAGAAACCATTCAAAGGTTTTGAGCAGCATAGGGACATGATCTGGTTATATTTTAATCAACTGTCCCTGGCTGCTGTTTTAACCATAGATCACAAGGGCAAGGGTGGAATTCGAGAGACCAGTTTCAGAGTTTGCCGTAGTTAACCTAGTGTGTATTTGATTTATTCTTTTCACTTTCAAATTTCATTTCCACAATGGCTAGTGAAATCTTAGGGAGTACTTTCTGAACATTTAATGAAAAATATTTTGCAACTTTCAAAGTAGGTGTTCTCATTCTGGTATGAATAGGTGTTAGTATTTGCACGTGTACAGGTGAGGTAACAGAATTGAAACAGCAGGGACTTGACTAGGATCACCCAGATGATAACCGGCAACACCAGTTCATCCTAATCTTGACTTTCCCCTCCTTCAGGCAGCTTCTCCTTTTCTGTTTTGCTGCCCATTTCCCTGTCCTCTTTGGTCCTTGTTGACCTGCCTGGCACTGAAATTTTGACTCTGTGCCATGTTGGGGAGGGGAATGGAAGTTCCATGAAGTGTACTTTGGTCTGTGGCTTCCTTCTCTGAGACGAAAAGAGACCAAAACATGCCCTTTCACAGGACTCTCACAATTGCACTGCAATTGTGAGAAACATCCACTGGGCTTTGCGAGACTGATAAACCAGAATGATCCCTTCTCAAGGTTCAGAAACATACTAATACTTCTGGCAGTGAGGTGATCCTTACTTCAAAGGTTCGCCAGGGTGGACAGAGGTGGGCCACATATTCAAGGAGTACTCCCTTGTGGGCATCTCAGTCTGGTCAGGGTTCAGGGAAGGAGAGATGGGAACTTCAGTGGGTTACAGAAGTAAGAGTGTAAAGGGAAAAGAGCTGTGCCAAGTGTTCAGCAGGGTAACCTGACAGGTCTTTGGCAAGATTTGGCTTGTAAGAGAAAGAGGTTGTGATCTCCAGAGTTGATTATCTGCAGTAGAGAGAAGGAAAGATCGCCAGCCTGGAAAATAACTAGTATGCTCTCATTTGAACCGATGTTAACAAATGCCTGCTTGATGTTTGCTACCTTATAGTCATAATGTAATTTTTCTGCCTCCACCACTGCCCCATGAACCTCCAAAGAGGGACTTCTTTGCCCTTCTTTCCAGCCACAGTGCTGATAGGCTTAACACATTTGTTTTATTGTCTGGTCATTTCTGACCCAGAAACTTAGTAAGATGTCCTTGTATACTGAGCAGATTAGTGATCACAAAGCCTAGTTTGAACTCCCCTTTCTGCACTAAAAACAAAACAAAACTCAGCTTCCTCTGAGGTACATCAATAATGCTGTGACATATTTATTCTGATAAACCTCTAACATGTTCATCTCTTCTTCCTCAAAAGTAGATTATAAACCTCTTGTTGGCAAAAGCACTTCTAGTACCTAGCCCTAGCCAGCACCGGAAAGTAAAATGAGATTTTAAAGTAATGATCCTGACTCTCAAAAAAGCTTTTGTAAGAAAGTGCACTTGACATTAATTTGGGCTTTTGTTTCTTATCATAAAGAAGAAAGGTTTGGATTAGCTGGAAGAGCAAAGAAGAGTCCATTAATGTGCCAACTCCCATTTGTATGTAGGGTACTGTGCAGTGTGAGAAGTCTGTTGCCGAAGAATTGGAAACAATTATGTGCTTGAGAAACCATTCCAGTGTTATAAACCACAGAACCTTACACAATAAAAAGAATATATATTTTTTAAAAAAGAATTGGAAACAAAAGTTCTGGAATCAATGCCTACCAGGGGGCTGAGCATCAGGAAGTAGTGATAGGACTGTTACATGCTTGTTGGCCCTCGCTTAGAAGAACTCTGTGGTTACTTCTGTTTTTAAGATCCTTTAACTCTGTGATTGTATAGTCATTCCTCAGTTTACTGAGTCCAAGGAACTCTTCCACAGGGATCTAAGTGCCTCCACCCTCAGATCCCCATGAAAGAGGGGAGGAGGGGTCATTCAAAAAGAATGAGTGACCTTGACTTTGAGTCAATTGTTCTGTTTTTGAATTACTGATCAGTGACTTGAGCATAGTAACATCAATTATGTCTGAGACAATTATGAAGGTCCACATAAGTATGAAATTATACATTACAGTTGTGATCTGAGGTCTAATGTATGTTAGGTGTCATATAACATGTGATAAATAATATAGAAACACAAACTACATAGTGCACAATATCTAATATATCTCTGTATACATTAAAGATATTTGTGTCTAATATTTATCTATATATTCATATCTCTGCTTAAGGATCTTAGAAATGAGGTCTTTTAGTTGGCTTAACCCACATTCCACATATTGAAGAATTAGAAGAATTTTGAGTTTTGAATGGCTATAACTGGTGCTTTCACTTTTGCTTTATTTTTCTGTTTTGTTTTGATTTTGAGCCACACCCAGAAGTGCCCAAGGCTTCCTCCAAGCTCTTTTGTCACAGATCACTCCTGGCGGTGCTCAGAGGATCATAGGTGGTGATACTTAAGGGTCCATGTGTTACAGGGGATAGAAGGATTGAACTGAGGATCCCTGTACTTAACTATCCCCCAGGTTTATATATTATAAATATTTATATATATAAAATGTATAACTAATGTACAAATATATATATAAATATACACACACATCTATATTCCAATTTTTATTGAAATACTGTCACTGTCCTCTGTTGTTCATTGATTTGCTCGAGCGGGTCCAGTAACATTGTGAGACTTGTTACTGTGTTTGCCATATTGAATACATCACGAGTAGCTTGCCAGGCTTTGCCATGCAGGCCGGATACTTTCAGTAGCTTGCCGGGCTCTCCAAGAGGGGTAAAGGAATCGAACCCTGGTCAGCCACATGCAAGGCAAACACCCTACCCGCTGTGCTATCGCTCCAGCCCTGAAGTACTATAATGTACAATTTTATTAATGATAGTGTTTCATGCATACAGTGTTATGACACTACATTCGCCGCCAGAATGTCAGCATTCCTAAATATACTTAATGCCATCTCTGGGGAGAACCTCAAATATAAATTGCTAAATGACAGAGAATTAAAGGGTGTGTGTGTGTGTGTGTGTGTGTGTGTGTGTGTGTGTGTGTGTATGTGTGTGTGTGTACACGCACGAGCATGTATTTGTTCCTGTCTATTTATCGATCCAGATCTAGTACTGAGAAAAGAGATGATTGAAAGTAGTCCATGTCTTATTAAGTGTCACTTAATCTGAGATAGTAAATTATTTAGTTCGATGAAAAATACAGAATCAGAGCTACCCACCTGTGAAAAATTTGACTAGTGGGCATCGGAATTAGGGAAGCTTAAATGAAGACATACAAGGTTGACCATTACTGTATGCCACACCAGAATCTAGTGGAGTTGATACGAAAACTCAAATTAGTATGTTTTAAGTGTGGCATATATATATACAAATATGATTAAGAATTAGCTATCAGGGCCAGAGTGATAGTCCAGCGGGTACAGCTTGCCTTGAACATGACCAACCTGGCTTCAATCCCTGCCATCTTTTATTGTTCCTTGAGCAGCACCAAGAGTGATCCCTGAGCACAGAGCCAGGAGTGATCCCTGACGTGATGGGTGTGGCCCCAAATCACCCTCACCCCCCCCCCCAAAAAAACTCAAACCAAAACAAGCAAGCTAAACTAAAACAAAAACGAGGAGTTTGCTGCCAGAGAGCATGGGTATTCACATGTGAGCCCTTGCTTGTAAAGAGAGAAAGTTCTCCACATTAATTACTTGTGAGAAATTGTGATTACCTCTAACAGGAGCTGAGACTTAGAATAACTGTCCTATTGGGAGTCGGTGACAAGTGGGCCACTGCCAGGGAAGTCCGCTGAAGGAATGGCTGATGGCCCTGGTGTGGTGTGGCTGGACATCTAGATACAGTCAGGTAGCCTGTGGAGGCTCGAGCACTCTCGGAGAAAATGAGCTCCTTTTAGATGACACGGAGTGGCCCGCTTAAACTCCCCTGCAGCCCTGTCTGTTAAGTCTCAAGTGTCTTCAGCGGCCTTTCCTAGTTTTGAATGTTGAACCTCCATTCCATCCAATGGAAGCTGGTGCTGGAGACAGTCTGAAGCCAATGATTCACCTCTGAGCTACAGTTTAGCTCTGTAGAGAGATTTAGAAGGAGCTAATTCATTACATTTTCGGAGGAAACAGCCCCAAACTGCAACAAAGAACGCTCTGTGGTAATTAGTATGCTCCACAGTAACACCTCTGTTAATGGAAAGGAAGTGTTTCCGTGACTCACTGTATTGCCAGAAATGTTACTACCCTACATTTAAAGCAGATCTGGGGCTGCCGGTTTCATTACCAGAGGTAGAACATTTCATCTCCAGCAAGTGTTCCTGTCATTTCTGGCTCGGGCAGACCGAGAGCCAGCTCACAGATGTTTCATGCTCTGTGTCCTGTCCCAGCCCCAGCTGTGTGAGCTCCGAGTAGTGGTCCCTGTGCATCCCAGAAGGGGAGAACACTGTGCCTCATTCTTCGTTGCAGGCTGAGGGTTCTGTCCCCAGTACCCTTCTTAGGCACAGAATCCCTCACTTTGTCTACAAACAGGACACTTGTCACAGCAGATTTTTCTGTATCTAGGAAGAGCTCCCCACCACCCAAAACAGCATCACGTGACTCACTGCTCTGCCTATATACTGAAGCGAAGCAAACCTCCATGTGATGTGTTTTTGTGTGGTTGCTGTGGACCACACTGGGCAGTACTCAAGGCTTACTCCTGGATCTGTGCTCAGGGATCGCTCCTGACAGTACTCAGAGGACCATATGTGGTAGAAGGGATCGAACTGGAATCAGTCATGTGCCGGACAAACACCTTACCCACGGTACTTTCTCTCTGACACCACTTTGTGTTTATTCTTGTAACTGCACTAAGACTCTTATTTAGGCTTGGTGCTCTCAGCTGTATCTGCGTTTATTTTTCTAAAGGAAAAATCCTTAGGGGATTGCTCAAGTGATATCAGTAATTAAATTGCGTTCTACCACTTCGGTTGCTTGATAGTTAACTGGTTACTTATAATTCAAAAAATAATTTGTCCACAACCAGAAAATGCACCATCACCAGAAATGTCTAACTACAGAAGTCTGTGCTTCAAGCCTCTTCCCTCTGCCAGAAGTAGGTGTTGCTCAGTTTCTGTGGGTAATTCATATGTTGAGTGGTTTTCTGGGCCACTAACCCATTTTACTGTGGTTTATCTATTTATATTGGATTCTTCAATTTGGGAGACAATGAAACACATTTTATCCTAGGAAAAGTTGTTTCTCTTATAGTTAATCAAGCCTATAGCTAAAACTTTATGAACTTGTATGGCAGAGCCTGGCAAGCTCCCTGTGACGTATTTGATATGCCAAAAACCATAACAACAAGTCTCACAATGGAGATGTTACTGGTGCCCACTCGAGCAAATCAACGAACAGCAGGAGGATAGTGCTATAGTGCTATGAACTTGTTAAGTTTTGTACCCATTTACTTCCATTTGAACCTCAGCAACGTAAGGATTTATCCATTTTACAGATGAGGAAGGTGAAAACTACAAGGATTAGGTTTCACGACTGAAGTCGTATTAGAGCTGAGATTTGCACCAAGAGCGATCTAAACAAGGCTACTTCCTAGCAAAACTTGATATGCCTAATTGGTACTTCCAGTCATTCTTGTTCATTAAGCCTCTCTCTCGCTCCATCCCTTTTTTACCACACATATCTCTTATTTTTCCTATTCCTTAACTTGGGACATACCTTAATATTCACTCCTCCCCCACTCCCACCCCATTCGTTCTCCTACATAAACTTTCTACTAGTTGAATAAATACGCTGTGCTCTCACGATGTATTTATTGGTCTTGTCTGTTCTAACAATCGACCTAATAGTGTTAACACTTGCTCTAACAGAAGATGGACCTGATTCCTGTTTTAATCACGTAATACATATTTGCTGTGTCAGAGCTAATCTCCCTTTTTGTATATCCAAATTATCCTGCATTCGCACAACTTCCCTCAGTGCTGCCCTGGGGTTGGCTTACAACATTCGTTGCCAGCTTTGTCAAAGTCTCAGAATCCTCAGAAGTATCTTTGAGGCAACTACTACTAATTCAACGGAATTGGAGTATAAGATGTAAAGTATTATCCTTGGTTGTGAAAATCTACTCGGCGTTTAGTTTGGAATTCACATTGAACGTGTATTGATGTTACTGGCAAGGAATGTAGAGTTTAGGTCTGGGTTTTGTCTTCTCACTGTCTAGAAGCAAAACATGCAGAAATATCACTAACGTGAACCTGAGTGTGGTTCACGCTGCCACAGAGTCAGCTCCTAGAGCCACAGGAGGAACTCGGTGCCTTTGAATGCCTGCGTTGAACTGTAAGGACTCCAGGACCATTGTAGGCTCCAAGCTTGAGCCTGGCAGCTCTGCTGTCTGTGATCCTTGGTGTTTCAAGGAATATCTGGCCGCCCTGGAGCCAGGTGTGTGTAAACACCACAAAAAGCAGGGTGTGGTCCTGGCAAGAAACTAAAAATGCGAAAATCAAGAAGGGCTTCCTGAACAAATGCCCAAACTATCCTCAAGTGAGCACAATAACCAGAGTGTTCTTATGGATCAGAGAGTGTGACGGCCAGAGGGCCTGTCTGCAAGCACCACAGTACAGAGCACTACTCTTCATGAGTAGCACAGCCCACTGTGTGAGCCCCACAATAACAACCTTTGTTTACCCCAGGGATACATCACTACTAAACATATAAGCACCACAAGTGTGCATGTGTGGAACCCTCATCACTGAATAATGAAGGGGGCATTTTAAAAAAACGTAAAAACACAAGAAAGCAATTTCTCTTGGGCATTCGAAGATGAGAGGTGGAATTGGGAGACAGCTTTGACCTGAGACTTTCAGATAATTATGTTGGACTACTAGAGAATGGGATACCCATCCGATTTTCCAAACTTTGACCATGATGCAGAGCTGAATCATTCTGGAGTGGTAGAGCCTTTGTCCTGGTATTGAACTACTTGGATAAACAATTGATTTTTGTCATTAAAGATTCTGAAAATGGAATTTGACTTTTTTTTATTGGAAAACTTTCTTGTCAGCCAGGAGACACACAGCTGTGTGCTGCTTCTGCTTCTTTTTCATTGATTGTTTCCTCATACCTCAAAAATTTCCCAAGCTTCTCGCACACAGAAGAGATTCCGAGTTCCAGAGTAATGAAAGTTAAGATCTTATTGCCACTTCAGAGACATGTCCATTTCTCATCTGTAACAGGTTGGCCACCTGCACTGGATGTCAGTATTTTCCAGTAATCTCCAAGTAGCTTATTTATTCTGAAAAAATGTAGAGAAAAGCTTCCGATTACTATTGGGATTTTGTTTGTTTGTGTTAGTTTTTGAACCATATAATACTTAGGGTTTACTCCTGGCTCTGTGCTCAGGGACCACTCCTGACAGACCCAGGGGATCATAGGGGCTGATGGGTCTCTAACTTAGGCTGGATGCATGCCAGGCCAGTGCCTTACCTGCTGTGTTATCTCTCCAGCCCCTACAATTATTTTTTTAGGTAGAAATGATAGAGTGCTTCTGTAAGAAAAAAAGAAATCAAGTGTAAACAAAACCCTCTGGTGTTGTGATTTTACTTACTCACCATGTCTAGTTTTTTGGCCTCTGGTAGTCATCTTAATTGCATTTATAGTCATTTCTAGATCTTAAATCTGATCTTTTGTTGTTATCAAAGGAGCTAATGCTTATAGAGACACCTAATTAAACTGTGAGTATATGTTTCTGTTTCTTGGAAACAAAAATGGGGTGGGGGCTGTGAGTAGTAAAACTTGGGTCTTGGGTGTAATGTTTTTCTTTGAAGCACTTGTTGTATCATGTGTGTCTTCTGGGGCCCTGCTCTGGTACTGTGTGGTGAGGCAGCAGGGATTCTTGTAGTGGCCTCTGGTATGCTTTGCATTCCTTACATGGATGTTCTTTCTTTCACAGTTAGTGACCAGATAAGCCAGCCTGTCTTTACCTTTGTTCTTCCCAGTGAAGAAAAACAGATCCGTCCCAGTACTTCAGAGATTCCTGACAACGTTTTAATACGAAGCGTTACTTTTATTTTATTTATTTTTAAATTTTATTTTATTTATTGTAATTTAGAAAGTTGCAATAGTGTTACTATTTATTGTACTGATATACAAACATATTGCCTTGAAAGATGTTATATTTCCATCACTTTCATCTGGCTTTTTTCACCCCTACCCTCTGTTCGTTGGGCAGGAGCGATAGCACAGCTGGTAGGGCGTTCGCCTTGCACGTGGCCCACCCAGGTTCAATTCCTCCGTCTCTCTCGGAGAGCCCGGCAAGCTGCCGAGAGTATCCCGCCCACACAGCAGAGCCTGGCAAGCTCCCCGTGGCATATTTGATATTAACAGTAGCAACAAGTCTCACAATGGAGACATTACTGGTGCCCGCTCGAGCGCAAATCGATGAAAAATGGGAGGACAGTGCTACGGTGCAGTACTACCCTCTATTCGTTAATTGGTCCTGTATTTCAGTGTCAAGGATTTGTTGTTGTTCTGTGCTAACTGTACCTTTATTTTGACTCTGTATCCCACATATGAATGAGATTATTTTGTATTTGTCCTCCCATCTCTGACTTATTTCACCCAACATGATACTTTCTAATTCCATTTTAATTTAAGAAATAGAAAATTCTTACTCGATCATTGTATAACTGAAACCCAAGCACAAAAACTTGTAAGTCTACAACTGTATCATGGTGTTTCACTAATACAAAAAAAAAGAAATAGAAAATTCTTAAACTGGTACATTGGTGGTGGGGAAAGCAAAGAAAAGAAAGAAAATTCTTAAAATTTGTCTTGACTTGCTTGAAGATACGTGCGACTCTCTGTGGTTGCACTGGAATGGGAAAAGGAGCCACCAGAGTTACAGCATCACAGATGTTAGCAGGTGGTTCAGCAGTTGTGGAAGGCAGGAGGCATGTTTAGGAATCATAGAGAATAAAGTTCGTGGTGACCTGTGTTTTTGAAGCAGTAGGAAATGAGCTGAGGGAAGTCAGGAGAGTCCCTGTTTCTTTGGCTTACCATTATGGTGCAGGGTTTTTGTCAGATTCCAGGTTTTTTGTCAGGTGGAGAAAATCCAGCATGACTGGCCCCTTCTCTCCCTGGGTCAGTTCTCCACTGTTCTCAAGTTGCTCCTGACTGAAGTGTACTGTGGGGAGGGAGATGGTCATATTTCTTAACACAGAGAAAGGAAGCTTCCTAAGATCACGTAGTGAACCAAGTAGGTCTTTGCAGGAGTTGTAAAACTGGTTATTGAAAGTAGTGTTCCCAGATGTCTGGTGGCAAGCCTGAGGAAAAGGCGTGTCTTTCAAGCAAAGGATTCCAGGGGCCTCTCTGAAGTATACCCATGTGGGTTAAGAGTCTTGTGATTTCCTCAGTTCCTGTGAGGACAAATATTTCACTAGGTACTGAGGCGGAGAGAAGGTGGAATGTGACCACACCGTACATGAAAGTCTTTCATAAGAATTCAGATTCATGTCTGTGATTATCAGAAACAAACCATATTTTGGGAATGGGGAGATGGCAGATGGCAGGTGGGCCTTGCCCAGTGGTGCATAGGGCATAATTCTGACTCTGTGACAAGGATCATTCATGGCAGTATTCAAAGGACTGTATCAAACCAGGATTGGCCACATGCAAGGCAAACAGTTCCTGTACTATCTTCCCAGCCCAGAAATAAACCATTGTAAGAGGGAAAATATGTAGAAAAAAGAGAATTAATCGCAGGTCGAAATGGAAGATTTTAGAACCTACGACTCAAGTCGTGGATCTGTATGTCAGAATCTAACCTACCGTACATGTGCTTAACTGACACCGCTCTGATGGAAAGGGAGAGTCTGTTTGCTCCGAGATTGGAAGTTTGGAAGCCAGCCCAAAAGAATTAATATCTGAATTCAATATTAGAAACCAGAAAGCCTGTCTGGTTAGGGATGGTTAAAAATGTTGAGAATGTCTCCTTATCTTTCCCTGAAGAATAAGAAGATGGAAACCTTAACCAGAAATCTTTATTTGCAGTCACATCGGAAGTGTACCTAGAGGATTAGCCTTTGATTGAATTTATTGATTATCCTGGCGCCCACCAGTCTGTAACCGACCCACCCTTCCTAAAAAATGTGCTTCCCTGTTCTCTTTTCTGATAAAAACTGCACCTCATGACCATTCCGCCAAGATAGATGCTTTGAGGATGTGAGTCTGCCGTCTTCCAGCCTACAGGCTTGTTGCTATTAACGCTCTTTCTCGACCTGTCACCACATCTCTCATTAGACTGGTGCTCTGATGGCAATAGAATGGAACCTTTCACTGTTACAGGTTCGTTTACAAGCAGGCTTCTGAACCAGTTAAATGGTTGCTAGAGAGACCCACCCTAACTTTTCTCGCCCAACCTCATCTTCATTTGCACCTAAAGTTCATGGGACTGAGAAGCCTGGGAGAAAATCTAGAGTGAGGGCACCTGGATTCTTGTGGGTGCAGTACTCTATAGTTCTTCTCAAGGAATGACAGTCCTATGAATCAGGAGTTGCTGTGGAGGCCACATTTAAGAGACTCATCTAGGTTCATTGCCCTGGGACAGTGTGATGAAATTTGTAGCCATGTTCCTAGGGCAAGTTTTCATGCTCTACTAATGCCTTTGTCTCTCAGTATTTTCTCCTACTATTGGTGATCATATGTGATAAATAGAGGGTATCAAATATAGTGACTTCCTGGATACATGCATTAAATAGCAGTGAATCATTACTTCTCAGTTCAATGCAGCACGTTGGTTGTTTATGCCTCAAAAGTTTGAAATTGTGTGGTTGTAGGGAAGAAAACCTCATTGCCTCCCAATTTCAAAGGACTCCTTAAGGGTAGTAAAAATGCAGTAGAACTCAACTAGACCAGAGAAGACATTCCACCTGATTAGAGAATCTGGAGAAGGCTTCCTGGAAGGGGTAATATTTTAACCAGTTTTGAGGGAGGAGACGGAGAGAATTCACCAGGAAAAGATAGTGGCAAAGGGGTTTTCTTGGAGGAATAGCTGTGTAAACAGGAGCACAAAAGCAAGTGCCATCCTTAAGAAGAATCAAATAGTTTGTTACGTCTGGATCTGATAAGATTGAGGAGGGTGAGGCTGTGCAGCCCTATATCAGTTAGAGACCTAGAAGAAAATGGTTGAACCATTCACTCAAATATGTTTAACTGAGCAGAATTTAACTAGGGGACTATTTGCAGAGTTAGGAAGATGTAAGAGAAGCAAAAATCAATGTTATGTGTTAAAGCACCCAGGACTAGTACCTCTTACCTCATAGGAGACAGTATCCTCACAAGCCAGTGTGGACTGTGACTGAGTGGCCGTATTACAGAAATTATAGATTCAAAGAGGAATTAAAAGAGATGTTGGTGGGCACACAATTATCAAAATAAATGATGAAAAGACGCAAAGTCATCAACATTAGCAGAGAAATTAGCTTGATGGTGTCTGGTGATCCTGAAGATTACTACTTACATACATTATGGAAAATAAGTGGGGAGTAATATTTCTTGCAACCTCTACAACTGTGTGCCTGCATGGTCATTCTGATGTTTTGCCTTGTTTGCCCATAAACCCACCCTCTGGGACCTCTGAATCTAGAAGGTGCTGTTCTTACATCCACCAGCCACTCTTCCATGCAAAGAGGGCAGGTTTGTTGGTGGAGGAGGTACCAAATAACCCTTCTCTCTCCCCCACCTAAAACTTAGGATACTTTTAGCTGAAAGTAATGGATAATCTGGGTTAAATAGGTTTAAGCCAGAATGGTGGAAGAGTGGATATGAGGCATAGAATTTATGTTTCAAATAATTTAAGAGCTCAGGAAGAGTAATTGACTTCCTGTTCAGCTGGATGTAGGAGTTCAAACAGTAACACCCTCTGCTCTTCTATCTTTTATTATATATGGTATCTACATCTTTGTGTGGATTTCACTCTCAGACAAAACACTATTTCTAGTAAAATAGTTGTCAATGCAGTTCAAGCTTTCTGTTTCCCCTTCCCATGCCCAGAAGAAACAGAAAACGTTTTTTTTCCTCTTTTCCCTTGTTCTTGTTGGGCTGATTGGGATGCTAGATGGTGGGAATCACACATGGGGTTGTAGTGCTCCCACACTTTACTTGTGGTACTCGCTGGGTTTGTACACTTAGTTGTGGTACACACTTGGATCCATTCAACAGAAATGACACATTTGCTTTGACTTTGAGAATCATACAAAGGCAGGCTTCCGGGTTCATAATTAGTACATAGGGTATTGCTGGGGATCGAACTGGTGAGGCTCTTACCTGCCCCCAACCCTTGGCCTCAAAAGGGAAAAACTCCTAAACCATAGTTGCGTCTCACTCTGCTGTATTTGGGTCATTGCCTCTGCTGGAGTTGAGTCATGGCCTCTTTTTTCAGTATCTTGGAACTAATGCAATTTGATTATATGGTTTTCCAGGCCGAAGTGTTTGCCTTATCCCTCTCTTTTTCTCCAACTTCTGATCTAGTACTGAACATCTTCCTCTGACACATGCAGAAATTTGTAGGTGCTGTGTATAGTGGGGATCATGGATACTGGATGTAGTTGTAACAAGTGTTCTATGTTTCATATTTTGTTCCCTAGCTGTTTTCTGAATTCAGTCAATACTCACAGGTTCCACTGAATATCATGTGTTATGTAAATATGTGAAATGTTTTTTAAGTGAACACACACTTTGAAATAAATCAAATTTAGACAGAAAAATAGAACATTAAAACCTGGAGGAGGATAGAGTTGAGCAGGGACCACAGTTGAAATTTGCATTTTACTCTTAAGTATCCTATATACGAACAAACCATCAAACATCATCTTATAGCATGCCTGGAGGAAATTCTGAATGCTTTACCCCTAAAATAAGAAAAGTCAAAGATGTACACTCTTACCACTTCTGTGTGGTATATGACATGATGCCTGTGCCAGTGCAATAAGGCAAGAAAAAAAATAAAAGACATATATTAGAAGAAATCAAGAGTCGCTGTGAACCAATCACATGATTTTCTACATCAGAAATTTCAAGGAATCTCAGAATTAATGAGTAACTTAGTGACTTCGCAAGATACAAGGTTAACACACACCACAAACGTCCCTTGAAGAGTCAGGTTAGTGCACATCAATATACTTACAAGAAAGGCTCCTTATTTAGTGGTTAAATAATTCCTCACTTCTCATGTGTTATAATCCCTGTAGAAAATATCTCCAGGATCCTAATCCCCTTGAGAGTATTTGATCAAATTGTTTTGAATGCTCCCCATGGATGTTACAGGAGTTTTTTAGCTCCACATCTGTAGGACCAATCAGGGCCTGCCTGGTTATCGTTGGGCCTGGGGATACACATGTTACTTAGATTAGGGAAGAGGTAGAAAGCTTTCAAAACATGTTTGAACTCAGTTTTGAAGTTTCTAAGTGATAAGTAGAGTGGAAGCAGAGTGAGCAATCTGCTAAGGCTCAGGGAGCTAGTCATGAGGTATAATCGAAGCGATAGCTGGGAGGTAGTACTTAAGCTTGACCAAAAAGAGTGGATACTGCTGGTGATGGTAAACCACTAAAAGGGCTCTAAGAAGAGCAACTTGATCAGAGCTGGGAAGCACATAAAATTGGTAAGTATGTATAGGCTCTACACAGTCAAGGAGTGTCAGTGATGATGAACAAGAGAGATCCAGATGGAGAGTTGTTTAACTGGTAGAATCAGCAACACTAGGTGGTTTTTCAATGTTGTGGGCATACAATGGGATTCAGCATCATCTAGAATATCCTAGAGTATAGATTTTGGAGCCCGGACTGCTTTGGTCTCTCAGTTCTGTCATATCCTAAGGAGAAATTTACCTTTCTTGTGCCTCAGTTTTTAATCTGAAAATGAAGTTTCCTCAGGTAGCTGTTACCAAGAGCACAGTTGATTATGTTTGGACCAATACCTGACATGTAGTCTCAAAGTTCTCAAAAATATGTTTGCAAAGACAACACAATTTAGGGAACTAGGAAACTCTTCTAAATATATCCATTTTTATGTAACTTATCTCAAACTCAATGACTTAAGATAACAGTGATCATATTATTCCTTAATATTCTGCAAGTTGACTGGACTCAACTAGACAATTCTTTCTTGGGATCTCTTGTACTCTCAGGGTACTTTCAGGTCTCTTGTACTTTGTTTCATCACTCATCTACTACTTGAAAGACTATAACAACCCTCTCCCTCCCTTTCACCTTCTCTGCCTCTTTACCTCTCCTCTCTGGTTTGCTAGTGTTGTCTCTCACATGGTATCCTCAAAGTTGCTAGACTTACATGGTGCCTCAGAGCTTCTAAAAAAAGAAATGGTTAGGAATGGACCCTTTCTAACCTAGGTTTGGATTTTCCCACATTTTTTCAGCTTCTGAGCCACACCTGGCGATGCTCAGGGGTAACTGCTGCTCTCAAGAATCACCCCTGGTGGTGCTCCAGGGGACATATGGAATGTCTGGGATCAAACAAGTTTGGCTGTATGCAAGGCAAGCGCCTTACCCACTGTACTATCACTCTGGCCCCTGGGTCCCTTTTTTATCAAAGCTTCATAGATTTATCCAGTTTCAAAGTTAAAGGATAGACACTGCCTTCCAGAAGGGAGGAAAGTCAGAAAATTTGTGAACCTATTTTAAAACCTCCAGTGTAACCCAATGTAACCCACAGGTTTTCTGGGAAAAGAAAAGATCAGTTGAGACCCTTATTGGGTGTCATACCAAGGATTGTGTGTGTGCACGTGTGTGTATGTGTACACACACACATATATATACACATATATATGTATGTATATATTCATTCTTAGAGATTCCTAAAGGCCCTCCCGTTGACCGTCGATTTGCTTGAGCGGGCCCAGTAACGTCTCCATTGGAGACTTTGTTGTTACTGTGTCTGGCATATCGAATACTCTCGGTAGCTTGCCGGGCTCTCCGAGAGGGGCGGAGGAATCGAACTCGGGTCGGCCATGTTGGCCGCTTGTAAGGTGAACGCCCCACCCGCTGTGCTATATAGATTCCTAGAGAGTAATTGTGTAGTAACATTACACTTGGGAGACACAGTGGGACCTGAGATCAAAGTGATCTTTCAAGACACTTTTAGGCAAGTAGGATCATGCTGAGATAATGTGCAACCCAAGAATAATATGGAAGACATATTCCTTAGGTAACACCAACATCAATATCAAGGGCAATAATGGGGTAATGGAATAATGATCTTAGTGAACCTGAATGCCTGGTTCTTCCAGCCAGCCATCTGGTTTTACTCCTAAGATAATGCATTCTGAGAATTTTTATGTTTGTGTGTTTGAGTGGGTTTTTGGGGGAAAGAAGACTCAAGCAAGGCTCCGCCCTGGCATCACTCCCTACATGCTTGGAATGGACCCAACAGTTCTTCAGGTGTGGGCCAACATGCTCAGAGGCTTCTAGAGTCATACTCAGTGATGGAGCTTAGGGGTCTATGCAATGCCAGGGGTCAAACTCAGGGACTCTGCGTGCAAGGCATGCCTTTCAGGTTATTGAACTCTCTCCCCATCGCCAGGTTTTGAATTCTTTTTCTGGGTCCCAGGGTTCTCTTGACAAAAGAATTATCATTTCAGGGTTGAAGGAGTGTCATAAAGAGTGTCTCCGAGCCCTGTGAATATTGCTTGGGGGAATTTCACTCCAAAGATTTATGTATTCAGCCAGTCTGGGCCCTTGATTGCTCATAACAAGCATCTCTCCCCAGTCCTCCTGCTAGGCTGATGATGTCAGAATCTGAAGGCCAGGAGGTCTGCAGCGGATATACCAAGTTCTGATTTAGATCTGCTGACCTCCTCCTAGCAGATGTTACCCTTGAATAAGACTGATTGAAAATGTTGTTAGGAAAGTTTCTTCTAAGCGTCTCAAGCTCTCTTTCTGAATTCAAACAACGTCCCTGTGATCACTCTTCAGTTCCAGGTGCTTTTAGAGAATCACATTGGTATTAAAATCAGACTGGTTCCTCTTTAGTGCATTGCCACAAAGAAAGAAGAATGCATTTCTATAAGAGAAACTGGTTCCAGATCAGAGATGTCTGGCTGAATTCAGTGCTGACCTCATTCCTCCAAAAGTCACAAAATGTAAGTTTTCCCTGAGTGGGACTGAACATCTGGATGGTGGAATGCTGTGCTAAACACAGATCTGGTGGGTTTAGTTTAAACAAGTAAAAGGAGACAGAGCTGGAGGTGGATAGTGAATGGCTTTGCCCAGATTTTCTCTCTGGGGGACAGGTGAATTAACAAACTGATATATGTATTCCCTCTCAGTCTATCTCCAAAGTGAACCACCCTTATCATCTCATCCAACCTTTGCCCTACCCGTATCATGACTCTGGGATTCTCATTCTTCTCGTGCCTTCTATCTGGCATGCCTGATCAAGTTCATTTTACTTTTTCCAATCTTGTGTCTACTTGTCTGCTCACCTGCCAGGATCAGCCTTCTGACTGCTCTATTTCCCTCTTACTACACACCCCAGCGGGGTTTATCTCCAGTATAGGTCTGCACATATGCAACGATGTTCCGTGACTACTCATTATCTCTACTAATAAACCATAAAGTATAGTACATGGTTTATATTGCTGGAATCCTCACAGTGACCTAGTTTAGACAGAGGGAACTGAGGATCAGAGAAGTGTCAGTTCTTCTCCCCAACATTCTAGGCCTTTCATGGTCCATACCAACCTTTGTTTCTAGTCTTGATTCTCTGAACTAGCATTTCTCAAGTAGGGGAGATAAGGACCCCTGTGAACCCCCATGATATTAAAAAAAACACATGTGAAAATCCCTTAAATGGAGGGGCCACAGCACAATATTTGGGGACCAACCAGTAGGACAAGGAGTCACAGAAAGAAAGAAAACAAGTTTGGAAGGGGGCCACAGTTGGAAAAAGACAAAGACACTTGGCTCTAAGCCAGCCTATAATACATCAACCAAACTGCTTTGCTCTAAGGCAGCCAAACATTAATTGAACCCACTTTTGTCATTTCTTCTTGAAAGAGCAGCTGGCTGTGGGGTCACAAACAGAGGTCTCAAGGCTGATCACGTGACCTTGGGCAAATTTCCTATCCTTTCTTCTTGTTACAAAACTTTACCCTATAAATTACTATAAAAATACTCAGAGCTCAGAGAATTGGTCAGAGGGAGGCGGCTTGCCTTGCACGTGACAGCAGCTGTGGCATCTGCAAGCTGGATTCAATCTCCATCACCAAGAAAGCTTCCCTGAGCACCTCCAGGGGCACTCCTGAGCACAGCTGGTGTGCACACCTTCCCTCCCAGGTGCTTGAGACAAAGGTACTTAGTGAGTGTTGATTTCTTCAGCCCTCAGTCCCTTTGTTTTGTCTTCCCCATCTCAGCCCTCCCTAACTGTTGAGTTCCTCCCCTCACATGGAAAGCACATCTGAACATCCGCCTTTAAAAAAATCCAGCCGAATAGGAATTTCAAGGTGGCCTTGAACAGCTGCAGCTTTGGGGTGGCCTTTCCTGTAGGCTAAGCGAGTTTCCTGTCTCCAATTGTGTACATCCCATCCTGCTTACTAGAACTTACATTTGCAATGGCAGGGGCAATGACTTCTCTTTGGCCTTGCCCCATGGTACTGTCTTTGATGCTGTGCAAATCAGTCGTTCCGATAACCCTTGTGGGGGGTGACTGAAATCCACACGTCACTTTATGAGGTTGCTGTGATCATTTCCAAATCGTGTGATACTTACTTCCAGATGGATGTGGTGGCTCTCTCTCTCTCTCTTTCTTATCTTTTTTTCCCTTCCATCTTCAGGGGAACAACCACAATGAAAGCTAACAGCTCCAAGGTAAATGGGTTTACATAGATACCAGCTGCAAAGGTGACAGGACAGAATTGAAATCGTTCTTTATCTTCAGACCCCCCACCCCAGTCTCTTCCCTTCTTTGCTGACTAGGGGCCACATACTTCTAGCTGAGGTCCTGCACATTAAGTCACCGCACTCACCAGGCATGACACACTCTAGCTATGGTGCTTCCACACCTGTTTGGTGGGGATCACACCCTTACACTTGTGGTGCTCTCACACATTCCACTGACAGTGTTGGCCAGATTCTGCTGTGGATGCTCGCACACATACCCATTGGGAATCACACTCCCGGCCTTTTCTGACCCACATACTTTTTCGTTGCAATATTCATTGGGGGTCACACAATACGCTGCAGTGTGCTGGAGACCAGCATTGGGTGTCCCAGACTTAAAGCAAGTGGCAGCACTAGGGATCAAACTCATGGCTTTATGTTTTTTTTTAATTTAATTTATTTTATTAGTGAAACACCATGAGGTACAGTTATAGACTTACAAATTTTTGTGCTTGGGTTTCAGTTATACAATGATCAAGTACCCATCCCTCCACCAGCGCCCATCCTCCACCACCACGGGTCCCAGCATCCCTCCCACCCCCCATACCCCCCATCCTACCCTGCCTCTGTGGCAGGGCATTCCCCCTTGTTCTCTCTCTCTTCTTTTGGGTCCTGTGTTTTGCAAGAGGGGCATTGAGTGGCAGTCATGTTTGGTCTGTAGTCTACTTTCAGCATGCTTCTCCCACCCTGGGAGGATCCTCATGGCTTTATGTTTACTAGGCAGCCAGTGTTTTGCCATGAAGTCATTCTCAAGCTCCACAATTATATTAAAACTTTGGGGAGATTTTTGTTACAGTATCATATTTATTAAATATCACACTTATTATCACTTTCTCATAACTAAATTTACCCTGACAAACATTGCCATTTAAAAACTCGGAGAACATATTGTCTTTTCAGCTGTTCTTCTTACGTGTTACTTTTCAGTTCTTTTGCTCTGAGCATAACTAAGACTTCCTGCACATTGACCTTCTCATATTAAACTCACTAAGAACCAAGTTCAAAAGATTTTTTTTAAAAAAAGTTCTCAAAACTTTCTTTTTGTCATTTTTCCTTTTAATTATATGATATGGTACTACTTTTGTTTGGTTTTTTTTTTTGTTGTTTTGTTTTATGTGACACACCAGCAGTATGCAGGACTTTCTCCTGGCGCTGTGCTCAGAGATCACTCCTGGCAGGGTATGGGTGCCAGGGTTGTATCCAGGTCAGCTGTGTGCAAGGCAAATGCTCTACCTGCTGTACTATTGCTCCAGATCCAAAACAATAATAATAAGAATAATTAGATTTTAGAAAATGAGACCAGTCTGGACTCTCCTTTCCATGTAACAGCACCGACTAGAGGTGTCATAACTTGTTCTCTCTCAGTCTGAAGAGAGAGTATATTAGGAAAGTCACTTGCCTTGCATGTGGCCAATCCCATTTCAGATCTCCAGTATGACAATTGCCAAAAGTGATCCCTGACCACTGCCTGTTGGGGCCCCCCAACAAACCTAGATCTCTCACTTATTCCTTCCCCCAGCCATGGATGTTTGTAACTTGGTGTAAATGGCAAAAAACATCATTAACATTGGCAAATGGAAGCCAGGGATATAGCTCAAGAGAAGAGTAGTTTCCTTGTATGTGTAAGGCTCTGGTTTCAATTCCTGGCACTGAGGAAAAAAAAAAAAGACTAACGTGTGAGTGACTTATTTCAGAATGAAAAAACATTAATATAGTATTCAACATTTTGTTAGTTTTTCCAAAAAAAATAAAAGTAATTGGGCTTTCTACCTGCAGATCTTTGATTTGTTTAGAATCTGTAGAGATGTAGGACTCGTGACTGTTCCAATTCTGTCATCCTGTGATACAGCGCCTGGCTTTTTGGTTTGGCTTAGTCTTAGTGTCTACACCAGGTGGTACTCAGGTACTGCTTCCAGCATGGGACTATGTAGTGCCAGAAATCAAACCTGCACCCACTGCAGGCAAAGCATGCACTCCACCCCTTGTGCCATCTCTCCCTGGTCCCTGTATCTGAAGCTTTTTTCAGAGGAAGGACCAGTTGCGTTTTATCCATCAAGGAAGAATGAAGAATGTCAGCTCACTCTGCTTCCACACTCTGCTTCCTTTGAACACTGGTTCCCAAGAGGAAGGACAGAGGGACAGAGAAGGACCACTGTTCCAGAGGGAAAAAGAAGGAAATTTCCTAACTGTATAGTCTATCACATTTCATTCTTCTTTTTCTTCTTCATTTTTTAAAAATCAAATCACTGTGAGGTACACTGTTACAAAGCTGTTCATGATCAGGTTTCAGTCACATCGTGTTCCAACACCCACCCCTCAACCAGGAATTTTTCATCATTGATGTCCCTGATTTCCCTCCCGCCACCCCGAACTCTCCCACCCAGCCTGTATTTAAGGAAGCCACTTCCCTTCTTTCTCTCAGCTTCTCTCCTTTTGGGCATTATGGCTTGCAAGTACAGATACTGAGAGGTTATTATGTTTGTTTCTTTACCTACTTTCAGCATGAAATTTTTTTAAATTTTTTTTATTAGTGAAACACCATGAGGTACAGTTATAGACTTACAAATTTTTGTGCTTGGGTTTCAGTTATACAATGATCAAGTACCCATCCCTCCACCAGCACCCATCCTCCACCACCACGGGTCCCAGCATCCCTCCCACCCCCCGTGCCCCCACCCCAGCCTGCCTCTGTGGCAGGGCATTCCTCCTTGTTCTCTCTCTCTTCTTTTGGGTCCTGTGTTTTGCAAGAGAGGCATTGAGTGGCAATCATGTTTGGTCTATAGTCTACTTTCAGCTCAGCATGAAATTCTTATCCAGAGTGATCGTTTCCAACTATCTTTGTCATAGTGGCCCCTTCTCTATTCTGTCTTCTCCCCTTGCTCTTGAAGCAAGCCAGGAAAATTGGTATCACGTTTCATTCTTTTAAAAAAAAAGTTTGAAGTTTTTATTCGTGGGACTGGAGATATAATACAAGTGACAAGACTCTTGCCTTATATGTAGCCAACTCCAGTTCAATCCCTGGCACCGCATATGGTAGGTTTTTGTTTGCTTGTTGACCCAGTAGTACTGAGGGCCTGCTCCCAGCTTATTTATCATGGGTCAGCTCTGGCATTTCTTGGGGGACCAAGAGATTGGAAATTATTAGTTGGAAATTTCCAACTAATTATTAATTGGAAATTTCCAATAATACTTGTAATGCTAGGAATGTAACGTAATGCTAGGAATTTAACTCAGATCTCCTACACACAAAGCACGTGCCCTTGAATCTGTCTCTCCAGCCTGCTCCTTCACATTTCATTCTTACTCCACTCTTATGAGTTAGGTGTTACTCCTTTTTGATCAGTGACAAAACTAGAGCGTAAATATAAATGGTAAGGCACAAATGAAATTAACTAGGAACAAAACTAAGACTCAGTGTAAGTAATGGTCTGTTGTTCCCACACTAGAGAATAAGTGGCAATCAGACTTTGGATCCAGTTATACCTAACTTATATCAGGTTTTCTCTTTTCTAGCTTCCTTAGGATTTTCAACCTCTCTCACCTTTTTTGATTTGCATTTGCAAGAGCATTTAAAAACTGAACCGAGGGACTGGAGCGATAGCACAGCGGGTAGGGTGTTTGCCTTGCACACAGCCAACATGGCCGATCCAGGTTCAATTCCCAGCATCCCATATGGTCCCCCGAGCACCGCCAGGAGGAATTCCTGAGTGCATGAGCCAGGAGTAACCCCTGTGCAATGCCTGGTGTGACCCAAAAAGCAAAATAAATAAATAAAAACTGAACTGAAATCAATAAAACTTTAGCTTCTGCCTATTTTAAATAGAAATTTCTATTAGAATGTCTTTAGGCCTCCACGTTTTCCACCATTAAAGCCTTTATCATTTGAATGAATTTCGAGAAAATATAATATTAATGTAGTGCATTATAAAATAAACAATGATACTTGATGTTGACAGTTCACAAATTGTTTCTCATGTTCTTACTCGGTTCTTATAATACTACTCAGGTTCCTGTGTTGGAGTTTTCACATGAAACAACCAGAAATCAAAGGCATTAATGATAGCCAGCTATGAACCCAGGTTCCTGACTCCTATTTCCATTACGTTATCCTGCTTATTTTTCACTTACACCAAGATATAGATTAACTTTGCAAGCTTTGTGTTCTCGTAATTTATCGTTGCTATTATCTTTTGTTAAGCTCATATCTAAGTCTTATCAAGCATTCCTGTGGGACAAAGGTAACGCTAAATCCTCTGCTTTCTTCATTCCACTTAGCAAACCTCTTGCTAATGAGAATCTAGCATCTTAACTATCTAGTAACCACTAGAGCAGACTCGATTTCATGTGATGACACATGGAAATTTCCAATGATTCTTGTATATTCCCTAAGCCTAAGTGTAGGACACATGAGGATCAAGATCACAAGTGTATTCTCCACAGAACTTAGTAAAATGCCTGGATGTAGGAGGGATGTTAAGTCGTTACTTTATGACAGATGATTTTTCTAGGCCATTAGCTCAATATTTCTTCTTCTATAAGGATTTATCAAGTAAGCTATTTTCAGGGGGCTGAAGCGATAGCACAGCAGGGAGGGCACTTGCCTTGCACGCAGCCGACCCCAATTTGATTCCCAGCATCCTATATGGTCACCCGAGCACTGCTGGGGGTAGTTCCTGAGTGCAGAGCCAGGAATAACCCCTGAGCATTGCCTGGTGTGACCCAAAAAGAAAAAAAAAACTATTTTCAGAATAATTCTGGTTTTCTTTTGATTGAATTTTATAGCCTGTAAATAAAAATTAAGTTCTCAAAAAAAAAATTTTGTCGGCTGTGAACTACAATCTGTAATCAGAACTTTTCTTTAAATTCACTGCCTTCTCTTGAGCTGTTAATAAACATATTTGGCTTCACTTGGGTTTTCAAATTGTTGTTTCCAGATGGTGAGGCCTTCATATCTGATAAGCTTCAACATAGCCTCTTTAGTGAAAATTTGAGCAAAATGCAGTATCTTTGGGAATCTTTAGACTGTCAATATGATAATTAAAAGAAGCTTCCTAAGTTTTTGTCTTCTCTTCCCATGGAAATCAAATTGTCAGACAATCAAAGTGAAAATGAATCACTGCCTTTCTCTTCTACTTTTCAGTTTATTGTATAATAGTAGCTAACATTTATTATTTACTCTGTAGACCATTTTTCCCTAAGAATTTTGTGGAGAGTTTCATTTTTAATTATCCCAATCGATTTGTTGAGGCTTTTTTTTTAATGCCCATTTCTCAAGCGGGCCCAGTAACGTCTCCATTGGAGACTTTGTTGTTACTGTGTCTGGCATATCGAATACTCTCGGTAGCTTGCCGGGCTCTCCGAGAGGGGCGGAGGAATCGAACTCGGGTCGGCCATGTTGGCTGCGTGCAAGGCAAACGCCCTACCGCTGTGCTATCGCTCCAGCCCTAAATTGTTACAGATAAAGAAACAGACACAGTAGAGGCACAAATATTTTTACCTAAGATCATGCAGCTAATAAAATTGGGTTTTGGGAAGGGGGATTTTTCTTTTGAGCTTTGCTTGGTTTGGGGGCCATACCTAACGGGGTATGTGGGACTATTACCAGCTCAGCTTAGTGCTCGGGGGTGGGGTTGTGGGGGACTGGAGAATATGTGGTACCAGGGATGGTACCTGGAGCTTCCCCATAATGCAGAACATTATGTTGAGGCATTTCCCCAGTCTTAAGGTTGTATTTTAAATACAGATAATCTGGCTCTAGAACCTAGGTTGCTAAATTAATTTTTCCCTTAAAATATTTCATGTGATTTGATATGAATTCATCATGTAGATCAAAGTCCCCCTTTTCATGCTTTTATGCATTACTAACTCCATCTGGATTTCCCCACTAGCCAGTACATTGCCAGAATTACGTGGTCCGTAAACGACCATTTGCTAATTGATTCCATGAGATTCCATGAGATTTGGGGAACGATTTGGGGAGGGAATAAAGGGGAATATTTAGCTACACTTGGCTGTGTTCAGAGCTTATTTCTGGATCTGTGCTCAGGGATCTCTCTTGGTAGTGCTCAGGGAACCATGTGTGGTGCTCAGGATCAAACCCAGGTCAGCCACATGCAAGACAAGTGTCCTACTTGCTGTTCTCTTGCTCCAGCCCACAGGGATTGTTTCAGTATAGCAAGTTCTTTACATAAAGACCTTTGCTCTATATTGTGGGACTTTCAACTTCTTTATTGACCCATTATTCATCTTAAAAGATGACATTTAAGAAAGGATAATGAAATCATAGATAGCACCATAGTTTCTTATCATATGATTATTGAATTAAAATGAGTGGGTTCCCTACCATGTACTAAAAAGTAAAGGCCCTCCCATGATCATCGATTTGCTTGAGCGGGCCCAGTAACATCTCCTTTGGAGAATTTGTTGTTACTGTGTCTGGCATATCGAATACTCTCGGTAGCTTGCCGGGCTCTCCGAGAGGGGCGGAGGAATTGAACTCGGGTCGTCCATGTTGGCTGCGTGCAAGGCAGACGCCCTACCCACTGTGCTATCGCTCCAGCCCTCTCCAAATATATATATATATGGAGAATGGAATGCTAAGGGCCAGACTCAATTCCATGTCTTAGTGATGGGAGATAAGTTTTAATATCCTTTGAGGATAAAAATCAAAGGAGCTATAGAGTCAAATCTTTGTATTGATCCTGAACCTAAAAATGTGTTCCTATCCTTGAAGGAATATCAGACAATTCTACCCAATGACTCAAGAAAACCGTGAGAAAGCATGCCATCTCCCTGTAGCTAAGAGTAAGGTGTCAGAGGAGCACCAGTGAGATCATAACTTCATTGATTATTTACAATCAATGTAAGTATAATTCTGAGTTTTACTTGTCCAGGTACATAATTTAAATTTATATCACCACTGAATTCTGACTTTGTACATGGAAATGAAAATTAGGGGCCTTTGAAATCCCCAGGAGAAACAGTGATTCTATAAGAACCCTTTCACTCATAACTCAGAACAAAGCCAGCACCAAAAAAAAAACATGAGCCTGCAGTTAAAATTACAACTAAGAAAAAGAAGCGCCAACAGACAATATAGGGTAACTGGAGACTGCTTGCCTTGCATGTAGTCAACCTGGGTCCAGTCATCAGTACCCTCTGTGGTTCTTTGAGCCCTGGCAGGAGTGACCCTTGAGCACAAAGGCAAGAGTAAGCCCTGAACACTATCTGATGTGGCCCAAGGGGGAGAGAGAGAGAGAGAGAGAGAGAATAAAAGCACCTGCCATAGAGGCAGGCAGGGGGTGGAGAGTGGGGGGTGATGGGAGGAAAGCTGGGGACACTGGTGCTGGGAAATGTCCACTGGTGGAGGGACGAGTGTTGGAATACTATATGACTGAAATCCAATCACGAACAGCTTTGTAAGGGTCTATCTCACAGCGATTCAATAAAAAGGTGGAAAAAAAAGAGGGCTTGCTGGTTATGGGAGGGAACCTGGGAACATTGGTGGAGGAAATTTGACACTGGTGGTGGGATTGGTACTGCAATATTATATGTCTAAAGCTCAACCATGTATAGCTTTCTAAATCACAGTGCTTTAATTTTAAAAAAGTATGTATAGGGGAAAGACATAATAAAAAATCTAAAAGAGTAAAATATGGACTACAGGGGCTGGAGCAATAGCACAGTGGGTAGGGCATTTGCCTTGCACGTGGCCGACCCGGGTTCAATTCCCAGCATCCCATATGGTCCCCTGAGCACCGCCAGGGGTAATTCCTGGGTGCAGAGCCAGGAGTAACCTCTGTGCATCGCCGGGTGTGACCCAAAAAGCAATATATATATATATATATATATATGGACTACAGAAGAACACATTCATACTGACAATATGAGAGTCAAAACTTCACACACAAAATACATTGTACATTTTATTGTATGGGGACTTGTAAAATCTGCAGAGGACCTGTAACTATATTCTCACCAAAATTAACTTACTTTTTGAATCAAACTTAATTCTTAATTACAGAAGGGAGGCAAAAGGGATAGATGATGCAATGTTAGTCATCCCTGGTATTGACAGTGCAAACCACATTTCCTGTTGAGAGTAGACAGATCCACAACCCACAAATTAAATCCATGAAGAAAAACATTTATTGCAGTAATAGCAAAATGATATTGTTTTATTTCTTCCTCTCAAATCCTCTAATACTGAAAGCAGCACTTGGAATATAAACAGATGCCAATAAATGTTCATTTTTATTCCTTTTACCTTGAATTTAGACACTTCACAGACCATGTTTAATGTGTTTTCTTCCAGTGAATCTGAAAATGTAAAGTAACTCAAGTTTTTGCATCTTATTTTATGTTTGTCCCCTTTGTGTATGAGGAAAAGTCTGAAACATTCAACAGAACTGTCAAGAATTGACATGTGTATCACTTAGGGAATAATCAAGAAATATGCCATTCAAAATAGTGCTACCCAGCATTTTGAAACATGAAGATGTGTGACATGGGGAATGCTTATGCTATAATGTCAAATGAAAAATACTAAAACCAAAAACACATACATGGATGAAATTTGAATATATTATACCCAGTGAAAAATCCAAACACAGACACCACTGAGTCAGCAAGGAGTTTCCAGAGCAAAGAATCTCTCTGTATATATTTGCATTTCCTTAGGCAAATGGCCCACTGTTTCAAGTCTGAAACAGCCCACTGGAAACTCAGGCCGTAGTTGATGATGAAGTCTGGGGCAGAATTTCTTCTTCAAGAAACCTCTATTTTTGTTCTTCAGCTGATTGAATGAGGTCACCTAGATTAGTGAGGATAATCTCCTCTAATTGAAGTTAGTAAACTGTAGACCCATCTATAAAAGATCTTCACAGATAATCCTAGGTGAGTGTTTTATTGAACAACTCTAGTAGGGCCTAGCCTCCTTGATATATAAAACGATCACAGGCCAGAGACATAACTCAAAGGGCTGGAGTGCATGCTTTGCATGCAGGAGCCTTGGGTTCGGTACCTACCATGGCATGATGGTGACCTGAGCACTGCTAGGTGAGACCCTTCACTTTAAAACATGCTAACCATCAATGCCTCTTGTTATAGGATTCCATCCATTTAAAATGTCTCCAGCAGCTGGAGAGATAGTACAGGAAGTCAGACACTTGTTTGTCACCCAGCCAACCCGAGTTTGGTCACCAGCATCACATATTGTCTCCTGAGCACTTGAGAATGAAAGATTTGAGCACCACTGGGTGTGACTCAAAAACTATATATTTTGAATATAATCATAATATACAGGCTGGAGCGATAGCACAGTGGTAGGGCGTTCGCCTTCCAAGCGGCCAACATGGCCAACCCGAGTTCGATTCCTCCGCCCCTCTCTGAGAGCCCGGCAAGCTACCGAGAGTATTCGATATGCCAGACACAGTAACAACAAAGTCTCCAATGGAGACGTTACTGGGCCCACTCGAGCAAATCGACGATCAACCGGAGGGCCTTATCTTATCTTATCATAATATACATATGTGTGTATATATAATTGCAAGAGATAAAAGAATATTCATTTGAAGGTTTAGCTCACTCTGACATTTAGCACTATTTTTGAGACAGAGTTCATATAAAGCACACACTCTGGTGGAGCTACTCAGTGCTAAAGAAAAAGATCAGAGGAACTTGAGACATAATACAATCGGTAGGGCACTTGCCTTGAACCTGGCTGACCGAAGTTCGATCCCCAGTACTGCATCTCATCCCCTGAGCCTGCCTTGAGTAAACCCTGAGTTGGCAGCATCCGGAGTAAGACCTAAGTATCACTGCATGTAACCACATCCACTGCCCTCCCCCCCTCCATAAAAAGAGAAAAAATAAAGAGGGAGGAAGGGAGAGAGGGAGGGAGGGAGGGTGGGAGGGAGGGAGGGAAGGAGGGAGGGGGAAGATGAGAAAGTAGTCAAATCTTTCAGCAGAAAGTCCGGATAGAGCATCATCCTCTGATCTATTCAGGATAGGTACAATCTACGTATTTGTTAAAACCTCTTCAGTTTAAGGATTTTTTTTTTGTGCTTTTTGGGTCACACCCCCAAAAAGATCATGCTCAGGAGATATTCCTGGCTCTGCACTCAGGAATTACTCCTGACCATGCTGGGGGACCTTATGAAATGCCTGGGTCGGACTCAGGTTGGCCATATGCAAGGCAAACACCCTACCCACTGTACTACTGCTCCAGCCCCTGAGTTTAAAGGTTTCATTTTCTAGTTATCTAGGTTCATCTTAAGTTAGCTCCAGCCAAGCAAAAATGTTTGTCGTTAATGTGCTTTAACGTAGTGCTTAGATGATGACGCGACTTGATAACTGTTTCAGTAAAAATTGAAAATATTTTTCCTTTGCCAATAATTCTTATATTTTAGTTAAACCAAAATCAGTCTGTGTACTGGAGAACTCTCCTGAGAATTTGATGAAAAGCCACAGAAGATTTTCATCTCTTTTAGGCACATCCTTAAAATAAGAATTTTGCTGGGGAACGGGGTGAGTGGGGAACCGCCACTGAACAGGAGGAAAAAACTGGAAGAGAGAGAAGGCAGCCGCCCTCCTCCTGCCCCTATGACCTTGCTGGTGAAAGTGGGAGAGCAGAGAGTGAGGGTCCCTGCAGGACATCAACAGTGATATCCAGGCTCATAGCGCCATTGTTTATTCTCGTAGGAAAGAATTTCAGGAGAAGACGGTGAATCAAAGACAGTTTTATAGGACATATGAATGAGAGAGGGGAGAGAATTTCATAAGAGAAATTAACTACATACCCCAAATTAGGATGTAAGCAACCCCAGAATGGAGTGTACCATAAAGGGGGGAAATGCATTTTAAAGGTGATTTTCTAAGTCTTTCCCAATGTCCCTGATGTGGCATTTTCTATAGAGATAGTCCTGTCTTACTAGGGCCTTATCTAGGTGGTCTCCATTCAGTCTTATTAGAACCTTTTGTTCCTGCTGAAGTATCCTCTCCTAAGGGGCTCCAACCCTCCTTCCCTCCCTCTCCCACTCCTTCCCCCTCCTCTCTCTTTCTCTCTCTCTCTGTCTCTCTCCCTCTCTCCTCCTCCTCCTCCTCCTCCTCCTCCTCCTCCTCCTCCTCCTCCTTCTCTCTCTCTCTCTCTCTCTCTCTCTCTCTCTCTCTCTCTCTCTCTCTCTCTCTCTCTCTCTCTCTCTCCCCCTCCTGATTGCCCTATGGGCTCATAGCATTCAGACTTAGCAGGTATTTGGTCCTAGAAAATCATCTCCAAAGAGTGTCCAGCCTTGGGATTTACACTGGTGTCTTCAGTCTAGAGCCTGGGGGCTGGTGACAGATGCTCCTTTTAGATCCTATCTTGGTTGTGTGATTTCCTCCAAACACTCATTGCCAATGTTTTTCAAAACTCTCGACACTTTCAGACCTAACCCTGTCATGGACCAGTGGATCACTGGTCTGGATGACAGTTTGACCTTTAGACTTCCTTGTTGGTCCTGCTGACTGCCTCATTACTTCTAGATTATTCAGGAAGGTTCTTGGTGTTCATTCACCATCTCTAATTCTGGGAGTGGCCCTAGGGTGGCTCCTGCCTGTAGATCCCTAAACACAACTTTTGTCTTTGGAGATTCTCTTTACCTTAATCCAGTCTGGACAAACTTGCAGGCTTTCGAATGTAGCCTGCCCACAGGGCAGAGTCTGGCAAACTCCCCGTGGCCTACCAAATATGCCAAATACCAGTAACAATGATGGGTCTCATTCTCCTAAAGAGCCGTGAATATAATCTCAGGGCTAGGATGAAAGAGACGTTACTGGGGCCTGCTCGAGGCAATCGACGATTAATCCAGTCTAGCTTCCTTGGGGAAGTTCCTGGAGGGGAGAAAGGAGGAGAGTTAGCACTGGTAAAGTCTGCCAAGAGCATGTGCACTGCTAAGATGCTTAAGTTTCCAGTGGTCCCACAGAACAGCAGTCATACTGCATCTGAGGTCTACTTGGTCTATACTGCATCGCACTGATCCCCACCACCTGGGCTCCAGGGGAATCACGCAGGGGTGAGAGATTGCAGGGAAGGAAAGTCTTCTTCACCTTTGCCCAGGTTTGCCATCATCCCCCTTTGCAGAAAAGAGTTGTAGGAGGAGACAAAGTGAAGTGAAAGTTTTATTTAGGAAACGAGAGAGAAGAGGGTGCCCCGTGAAGTTAAAAGGAAGTAATTGCACATCCCAAGTTGCAATGCAGAGGATCTCGGGATGGGAACTCCAGATGCTTGCTTAAGCAAGGCTGATTTTATGGGGTTTTTTCCTCAAACTGTCCTGGCATGGGGCTCTCTCTCTGAAGATAAGGGACCACTGCTAGGGTATTGTCAAGGGCAGAGAAACTTTGACGTTTTAGTGGTCTTCTTTCAAATTCTTATTTTTGGGTTTTTTGTTCCTGAAGTTTCTCCTCTCGGGAGGGGGTCCGGCCTTCTCTAGGCTGGTGCTGGTGCCAGGTAGAATCTTATTTATCAGGTGTCAGTTTCTGCACCTCCAAAGAGGGTCCAGCCTTCATACTTTTGGACTGCTGTTGAGCCAATGACAGAGTAATTTATTTGAATAATATATTGTTTTATTACTTCCTGCAATCCATTCCCTGGGCCCCCCTATCTGTCACCTTTGTTTGCTTTCTTCACATGACACCTTTGTTTGCCTTCAAATATCTCCTTTTGGTGACTTTCATGTCTCCCACAGAACTCCGTATCTGGCTAAAGGCTGAAAATAGCAAAGATGTTTCTCTCTAGCTCCTCACATTCATCTGGGGTGGAGATGAGAAGCACAGTTAATTATTCGTAATCCAGACTCTAAGGTCGGAGCGCATGAGGTCTTTCCCTACTCAGCAAAGTGTTTTTGTGTCTGGTTTTGTTTGTTTGTTTTGTTTGTTTTAGGGGCTTGGGGGCCACACTCAGTGGTATGCAGGGGTTACTCCTGGTGGTGCTCAGGAACTGTATACGATGCTGGGAACTAAACTAAACCCAGGTTGGCTGCATGCAAGGCAGGCTCCCTGCCCATATACTATTGCTCCAGCCCCTTCAGTCTGGTTTTGGAACAGAGACTCATCTACTTTTGTTGTACACAGAGGGCTGTCTTTGACATTTAAGTCAAAAACTTCCTAGAAGCACCGTAGATAGTATGGGAACAAATGCCTGTATCTATTTCAAGTACTGAACATTATGGAGTATCATTTTTGTATCATGTAGGTATGTCTTACATAGAAGCGCAGAACTTAAGCATTTTGTTAGGTAGGAAGTAAACATAATATGCTTTTTAAGATTCACTAAAATATTTTGAATTCCTGGGGCCAGAATAATAGTACAGCAAGTAGGACATTTGTCTTGCACTCTGGCCAGCCTGGGTTCAATCCCCAGCGTCCCGTATGGTTCCCTGAGCTCTGCCAGGAGTGATCTCTGAGCACAGAGCCAGGAGTGAATCTTAAGTACTGCTGGATATGACCCCAAACACAAATAACTATAGATATTTTGAATGCCTGACTTAACATAACCATTCATAAGTCTGTAAAACTAGATTTTGAAATATGAACCATTGGTATTAATAATAGAGGTATTTTTTCTCTTAAAATAATTCGATAAATGTGCATTATTTTGTTGAAGAAATCACTCTAAATGACTGAAATACATTTAGTAATGTGTGTACAAAATACAAAGAGGAAAAAGCACAAGACATAGGAAAATTAAGGATAAGGTTACCACCAATTGTATGTATCAACTTCATCTCTTAGTCTGCTAGTGGGCAGAGAAAGTGTACCAAATTTAAAGGAAAAAACGTCACTGACTGTAATTCACAACTCTTTTCATTGCCCTAGGGTTCCTAGCTATTCCAGACAACTCTGTTCTTTCAGACTATTTGAGTTTGTGAATTGTCATATCCAATCATTACCTCTTTGAATCTTCCTGCTCCTTAGTCATTTTCCTTCCAATTAGCATCCCCAGAGGTTGAAGGAAAAAAGATGTGCAGGTAATCCTTGCCTATTTATTTATTTATTTAGCTTTTTGGGTCATACCCAGCAATGCACAGGCGTTACTCCTGGCTCATGCACTTAGGAATTACTCGTGGCAGTGCTTGGAATACCATGTAGGATGCTGGGAATAGAACCCGGGTTGGCCGTGTGCAAGGCAAAACACCTACCTGCTGTGCTATCGCTCCAGCCCTTTTATTCCTTTTTAAAAAAAAAAAAAGAAGAGGGAGGAGCGAACTCTGAGGGTTATGAGAATAGGACAAATCCCTGTAAATGATTCCAGAGCATCCCAGGTATTATCCCTAAGCACTGAGCCAAGAGTAAACTCTAAACACTTCCAGTGTGACCCAACCACCCTCTCCCCAAATCACAGTTTTTAGTTGTGAAGTCAACACATAGAAATAAAAGTTTGTTTTGTTTTGCTTTTTTCATCTGTCTGTTGTCAGTCTTCTCTAATAAAGGGAACATTTTTTCTGCAAAATCAACCTTTCCTTTTGCCCTGGTGACCAAATGGGAAAACTGTTGGGGAGGAGGAAGCCTGAAAATTACTCAGCAGTCCAACCAAATACATCAGGCATTTGTCACTTCCCTAACTATAGTCAAGGGTCTCCCTTAAATTCCTCTAATTTAGAGGCATGTCTTATCCATTGTTTTACCCTTAGTACCAGACATTGTGCTGCTTTGTAATATAATTAATAAACATAAGCATTCGTGCATGAACAAGATAAGCAGAGATCTATATTTGTGCACATACACATGAATGAGAGATATACAATAAATATTTCTAGTCCCAAAAGTCATCACAACTAAAGGAATTCATATAGCCATATTACTAATTTAAGCTTTTGGAGAATATGGGATAATCGTAAGCCTCAATACCCAAGGATCTACATGAGAAGCTAATTATTTTTTTAAAAAAAACTCTCTTGATGAAATATTACTGAACACATCTTTATCTTGAGATTATTTGAAAGAGTGCAGAGCATTAAAAACAATTGTTAAATGATATGTCAAATATATCAAACCAAAATAATATTATTTTCCTTTAAAATTACAATTTTACAGATTACAGATGGCAATTATACAAAATTACAGACACTGTATAAACAGAAAAATATTATAAAAGTTAAAATAAAAGTAATATTTGTGAGAAAAATGCATAGTGATATGTAACTATAAAATATCAATAGGTAGACAAAATAAAAGTGATGGTATAAGAAACAAAATAGTTATATTGGCTTAACCAAAATTAACTCTTTATTTCTCATAGTTTTAATGGTTTATAGGGCTGGAGCGATACCACAACAGGTAGGGAATTTGCCTTGCACACAGCTACCCCAGGTTCAATTCCTCTGCCCCTCTCAGAGAGCACGGCAAGCTACCTAGAGTATCCCGCCTGCATGGCAGAGCCTGGCAAGCTCCCCATGGCATAGTCAATATGAGAAGAACAGTAACAAAAAGTCTCACAATGGAGACGTTACTGATGCCGGCTCGAGTAAATCAATGAGCAATGGGAGGACAGTGCTACGGTGCTACATCCTTATCACAAGCTTAAGTAAAAGAAGGAAAGAAAATGAGAACAAAAGCTTTTATGTGAAGAATGTCTTTATAGATTTAGAATTTGTTTTAATTGTTGCCCACTGTCTTCTACGTCTTTCTTGAGCGGGCCCAGTAACGTCTCCATTGGAGACTTTGTTGTTACTGTGTCTGGCATATCGAATACTCTCGGTAGCTTGCCGGGCTCTCTGAGAGGGGCGGAGGAATCGAACTCGGGTCGGCCATGCTGGCCGCTTGTAAGGCGAACGCCCTACCCGCTGTGCTATCGCTCTGCGCCACACTGTCTTCTAAAATTGATTTTTTAAAAATATTTTTAATTTCCTATAGTAACTTTTAATAGTAACTTTGGTTTTACAAAGCGTGAATTTTCCAATATTTTAGGGTTGCAGTGTTACCACACTCACCAATATTCCTCCACTACAGCCCACGATATCTTTCTCCCCCCCCACCCACCACCACCACCCTGACCCTGTATGTAACCTCAGTTCTTTTGCCAGGATCTAAGGGTTTGTGTTCATTGGACATTCATTTGTTTCTTTATAAAATACGATTTTAAAGTCTCATTTCACAGACTCATGGGAGTTCGTTTAAGCTGTTTCACTTGCTACTAAGCATTGCTATTTTGAGGAGTGTGTTTCCCAGAAATTTATGTTCTTTTTTCCTTCTTTCCCACCCTTGTTTGCTTTAGGGATTGCTGTAGGAGTCTTGGTTCGAGAATACAGCAAGCTCTCTAATCTGGAGAAATTCTACTTTGCTTTTCCTGGCGAAATTCTAATGAGGATGCTGAAACTCATCATTCTGCCATTAATTATATCCAGCATGATTACAGGTACTTTCAGAAAACTAATGTTCTCAATGATTATTTAAAGAACCACCACTTAAACTGTTCTTTTCTAATTATGGAAAAGCATCTAAATGCGTTTGAAGTCGCACATGCGTACGCGTCATTTGAAAAATGTACATTTCCTTGAGTAGAACTGTTTCATTATTCCCGAAGGAGCACTGCTCTGCCTAGAGCACTGTCAGTATCTTTTTTTGACCATTCGTGGGACACCTTGAGAGGAAGATGCTGTTTTTAACATATTTTAATAGAACGCCCTCTAGGGCATTTTTTCCAAAGGCATATTTGGTTGTTAAAGCCTCAGCCAGTGCCCTTTGGTGAAGCACGATTGTCATATAAACTGGTTGGATGTGTTTTCCACTCAACACAATCAAACTTTGTTCTGCTCCCTTCTCAGTGGCTGCCTGCAGGGTACCACTGCCCCCTTTCAACACCCACTGCCCCCACAATGAAGAAGTCGTTACATATCTGCTCTGGAACTTTGCCCAGAGCATCAGTGCCCACTGCTAAGGGAAGTGTTCAATGATGGTTTTCTTGGTATTTTAAAATATGAACACGTGACTTGGTTGCCTTAGAAAATGATTTCTCCCTTATTGGTCATTATATTAGAGAGTCCCTTTAAAGAGCAAGCAATTGTAGGAAGGGAGTAATGTGATTTATAAAGACATCACCTGTTTGGGAGTGGTTTTTCTATGAAGTCTCTGGTTTCTTTTATTTATCTTATTTTTGGTAGTGGTATGTGACACAACAGACACTAGTTGTGTCAGCTCCCAAATCAAGGTGCTTAATGCTCAGTCTCTGCAGTACCACAGAAGGAACATGGGACTGATCTATGCAGTGTCCTGGACACTGGCTAGGGGAATGGCACTGAGTAGCAGGATCTGCTCTGGTCAGCACCTACAAATTCTGGAAGAGCTAGAAATTTGACTGTCAAATTTTACAAGTACCAGATTCCAACAAGACAAGAATCCTCCAAGACTCCCAATGGTGTGGGTATTCCTGATTATTTAGAAACTAATAGAGAAGTATATATATATATATATATATATACTTCTCTATTAGTTTATATATATATAAATATATCACGATCACGATCATCCTGTTGTTCGTCGATTTCCTCGAGCAGACACCAGTAACGTCTCCTTCTTCCTAACCCTGAGATTTTAAAAGAGCCATTTCAGTGCTCTTTCAGGATTAGGAGAATGAGACCCCTCGTTGTTACTGGTATTTGGCATATTGAATATGATACGGGAAGTTTGCCAGACTCTGCCGTGCGGGCAGGATACTTTTGGTAGCCTATATATATATATATATATATATATATATATATTGTATAATATGTAGATGTATGTATACATGTGATATATATTTTATATAAATAAATATTTATATTTATTTTAAATAAATATATTCAGTTTTGAAATGTTGGGCTTTTTCCAGGTCTAGCAGCCTAAAGGCCAAATTTGGCAGACCAGTTCTTTTGCACCATATACTGTTTATTTGCTTGTTTATTTAACTTTAAATTATCCTAATCATTTAGCATTTGGAAGGTCTCAAATAAACATTTGGATTTCTAGTTTCTCTGGGAAAAAAAATAAGATGAGGAAACACTAGATGCATGTCACCACCCGCCAACAATATTCTGGAACTAGCTAAGAGTTGGACAGCTACTCATTTTAATTGCAGCCAGATACATCTGAGGTTGCCACAGTCTCCACCAGGCCCTCTTGTCTCAACCCTCGAAGTCTTCACTTTACCTATTTGCCCCTGTAGTCTTTGCACTTCGAATCCCTTAGAATTCTTTCCATATCAGAAAGCTTAGTCTTTTCTTAGGACCCTTTAAGAAAATGAGAGAGGGTCAGCGATTGTGTAGCTGGTAAGACACTTACTTGCCTTGCACACAATGATCCAGGTTTGATTTCTAGTACCACATATGGTTGCTGGAGAACTGCCAAGAGTAGATGTCCCGGAGTACAGATCCAGGAGTAACCCCTGAACACTGTTGGGTGTGGCCCTGGAAACCAAAAAGGAATATGCAGAAAACTGGACTTTCTCCTATTTTTTTCTTCCAGAACTCATGCAGAAACTATGTTGAGGAACAAAAGAATAAAAACAAGCCCAAATGGTTCAAGGAAAATACATTTATGGATATCTTAATTATATTAGATCTTTGGAATTATGTACTGCTCTTAGCAGTTAAAAGCTCGTGATATTTTTGTTGTCTGGCCCTTTGCGAAGTGACTCAGTCTTGCACATAATCCAGGACAATAATTTACAACCCTCATCATTCCACTCACATGGCTCAGCTGCTTTGCGAAGGCATAATACAGGTCAGGTAATTCTACATTTTTCCTCCACCAAGCACCCAGCATATAAATAGAAGTTAGAGCAGAACCACTGCACATTGTTTGGACATGGAGCAATAAAATCATCTGTAGCACTGTCCTCCCATTGTTCATCAATTTGCTTGAGCAGGCCAGTAACGTCTCCATTGTGAGACTTGTTGTTACTGTGTTTGGCATATCAAATACGTCATGGGTAGCTTGCTAGGCTTTGCTGTGAGGGCGAGATACCCTCCATAGCTTGCTGGGCTCTCCGAGAGGGGCTGAGGAATTGAACCTGGGCCGACCGGGTCGGCTGGGTGCAAGGCAAACACCTTTGAGTATAATCAGGGTGGAGACAGTGATGCCATCTCCATGTTTTGTAGAGGAGATTAAAAGTAAAAGGTAATAATACTAGTATTGGCAAGGTCATGGGAAAATGGGAGCTTTCACACATTTTTGGTTACATATAATCAAAAGTATAAGATACAAATTGGAACAAATTTCCAGGAAGGCATTTAAAATCATGTGCTATTCTATCCACTAAGTAATTCTACTTCTTGAAATTTGTTATCATAAAAAAAAAGATATGTTCAAAGATGTGTGCACAAGCATGTTCTCACATTTTTCGTAATGGTGACAAAATATAAGCAATTCAATTGTATGTAATTATATATAATTGCATGTGGCTACAAGAATCTGTGGGCTGGAGCGATAGCACAGAGGTAGGGCGTTTGCCTTACAAGCGGCCAACATGGCCGACCCGAGTTCGATTCCTCCGCCCCTCTCGGAGAGCCCGGCAAGCTACCGAGAGTATTCGATATGCCAGACACAGTAACAACAAAGTCTCCAATGGAGACGTTACTGGGCCCGCTCGAGCAAATCGATGATCAACGGGAGGGCCTTTACCTTTACCTTTACAAGAATCTGTCTTACTATCAGAAGCTCTTTTCTGAAAACACATGGAACAGGTAGAAATGTTTCTAACAGTATAAAACAGGAGGATAAAACAAATTGCACCATGGAATTTTGTGTCTAAACTCAGTAAGGGAGAAACACTTGCCTTATAAATGCAAGACCTGGAACTGGAGCGATAGCACGGCGGGGAGGGCGTTTGCCTTGCACGTGGCTGACCCGGGTTCGATTCCCAGCATCCCATATGGTCCCCTGAGCACTGCCAGGAGTTAACTCCTGAGTGCAGAGCCAGGGGTAACCCCTGTGCATCACCAGGTGTGACCCAAAAAGCAAAAAAAAATAAATAAATAAAAATAAATAAATGTGAGACCAGGGGTTCAGGCTGTGGAGCCACCCAGATGTACCAGGCACAGTTTTGGCAGCAGTACTTGTAGGATTCCAGTTCAAGGACACCACCACCTCGCCCCTATCACGTGGCCTGCCTGTGAACAGAGGTAATAGGATTCTGCATGAACTGGAATGTAATTCCTTAATGGGAGAAAAAATTAAAAACTTAAAAAAAAACCTACTTAAGGAGGAAAAAAAGCAAAACAGGTAATGATGCAGGTCTGGCATCATGTTAATGAGGAAAGTTTGAATCTAGATGAATGGTATCAAGAGCTGATGTGGAGGGATCCAAGATGTGGCTCAGGGGGTCCAAGATCCCACCTATGCGTAAGATCGTAGGATACATTCCCGGCACCAAAAAAGAGAAAGGATGTTAATAATTTTGTTAGAGGTGACAATAACATATGGTTATGTAAGAAAACTTCTCTATTTGTTAAAAACAAAAAAAATACAACCAGAATTATGTGCGAATGAAATGACATAATGTCTGGAATATGCTTTCCAACAAGGAAGAGAAAGGAGGTGCCATAGACACAATCTCAAGGCATTTTCAAAGACAGACTGTGTAGTCATGAGCAGAATTCTAACCATAATTTACATCCTCGGGACATGCTCATACCACACATCTGAATATCTGTTTGGGCGCTGTGAACATTTAGGTCTGGAAGCTGTATTTAGAGCAAACCACCCGGGAAATTGCAGGGAAAATGGTTTATGAACGTGACTGAGAATTGTGGCACAGGAAAATCCTAGTCCAGGTGTCATCAGCCAGTACGTTTAAATGCAGGTCACGTTTTTTTAATACGGCGGTTATGAGGACTTGAGCTTCTTCCATCCACAGGAACAGAACAGCCCTTGGCTCCTTCTTCAGAGTGTCCCTGGGTATCTTGTCAGGATGCCGTCAGCCCCATGCTCAGGGAGAGGTCCTTCTCCCACTCTCCTCCCTCATTGCCTCCACCTCCCAGTCTGATGCCCTTCACTGCTCCCTCCCTAGGTCTCCTGTGGCCGATGTCTCCTTGAGGGGTTCCTCCTTGACTCCTCTAGCCTAAGACAGGAGCAGGAATTTGATTCTTTACTTTTATCATTTTTTTTCTTTCTTCTTGCATTCTTTTTTGGTTTGGGGGCCACACCCTGCGATGTTGAGCAAGTACTCCGGAATCTATTCTCCAAGATCACTCCTGGGGGACCATTCAGGGTGCCAGGCATTGAACCTAGCCCCTATTCTTTATATCTTATCAAGATCAAATGGTTATTTGGAACAAAGTTTTAGGAAATATAATGGGCTAAAATACAGTGAAAACAGAACTGGAGCAACAGTACAGTGGGTAAGGCACTAGCCTTGCACATGGCTGATATGGGTTGGGTTTCCGGAACCCCATGTGTTCCTCTGAGCACAGCCAGGAGTGATTCCTGGCTTGAAGTTAAGAGTAAGCCTTGACCACTGCCAAGTGTGGTCCAAAACCAAACAGAAACTCACCATCACTGGCCATCAGCTATGCCCTGGAGAGGCTCTTCTAAGAATGCCAGGATCTCTCAAGAGGGCTGCTTCTCCATTTAGCCACCAGGCAGCTGCCAGGAGAGCATTCCTCCACAAAAAGATGTTCGAAGACTCACTGCACCTCAAACCCACCACCAGGTTTTCTAAATCTTCCTGCCCTGGCCCACGCCTTCTTCCTGGGATCATTACCTTCATAGAATATCCACTTCAGAGGGCACCCACCTCATAGTCACTGGAGATGGCCTTGCCCTGTGTACCTCATCAGAAGAGTCACAGCAGAATAGATTCCGTTAGGAACTGCTGGGCTGCAGCTTCACCACCCAACTTGCAGGATTTGGAGGCTGTCCAGGTTGGATTTTGTCACGCCCATGCCCACTTCAGTGCTTGGTTCCTCTTCCAGAGCAAAAATCTCATCCTTGCCCATTCCTGTAGCAGCTCATGCTGGATTTCTTTGAAACCCCTCCAAGAGCATAGGGCTTCTCAGGAAACACCAGGGCTCTGCTGCATCCAGCCTCCCAAGTTCAGACCATGCCAAGAAAATGCCCTCTTTTCCCATACCCCCGCATCCAGTCTGCTGAGCCCCTGACTCCAGATTCCAGCTGCCAGACAAGTCACACTCCCGATCTTAAGGTTTGAGGACACAATGCTCAAGATTTGTCAGTGACTTTGCGTGTTCCACAAGAGCACTGGTTGGGAGTGGATTTACATTCTTGGGAGCTTCTCTGAAGATAAAATACTCAACCCTTGAAAGAAGAAAAACAGATTGCTCCAATATTTGAAATGCTCTTACTCTAGCTTTTCCATCAGCATGATAGCACAGCGGTAGGGCGTTTGCCTTGCATGCAGCCAACATGGCCGACCCGAGTTCGATTCCTCCGCCCCTCTCGGAGAGCCCAGCAAGCTACCGAGAGTATTGGATATGCCAGACACAGTAACAACAAAGTCTCCAATGGAGACGTTACTGGGCCCGCTCGAGCAAATCGATGATCAACGGGAGGGCCTTTACTTTTACTTTACTTTAGGGCTTGGTTTCAACTTGAAGATTAGAAATTTTGTCCTGCATTTAACCATGAAAATATAAATGCAGGGCTGGGGATATAGCTCAGGCAGGAGCAAATGCTTGCATGTGTGAGGTCCTCAATTTGGTCACCAGAACCCCCTACCTTCTTTCCCCCATTTTTATTAAGTCTTATGAAGGCTTAGACATAAATAATATTTATTAAAAACAGCTAATTGTAGAATACAAATGAATCACTTAATTTCAATATCAGTCTGGAGTTTTTTGTTACAATGCAAATTTTGAACTTTTTAACTGTATACCCTCTTCTCCACGTACCTAACTTTCACAGAAAAAGCAAAGACTAGCATATAAATGCCTGGGCATGACTCTCTGCCAACAAAACCATTTATCTGGCAGCCGACCCCTTCTGAGATGAAAGATAAGACCAAAGTCTAATGCAAAATACAGTTTTTCTTAGATAAACCAATCACCAAGAAAATTCTACTTATATCAAACAATGAATGCCCATAAGAAAAATGGAACCTATAGCTGGATCAAGTACGGTCAATCAGGATTTTTGTAGACTCGTGATATTAAGCTCAAGCTTGGTTTTGCCGATGACATTTAATGGATCATTTGGGCTTGCAGCTGATTGTTTTAAGGCCACTAATTCATTTACTCATGAACAGCTGCAAACAGGCTTGCTATCCCACGTCCTTCGATGGAAGGAACCATGTTATATGTCTCCAAGAAACAAGAATGAGTTTATTTCTGCAAATATTGTTAATCCCACCAGTGTGAAAATGAACAGAAAACTGCCATCCACCTGATTTTCTGCTCTCTGAGTCTTTAGGTTTACCTGGTAGCAAGAATAAGAGGCCTGAATACACATGTCACTTGGTTACACAGATCCCTCTTTTCTCGGGGCAAGTGCTTATTGCTAACTAAAAACATCCCATACAGAGGAAAGTATGCATGTTTTCCCTGGAATTTTGGAATTTTGTCTCCACTTCATTCTCTATGAAAACTGCGATTTCCAGATAACTTATGAACTTAAAACTTCATGCTGGGGATGGCAGACTTGTAGCCAAAACCATCCAGGCTGAGAATAACCTACTTTTTGTAACATCATTCGTACCATCTGAAACCAGTGGGGTTCCTCTGTGTTTGAAATGCCTTCTTTCTCTTTCATTATAGTATAACCCAGAAACATCACCCCCTTCTAAACCGGTACTAGGATGGTTTACAGCTCTGTTAACCTTCTTTTGTTTGTAAACAGAAAGTGGGGGTGGGGGTGAGGGGACTGAAGAACCTTGCAAGGACTCTGCAGACCCTCCAGTGTATTGAATCATGGATGTTGGAGATCATTCAGTGATTCATGCATTTACTCATTCTGATCCTTATGTCTCAAATTTTGTTCTCATCATCACTGTCACTGTCACTGTCCTCCTGTTGTTCATTGATTTTCTCGAGCGGGCCCAGTAATGTCTCCATCGTGAGACTTGTTGTTACTGTGTTTGGCATATCGAATACGTCACGGGTAGCTTGCCAGGCTCTGCCGTGCGGGCGAGATACTCTTGCTGGGCTCTTCGAGAGGGGTGGAGGAATCGAACCCCGGTTGACCATGTTGGCTGTGTGCAAGGCAGACGCCCTACCCGCTGTGCTATCGCTCCAGCCCGTTCTCATCATAAAATTATAAAAAGAGATGATATCCCAGCAAGAAAGGGAGTATACTGATTTTTTGAGAATCGTCCATACTGTTTTCCAGAAGGGCTGAACCAGTGGACATTCCCACCAACAGTGAAGGAGTGTCCCTTTCTCGCCACATCCACGCCAGCATCGGTTGCTTTTGTTCTTTTGAATGTGGGCCAGTCTCTGAGGTGTGAGATGGTATCTCATTGTGGTTTTGATCTGCATCTCCCTGATGATTAATGATGTAGAGCATTTTCTCATGTGCTTTTTTGCCATTCGGATTTCTTCTTTGAGAAAGTTTCTGTTCATTTCATTGCCCCATTTTTGAATGGGGTTGGATGTTTTCTTCTTGTGGAGTTTAACCAGTATTTTGTATATCCTGGATATCAACCCCTTATCAGATGTGTATTCGGCAAATATCCTTTCCCATTCTGTAGACTGTCTTTGTATTTTGGTCACTGTTTCTTTGGAGGTGCAGAAGCTTCTTAGTTTAAGATAGTCCCATTTATCTATCTCTGTTTTCACTTGCTCGGCCAGTGGCGTGGCATCTTTGAAGATACCATTAGCTTCAATGTCATGGAGGGTTTTGCCAACTTTATCTTCAATGTACCTTATGGTTTCTGGTCTGATGTTGAGGTCTTTAATCCATTTTGATCTTACTTTTGTACATGGTGTTAGGCAGAGTTCTGAGCCTATTTTTTTGCATGTAGCCGTCCAGTGATGCCAACACAATTTATTAAAGAGGCTTTCCTTACTCCACTTCACATTACTTGCACCTTTATCAAAGATTAGATGAGCATATGATTGAGGGGAGATGTCAGTGTATTCAACCCTGTTCCATTGGTCTGCAGTTCTGCCTTTGTTCCAGTACCATGCTGTTTTAATTATTACTGCTTTGTAGTACAGTTTGAAGTTCGGGAGGTTGATTCCTCCCATTTTCTTTTTCCCAAGAATTGCTTTAGCTATTCGTGGGGGCTTATTGTTCCATATAAATTTCAGGAGTGTTTGCTCCATTTCTTTGAAGAATGTCATGGGTATCCTTATAGGGATTGCATTGAATTTATACAATGCTTTTGGTAGTATTGCCATTTTGACAATGTTAAGTCTCCCGACCCATGAGCAGGGGATATCTTTCCATTTCCTCATGTCCTCTTTTATTTCCTGAAGTAGCGTTTTGTAGTTTTCTTTGTACAGGTCGTTTACTTCCTTAGTTAAGCTGATTCCTAGGTACTTGATTTTTTAGAAATTGAGCTCCCATTTGACCCAGCAATACCACTCCTGGGAATATATCCCAGAGAGGCAAAAATGTATAGTCGAAGTGACATCTGCACTTGTTTGTTCATTGCAGCACTCTTTACAATAGCCAGAAACTGGAAGAAACCTGAATGCCCAAGAACAGATGACTGGTTAAAGAAACTTTGGTACATCTACACAATGGAGTACTATGTAGCTGTTAGAAAAGATGAAGTCATGAAATTTACATACAAGTGGTACAATATGGAAAGTATCATGCTAAGCGAAATGAGTCAGAAAGAGAGGGATAGACATAGAAAAATTGCATTCATCTGGGGGATATAAAGTAACAAAGTATGAGATTAATACCCAAGAATAGCTGAGATCAGCACCAGGACGATTACTCCATAACTTAGAGGCCAGCTGGGTATCCTAGAGGAAAGGGCAGCTCAGATAGAGAAGGGAGCACCAAATAAAGGATGTTTGGAGGATCCTCCCAGGAGGGGAGATGCATGTCGAAAGTAGACTATGGACTGAACATGTTTGCCACTCAATGCCTCTTTTGCAGACCACAACACCCAAAAGGAGAGAGAGAACACAGGGGATTGCCCTGCCACAGAGACAGGGGGGATGGGGGGATGGGGGTGGGAGGGATATTATCCATGGTGGTGGAAAATGGACACTGGTGGAGGGATGGGTATCTGATCATTGTATAATTGAAACCAAAGCACAAAAAATTGTAAATCTACAACTGTAAAAAAAAAAATAAAATAGAATTTGAAGAACTAAAAAAAAAAAAAGGGAGTATACTGTAAAGCTTTATGAAGGTAAGGATTTTGTGGGAATGAGGAAAGTGGGTTTCCAGGATATGGTTATGAAGAAAACAACAGAAGGTTTCACATCATAGGAGGACAGAGAGACTATGTGGAGTGAGGGAAACATGGGGAAGAGGAGTGGGGGTGGCCGATCAGTGTGGTTGTGACTTCATTGTTAGATGATCCTTCCTGAGGAGTCCGGACTTGAATCTATAGACAAGTCAGAGCAGTGACCACCCCTTGTGACACCTGGATTTGCTTTCAGAAGGGAGGTATTAGTCAGGGCGAAAAAGAGCCAATGACACTTGTTAAAGATGGGAAAGAGTTGCTGGAGAGATAGTACAGTCAGTATGGTGCTTGCCTTGCATGTGGCCAACCTGAGCTCAGTCCCTAGCGTCCCATTTGGTCCCTGAGCACTGTCAGGAGTAATTTCTGTGTGCGGAACCAAAAATAACCCCTGAGCATGTTGGGTGTGGCTCCAAAACAGAAACAAGCAAGAAAGATGGGAAAGAAAATTTCATTTTGGGTCATGATAATAAGGGTCAGGACCACAGTAGGATTTTGCAATGGGAGACAGATCAGGCTCAACTCCAAATGAATACAGCGTGAACAAGTAGGAAACCATCACCAAAGGAACAGGGTAAGAGCAGTGGGTGGAAGTTACGAAGTGGAAGAGGTCAGGCAATTCTGGCCCAACTGATCTATCAGGATCTCTGATGAAAACTTGCCAGGATAGTCACCGGGGATTGATGGAGGATGACAAGCCTGATTAGATATAAAGAGAGTGAGGTTCTGGTTAAACAGACTTGGCAGGGTTCTTGTTAAAACTAGATTTTACAAGGGAATGCATAGATGGGCCTCGGAGAAGGTTCAGAGGCCTCAGTAGTGTTTGGCCAAGCACAGAATCATCAGCATCAGTAACGAGGGCAGGGGAGTCTAAGGTTCAGAGCACAGACTTAAAAATTTAGGCTGCCTGAGTTTAACGCCTGACACTGATATTACCAACTGTGAAACTTTGAACAAGTTGCTTAAGTTCTCCAAATGATAAAACAAAATATTACTAGCACTGTGTCATGGTGCTTTAATAATATCACTTTGTTTCACTCTTTTTATTTTTTTAAATTTTTTATTATTATTATTATTTCCTTTTTGGGTCACACCTGGTGATGCACAGGGGTTACTCCTGGCTCTGCACTTAGGAATTACCCCTGGAGGTACTTGGGGGACTATGTGGGATGCTGGGAATCGAACCCAGGTCGGCCACTTGCAAGGCAAACGCCCTACCCGCTGTGCTATCGCTCTAGCCCCTACACTCATTTTAAAGATTTTTTTGATCTGATATTGTCAGAAGTTTCTACAAAGTCCTGGAATTGGCATCAGCCAATCCAATTGTTATAGGAACAATATTAGAATTAAGCCATACATAGGAAAATACGTAGATTCTGTAAAGAAGAAAAAAAAGACTTTTTCTGTCACTAGTTTGTAAATTCATCAGCACACAAAGAGCTTCCACCCAAAAACTTTTGCTCGCAATTCTATAAGACACACAAAAAACCAGAGCTTAATTTTAAAATGAGACTGGGATCCGTGGTGGTGGGAAATGGACACTGGTGGAGGGATGGGTATTTGATCATTGTATAATTGAAACCCAAGCACAAAAATATGTAAGTCTGCAACTGTACCTCATGATGTCTCACTAATAAAAATTAAAAAATAAATAAAATAAAATGAGACTGTTAAAGAAAACTAGAAAAGCCTCACTAAACCGTTGTCTTTTTTTTTTTATAGTAGCCTTTTTCTAAAATTTTTTATTAGTGAAACACCGTGAGGTACAGTTGTAGGCTTACAAATTTTTGTGCTTGGGTTTCAGTTGAGTGCCTATTTTCCACCACCACTGATCCCAGTATTCCCCCACCCCCAATCCCTCTATCCCACCCTCCCTCTGTGGCAGGGCATTCCCTTTTGTTCTCTCTCTCCTTTTGGGTGTTGTGGTTTGCAAAAGAGGCTTTGAGTGGCAATCATGTTTGGTCTATAGTCTACTTTCAGCATGCTTCTCCCATCCTGGGTGTATTCTCCCAACACCCTTTATTTAGTGCTCCCTTCTCTATCTGAGCTGCCTTTTCCCCTAGCATGTGCGGCTGGCCTCCAAGCCATGGAGTAAACCTCCTAAGCTGTTGTCTTAAGTATTCAATAGTTTCTGAGGAGAATAACCAAGATTCTTAGGTCCTCTGAGGTATGTCTGCTGTTCTTGTTGAACATGAGGGTTCCTATAAAAGCTTTGGGGATAGCCTAAAAATCTGGACTCTACTAAAAAATATCACAACCTCATGATTTTAACAAAATATTCTTTTAAAATGTTCAAACATAGAATAGTGACTTGTAAAGTAACCTTTTTAGATGGTTCGTTTTGTTTATATCACAGAATAGTCTAAAACAGTGACATAACCTATGTTGTGAAAGTTTTTGCATTAATGTCTGCAAAAAAAAAAAATAGGTGTCATAGGTGTAACGTGCACCAAATATATTTGCATGCCACTTCTGCTTTTACCCTTCTTTTTCAACACTCCAGGTTTTTTCCTCCAGGGTCTAGAGGTTTTCCTGTATTTTCTGGATTACCAAAGTAAGATCATATCTAGCTTTCTTTGCCTTGGGGAATAAATTTGTTTATTTAATCCTCTTAGCAACCCAATAAATCCTGACATAAGTGGGACCTTATCTCCATTTTTAGAGATGAGGAAGTAGGAGGTTAAAGAGAGATTAAATAGATTTTTTTCAAGATCACACTTCATAAATACAACATTAGTCTCACATTCCATTCTAGAACATTCTGCCCAGAATCATAGCCTGGGGTCAGGACAGCTAGCCAAACCTAAGTAATTAAGCTCTTCAATCCATCGACATGTGTCAGTTAAAATCTCCCTATGTGGGGGACACTGGGTATATATTGGTCAGCAGGCTGATGTCCAGGTCTCCTGCCCTTGTGGAGTTTACAATCTAATGTGAAGGAAAAATGGAAAAGAATGAAGTCATTTATTTATTTATTTATTTTAAGTGAAAGATTGAATTAATCAGTCTAAGCAGAGTGCAAAATTTCCACATGTCCTTCAGGTGGGAGAGAGCTTTGTTGCTCTTGAAGAGGACTGGAGAAGTCGATGGAACTAGAAGACAGGATTGAACCGGGGCTAGAAAGCAGGCAGACCCCACTTCCCACACCATTTGCTCAGCCGGGATTAGAATTTTCTTTCTTAGTCCCTTGGAGCATTACCCCAGATTTTGAAATGGAAAATTTATGATTAAAGAGATCTCTTTAGTACTCATGTGATGAAAAGATACAGCATTCCGTATGGAATCAGGGAATGAATGAGTGAACAGTTCTCTAGTGCCTCTGTTTGCTCAGGGACATGCTCTGCATTTTATTCAGTAATAACAAACACACTTTACCAAGAACAAATTTACCTCTGGGCATTGAGGTAGACAGGTTACCGATGTTATTTTCCAATCCTCACAGAAGCCATGCAAGTTGATCACTTCATACTCACAATGTAAGATGCAGTAGCACTGAAAACCTTCCCTGTGTCGATGGGGAAACTGAGCCTGAGAAGAAACAACTGGATTTTGAGCCCAAACTGTCTCACAAGAACCCTTGTTCATTTCTCTACTTCACTGGCCTTTCTGCAGGCGGCAGAGATAGGAACCATCAGGATAAAGGAATGTCTACTTCTGTGCACAATGAATTTACTGGATGTTGTGTCCATTCACAAAAGTGAAGCACCATCCAATGCCAGATTGGGGGTGGGGGTGGGGGGAATCTTCCAATAATAAGAGTTAATTTGACACCTTAATGGCAAGTTGGAACGCGGTTGTCATGAAAACTTTCTTCTGCAGTGGGTGGTTGCTTAATCAGAAAGTTCTCAGAGTGATTATTTTTAAAACATGCTATTGTTTAGCCCATGGATGTTTTTATAAAAAGTTCTAATAGATTATTATTACTGCTTTGGCCACAAGCCAACATGCCAGCTTCCAAGACTCCTCCTGAGGTGAAAATGCATTTGAATTTTCTTCCTTCCTTCCTTCCTTCCTTCCTTCCTTCCTTCCTTCCTTCCTTCCTACCCTCCCTCCTTTCTTCCTTCCTTCCTTTCTTTCTTTCTCTCTTTCTTTTGGTTTTCTTTCTCTTTTTTCTTTTTCTGTTTCTCTCTTTCCTTTCTCTTTTTTCTTTTTCTGTCTCTCCTTTTCTTCCTTTTTTCTTTCTCTTTCTCTTTTTCTTTCTGTCTCTCTCCTTCCTTTGTCTTTCTTTTTCTCTTTCCTTCTCTTTTTTCTCTTTTTCTATTTCCTTCCTTTCTCCCTCCCACCCTCCCTCCCTTCCTTCCTTCCTCCCTCCCTCCCTTCCTTCCTTCCTTCCTTCCTTTCTTCCTTCCTTCCTTCCTTCCTTCCTCCCTCCCTCCCTCCCTCCCTCCCTCCCTTCCTCCCTCTGTCCCTCACTTGGTGGTACTCAGGGCTTCATTGAGGTCTGTGCTCAGGATTGTTCCTTGGTGGTGCTGAGAAACCATAAACAGTCTGGGGACCAGATGCAGGTAAGATACATGCAAGCAAGTGCCTTAATCCATATACTATCTCTCTGGCCCAAGTTTGGATTCTTGGGCAAGAGTGATAGCACAGCAGGTAGGGCGTTTGCCTTGCATGCGGCTGACCTGGGTTTGATTTCCAGCATCCCATATGGTCCCCTGAGCACCACCAGGAGTGATACCTGAGTGTGTGAACCAGGAGTAATCTCTGTGCATCACCAGGTGTTACCCAAAAAAGCAGAAAACAAAACAAAACAAAACATAACCAAGTTTGGATTCTTAAAGAGGTCACCACAGATATCCCTAAGTTCCAAGGACATTCTTGGATTGTTATTCCCATTTCTAGACCATACCTCAGTCTCAGAATTGTTCCTGAACAAAAAAAAATTATTTTATTTTATTTTATTTTTGCAGTGAGGAGGTGGGGTAAGGCACTTTAAAAACAAATGTATTTGAAATAGGTACTCTGCAACTGAGCTAAATTCCCAGGCAAAACTGTTACTTGTTTTAAAGGGTAGATCTGGTCTCAGTAGTAAGTAAACATCTTAAAAAGAAGAAACTTTAAAAATATTAAAAAGAAATTTAAGAAAGTTGTTAAAAGCAGACTTTTTTTTTCCCTTTATTGTATTTTATTTTTTTTTTAAAGTTGTAGATTTACAATTTTTTCTGCTTTGGTTTCAATTATACAATGATCAGATACCCATCCCTCCACCAGTGCCCATTTTCCACCACCATGGATAATATCCCTCCCACCCCCATCCCCCCATCCCCCCTGTCTCTGTGGCAGGGCAATCCCCTGTGTTCTCTCTCTCCTTTTGGGTGTTGTGGTCTGCAAAAGAGGCATTGAGTGGCAAACATGTTCAGTCCATAGTCTACTTTCGACATGCATCTCCCCTCCTGGGAGGATCCTCCAAACATCCTTTATTTGGTGCTCCCTTCTCTATCTGAACTGCCCTTTCCTCTAGGATACCCGGCTGGCCTCTAAGTTATGGAGTAATCCTTCTGGTGCTGATCTCAGCTATTCTTGGGTATTAATCTCATACTTTGTTACTTTATATCCCCCAGAGAAATGCAATCTTTCTATGTCTATCCCTCTCTTTCTGACTCATTTCGCTTAGCATGATACTTTCCATATTGTACCACTTGTATGTAAATTTCATGACTTCATCTTTTCTAAGAGCTACATAGTACTCCATTGTGTAGATGTACCAAAGTTTCTTTAAACAGTCATCTGTTCTTGGGCATTCAGGTTTCTTCCAGTTTCTGGCTATTGTAAAGAGTGCTGCAATGAACAAACAAGTGCAGATGTCACTTCGACTATACATTTTTGCCTCTCTGGGATATATTCCCAGGAGTGGTATTGCTGGGTCAAATGGGAGCTCAATTTCTAATTTTTTGAGAATCGTCCATACTGTTTTCCAGAAGGGCTGAACCAGTGGACACTCCCACCAACAGTGAAGGAGTGTCCCTTTCTCGCCACATCCACGCCAGCATCGGTTGAAAAGCAGACTTTTTTTTTGCATCATCCAGTTGATGAAGGATCTACACAATGGAGTTTTGTGGGCTGATAAGAAATCCAGGTCAACTCTGAATTTAGGATTGGCAAGTAGAAATTGATAGCCAGTGAGCATCACTGGGGTCAGTGGAGAGAAAATGATTAAAGGAAAGAAGTCAGAGTGGTAGTACAGTGAGTAGAATACTTGCCGTCACATGGCCAACCCTGGGTTGCATTCCCTGGCACCCCATAGGGTCCTCCAAGCAGAAGTGATCCTTGAGCATCGCCCGGTGTGTTCCCCAAACAAAACAATTATTAAAAGGAAACCTCATTAGTAAAGAGACTGCTGTCTAAACAAACTTAACAGGACTCTGCGTAAAGACAGGGGGTTTGGATGGTGGGACAACCTGAAGGTTGGTGGAGGGTGAGGAAACAGTGAGCACCTGTCAGGGGTTAGCACATAGCAAGGTGGGGGGTTCTGGTTAAGCTGGGTTTTGCAGGAAAGTGCATAGATGGACCTGGGACAAGGTCCAGGTTCCTGACTAAAGTGTGGATTTGGCAGAATCCTGCTTCTCTCCACCCCCTCCCAGTTCAGATGCTCCCAGCCGTGAGTTCCTCCAGGCCATCTTCCTGCTTTGGATTCCAGCTCCTCTCAAAGCCTGGAGCACCTGCCCTCTGCTCCAGTGAGGCAGCCACTTTGGGATTGTTGCTTTTGGGGGCCTCCCAAGTGGTGCTCAGCCGACCCAGGCCACTCCCAGGAATACTAGGCCAGCAGGATCAGGTGGTGAATGGGAGGGCCAGAGGGTTAGGGACTGTTGAGGTATTGTGGTACCCAGGGCCTCCAGGGCTGTACCCAGCAATGCTCAGGGAACCATGAAGTTGACGACTGAAACTGTCAGAGTCTGGTGTATGCAAGGCATATACCTTCATTGTGTTGTTGCTGTTGTTACTGTTTTGCTTGGGTGCCACACCTAGCAATGCTCAGAGTTTGCTTCTGGCTTTGTGCTCCGGGATCATTCCTGAGGTGCTGGAGATTAACCTGAGTTGGCCACTTGCCCTGCTCATTCCTTAACCCCTGTCCTACCCTTTCCAGCCAGTTTGTAAACTGGGGAAGATCCAGTTTTTTATACTTCTGGTCTGTCACAGGTCAGTGTGCCTTGTAAGCAAAGAAAAAGTAATTACTAGACCTTCTATTAAAAACCCAGAATTCTAGTCCTGTTATTAATTACAATCAGTGGACATAAAACATTGTCCAATTGCTATGCGCATCTTAAAACACTCGATTTCTCTGCCAACCTTGTCACTCCTGCTTTGTCAGAGTGTAGCACTATTTCCCCTCCCAGGGGGCAGAGTTAGGTGTGAGTTCCCAGAAAAACTGAGTTCTGGAGTCAACTCAAAGAAAGAGTTTGGGGGCCGGAGTGATAGTACAGCAAGTAGGGCGTTTGCCTTGCACATGGCCAACCCGGGTTTGATCCCCAGCATCCCATATGGTCCCCCCAAGCACTGCCAGGCGTAATTCCTGAGTGGAGTGACCCCTGAGCATCGCTGGGTGTGACCCAAAAGGCAAAAAAAAAAAAAGAACTTGTCTCAGATAGAGAAGGGAACACCAAGTAAAGGATGTTGAAAGAACCCACTTGGGTTGAAAGATGCATGCCGAAAGTAGACTATAGACCGAACATGATGGCCGCTCAATACCTCTATTGCAAACCACAACACCTAAAAGGAAAGAGAGAGCAAAAGGGAATGCTCTGCCACAGAGGTGGGGCAGGGGTTGGGGGATGGGGTGGGGTGATGGGAGGGATACTGGGTCTATTGGTGGTGGAAAATGGGCTCTGGTGGAGGGATGGGTACTTGACCATTGTGTGACTGAAATGCAAGCACAAAAGCTTCTAAGTCTGTAACTATACCTCATGGTGATTCACTAATAAAGGTAAGGTAAGGTAAAGGCCCTCCCGTTGATCGTCGATTTGCTCGAGCGGGCCCAGTAACGTCTCCATTGGAGACTTTGTTGTTACTGTGTCTGGCATATCGAATACTCTCGGTAGCTTGCCGGGCTCTCTGAGAGGGGCGGAGGAATCGAACTCGGGTCGGCCATGTTGGCTGCTTATAAGGCGAACGCCCTACCCGCTGTGCTATCACTCACTAATAAAAAAATTTAATAATACAATAATAATAATAAAAAGAGCTTGTCTTAGGAGACATCAGCAGGCTTGAGGCAGAGCCTAAAAGCAGGAATCTGGGCAGCTCTGGGAAGGTCAGCCCTGGGATGAAGCATGAAAGAGTCTCATGTCTTTGGGCCTCAGACAAACACCCCCTCTGACCTCCCCCTCAGAAGAGATGGGGGGCCATAGGCTTGACCTCTGTGTCACACAGTGCCATGCATGGAGCAGTGTCGTCTTCACAGTATAATGTTGTCTGATTGAACTGCCATCTGTGCATCAGCTAGTGGAGTACCTCACACATTCTCAGTAGGTATAGGACCAGCATTTGCTATTCTGGGGGTACCTCCCCAGTAGTGTTCAAGAACCCAAAGACTTCTTGACCCAACATTGTCAGGCCTTATGCGTAGGTGGTTGGACCTGGTGGTCCTGAGGGCAATGTGGGCTGCCCTTGGCAGTGTTCGGGGGACACCAAGGTATACCCAGAGGTGCTAGGTAGGGTCGGAGATCAAACTTGAGGTCTTGCCCATGCCAAGCAGGCACATGAGTCCTTTCAGCTCTCTTCTCAGCCTGAAGCTTGTTTTATTTTTGAAAGCACATTCAGTACCGTAGATAGAGATTTGTCTATGGTTTTAAAAATTTCATGGGGGTGGCCACAAGGGAAAAATTAAGTCTGAGTATTATCAGACAAGAGGGACATAAACAGTAGTGGGAAATGAAGGCTGGGAAACATGAAGGTGTTCACTGTGTTCATGTGGAGGTCTATATGCCTGGGAACCGTCCAGACCATTCTCCCTGTGAAGCAGTAGTTGCTGAGTTCCTAAGTTCTGATGCATAAATGCATCTTTGCAATGGGCGCACTTGACACAGAGCCATCTTTCTGCTACGTGAGATGAATCAAGTACAAAATTTATAAAGTCGCTTTTTCACTACACTGAGGACCCAGAGAAATATAAATAGAAAAACAAAAAAAGCCTTGTGCTTTAGAGTAGTAAGATCATCTCAGTAATGCAGATGTAGATCAGAGAGGATTGGGGCAGGGGAGGGGGGAAGGGCAAGGACAGAGAGGGGATTTGGAAGTTATCGCCAGCACTTTCCAGGTTTACCCCTGCCCTGTGTTTAGGGATCACTCCTGGCAGTGTTCAGAGGACCAGATGTGGATACTCCGGTAAGGTCTAGAGATTGTGTGTTGTCCAGTATAGTAGCCGTAACCAACATGTGACTATTTAAATTGAGATTAATTAAAAAGAAAAAAATTAGGGGCTGAAGAGATAAGCGCAGCGGGCAGGGCGTTTGCCTTGCACGCGGCCGACCCGGGTCCGATTCCCAGCATCCCATAGGGTCCTCTGAGCACCGCCAGGAGTAACTCCTGAGTGCAGAGCCAGAAGTAACCCCTGTGCATCGCTGGGTGTGACCCAAAAAGCAAAAAAAAAGAAAAAATTAAAATTCAGTTCCTTATTAGACATATTGCATGTGCTCACTGGCCACAGCATGTTTTGATCATGGACAGCACAGATATAAGACTTTTTGTCACCATAGAAAATTTTTTTGTGTAGCAGTTATTCTACAAATTTGTAGCACATTGAGAGATTAACATAAAATTTAAGAATGAGGCCTTGTGGTACAGGGTGGGCGGGGGGGCACCTGCTTTGCCTGTGTTCAATTTTTGGCATCGCAGATGGTCCCCTGAGCCCCACTACATACGGAGCACCACATATGGAACCCATCCGACCTGGGTTCGATTCTTGGAACTGTAGATGGTCCCCTGAGGCCCACCAGGAGTGATCCCTGAGCACAGAACCAGGAGTAAATCCTGAGGGCTGTTCATTGTAACCCAAAATGAAAGAAAGAAAGAAGGAAAGAAAGAAGGAAAGAAAGAAAGAAAGAAAGAAAGAAAGAAAGAAAGAAAGAAAGAAAGAAAGCCAGCCTTGGGATAGAGGGATAGTGCAAGGGTACGGTGATTGCCTTCTGCACAGCCATCCAGATTCCATCTGTGGCAGGACATAGAGAACCCTCAGGATAGCCAGTAATGATTCCTGAGCATAGGGCTAGGAGTAGACCCTTAGTGTTGCTGAGTGTGACCCCCTCAAGTACACGCCCCCTAAAAGATTATGGCCTCTGGGATCAACTCTGGGTTAAAATAGCAACTCTTAACAGTCACCAGGTATAGGACCATGACTTGTCATCTAGCCTTTTGGCCACAGCCTCTGTTAAAATGAATAAAATGAATAAAAGAATAATAATGCCTACCTCATAGGTTATAGTGGGAGTTAAAGGAACTGCCGCATTTCACATACAGCAATTTCTTTTTTGCATGCTACATTGTCATCATAATTTTATGATCATTATTGTCATTATTATTGGTAAGTGAGCTGTTTTAGACCACTCATGGGGATTATTTAATCATGTTAAGTTCGGTCATGTTTCTATTATAGAGATTTCCAAAGATTAGGCCCTTTCCTTGCCTGTATACTTTCTCTCTCTCTCTCTCTCTCTCTCTCTCTCTCTCTCTGTCTGTCTGTCTCTCTCATAGCCTTCATCCCTATACCAGCACTGTAGCACTGCACTGCACTGTCCTCCCATTGTTCATTGATTTGCTCAAGTGCGCACCAGTAACGTCTCCATTGTGAGACTTGTTGTTAACTGTTTTTGGCATATCGAATACACCACACACAGGTAGCTTGCCGGGCTCTGCCATGCGGGCGGGATACTCTCAGTAGCTTGCCAGGCTCTCCGAAAGGGGCAGAGGAATCGGACCCGGGCGACCCAGGTTGGCCACGTGCAAGGCAAACTTGGCCCTACCCGCTGTGCTATTGCCCCATCCCTATACCAGATATCTTATTAAAAAATCATCCGGGACTATAGTCTACTTTCAGCATGCTATAGTCCCGGATGATTTTTTTTTTGCCACTCAATGCCTCTTTTGCAAACCACAACACCCAAAAGGAGAGAGAGAACAGAGGGGAATGCCCTGCCACAGAGGCAGGGTGGGATGGAGGGAGGGGGGTGGGAGGGATATTGGGATCCGTGGTGGTAGGAAATGGACACTGGCGGAGGGATGGGTATTTGATCATTGTATAATTGAAACCCAAGCACAAAAATTTGTAAGTCTACAACTGTACCTCATGGTGTCTCACTAATAAAAATTAAAAATAAAATAAAATTAAAATAAAATTAAAATGTAAAAAAAAAATTATCCGGGAGAGCCTGGATTTTGAACCAGCTCAGCCCCCAGTCAGCAAAGATCCAAGAGGAGGAAGGTAACCCAGAGATGATTTGTTGAGCTAAATCAATTTCTAATCTATCCAGAGTTGTAGAACTGAAGCAGCTTTAAGGATCAGGAAACAAAGCTTTTTATGAAAGTAACTACAAGTTAGTTTCTGTCCTCCAGCAGAGAGGAGCCAGCTGACTGCTTTGAGGATATATTTGTTTAAGATCTTTTCACCAAGAATCTCATTATCAGGAAGCTTTTTATTGCCAGCTGGGTCCTGGAATAGAAGCAGAGGCACCCGCCCATGACCAAATCATTAAGACAAATTAAGACATATTAGCATGTGCTGGAAAAAATTATCCACATAGATTTAATTTGTTTCACTGCTGGAAGAAAATCCTGAGAGGCCCCCAAATAGATACACCAGAACAGTTAGTGCTGCAGCCCCTCTGAACCTGTCACTTGTTGGCACTTTGGGACTGGGAGCAGCATAAACGAACATCTATGAAAGGACAGTATATATCTGAAAATACATACTGTGTTTTTAGGACAGGGTTCTGGGTTACAGCTGCTTTTACAAGTAACATGAAGTTCTATTACACTAGAAATGTTCACTGGGGGTGGGGGGTGTTGGTTTTGTTTCTTTTTGTTTTGTGTATTTTTATTTCCGTAAATACTAATTATCAATATTTTTATGAAAATAACATGCATATCTCTAAAATGGAAAAGGTGCATTTTATAGTCATCTATTAATAAACATATAGTTGCATTATTTGCTCTTTTTTTTTTTAAGAGAACAAACAGTATGAGGGTTCTTTTAGGATTTGTGGTCTTCAGTGTCTCTTGATTTTTTTTGGAGCGGGGTTTATTGTTTCCTGCAGAATTGTTCTTTCTACTGGGGGGGGGGGGGGTTAAAACCAGCACACTAAACTGTATTTTTTCCAAAGAAAGAGAACAGAATCTGTCCTCAAGTTTTCTCTAGAATGTGACTTCTACATTATGCTCAGAATCTGATTATTGCATGGTCGTGTCCTAGAGGTGGTGACTGGGCCCTTCGCAGTATCCTGGGATGACAGCTGAAGATTTAAGTTTGAACTCTGTCTCTCAAGACATTCACTTTCCAGGGAGTCATCAGCAGCCAGCTGTTTTCAGAGTGAGAAATGTCTGTTGTCATCATCATGCTAGCTGCCCTACCGATTTTCCCTGTTTACGAAATATGTGCTGTTGTATGTAGGAACATAAACTACTGCTTTGGAAATAGATAGGGCTTTCAGATCATGAGTCACGGTCACGGTCACGGTCCTCCCGTTGTTCATCGATTTGCTCGAGCGGGCCCAGTAACGTCTCCATCGTGAGACTTATTGTTACTGTGTTTGGCATATCGAATACGTCACGGGGAGCTTGCCAGGCTTTGCCGTGTGGGCAAGATCCTCTCGGTAGCTTGCCGGGCTCTCCGAGAGGGGCAGAGGAATCGAACTCGGGTTGGCCCTGTTGGCCGCTTGTAAGGCAAACGCCCTACCGCTGTGCTATCGCTCTAGCCCCAGATCATGAGTAAATATGAAAAATACTAGCACATGCTGATAGCCTACATATGGACTCCTTTTTTGGGGGGCTTGGCTTATGACATCCTCTTCATTTTTCTTGACACCTTTCCTTCATGTTTTGCAGTGGTCATGCATAAAGCTGTGCGTGTTGGCGTCAGTTTTTTTCCTATGGCGTATATTTGGCTCCAAGTGTGATTTCTGAACATTTCAAATGACGGCTTGCTGAAGGGTGTTGTGGTTGCTTCTCAGCTTGCTCTCTATAGAAGCAGTCCAGATAGAGAGCTGCATATTTTAACTCCATTTATATGGATAGCTGCATTGGAGGGGAATGAGTCCTTGAAAGAAAAAGTACTCTCTTCCCATCTCTACAGTTACTCTTGGCTTTCTGGCCAGCCCTTTAAGTACCAGATAACATTCACTCATTTCACAGGAAGCAGAGTCCATTTTAAATTGGATATAACAGTGTGATCTAAAGTATTCTAAATTACCTGTGCCTCACAATCAAAATCCTGCTCATTAAGGTTGTTAGTGGAGAAGCATTTAAAGTCATGAGAAAAAAAGGAGATCTGTTATCCAGAGTGGATAATAAAATTGCTGTGATGTACTACTGAACTTGATCCCTGATACTCTCTAAAGATCCAGCCATAAGTGTAAAGATGCCTAAATTCATTATGATGTAGCCACCTGAGATTATGTGGCACTTAACATTATCCTCAGTGATTCAATTAAAAATAAATGAATGAATGAAATAAAATTATCCTCAGGGTGATCCTGTAATGGTACTTTAAAAGATGTTTATGATACAGAATTAAAGATTAAAAGATATAAATAATCTCAACCATGTTTATAAACACCTTCAGAACCAGCCACCACCATGCTGAGACCACTCTCCACATACATGAAGGTACCGGCAGAGGAACAAAGGCATGCAGGTCCCAGGACTGAGATCTCCAAGCTTGCTCGGATTGGGTCTGAGCATCCTCCACCCAGATCCTCCAAATTCCAGTAGGCAGGGGTCACACCCACCAACTGGCCCCTGGCACCATGTAATCCCATCAACGGCCAAGACCCAGAGACTATAAAACCCAGCTCCCGGACATCTTATTATCTCATTCCTACTTTGGACAACCTGGCAGGCTACTGAATGTAACCTGCCCACACGGCAGAGTCTGGCAAACTCCCCGTGGCGTAGCCAATATGCCAAATACCAGTAACAATGATGGGTCTCATTCTCCTAACCCTGAAAGAGCCTTGAATATGGCACTTTTTTAAAAATCTCAGGGCTAGGACGAAGGAGACGTTACTGGGGCCTGCTCGAGGCAATCAACGAATAACAGGATGGTCGTGATCGTGATGTTTATAAAAATGAAGGAAAATATTAGAGAAATACTGAGTTTCCATATGAATGAAATAATGTCCAAATCTTGGTAACGTTCTAAAAGGAAATGGAAACAGGAAAGCTGTCTCAATGATTTTGACCATCCAGGCACTTAGAGCTTGCTGTGGCAGAGGCAGTGGGGTTCACCCAGAAGAGAACTTGCCCCCCACTAGTTTTTCATCTCTCAGGATCATGTATAAAATTTTGAAGGGCTTTTCTCCATTGCATCTTACACAAATAAAGTATGTGTGATAGGCCGAGCCAGTTCAGGGCATAGGCCTTTGAACTTGATCTCACACCTGAAGAATTGATTGACTGACCACTCGTCCTGGGAATGAAGCTTTTCCAATCTGATATGATTTGATTTCTCCCTTTTCAGGTGTTGCTGCATTGGATTCCAACGTATCTGGAAAAATTGGTCTACGTGCCGTCCTATATTATTTCTGTACCACTATCATTGCTGTAATTCTAGGTAGGGTTTATTCTTGGTTCTTTATTTCCCCGTGTAATTATGTCATTTCTTTTAGAAATAAGCCTTGTTACATGAACAAAATTTTTCAATCTGAAAGCAGGATTGTTAAAATACTATGAGACTTTTTGGGTTTTTTTTTTTCTTTTTGGGTCACACCTGGCGATGCACAGGGGTTACTCCTGGCTCTGCACTCAGGAGTTAGTCCTGGCAGTGCTCAAGGGACCATATGGAATCCTGGAAATCGAACCCAGGTCAGCCGTGTGCAAGGCAAACACCCTACCCACTGTGCTATCTCTCCAGCCCCGAGACTTTTTAACCTGTAGTGTACACTAAACCTTTTTTCATGAAAGAAATTTAAAACTGAGTTTTAGTCTTGATATAGCTTATTAATGTCTATAGTCAAAAGGGAGAACAAAGGTGACATTTCTATACCTTATAAGAATTTTTGGTAGAAGAAATGAAGCCAGTGCTTATTTGATCCTTAAACCAGATAATTAGGCTATTAAAGTAGAATTGAGATCATTATAAAATATTTCCAGAGCAACAGCATTTCTACACACTTCACATTTCACATTATAGTGGGAACTAACAGTCAACAAAGTCTTCTAACCAACTCTAAATTCCACTTAAAAGAGGGAGAAAGTTCCATTTGGGGAAGGAGATTGGGAAAAAACAGAAGGAATGAATGCAGATGTTTCAGCCAACTTGACCCTTGCAACTCGACTTTAAATGAACTATTAAGAGGTGGTGGAGACACAGTAAGTTATTAGGCCAAATAATGTAGGAGAGCCTGAGCCGAGCCTTAAACCAAAGCTACAACTTCTCATAAGTTCCTGAGAGAGGCATACACAAAGTAAAAATATAAGAGATAAAACAAAAGATAATCCTGAAAGGGAAGATAGAACCCTGCCATGGCTCTTCTTTTACCTCCCACTGACAAAATGGTGGGTCCATTCAGTGTTTTCAAGCCCAAGCCCACGGGATGGCCACCTCTTTTTGGAGAGGTGATAAAGGGAAGAGAAATGACTGTCTTCTAAACTTTCCTCCAGTCACACAAGATCTGATGTCCTGGTCTTACCACAGCCTCCCACCTCTCCTAGGGTACCTCAAGTGTCATGATGAACACTTCATCTCCAGAGGCCCAGGTGGCACTTTCCATTGCTCTCATTCCAACAATTCTTCTTTATGAGAAGAAGAAAACTCTCCACGTAATTCCTGTCTCATCCACCCCTAAGTCACACAGAACTACACTTTTCCTAATCCTAACCCTTTTTTTTTGGATTTCACATCCACTGTTCTTTGAATGAATGCCTGTAGTATTAAAAGGAGATGAATTGAGTTGCCTTAGTATGATTCTGAGAAAAAATAATCAGAATCTGTTGGTAAAAGTGACAAAGAGATAGTGAATGCATATTCAGAGTTGGAAAATCCTAACTGGGATTTTTCCTGCATATGCTCTCTGGCTAGACTGATCACATAAGCTAGAAAAAATAGTAGTCTCGTTGGTGGTTGTTCTTCAGAAGCAGTTCTGGGATGCAGTATAAAATAACATCTTCCCTTCTGCTTATTTATTTAAATGGAAAAGTAATTAGGGCCTCAGCTGCACGTCAGCAATTTTGCTGGGCCTTATTATCCCTATTCCAGGACTTCTTGGTACCACTCGGCCTAGTTGAGATCAAGGAGAGATGAAGAAAGGAGACACTGTGGGTGCCAGGTTCCCTGAAAGGTTTTCAGGTTCTCTGAAAGGTTTTCATGCTCTGTGGGTGTGTCCTTGCTCACAGGTATCGTGTTGGTGGTGAGCATCAAGCCTGGTGTCTCCCAGAAAGTGTCTGACATCGACAGGACAGGCAGCAGCCCTGAAGTCAGTACAGTGGACGCCATGTTAGACCTCATCAGGTAAGTGTCCTGACAATTCCATGGCTTCACAGGCATGTAAACAGTCTGGTCACATGGACTCCCCCTGCTTGTTCAATGTTCTACAGTTGCGATCATGAAGTTCTTAATAATGTGTGACTTATGCACACTTTCCTCTTTCCTTCTCTCCAAGAGAGAAAGGAAGAAACAAGCTTCTCTGAAGGAATCTGAGATGGAAATCCATCAGTTATTTGAAAAAAATGCAGTTAAATTATATCATTGATAGTAGTACAAGTGGATGAAGAGTGGGAGCCGGGGAGGGAACACAAGAGGGAGAGCTCATACCTAGCATGTGCAGGGGCCTGTGTTTCATCCCAAATATTGTATTTCTCACTGAGCACCACTGGATGAAGCCTCTTTAAGAACCAATGATACAGACAGGCATTATATGTCTTGTTTTTATTTGAAACTTAAGTGAATTTAATTTCACAGTTTTTGTGAGCTTCCAGTCTGTTCTTCAAATATGTCAGTTGGTTGTGGATTTTATACTTTCTGTTGCATATGCTATCCTTATGAATTCATCATCTACATTATCTAGCTTCAACTTCCTTGAAACTGTGAAACAGAACCTTAGAAACTGCAAGTAAAACTGACTACTCTACACTTAGCGTTCATTTTTTGTTTCTTTGTTGATTTTTGATTTTTGTAGTATTTCAATTGTCATACCTAAAGACTACAAGTATTTTTAGACAGTTGCCTTGATTAATTTTCTAGGCATTTTTGCTTAGATTTTCTAGAAACCACAGCTTCTTTTTCACATTGATATTTTACTGACATATATAAAGTTTAATTCAATAACTAAATTTTATGTCAGTAATATGGAAAAATACCAAGGTTCTTGGGGAAGCAGTCTTCCTAATTCACTCTCTTAACTGTCTGTTCCCACCTGCCAGTAGACAGCTTCACTGAGGGCAAACAGCTTCTCAGTGCATCGGGTAAGTGTAAGTTGATAGGGAGAACGTTCTGTATTTGTTTGAAGCTCAGCAGGGAAAGGAAAATTTAGTATATTATTCAGATGAAAGTCCAGAGAGAGAACTAAGTGCTGAATGTCTACTGTATTCATTTCCACCAATGTAAAACCACGACAAACCTCTCATCTTAACCTAACACTACTGTTCATGTCTCCAACAGGAATATGTTCCCTGAGAACCTTGTCCAAGCCTGTTTTCAGCAGGTAATAATAATGACTTTTGCCTTAAGTTACTCCCTTTTATACATAACCAGCTGATTGTTTTTGTCTTGTGTGACCACAGAATGGAATTAACTGATGAAAACTGGCTGCATAAATGTGTCTGTGAATGGAGTGTATTTCAATTAATTCTCTACTCCATGTCCTTGGTCTTTCCAGGCATGGGAAAGAACACGTTATTACTGCTGATTTTGTTCCCTTTTCCACTGTGCTCTTCCCCGCCCCCCCAAAAAAAGGTACCAAACAGAACCAATCGATGAGTATCTTTAAATGTGCCCTCTAGTTCCTATATTTAGAGAACCGTGTTATGTCTGTGTAGAAACTTGGACTGTCTGTAGATCCAGTGCAGGGGAAAAGCTACACACCACTTCCCTTATCATTGCCTCGTATGCTGGGAAATCAGTATCTCGCCTACAGAGACGGCTAGTGTTCTCGGGATCGGGTCTTTTCCTTGATAACTCCATCCCATTACTGACAGTCGCCTACAGAGACAGCTAGTGTTCTCGGGATCGGGTCTTTTCCTTGATAACTCCATCCCCGTTACTGACAGTCTATGGTGCAATGTAACACAGCCATGATTTTTCTTTCCCTCTGGGAGAGTCGAACAATCTCTTCACTTCAAGCCTTTTTCTCATTTGTCTGCGTACCTTAAGACAGCTGAATCTAACACCAACTGCTGCATTCATTTACATAAATTACACGAACAGAAACCTCTGTGTATACCAACAAAAATGGCGACAAATTGCTCCCTGCCAACCTTCGCTAACATAGAACCACCCCTATTTCAGGGGAGCCCGTACAGCTCATCCACAGTGGTCATTTGTAAGAAGCTTGGTGTTGGCAGAGCCTTGTGAGAGTGACATTTATGCCTTGTGCCATGGTACATACTAGCTCTTTCTTACATCTCTATGCTGAAGCGCTGGGAATTCAGACAAAATCTCACGCATGGAATAGCCCTAAAGGAACAGCTGACTCGGGAACAACCATGTATTTCTTGGTGTTTATTAAACTCGTGAGGGCTGGAGACAGCTCAAAAAGCTGAGCACACCTTCTCCATGCAGGAGGTGCAGGTACACATGGTACCCAGACAGCACTGGGAGTGTCGTGCAAACACTGCCAGATATGGCCCCAGTCCTCCACCCCGATAAAGAATGATAGCATACTTATCAAAGCGATTAAAAACATTAAAGAAGAGTTGGGGAGGTAGCTCATGGGACTGGAATGCATGCTGCCAGGCAGGAGCCCTGCTTGAGTCCCAGCACTGCAAGGTCTCCCCTACCCACTCCAGTGGCCCTCATGGCCCCCCTCAACTACTGCTGGCCCCGAGCAACACAAGGCTAAGTCTGCCAGGAGCAACCCCAAAACCCCTGAGCACTACTTGAAAGATTGCCCCAAATGATAAATGAATAAATAGAAACGATAGACAGAGTCTCTTTAAGGAGCTACAGATAAAAACTCTACTCTCTTTCACCTTTGTCCCTGGTACGAAAGTGAGAACAGCCTGACATCATTGAACGGTGCATATGGGAGTTGGTGGTATATGTCTCAGTCCCACTTTTGTTCCCAAAGCCTCAAGGAAACTGGAGTCTAGAGCTGAGAAGATAGCTCGAGTAGTGGCGTGTATGCCCAGTATATATGGAGCCCAGGGTTCGACCTCAGCACCACTTGCTTCCCCTCTAAGCACTCCAGGTAGCCCTGGTGGTCTCTGAGCACTACCAGGAGTGACCGCACCCCAATTCCAGATCCACTTTTGTGTGACATTCCCCGACTCTTTTAATTTAAAAAAAAAAACAAAAGCTGGAGTCAGAATTGGCCCTGTCAACAGCATGTATTTGGCCAAAGTGACATATTTCTGTGGGTTAACCTCAGACAGCACAGCGGGTAGGACGTTTGCCTTGCATGCAGCCAACCTGGGTTCGATTCCTCCATCCCACTCGGAGAGCCCGGCAAGTTACCGAGAGTATCCCGCCTGCATGGCAGGGCCTGGCAAGCTCCCCGTATTGTATTCGATATGCTAAACACAGTAACAACAAGTCTCACAATGGAGATGTTACTGGTGCCCGCTCAAGTAAATCGCTGAACAACGGGAGGACAGTGCTACAGTCCTACAGCTAACCTCAAGTTTAAAAACTCTATTTTAAAAAATTATTTTCTTAAAAAAAATTGTCTCTTGGTCCTTTCTTCTTGCCTTTTTTTCTGCAGTACAAAACCACACGTGAAGAAGTGAAGCCTCCCAGTGAGTCAGAAATTAATACGACAGAAGCATCTGTTACCACCATCATCATGACGACTGCTGTTTCAAAGGTACCGTCTCCTGCCTCTGCACCTGGGTGACCTGCCCCACTTGACAGCACTGAGTCTCTCAGGAGGAGGAAAGGGATCAGTATCCTCAAATTCTGCTTTTGAATTTACCTACTCTCCAAAATGTATATGTAACTCCCAGATCAGCAGGCAAATGCTCTCATGGTCATTCTCAGACCCACAGATAACAGGGGAAAGCCTTGAAGGCTGTCCACCCTGCTGAGGTGGAGCAAGGCTGCGTGTTATGGCTCCCAGACTGTAAACAAGTTTCATGTTATGACGTGTTTAGGCCACATTTTTCTGTGTTTTTTTTATTTTCTCATGATTTTGCTTTTGAAAATGTTTTCCTTGGGTAGATCATTTTCCTTGTACATGACCAACCTGGGCATGATCCCCTGTACCCCTATATGGTCCCTTGGGCCCTGCCAGGAATCATCCTTGAGTGCAGAGCCAGGAGTAGGCCCTGAGCACCACATGTTGTGGCCCCAAAACTAATAAATACATAAAATGTTCCTCACACACTGTGTTGAAGTGCAGACTGAAGTTTCAAGATGCAGGATTGCCTCATGGAGAGGCTAAAACGACAGCACTGCAGGGAGGGCATTTGCCTTGCATATGGTCAACCCAGGTTCGATTCCCAGCATCCCATATGGTCCCCTGAGCACCGCCAGGAGTGATTCCTGAGTGCAGACCCAGAAGGAACTCCTGAGTATTGGTGGGTGTGAACCACCCCCCAAAAAAAGAAAAAAAAAAGACTGCCTCGTGGAGTATAGCAGTATGTTTGAAGGTGGTCGTCATTCAGTCATGACGTATTGCGTGAGGACTGCAAGTTCAAAGTTAATGACTCAAAGACATTTATTAATTATTGTCTTTGAACAGAAACATATACAACCCCCTCCCTGATTTTAAAATGATAATTTGGAAAAAATGTTGTAAGCATTGGCTCCCAGCAACTGAATTCTCTATTTTCCCCTGTTAACAGTGCTTCAGCACTCACTGACCAGTGTCAGCAGTCACTCTAGACCATTACTGCCAAGAATAAAGAAAATCAAGGCACTGCATAGGGAAAAGAATGGGGCCTGTGGCATGTCCCGAGAGCTGAGTGGGCATCTTTGATTAGCGGTGTTTTGGATTCGGAGGTGGTCTGTATCGGCATGTGCAGACCCACGGGTGCTCATTCCAGACTGCCCAGAGGGGACTCAGTCCAGAGTTTTTCAGGCTTCAGAAGGGCTGTGTGGCATGTGCTCTGTGGGCAAGGACTGGGAAACAACATGAGAATCAAGCCACTCAGTCAACTTCAGCAGACTTAGAGAATATTCTGACAAGAGGAATAGCCTATAAATCACTTCCCCTCAGATCAGGATAAATTATGCCATTATGAATTTATTGATAAAGTCAGAAGGTTCTGAGAGATGTAGGGAATTTAGCACTGGAGTTTTAACCTGCTTGGTCCTGCAGTGATAGTTTGTAGTTCTGTATTTCTAGTAGATTTTCCTCTAAATGTTCTCTGCCTTCATGGCTTTGAGGAAAAAAAACTCAGTAAACTTCAGAACTCCAAAAGGTATTGGTTAGCCCCTGCTTCCTCCTACCTTAATGCCTCTGAGTAGCTCAGTGACCCTCGATGAGCTGGATCTGCTAAGATCTTGGCTAACTTTTGGCAGTGCCCCCTCGGTGGTTGTTAATGTTGTTGTTGTTGTTTTCTTGTTATTATTGTTCTTCTTCTTTGTCTTCTTCTTCTTCTTTGTCTTCTTTGTCTTCATCTTCGTCTTCCTCTTCTTCTTCGTCTTCTTCTTCTTGGTCTTCTTCTTCTGAATATTATTATTATTATTATTATTATTATTATTACTATTATTCAGCTCTGCCTCCTCACTTCTAATTCCTGCTTTTCACTGTGGCTCAACAATGATTTCAGTAGATTTCATTCGCCTATAAATTACGAATGGTCCTGCTGGGAATTGAAGTATCATGGTAGTGAAAAGATTGACATTACACCTGCCCTCATGTGAAGAGTGATGACTAGCACAACAGGGAAGAACAGGGCTATTAGGAGGCATTCACCAGGAGGTTTACGTTTCATCTGAGGAAAGGGAAGGATAATATCCAGGCAGGGCACAGAGAGCCCGTGCATGATGCCTTTACCTTTGATTATCTTTTTCTGAAGTGTGCTTTCATTTTCTGGCACTCTGCTCCTCAGGCTTAGTTTTCCTAGTTTCACAGCCCTCATTCATGCCCCCAATCTCTGTATAATACCTGGAATTCATTGCTTGATTATACAGTTAATAGCACATTATTTTGCATCGTTAGTCTTGTCTCTCTTAATGGCACTTCTAAGACTTTAAGATTTTAAGCTGTAACCAATGCAATCAGCACATCCTGTTTTGTAAATACGTGTTTGATCATACCAGCTCATAAATAAGAAATAGCTGATACCCCAGTGGCTTGGCATCATAAATCTTTATAAACCTAGGTTGCACCGCTCATATGGCATTATCTCATGTTGCAAATATCTCACTCCATCTCACACTGTACCACTCAGATTGTTATCTCTCAGGAATCTCATAATCTTCTTAACCAGGAGATAGTGAAGAAATGGCTCATAGTAGTAGGTATGTGGTTCATTTTCCTGTCTCTGGAATTTTGTTGGTCATTCAAGTTTGGCGGCAGGAAAGAATGCTCTATGATTCGTTATCAGGGTAAAACAAACAGTAGAATATTTTTTAAATGTTCCCATTAGTAATACTCTATACTTCCTGTATTATTAATTCCTATCATTTTTGCACAGACTTTAGCTGTAGCTACTAGTTGAAATAATCCTGAAAAAAAGGCCTTGATCCTAAATTCTTATTAAAAATGCAAGCCATTCTAAAATGAGAATCTTTCATAGAGATATGATATTTTAAACTGTTGAGAGAGAGAATGAGGGGGAAAATCGGTTTAAACATCAGAACCTTGGGTTGTAGAGATAGTATGGGGGTGGAGGTAAAGAATCTACCTTAAACACAGTGACCCATTTTTGATCCTTGGCACTGCATATTGTACCCTGAGCCCCACCAGGAGTGATCCACGAAGCAGAACCAGGAGGAATCCCTAAGCACAGCTGGGTATGACAAGCACAAAGATAAAATTTAAATAAACTTCAACGGTAGATAGTGAGAGACAGAAAAACTTGTTATATGTGTAGATATTTTTTGCATTTTGTTTCTTAGGGACTGTTGACTTGAGCTTATTGTTTTCACATATTGTACCTTCATGTTTATTGTTTTTGCCTATTGTTTCTTCATGTTTTAGGGTTTGTGTATTCTATCAAGATTATCATCATGAATCAATACAATTCTTTCGGTTTTCATTACAGAACAAAACAAAGGAATATAAAATCGTAGGCATGTATACAGATGGCATAAATGTTTTGGGATTGATTATCTTTTGCCTTGTCTTTGGACTTGTCATTGGAAAAATGGGAGAAAGGGGACAGATTCTGGTGGATTTCTTCAATGCACTAAGTGATGCAACCATGAAAATCGTTCAGATCATTATGTGGTGAGTAGATACCAGGTAATGCCATTCTGCTTTCCCAAATGACCACATCCTCAAACTTAGAATGAAGAAGCTTGTTTCCCAACTTTTTGACTCTAGGAAGGGCAAACACTGGATTCAGAGAGATAGTACAGCAGGTAGGGCATTTTCCTTGCACAAGGCCAACCAGGGTTTGATTCCTGGTGCTCCATATTGTCCTAAAAGCTTGTCAGAATTGATCCCTAAGCACAGAGCCAGGCATAGGCCCTGAGCACCTTTGGGTGTTGACCAAAACAAACAAACAAAAGGGAAAACTATTAACTTAGAGTATTGACTCATTCCACGTATTATTTAAGTTTTAGTTTACTAACAAAAGTCTAGATATAAGCCATTATTCTTTCTAGTTACTGAAGTTCTAAAACATGTCATGCCCAAACAACATTCAGGGTAGAGGGACCCATTATAGGACTGATTTGAAGGCGTTCCCATGCACATCAAAACAGATTCTTTATGTAGACATGTAGACATGATATCTAAAATAGTCACAATAGGGAACTAGAGAGATGATAGAGGGGATCCAGCGCTTCCTTGCATGTGGCACCCCAGATTCCATGCCCAGTACCACATGTGGTCTCCCAAGAACCACCACAAATCAGTCCTGAGTACAGAGCCAGGTAAAGCCCCTGAGCGCTTACAGGTGTGGCACAAAAACAAAATATCCACAACTGGTACAAAATAGGGACCAATTCTACCAACTGAAAGCTGCCATTGAATGGCCATCTGAATGGAACCACCAAAGTATTTGTCCTTTGATTCAGGATATGCCCAAAAACCTGCCTTTCCTAAGAGGTCTCTTCCCCATTAATATCTTACTGAGTTGGCTCAACATTATTTAATCCAAACCTTAGACATTGACAGTGACTTTCCGTTATTTCAGTCATTTAATGTTGATGGATATCACCAACATCTCTTACAAAAATAAAGATCCAGCAGTAAAGTCTACCTGAGATTGAGAGAAGTGTATGAAGAGAAATGATGCATGTAAAAATAATGAACCTAATAGCAGACACATAAAGAGTGCTTTATGAATAGCTATTCCCACCACTTCTGGTGATAATATTAATTGGAAAACTATATGATTATGGCTAGAAAGAGCCTGCTGGCCATATTTTGAGGGTCAGGCTCAGAGAGGTACCAGCTTGCAGGCAAGGTACATATACGGGAAGCCACACATGGGTTATGTATCAGTTGAACATTTTCCTGCCAGTTTTGCCCCATTCGGGTAGCTTATGTGTTTGGGTTATTAGGTACACCGAAGTTCTAAAAGATGGAGCTCTGGAACTGGAGTGATAGCACAGTGGGGTAGGGCGTTTGCCTTGCACATGGCTGGCCCAGGTTTGATTCCCAGTACTCCATATGGTCCCCCAAGCACCGCCAGGAGTAATTCCTGAGTCCAGAACCAGGAGTAGCCCCTGAGCATCGCCGGGTGTGACCCCAAAATAAAAAAATAATAATAAAAAAAGTAAAAGCTGAAGCCCACCTAGTCCACCAGGAACTTTACCTCCTTGTGTCCCTGTGTCCCTTGAGTACCTGCACCAAGCTGAGTATACATACCATGGGTGGTTTCTTCCCCCACCACCCCAAACTGAGAGTGCGCCCAGTAATGAAATTACGTCTTTATTGTGCTCACTTCTAGTTACATGCCACTGGGTATCCTGTTTCTGATTGCTGGGAAGATCATAGAAGTCGAAGACTGGGAAATATTCCGCAAGCTGGGCCTGTACATGGCCACCGTCCTGACTGGGTATGTCAGACTCAACAGGAAAAACAGAAGCCTCATTTGTGCCCCTGAATTGCTGCTGAGAAGCTCTGTTTCAGTTGGCTAAAATTAGTTTCTCGCCCATATTCAGGGAAAGAAAGGATTCAGAGATGCAGGGGGAGGGGGGTGGAGGGTGCCCTTTACCAGCTGCACTGGAGGTGGATCACACTGTGTTAATTGCCAGATCTTGGCAGAACAGCCTCAACCAGCTTTTGTCACTGCCTTTATTAGTGGTAGTAAAATTATTTTTTACAACAAGAACAAAACCCACTGGTAGCTTCTCTTGGTCTTCGCTTCCTTAAGCAAATGATCCACAAAAGCCACCCACCACCTATACCCTGAATCTGAAAGAAACTGGGCAGGGAGGGCTACATGAAACCAGGCTTGAGTAATTGGGGAAGTTTCCAAGCCAGATGGTAGGACTGGTAGCCGCTGTTGTGCCCTGTATCTTCAAGTGTCAGAGAGCTTGCTAGGAAAATCTTCAGGCTGGTAGGAATTGTGTAAAGCAGGAAGTCACCAGAGACAGGATTTTTACATATTTTTTTAATCACTGTGAGAACAGTTACAAAGCTTTCAGGCTTAAGTCTCGGTCAGACAATGATCAAATACCCATCCCTTCACCAGTGCACATGTTCCACCACCAAGAACCTCAGGATACTCCCCATCCCACCCCTCCCCCTCCCTTTATGGCACGTGATTTTCCCTTTACTCTCTCTTTACTTTGATTACATTCAATTTTTCCACAGCAGACCCACTATTATTATTTGGAATTTTCCGCCCAACGGTCAGACCTGCCGAAAAGGCATCATGCGATAGTTTGTTTTCTATTGCTGATACTGAAGAGCATATGATGGATTTCTAGTATTTTAGTGATTAAGTCCGGAGGGATTTCTGCCAAAAGTCGCTGGGTTCCGAGATTGGTTCGTGTGCCTCTGGGATCATGGCTGTTCAGGTGCAGAGGAGCCATTCATGGGTGGCAACTCCCGGCCTCGTCTGGGTGGGGAGAAGGGCCGGTTCCGCCCCCAATCCTGAGAGGCCCTGCGCACCCTGTCACTGCAAGCCCGTACCTCTCTATCCGATAGGCTCTGAAAGATAGCAGTCACCATGTTGCCGCTGAGGGGAAAAGGCGGAGGGACAAAACACCTTTCCCCTCCTGGGGCGGCTGTAGCTTAATTCACAGTCCAGAAGCATTTCTGCACATACTATTTTAAAGCCAAGATACAGCTCTTGTGGGAAGGTGTTATGGGATGGGTGATAAATGGTGGCCTCAGATATGTAGCCGGAGACGGGATCTGTCACATATACTCAAAATTATAAAACAAGGGAATGAGCAAATGCCATCCGTTTCACTCTCACAGATCAATGCTCCTAAATACTCCACTAGTGCTGCAGTCACCTGCTGGAACTCTGCAGAGCATTTGATTCTTAACCTGTGCATCAAAATCACACCCCTGCCAGTGGAGAAAGATCTGTATTTTCCTTGACAAATTCATACAATTTCAGTTTTGCACAGCTAATCTGTTCACTCTTAACTTGTCATTTATGTACACATCCTTTTCTTAAATTTCCTGTTTTGTTTCAGGCTTGAAACAAAACCCAGGTTTTGGAACACTGGAATAAAGAAACGAGGATGAATCCTGAGTCCTAACTATAGAACAGGAACTTCCACCTATGGCACCTCCTGATTTCCCTCATAGTATTGACCAATCAACTGAGTATGGGAGGTCATAGAGGTTTGTGTAGGGGCCACCAAAAAAGACAGGGTCAGCTTCACCAAGGAAGGTAAAGGAAAGTTTTCTGGATGAGGGAGGAATTTTTGCAGACTTGTAGAGAGTAAAAATTCAGCAGATGCCAGAGAGATAATATAACAAATACGGTGTTTGCCTTGCATGCAACTGACCTGGGTTCAATCCTTGGCAACCCACCTATGGTCCCCCAAGCCCACCAGATTCTTGATAAGTGACCACTGGTAGACACCCACTGGTGGACACCTCCATCCACAAGAAAAAAATTGCAGCAGAAGGTAAATGAGCATTTCAGACATACAAGACTTGACTGCCTGAAGTAACTATTCTGTGACTTCTGAGACTCATCTACTGAATTTGCTTCTACAGATACTACAGCGATTTACAGGGGGTAGGGCATTTGCCTTGCACGCGGCCAACCTGGGTTCAATCCTCAGCATCCCATATGGTCCTCCAACCACAGCCAGCAGTAATTCCTGAGTGCAGAGACAGGAGTAACCCCTGATCAACTCTGGGTGTGACCCAAACCCCCCCAAAAAATTTAAAAAAATAATACTTCATTTTCTGAGCCTCAGCGTCCTCATATGTGGAATGAAGACATGCAACCTGTACTACCTCTCATTGTCTTCTTGGATCATTATTAAAATTAAATGATACCATAACAACAATGAAAAATAGATATTTGAAAGAAGGGCTGTATGAAGAGATGTACGGGTGGTGTCATTGATGAAACTGTTTCTCTCTTGTTTGCAGGCTTGCAATCCACTCTATTATAATCCTACCACTGATATATTTCATAGTGGTACGAAAGAATCCTTTCCGATTTGCAATGGGAATGGCCCAGGCTCTTCTGACAGCTCTCATGATCTCATCCAGGTAAATGAAGGAGGGGTGTCTGGAAGAAGTGTCTGAGCCAAAGACTCAAGGGATTCACATATTTTGGGGTATTTGTAGTTGCTGTCAATTCCAGAGAAGGACATCTGTATTATTTGCCCGTGTCCTTGAACGTTATTTCACTACCCCCTTTGAATCTGTCTTACCCTCCTGCATGGCCCACAGCCCAGAAAAGGGTTGTAAGCAGACTGGGAACAGTGGCAAGCTCAGCCCGATTCATCCCTGGATCTGCCAAAAGTATGAGTGGACATTGGGGATTTTATTTAGTTTTGGGTATGGAAGTCTCTCTGGCACTGAAGACCAGCATGCTTACCCTTTCTCTTTTAACTCACACAGTTCAGCGACACTGCCTGTCACTTTCCGCTGTGCTGAAGAAATAAATCAAGTGGACAAGAGGATCACAAGATTTGTGTTACCAGTTGGCGCCACAATCAACATGGATGGGACTGCGCTCTACGAAGCAGTGGCTGCTGTGTTTATTGCACAGTTAAATGACATGAACTTGAGCATTGGGCAGATCATCACTATCAGGTGGGGCATAGACTCACACTCATTTGCATCTCTGTAACTAGAATTGCCTTCAACCATTGATGATTTTCCAGGTCTGCAAAGCCCCTTCCCAAGAATAACCACGACTCTAAGTAGAGGGATTATGATATGCAGAACTTCTGCTTCAGGTGCTGGCCAGCCAAAGGCATCACTGTGTTTTCAATTCCAGTGCACCCACTAGGACTTTGGCACAAAGGTGGTATCAAGAACTTAAGACTGAACAAGAATCAATCTGCCTTTTAAGGGGTTCCCAGTTGATCCGTGATATAGATATTTCAATTAATGCCAAGGGTTGGTATAAGGGTTATGAAGAAGTTTGAATTGGCAACACAGAGAGCACAGAAGACACATTGGCTCTTCCTTGGAAGGTACAGAAAGTCTTCCCAAAGAAGGGCAAAGTTTAGCTAAAATCTTAGAAGAGGATTAAAATTTTACTAACAGAAAAGGGAAGCTAAGAATATTTTGAATTTTAAAAAAAGTGTGTATAGAGCTTGTGAAGTAACCATGGACTAGATATTTTTTTAAAAAATGTTGGTATCGTTGACATAAAAAGCATTTAATGGAAAGTAGAAAGATGAGGAGGCAAGGATCTTACAATAGAAGATCTCGTGTGGAAGCTCATGGAAAAGTCTTTGAAACCATTCATATCATGGACAAATTTGCACTTTACAAAAGTAACTTGGCAATATGGTGACTGAATGGGAAGAGGCACTAGTAGCTGGAATTATGGTTCAAGGACTATTGCAGAAGCCTAGGTAAGTTACGTAAAGGCAATATCATGGCACTGTCAGTAGGGATGAAGGAAAGTCAAAGAGTTCAAAATGCATCATTTTGATTCAGGGAGAGAGCTGATAGGACTAAGGCCTATTACTGACGTGGGGAGGCTCTGAGCTCAGACCTGGGTACCACGTGTTCCCTGAACGTGGCTGGCTAGAGCCCTCGTGGCCTCCAAGCACCACTTGAGTGACTCCAGTATAGCATCTTATCATTGGGCCCACGCACAGCCAGGTTGAGTGTTCCTGGGAGTGGCCTCTGGGCCCCCTGAGCTCTACTTGAGATGCCCAGAATGGAACTATCAATTGGATTCAGAGTGACAGACACAGAACTGCTCAGAGGATTCCCAAGATTAGTGGATATTTTCAGATTGGTGGATGGCATGTGCCAGAACAAAGACTGATAGAAAATGGCTTTTAGGTGGGAATTTAAAAAGCTCATCCTTTTCACACATTGAATTTGAATTGTTGCCAAGACATTCAAGTGGAAATATGCAGTGAGAAATGTGAGATATACAGCAGGTATGGAAGTCAGGGTTATCAGCTTGAAGGGGGTGATCAAGCATGCAGGTCGTGTGAGGTGTTATCGGTGGGACACATGAGCCTTCGCTTCACCATGATAACTGTAACCTTGGCCAATTACTTGCATTCTCTCAGAGTCTGTTTTCTCACCTGAAAATGAGGATAATTATCACTTAAATCACTTAACTTCCCGTTAGTCGTCGATTTGCTCGAGCGGGTGCCAGTAACGTGTCCATTTGTCCCTGTCACGTGCTAGTGTAGGCCCAATGGCATCTGTTCGCTCCGGGAACATGAAGAGCCTCAAACCGATCATTCATGATCTTGACAAAGAAGTCTGACCATCTGGTAGGTGGGCGGCCATGCGGTCTTTTGACAATCCCGTGGAATCCAATCAGTAACAGCTCTAGTCCAGCGGTAGTCTTTAAATCTCATTACGTGACCAGCCCATCTGATTTTCGACACCTTGGCAAATGAGACAGCGTCCCTGATCCTTGATCGTCGATGGATGTCAGAACTCCGGATTCTTTCTCTCATTTGAGTGAAACGTGATATTCCAAGCATAGCTCTTTCAATTCTTCTTTGGGAGACCCGAATAGCATTCTCATGCTGTTTACGTAGGGCCCAGGTCTCTGAGGCATATAGGAAGAAGAGTGGAATCAAAGAGGTGTGCCCGGAGCCGGAGGTTCTTCGTCCTCTTAGCTATTTCTTCGACGTTCTTGAAGGCGTTCCAAGCCGCTCTCTTCCTCCTGCGCAGCTCGGGTGCCAGGTCATTTGTCATGTTGACCTCTCGACCTAGGTACACATAGCTGTTGCATTCGGAGATGGTCGATCCGTTGAAAGTGAATGGGGTGTCAGGAACAAGGCTGTTTCTCATAAACATTGTCTTCGTAAGATTCAGCTGTAGTCCTACCTTTCCACACTCACGGTCAAAGTCGGCCAGCATTTGTGCCCCTTGGCTGATGTTTGGTGCATGCCTCAGGAGGATAATTATAGTACCCACATTTTATGCAAGTAGTGATAAGTAAATGATAGGAAACATACAAAATGCTTATAATGCTGCCTGTATTATAGGCACTCAGTAAATTTTGGGAATGGATGCCATTGGATGAGGAGAGTTTGCAGAGAAACAGACTAAGGACTGAGTTCGGAAAAAATCCTAGTGTCACAGACCAGGAGAGCCAGAACACCCAATGGGAACAAGAAAAAAAAGAATGGCAGGAAGAGAACCAGGAAACCAGGAAACCCAGAGAAGAGAGGATTTTTCAAGGATGAAATTAATGGTCAACAGAGTCAGATACTCCAGGGAATTCTAGTCAAGTAGAGAGTAAAATTGCTCCAGTAAATGGTGAAAATCTCATTAGTGAATTTTGCCAGAGTTGTTTTTCTGGAATAGAACTCTTCAATCTTGGACTATCAAATTTAATAGAACAAACATAGAAGGTTCTGTGATTAGATAAATAGTTCTCATCATTGTAGCTTTCATAATTACAGACATAAATTTTAGTGGACACCACTGCTTTGGTGTGTTTGGTTGGGATTTGAATAAACATGGAGTCAATAGTTCAGTTTAAAGTAGAAGTTTTAGACAAAATCAGATTCTCTGAGCTATGCCAGGTTAAATCTGTACATTACAGAGTTAATTTACTCCTCTATTCCAACATTTGTCATGGGCATAAATTATATGTTAAATTACGATAATTTTCTAACTATTGTTTAAAAATCCTCCCTAACTCTGGGTCAAAGTGTTTATTACAGTTTTCTTTAAATGGACTCAAGACAGGTACTAAGTAGACCCCATGGTATTTGTGAGGAAGAGGCACTGACTTTGCATGAGCTGGAAAGTGTTAATGGCTGAAGCATCCTGTGTCAAAGGTGCTTCCATCAAGTCTGGTAGTTTGAACAGCAGCAGGTACATGAAATAACACTGGAGAAAGTTCCTGTTCCACAGTCATACCCACCATGCAGTTCCAGTGGTAGCTACTATTAGATTTTCCACGGCCTTTCCCGTCCTGCCTCAGCCCAGCTGATCCACACACAACCGATTTCAACTATTTTTCATGTGATGAATCCCTCCCCTCTGTCTCAATCTTAACTTTTCTGTGTTGTTACAATTTTTTTTGCATGCCAACATTCCTGGTGGTGCTCTGTGGATCTGGTGCTGAACTCAGGACCTCTCATGCCTGATATGTCCTCCATCCTCTGAACTTTCTCCCTGACTCCAGAAGTTTTTCATTTTTTTAGTCTGATTGGGAGAGAAATAAAGTTTGGGCCTCGAATATAAGCAGTCAATTCACAAACCTCTCTTAGGAGCCTAATACATTTAACAATCAATTCATAAACCTCTCTTATGAATCTAATACATGTATTATACGTACATATATACATAATATAGAATATATACATATAGAATATATATATGCACATATATATGTATATGTACATCCAGAGCCAATGACAGCACACTGAGAATATCATTGACTTTTGGCTCTACATATATTATAGAGAATAAAATAATAAATATTTAACTTTATGAATTACAATTGTGGCCCATGTGGCTGGTGATTAAAAAGATCTCGGGGGCTGTGGTTTGTGTCTCTTTTTTGTGATCTCTTTAGGCTAGACATCAAATAACAGAGGTATCAATTACACAAAGCATCCCCTTCCCCTGTGATACTATCATATTCTCTTACCAAAGGTTGCATGTGGTTGAAAAAAAGAATAAATTGTTCGTATAGTGGAATATTATAACAGGCTACAGGGCCTCAGGAGTTTAAAAGGAAAAACATTGTAGTGGCAGTTAATAGTCCTGTTTTGTAATAGTCTTAGTAACAGCAGTTGTTTTGTATAGTAATAGAAGTCGTCCAGCTGCTGCTGTTGTAGAAGTGGCACAGAAATAACAGCGGCTTTCAAGACCCACTCGGCAATCGCTAGACTAGAAGCCTGACATATAATAATTCATCTAATCTTCACAGCGACCGTCCAGGTAGACATATGCCCACGTCGTATAAGTGAGAAAGTCAAATCATTTTACTTGTGTATGGACTGTCAGTAAAGTGACGGTCAGGCCTGGCTGACCCTAAAACCTGTATTCACTCCGATTCACACCCCAGCCACCAGCTCAGAAGGAGAGCTGAATGCCATGGCCTTCCCCAGATTTGAGCTCATCTAGGAAAGAACTTCCTACCAAAGACTATTTTCTTCTCAAAGAAAACCTGCTAACATGAAAATCAAGAGTGAGCTATTCAAGTAGAAGTAATAGGGGTTCCTGACATAACCCCATCTGAAGTCATAGGGAACCTAATGTCATTTGAAGATTTATACTTAGGAGTTTCCAGCCAAAGCCAGTCAGATGGGTGGCGTTTGATAAGTCTAGTCAGTGCTCAAGGGAAGTTTACTTTGACTAAATAGTTAACCTTTGAGTAGGTTAACCTGGACTAGTTGAGGCTTCCTAGAGTAATCAGTGACTATGGGCATAAATCGCCTTAACAAAGAAAGTCTATCAGTACATTCACAGTCACGGTCACGGTCCTCCCATTATTCATCGATTTGCTCGAGCGGGCCCAGTAACATCTCCATTGTGAGACTTGTTGCTGTGTTTGGCATATCAAATATGTCACGGGTAGCTTGCCAGGCTTTGCCGTGCAGGCGAGATACTCTTGGTAGCTTCCCGGGCTCTCCGAGAGGGGCGGAGGAATCGAACTCAGGTTGGCCATATTGGCCACTTGCAAGGCAAACGCCCTACCCGCTGTGCTATCACTCCAGCCCATCAATACATTCAGTTTAAAATTTTCCAAGAGTACTAAAATAAGCTTGATTCTTTCTCAAGCTAATAATTAAGTCATAGTAGATCTAAAGTAGTATGCAGGTCTGAATTTTTTTATTTTACTTGATTTGGGGGGCGGCTATTATATCTGCTGTGCTCAGGACTTACTCCTGATGATTTCTGGGACCATAATGGGTGCTGGGGATCGAACCCTGGTCAGCCACATATCAGGCACAGGTTACCCTCTGTACTGTCACTCTTACCCAACAGGTCTGAAATTTTTTGAGGAATTCTGACAATCTTAGAAATAACAATTTTACTGTAAATTGGTGGTCACAACCCCTCAAGTAAATGCAGTTCTCAAAAAGCTCTGGCCTGCATTTGTGCCCTCAAACACCATGGGCAAACCATCATGAGGCAATCCAATCAAGAGCAGTCCAATCAGCTTCTTAAGAACTTTAGGACATTTTGAGCCTATAGAAATGACTTTGTTGATAGAATCAGGCATTTCTGCCTCTTTGAGTTGGTAGCTTCTACACACTTCATACTCGTGGTATCCTGGAGGCAATTCAGGCCTTGGCTCAGGGTTAAAAACATGATGCCAGAAAGTATAGAGGGTGTTGCCTCCAGTTCACTGAAATTCAGGGACTTTATTGGGCTTGGTAAGCATCTGTTCTCCCTCACCACCACACACACACCAAAATCATAATTGTTTATGTTGTCATTGTTGGACCAAATCTGACGGTGTTTAGGGCTTTCTCCTGGCTCTGTATTAGGGCTTTCACTCCTGGCAGTATTTGAGATGGAACCAGAGTTAGCCGTGTACAAGTCAAGTGTACAAGTCAAGTCACTTCCCACTCCCAATACTATCTGACACTTTAAAACATATTACAATAAAAGTGTTGATGATAACTGAATATTCTAAGGAGAAAGCCCCCTACTGACACATGTATCTTCCTGAGAGGAGTCTTTTTCTTATTATTTTGAGAAACAGTGTTCTACAAGTGCTGATTTACAAGATTATAAGTATTTCAATTTTAGGGTACAGTTTTACCAAACTACACCCACTACCAAAATGTCGCTATCCCTCTAACACTCTCCATAGGATTTCTTCCAATCCACCTCCCTTCCCTCCCCCGGTAACCTCAGTTCTGTTATCAGAGTCTACAGGTCAGCTTTGTTGTACCCTGTCTTTTCCAGCAGGGATCTTTTTAATAAATCATAGTCATGTTCATTTGCCTGACTCTCCTGGATTCCAGATCTCTCTTTTGTACAAAGTGCATCTAGCGGCAAAAAGGAAGTCAGGAATAAACACATGTAACTTGCACAGGAGCCAAAGATAGTTCAGTAGCATAAGTGGCATCTCCCAGAATTATCAGGAGTCTTATGACGTCAAGAAAGCATATGAAACTTTCTTTACTGTGTCTTTACCTGAAATACCCTGGCCCATGTACCCATTAATCCACTGCATCCTTCAAGTCAACCGGGATTCCTGGCACTTAAGTTGATGAATTGGGGATGAGTCTATAGGAGAAAGAAGAGAACAGATACATTTGGAACTAGGTGCTTATTTAGGGTGGATAGGTAAGTGAATGGGTGGATAAAGCTGTCCATAAATACCCTGGAGCTGAAACTTGTCTTCTTGAATATCTCTCACTTGTTCCCTTTTCTGTGACCATTCATACTCGTCTTCTCCCTCACCTTTGTCACATTTCTTTCTGAAAGGAAATCATTCTCCCCTCAGTCTTCCCACGGCACTCAAATTATGGCAGAGCTGGTGCTCAGCAAATAGCTGATTTTGACTGGCCACTAGCCACAGGGCCATCAAATCTAGGGACCTTGAAGGGAGAAATGGGTGTCTCACTTCTTTCTCAACGGTTGTGTTTCACTGCAGCGTCACAGCCACCACTGCCAGCATTGGAGCTGCCGGTGTGCCCCAGGCTGGCCTGGTGACCATGGTGATTGTGCTGAGTGCCGTGGGCCTGCCTGCTGAAGATGTCACCCTCATCATCGCTGTGGACTGGTTCCTGTGAGTTGGAATAAATGCGCTGCCTCGGCCGGGTGGGAAGGTGGTCTCCCAAGCCACACACACTCTGCAATCAGTCATCATTCCCTCTGCTGATTGCCTAATGAGCCATCTGTTGCTACTTCCCCTTATCTCCGATGAGGCCATCTGACAACGTGCTTAAAAATTAACTCCTATAACATCCAGCAGTGATTTTAATAAGCCACTGTTCTCTAACTAGCTCATTGTACCTGTTCAAGGCTAAGAACTGGGTGTGGGATAAGAGCGATATAAAACAATAAGGTGATGGATCTGGACAAGGCTACAGACATTCCAAACCCAACCATAGTAGCCCATCCCAGCTGTGGGGTAGTGTCTCAGGCTCAGAACTTGATTCAGAAACAGCCCCTCCCCCCAGTGCTCACAGGGATGGTGGCACAAAGGCTTTAAGGCTAAGACTATCACAATCACAACCATCCTGTTATTCGTCGATTGCTTCGAGCAGGCCCCAGTAACGTCTCCTTCGTCCTAGCCCTGAGACTTTTTAAAAAAGTGCCAAGGCTAAGACTAACTTGAATTTAAATCCCTTTCCAGTGCTTAATTCACTAATAGAGCATAAGCAGTTTCCTTAATCTTACTGAGTCCCAGTCTCCTTATCTGTGAGATGGAAAAGAATCTGTCTGCCTCACTGGATCAGTAGGACTATGTGAATTAGTGCAGAGACGTATCTAAAATAATGCCTTGCAGGCAGTATCTATTCAAAAAATAGTAGCGTTGTTACTATTGGTTAGAATGAGTAGGACCATTCAGACCTCAACCAACAGTGTCTCTTCTTTGTCCCTGTCTGCACACATATTCAAACATGTGCATGCATATGAATAAGAAATGCAACACAATAGCTAGGTGGGAACATGCCTTTTGCAGTTCCAAGGTTAATGTTAGAACAAACGGACTTCCAACTTTGTCCTCGTGGGGCCAGAGAGAATGGAGAGCAGACAGAGCACTTGCCTTGCATATGGCTGACCTGGGTTCAATCTTTGGCACCACGTATGATCCCCTGAGCACCACTGGGCATGACACAAATCCAAAACGTGAAACAAACCAACTTATGATCCCCTGAGCACCACTGGGCATGACACAAATCCAAAACGTGAAACAAACCAACTTTATCCTTGATACACATTTTGTCTATTAGCGTTCCAATGTTGAGGTAAAGTTCTGCCCACTGGCTATCAGGTGTAATGTTAGATATATATTGAACCTTCTCTTAGGACCAGCATGGGCTAAATGTCAACTGAAATGGAAAAGGATTGAATTTATGTGGTTTGATTATAGGCATTGTCCCAGGAGGCAGAAGCCTTTGTACCTGAGAAACTGTTCTATGTGGGGTCCAGTTCAAAGGTCCTGTTTTTACAAGACCCAGGAGGGGTGAGGTGGTGGCGGGGGGAGTCCTTTCATGCAAAGATAAACTTCATTGAGGCTTTTATTTTTCTTTTCAGTGGTGATGATTGATTGGTACTTCTTTCCTTTCCCTGACTCTTTCTAAAACCAGTCACTCAAGATACCTAGAGAAACCAAAGGTCCATTCTGATCCATTGTATAGATGAACTGGTCTGTACCTGATCTAGTTCAATCCATTGCCTTATTAAATAACTAAAGGGGGGATCCAGAATGGACATGTGAAAGCATTTAGTCTTTTTTGTCTTGTGTTTATGTTTATCTCATTTTTACTTTGGAGAACCCGGCAGGCTACCGAAAGTATCCTGCCCGCACAGCAGAGTCTGGCAAACTTCCCATGTGGCACTCAGTATACCAAATACCAGTAACAATGATATGGTCTCATTCTCCTAGCCCTGGAAGAGCATTGAATATGGCTCTTTTAAAATCTCAGGGCTAGGAAGAAGGAGACGTTACTGGTGCCTGCTCGAGGCAATCGACGAACAACAGGATGATCGTGATCGTTCGTAGTTTTAAATCAGCATATTCATGTACATAGTTCCCTCCTGCAATGCTCTAGGATCAAAAAGTATACACTTAAACACTTGTCTCCAGTATTCCTTCTCTATACATTTTCCTACTACCAGCTTCTGCTCCAGCTGTCTGGAAGTTAAGACTGAGGGTGCCTTGCAGAATGCCTTTCTGAGGCTGGCTTGTTTTCTGACTGTGCTCTGCCGCATGCCTGCTGGCTTACTCATAGAACATCCTAGTGTGGTAAAGAGCGCCAGAAAAAAATACACACACACACACACATACACATACACACACACTTGGATGTGGGTTTCCATAGGTCCACACACATTTCCATTTGGCACACACACACTCCCACGCACAAAACATCCAAGTTCACTTTGGCCAAAAAAGAGTCCAGAAAAACTCACAAGACAGATTTAGTGCAGGAAAGACTGACTAAGTTCTGACCCTCTTTCAGCTCCACCAGAATATCTGTGAAGGTTCTCCTTGGGAAGAGAAGAAAGAGTTAAAGCATTCAGAACTGGATTTAAAGGAATCATTGTGATTTATGGGGAATACAGACCCAGAGGTGCCTGAATATTCTTTCTGGACTATTACAAACCACTTAGTAGCACAAGCCTGTAATGAAAGGAACTTCTGGTTGGCCAGCCTGGTCAGGACAGTACTTACTGCTGTTTTGTTTAATTTGTAACCCCCTATTTAAGATCCTTGCTGTTACAATTGTAGCACTGTCCTGTAGCACTGCCCTCCCGTTATTGATTTGCTCGATTGGGCACCAGTAACATCTCCATTGTGAGACTTGTTGTTACTGTTTTTGGTATATTGAATACGCCATGGATAGCTTACCAGGCTTTGCCATGCGGGCAGGATACTCTCGGTAGCTTGCCAGGCTCTCCAAGAGGGATGGAGGAATTAAACCTGGGATGAAGCGATAGCACAGCTGGTAGGGCATTTGTCTTGCACGTGGCTGTTACAACAGTAAAAGAAAATGCAGTCTGGGCCATCTGTCCTACTCTTCCTCTCTCTTCCACAGGGACCGGTTCCGGACACTGGTGAATGTCCTTGGCGATGCATTTGGGACAGGAATTGTGGAGAAGCTCTCTCAGAAGGAGCTGGAGCAGATGGACGTTTCTTCTGAAGTCAACATCGTGAACCCCTTTGCCCTGGAATCCACAATGCTCGATAATGAAGACTCAGACACCAAAAAGTCCTATGTCAATGGTGGCTTTGCTGTAGACAAGTCTGACACCATCTCATTCACCCAGACCTCACAGTTCTAGAGCCCCTGGCTTGCTTATGAGGACTGGGATTGATGAAGGACATCCCCATGAGTCAACTCTTAGGAAACGCAAACTATAATTAAGGAAAAGAAAAACACTATTGGGCAATTGCACATTTGATTTGATACACAGACCTCGATTATTTTCTATATTTGGATTCACAACTTTTGCTCTTGGGTTCTGGGACTTGGGGGTGGGGTAAGATGATTTTGAAACTGATTTTTTAAAAAGCTGTATTATCTGGAATTATAAAAATTCTAATTTTGGAAGCATATAAAGTGTAACTGTTGGAATTAGGTAATGGATGTAGAAAAGAAATTGCTTTCTCAATGTTTTGGGTTTTTAAAAAAATATTCTGTCACTGACTACAAATTTTTACTCAGGCTTTCTATTGGCATGATTTCTTTTGACCTCTATCATTTTTATAGATTACAATGCCTATAAACTACCCCTGCCCCCAGTAAACGTGCCAAATTATCCATTTTGAACTCATCTCCAGCCAATTTCAAAGGGACTGCTTTGAAATAAAATAGACCAGCATAGTTCTGCAATAAGTTGTTTTAAGATAGGGGTGGGACTTATAGGTGAAGAAAAGGGGTCCTTTTTTCAATGTACTGTATTGTGATGCTGGAAACACTTAACCCAGTGTTCAGTATAGAGCTAGATATATATGTATATATTTATTATTTTCATATAATCTTTCAGACAGAGATCAGAATTGACTGTCAATGTGAAATAAAGAGCTCTCCTTGTACTTGAACAACAGTTATGATTCCAGTTCGTATCTGCTTCAGGGCTTATCAGGACTCCGCTCTCAGGAGCAACAGAAGGCGAAATTCTATGGTTTGATCATTTCACATGTGTGTCAGCCCCAAAGCTGAGATGTTGTATGGTGAGGCTTCGAAGTGGCACTTTCCATTCACGTTACAACTTCTAGACTCTGCTGCTGGAAAGGAATCCTTATCAGCTCTGTAAGATTACACATAAAGATAGTTCTCACATGAGGCTAGAAGTTTTTCTTATCCCGTTAAAGGTTATTTTCTTTGAAGGTCAATTACACCACCTTAAAAATGGCAGTAATGGGGCCAGAGAGATGGTACAGTGGTGAGGATGCTTGTCTTGCCTGCAGCCAACCCATGTTCAATCCCGAGCATCCCAGATGGTTCCCTGAGCCTGCCAGGAATGATCCCTGAGCTCAGAGCTAGTAGTACGCCCTGAGAACAGCTAGGTGTGCCCTCCTCCACGTACCCCCCCTTGCAAAATGGTAGTATTTTGTCCATCCAAACACAAACAAGTGACAAGCTACCACCCAGGCTGTACTTTAATATGGATTCAGTGGGTCGAACAAGCCACATTGGCCAGAAAAGCATGATCCCTTCCCTGGACACTTGCAGAGTAGATTCCTGGTAAGACCTTGGTGTCCACGGTTCAGGAAATTCTTCAAATATATGAGACTTGTCTTTTCTCCTCCATGGAGGGTTGTTCTAACTGGTTGTCAAGTCATCTTGATCCTGATCATTAAAATTCATTGCTTGTCATTTTGCTAATTTATGAGAATAATTTATTAAAGTCTGTGCTTTGGCTCCTTACTTGTAAATAACCCTTAACCTATATTTACACTGAGATGCAAAATAGTCATGTTTCAGCAGTATTGATTAGCCAATTTAAGCCTGTGCTTTTTGTGTTTTAGGAAACAACTATGCCAAAGATCAGGGGAAAGAAAATAAATGCTCAGTATTGTCCACGTGCACCTGAACTATACAAGAGAATGATATCGAATTGTCCTGTAAGCACCATAAATATGGATCAGTGACTCAATGTGAGTTCTAAAATGCAAGTATTGGTGGTTATAGGAAGCAAACGTCAATTGAAATCTGAAAGCAGATGAATCAATCATTTACTTGAGCTGAGTGATTCTACTCCCTTGGCAGGTTGCTCTAATTAGAGGCACTTAAATTGGCAGAACTGTTCATGAACTTCGGGTCAGCCTGCAGTTTTGAAGTCAGTTTTTAACCAGCCTCTTAACACTGTGCTGTTAACTCATAAAAGAGAACAATGTTCCATTTCTGTCTCAATAAACACTTCCACCGTTTCTTTCTTCCTGCTTTTTTCTTCCTTTAACCTATTCTTTTACCTCCTTACTCAGATGAATGTGGGAAGGTGAATACTGGTCAGTTAATTTCATATTATATTCATACTGCTCTTTTTCAATGCTGCTTATACCCAAGATTGAAAAGGCGTGGTTTGAGGAAAAGTAATGATTCTTCATTTCATCAGTGGGCATTACATGAACTGTACTTTCTAAGATGGGCTGGAGCGATAGCACAGCAGGTAGGGTGTTTGCCTTGCATGTGGCCAACCCGGGTTCGATTCCTCTGCCTCTCTCAGAGAGCCTGGCAAGTATCTCACCCGCACAGGAAAGCCTGGCAAGCTACCTGTGATGTATTTGATATGCCAAAAACAGTAAAACAATTGTGAGATCAATTTGTTGTGAGACATTATTGGTGCCTGCTCGAGCAAATCGCTGTCCACTGGGAGGACAGTGCTAAAGTGCTACTTTCTAAGATAAAAAGGTGGATTTTGTTAAAAATTGATGGAAATAGCTTTTTCTCACTGGGACAATAACTTGATTTCTTTGAAAGACTGATTCTTCCATCTGGTGTGGCTTCAGTGGTGCAATCAGTTAATGCATGCCACTTAATAAGACTGATCCTTCCTTCTAAAATAACACTGCAAACCATAATTCCTTTATTTGAATATTTATTCATTCATTCATTCATTTATGCACTGCAAGTTCAAACCCAGGGCCTCACAGATGCAAAGGCAATAAGCTATCACTGATCTACATCGTCAGCCCCTCAGAAAACTCTGAAAAGGGGGCCAAAGTGATAGTACTGTGGGTAGGGCATATCCCTTACACGCAGCTGACCTGGGTTTGATACTGGGAATCGAATAACCCCCCCCCCCCCCAGAAGTGATCTCTGAATGCAAAGCAGGAGTAAGCCTTGAGCACTGCCATGTGTGCCCCCCCACAAAAGAAAACTGAAAAGAAATAGCACAGCCCACCTGGCACCCGAATCACAGTGGTCTGCTGCCAGGTTCATTTGTTTGTAACAAATAAGTTTTAAAAAAATGGGCAGAACGGGAAGAAAGTATCCTCCTCACTAATCTGCTTATCATCACTGATGTGAGGAGTGTTCCCTCAGCTTTCTGCCTGTGAGAAAATGGCCCATGCCACACACCTCCTTAGAGGGGGAAGGGAGCTTGGAGGAGTCGCTGCACCTGAGCAGGGCAACGCTGTATGAGTCTGTGCCCAGCAGAGGAAGGGTGTTCTCAGGTCTGGCAAATGACTTTCCTTTCCAGAAATCTTTGTGAGCTCATTACGTTAGCTCGCCCCATTCTTAGGAGAGCCACAAGGAAACCGGCTGGCTGGTAATCAGGCAGTGGGCCAGCAAGGCTGGCTTCACAGGTGTCTGAAAGCCTTTCCTCTTGGAAGAGAAAGAGGAAATGGTTGTGCAGCGCCTTGGACGAACGCCAGAAGGTTCTCTGCTGCAGAATTGATTGTCTGCTTTTATTTGGAGGCACCCGGTGTCCAGGGAACACGAGTGGCTCGGTGCTGTGGGGAGAGTATGGGAAAGGGTGTTGTTCACAAAGGTGCTCAGGGGACTGACCGGGTGGTGCCAGGAATGGAACCCCGGCATCCTGTGTGCAAAGCATACACTCAGTCCAGGATTCTCTATCTCTGGATCCTGCAAAATTCATATTCTGTATTTCTAACTGGGAACCCAAGAATCCATTGAATGGGTATCTAGCTCTGATCTCTTACTGGCTTGGAGATTTTGTCTATAATCGAGGCTCTGGCTTTCCAAATTTGAAATGGAGATAACAAATCTTGTCTCTAAAGACTGCTTAAGTATCACATGAGAAAATGTATGATGCATTTAACAGAGACTTTGTCACATAATCGGTCACGGTCACGGTCCTTCCGTTGTTCATCGATTTGCTCGAGCGGGCCCAGTAACGTCTCCATGGTGAGACTTGTTACTGTGTTTGGCATATCGAATACGTCACGGGGAGCTTGCCAGGCTCTGCCGTGCGGGCGAGATACTCTCGGTAGCTTGCCGGGCTCTCCGAGAGGGGCGGAGGAATCGAACTCGGGTCGGCCATGTTGGCCCCTTGTAAGGCAAATGGCCCTACCGCTGTGCTATCGCTCCATCGGCAAAATAAATTCCAATATCTACCTCTCCACCTCCCACACCACAGAGTTAAGCCTAATCTCCACTGCTTTGTATGGGAATTCATAGAGCTAGAATAGCGATTGCTCTGTGTCTTAGGACTCTGGACATCAGCGTAATTAAGGTGTGTAGCTCTCCCTATTTGAGTTAGCTGGGTTAGAACAAATAGTAGATCCCATGAGTTAACTCCCAGCCCATAAGTGATCTGCCTTTCTGAAAATGGACATTGTGATTTTTAACTGTGTAATCTTACAATATTTTCTTCTAGACAGTATCACATGAGACTAAACAGAATAAGGGTTTGTGATCCTTTTTTTCTATGGTCTGAGACCCAGGCTTTATGAGCCTCGGGCTGAGAGTCCATGGGGTACCCTTTACCTGTCCTGAAATAGAGTATGGTATGAAGTTCACTTTCGCCATTGTGACTTTAAATTTCATGTTCCTGGTGACTATATTTCCCACCTGCTACAGAGACTTTGTCACATAATCGGCAAAATCAATTGCCGGGGAGAATTACATTCTATTTTTATTCTAAAAATAGAATTTGTTACAGTTCTCATCCAGATCCTTCATCTTCCAGTAGGCAGGGGTTACACCCACCAACTGCCCCCCAGCACCTTGTAATCCCATCAACGGCCAAGACCCAGAGACTATAAAACCCAGCTCCCGGAAGAGAACTTTGCAGAGTCTCCAGCCCCCACGCCTGACTGTCCTCACCGGGGCCCCTTGGAGGGGGGCGGATTGAGTTTCCCTCCCCGCCCTGAGCAGAGCCCCGGCAGCCGAAGACCTCCAGAACCAGCCACAACCATGCTGAGACCACTCTCCACTCACATGAAGAGGAACAAAGGCATGCAGGTCCCAGGGCTGAGATCTCCAAGCCTGCTTGGATTGGGGCTGAGCATCCTCCAGTCAGATCCTCCATCTTCCAGTAGGCAGGGCTCACACCCACCAACTGCCCCCCTCCACCCCGGCGCCATGTAATCCCACCAATGGCCAAGACCCAGAGACTATAAAACCCAGTTCCCGGAAGCGGCTGCGAGACATCTTATTGTCTCATTCTCACTTTGGACAACCTGGCAGGCTACCGAATGTAACCTGCCCACACGGCCGAGTCTGGCAAACTCCCTGTGGCATGCCCAATATGCCAAATACCAGTAACAATGATGGGTCTCATTCTCCTAACCCTGAAAGAGCCTTGAATATGGTACTTTTTAAAATCTCAGGACTAGGGCGAAGGAGACGTTACTGGTGCCTGCAATCGAAGAACAACAGGATGATCGTGATCGTGACAGTTCTCACATCAGGGGGTTCCCCATAAGTTGCTCCAGCCCCTGCAACCTAAGATATTTTTGAGCAAAAATCATATACTTTAAATTGGTGGTTTTCAACCATTGTTCTCCAGACCAGGGCCAGTCTGCATGTCTAAACATGTTGAAAACCACTGCTATAAACAGGAAGTAGGCCTTGAAAACTATACTGCATTTGGAAACTATGTAGCAGTGTATGTATGTCAAATTATGCGACTTGGATGTAAATAATATGTGACTGACAATGGATGGGAATACGGGGGACATTTCTCAGTGCTATGGGCTGATTCATGCCATAAATCTGAGCAAATAGGGATATCTGAGCCATACAAATGATGTCCCATTACTTCCTTTGCTAGGAATCCTCCCGTGCTGTGTGTGATTTGAAAGCTTCTCTCCAAGATTACAAAATACTAGGGTTTTATCTATAAATCTCCACTTTGGTGAGCCGGTTAGAAGATACCACAAAGTTCAGCATAGTTATTAGTGAAAACTCAAAGACACAATAAAAACCGACTCTTTGATTGTTATTCTCATGGGAGAAGAGAAAAAAGCAGCAGTGGCCCCTCCTGAAGAAGGTCCCACTGACTTCACCAGGCCACGCCAGGCTACAGCAGGAAGCCCTGGCCTCAGGAGAGCAGAACTAGGGTATTACCCAGAGAAGCCTGACCCACCTGGAATTAAAATACACAAGCAAGTTCCTGAGGGCTGGGATTCCAACCCCGCACCCTGGCTCCCCTCTGAGAAGCTGCTTTTTTCCTCACATATGGGAAGGAGCTGGGCTCTGCAGCTCTCCTGCCGCCATGATTCGGAAGGTGTGAGCCGAGGTGAGAAGGACACCATTCTCTTCCCTCAGACCAGCACACTGGAGGGAATGCAAAGCAGATCTGCATCCTCTGGGCATTTCGGAATCAAAGAGCTAGCTGCCAAAGGGTGAGTGGTTTGGAGTTAGGGCACCAGCCAGGATCTGTTCCATCTCATCCAAGCATGATGCCCTGCTGTCCTACCCGAGGGATATTGAGAATGATTGGAATGAGCAGCTGATGCCTGTGGGAGAAGGGAAAGATTCCACCTGGTCCTCGCACAGGCGCTTCCTTCATGGACACACCTGGGATGAGTGCCACAGGCATGCACCTATCAAAGTCAACTTTGTACAGACCCCCAAGGCACCAAATGAGACACTGTCCGCTCTAGAACTAGGGATGGGAAGGTGGCAGAATGAATAACAGGAACTCGATTTTCTTTCCCTTTTTTTTTTTTTTTTTTTGCTTTTTGGGTCACACCCAGCGACTCACAGGGGTTACTCCTGGCTCATGCACTCAGGAGTCACCCCTGGCAGTGCTCAGGGGACCATATGGGATGCTGGGAATTGAACCCAGGCCGGGCGCGTGCAAGGCAAACGCCCTACCCACTGTGCTATCTCTCCAGCCCTCTTTCCCTTTTCTTGTTAAATGTTTTGGGATGATTAGTGTTCGTGGGCTGCAAGCAAACTCCTCTTGAGCACTAACGCATTTGTACACTGTGGTCTGGCTGCCACCACAGAGCTCTCCTGAAACTCCACAGTGATCAATATCCTGCTTGTGAAATTCAACAGGCATTTTTCTGGGTCATCAGTTTTTATTCCTTTGCAATATGTCATACTTACTGACTCGCTCCCGAGCTAAGTTCTGCTAAGTTCTTTCCCCTGACTACAAGTCATGACTAGGTAGCACCATGAATGTTTTCCACCATTCATTCTTCTCTCACCTCTATAACCTCTTTCTGTTGAGTCTTTCCTGGGTCTCTCGTCTCTGCCCAATGATCAGCCTGAGCCAAACAAACATTTGAGGATGGGGACTTCAGAATGTTTTTGTGATAATTGAACAAGCTCCATTTCCTTCCAGTCTGTGTAGTCTTACCACCAGAAATTCATCCTGTATTATGGGTTCACATGCCCCTTCTCTATACACAGATGGCTGCCAAAAGTGTCTCTTCAGTTGCCCTTGGTGTCTCCTCCTGGACAAAACCCCAGTTCCACTCTTCCAAATTCTGATGGATATCTTGGGCTTATGCATCAACTTTTTTTAAAACTGAATTTATCCAAAAGCCTCAGAAAAAAATTGTTGTGTTGGGGCTACTCCTGGCTCTGTACTCAGGAAATACTCCTGAAGGTGCTCAGGGGAACCATATGGGATGCCAAGGCTTGAACCCTGAGCCAGCCACATGCAAGGCAAGTGTCTTACTCTCTGTGCTGTCTCTCCAGCTCAGATTTCTTCTGTAGTCTCTTATTCCTAAATTGGGAGTTGGGTTTTCAAAATCACCATAATTTATATTGCAACCTAGGATCCTAACAGTTTCTTCCATCTTGGACCCAAGACAGTCGAGAGTTGCAAGGCAGTTTTCTAGAGGTATATATATATATATATATATATATATATATATATATATATATATGTGTGTGTGTGTGTGTGTGTGTATATATATATATATATATATATCCCTCTGCTTTGGTGGGGGTTTCAGGTGGGAACCCCGGATGAACAGTACTCTCTGAAGTGGGTGGCTTGGCTTAGATTTGGTCTCAGCTCAGACATGGATAATTAACATGGTACAGCTGTGCTTTTTGTCTTCCCATATAATTCTAGGTTAAACCAAATGTATTTTGGTAATCCTCTATAAAGTTAGAACAGAGTCTTTTGTACTAGGAATGAGATTCAGAGAGAAAAAAACACCACCAAACCACCATCAAATCCGAGAGAACAAGACCCCTACTGAACCTTAGCATCTGATCCCCCAGTAACTCTAAGTGCTCCCCACCCCTCCCTGTCCCTACAGCCGAAAAAGACACCATGAAGAAAAAAACTCTCTCCAAAGAGAGAGTTTCTATTGGTTTCTATTTAGTTCTATTTAGTTCTTATAATTTTGAGTTCATTTTTTTAGAATAAGCATCTACAATTCTTCCTTATAACTACAGAGTAATTATTCTCTCAACCAGTACTTCAATCCTGTAATTAAGTGGTGCCACAGTAAAGAGGCAACTCTGCCTAAGAGCCCAGCAGATAAATGGACCATTTCTTCCTAAGGGGAAGCCAGATGCCCTACCCCCATCCTTCCTTATATATTGTGAAAGTAATAGTAAAATAAGCTCTTCTTCCCCCCAAATTTAACAAGTTCTTTTATGGAGGCCACGAGGAGCCAGACCTGGCAATGCTCAGAGCTTTCTCCTGTTTCCTCCTTGGCTCCCCTCTGCTCAGGGATCATCCCTTGTGGTGCTTGGGTGGATTCTACGTGGTGTCTGGAATTGAACCTGAGTGGGCCACATGCAAGGAAACCGCCTTACCTGACGTACTGTCTCTCTAGCCCAATGAGCCTCACCCTCTCATATGTGACCTCCCATCTGGTGCAGGCTCTGTTACCCAAATATCCATGCCAGTCTTCTCGCCTCTGGCCTCTGCCTACTCCCAACATCCCTGAGTGATACCACATGAACAGCCTTCTTTTCCCATCCCCAACTTCAACAGCTTTCTCTTATATCAGTCTTCAACCATTTGTTGACAGACTGGTGCTGGTCCACTGGTGTAGAATGGCCCAAGAACACTGGGCTACAGCAGCATTTTTCACACTTGTTCTGACTGTGGCCCCTCCCAACCTTGTTTTACAACCTGTGACCTCCCTGTCCTACTTGTTGGCCCTGAGTATCCTGATAAGGTTCTCCATTTACTTACTTTTCACTCGTGGCCTCCTTGGAATATCTTGGGGGCTTAGTACGGGCCCCGTGGTCCCCGGTTCAGAAATACTGGTATATAGACACCAAAAGTCTAAAATACCAGGCCTACAATTTAAGTCCGGAAGATATAACCTCGACAACATTTCCTTCTCCGTACACATTGCCTTCATTAAAATGTCTCCAGTCTCCTCAATTCTCTGAAAGTTCTTTCCACCTGGTCTTCCTATTCCTTAACATGAAAAATCAATTATTCACCCTCAGTCTCCAAGACTCCATCATTTTTTTGGAACCGTAAAAGGTACAGTATCTTGACCTATACAGTAGTCAGTGTCATATTATGAAGTTCATAAATCTGAGGTTTGGTTATAACAATGAACCTGAGTTCCACTAAGTTCAGTATAAATCAGTTGCATTATTTTATTAAGCCAGAGTCAAAACAGGTGGCAACTTCAGATCAGATTTTGTGTGGCCACGGTGTCTTTTGTTATTTAGAGTTGAATGTAAAGACTCTGAACCCCTTATGGGCAGTAGAGGGGTAGTTACTCTCTCCATTTCACCCTCATCCCCATCACTTACCTTTACTGCAAACCCCATTGTTTCTGACTGTCACAAATCCTGCCTGGTCTTTAAGGTCCTTGAATTTGCAACACCTTTTGAAGTCATTCTTGAAACATGTCAGTGTCTGGGAACTCTGAGCCAGTACAGGTTGTATCTTATCATCCTTAGCATGATTCACTTCTCCACCACCACTCCCAGACCACAGGGCCTGCTATGATATTGAGCACACTAGGAGAGTTATAAGTATAAGGTAAATAATTCCATGTAAGGCTGTGAATCAATTTGGCTAAGTGTCAGGCAGGGCTGAAAGGCTGCCTGACTCAGTGAACAAAAGAGGCTGTCAGAAGCCAGTGTTGAGTTTCCCTTATGAAATGACAAATTAGCTTTCATGACAAAATTTTTTTACCATGAATCCAGAACTTCAGCAATGTCACCTATTACACATAGTCTATTCCTGGAAGTTCCCCCACTAACACAGGTGTGATATTTATCTCCATTCAAGATACCAATGAAGTGAGTGTCAGTTCCTGGAGGAAAAGGAACAGGGATATTTATTTTGGGCAGAGGGTGGAGGTGGCTTCCTAAAAATGCTGTTTACAAACATAATATTCCAATGACAGGAAACAGGAACAGGAAACAACTCTTTTTGGCCTAAACAAGAAGTGGTTAACCTCCTTCCAACTTGTCAAGAGACCTTAATTGCCCTGTCACTCTGCTGAAATGCTCTGAGCTGGGTTTTATTTTTTAAACCTCTTAGGTTGAATTATCCAATGTACACTGGCCTTGGGGACAATCAGGTGACAAAACAAGGGACAACGAAAAGTAATCGAAAGAACGTGAGGTTTGGAGACTAGACAGTCCATGGTTTGGAAATCGGTTCTGACAGTCAGCTTTTCAGTGTTCTGAGGTTCCTTCAAGTTCCTTCGAATAATTAAATGAGAATAACATTTAACAAGTTCCCTCAATTAATTAAATGAGAATAACAACAGTTAGTACCTTGTTGTGTGCCAGGCTCTGAATTAATGTACTTTAAATGTGTTAACTTAAGTACTCTCAGTATGACACTGAGACTACCTTGCACTCCACTTTACACAGGAGGACACCGAGGCACAAAGAAATTCAATTATCTGAGTTATTCAACCAATCAATAACTAAACCAGGATTTGGTCTAGTTGTTCTCACTTCCAGAACTCTGTCTTAACAGATATGTTACAATTTAGCCTTTATCAAGTATTTGGTACAGGGCCTGTCAAAGGGAAGGACAGAACAAAGGAATAAAAGGGAGGAGAAGGGCAGAGAGAAATATTCTTCACATCATTTCTTTATTGGGATTCCACGTCTTCCAATGTCAGTTTGGAACATCTCTGAGAGGCTGCAGCTTTCCCACACCCCTCAGTGTTTCCAGTTTTTGCTCTCTTCTGTGGAAGAACTCAGAGAGATCCTCCTCACACCCACCCAGGCTGAGCAAAATACATCACAACGTGGCTGACTCCAGAACCTGAATCCATCATAAAGCGAAGGCCCAGGCTCTGCCCCATGCACTTCAATCCTTTGCTTCAGAACTCAGTCTGGGCCTTGCCAAAGACTTCTATTCTTTCTCTTCCCTTGAGGTCCTAATCCTATCGATTCTGCAACCTACTAGATCCCAGATCCCTTTCCCTACTTCTGTGACCATCCCTGGCACACCCACAGCCACGTTGCCATCTGAGTTCCTTGATTTGACACAAAAATTATGTCTGCCCCCACCCTGTGATCAGGCCTCATACAAAGCCAACAAAGCTGTACACCATGATGTGTGTGTCTGTCCTGTTAGCCCATGTGGTCTTGAAGAGGAGTCAAAGTCACTTGGTCACTGAAGGGCCACAGAAAGTAATGAGCCCCAGAGATGACCCTTGTTGGTAGGTACAAAGGACTGATATCATAATATGGACTACAGAGTACCTGAGAACAAAAGATAAAAAGGACAATAGATATACAAAGGAAGGATAGAGGAGGTTTCTAAGTTTCCTTAATAGCTGGTGTGGTAGAAGGACATGATTTTTTTAAATCGGGCATACAAACAATATATACAAAAGATATATTCGATGTACTGTATAGAAAATCTCTCTCTGTATATATATACATATATATTCTTTTAATACATGTATGTGTACACATATGCAGGGGAAAAGCACTCTAAAAGATTATCCTTGAGTGAAAAATTTCAGATTTGGAGCTAAAGAAACAAAAAGTACAACCACTCTGAAAATCATCCTTTGGCTCTAAGGAAAACTCTTGTTCAAGTCATGATCTGTTTTCTGCTGATTTTTTCTTGTTCTTACAGTATAACTGAGTATCTGTTCTTTCCTCTGGTGAAAAAAAGTAACTTTCCTGCATGCTTAACCTGGCCCAAAGGATGGAAGGATCACAGCTAGGGAGAGTTGAATGGAGTAAAGCATAGAGGGTTCTCTCTGAGACCTTCAGGTAACCAAGGAATGTGGATGTGTCCCCTCAGTGGCATTAGAAGATTCACTGGTCACAACAGGACAGAGAGCCCACCCAATTCCTAGAGCTATCTCTGAGAGACCAGAGGGCCCCGTGAACAGAACCAACTACAAAAGAACCAATAGAGGAACGTCATGGGAATTGCTAAGACTGACCATTGTTCAGGGTCTTGACTGAACTCACACATCTACTCAGAAGTAACCTATTTTGATGTTCAGCACATCATGCACACCCTCATTTTATAAGTCTCATGTTGAATTCCAACTCAGAGCCTTCAGGCTCTGAACCACGTTGGGTGATCTCAAGGAAAATACAGTACAGGGGTTTTGGCTCCAAAAGTCCAGGCTCCTCAAGATTTTTCCTGGAACTTGTGTAAATCCAGACCCCATGAAATGTGCTTTTACATTATGACCGTGGTGTACAGTTACCTCACTTTACTGCCACCAATCGGTCAACACGATTATAAGCATATTACCTAAACTGTACTAATTTGAAGTATTTACAAGCACTTTGGTGGAGGGGTATGGACACTTTTGTAGTTATGCAATAACTCTGGGAAGTGAAAACTAAAAGCATTAATACTATTGTAACCATGTTACTGAACTACAATTTTGAAAAAAAAACTTAATTGGGTATACTTCTAAAAATAAACATGAGTAAAGATAATATGGTCCTGGCTTTGACAGCTGAATCTTTGAAAGTTGAGAAACGAATAATAAACTGAAGTAGAAAAGGCAGAAATATTATTATGGTTAATGACAGATCTTCTCAAAGTTATTCCATCTTTAATAGTCAGAAAATTATTCACATTACTAGACACTCCAAAAAGAAACTACCTAAATCACAATACTGAACCCAGTTTGATACCTCAAAACTGAAATAATTCTTTGAGAAAGTTAATGCAAAAGGGGATTATTTAAACAATAGACTTAAAATAGAAGTGGGTTATGGGAGCCTTGTGGACAGCAGGTATGAGCCGGGAGTGTGGGGGCGACTAAAACCTCATGGGAAGGGGGGCGTTTCGCTCCGCCCTTCACGCCCTACCGAGGCCACCGGTTGCCCCCCGCGAGCGGCTCTCCAGCACGGCCACGACTCCAGAACACAGAAACCAATTTCTTAACTATCTGACTTTCAGTAGAAATACTTCCAGGGTCAATAGGTAAAAGAGCAGAAATCCAAAACCAACATTTAATTCTTGAACCCAGCCGTAGAAAGCAAATCACTTCACAATGCTTTTTCAACATGTCTAATTTGGGGGGGGGGGGGGTTAAACTCTAAATAATAGTGGTGAATCTTTTATTGAAACAATGAATCTAATCAAAGCAGATAGAGTGTTAACTAGAATTCATCTGCCTCACAGGGACAGGGAGGGGTGGGGGGTGGGGTTTTATTGGGGTTCTTCATGGTAAAAAATAAGTATTGGTAAAGGGAAATGTGTTTGATATTTGCATGACTGAGACATAAACCTGAAAGCTTTGTAACCTTTCCCACAGTGATTCAATAAATAAATAAAAAAAAATTAATCAAAAAAAAAATAGAAGTGGGTTAAGGTGGATTAATTTGTGGGGAAAAGATTGTCAGTAATAATAGGCATTTAAGAAGTGGGTAGAGGGGTCATACAATGATACTATAGCAGGTAAGGCACTTGCCTTGCATGTGGCTGACCCAGGTTTGATGCCCAGCACCACATAGTCTTCTGTGCACTGCCTGGGATCCTTCTGATGCTTGAAATTACTAAAAAGTAAGCTCTTAGCACTGGAGGGTGTTACCCCAAAACAGGACCAAAAACTGAAAGAACTAAGTAAAATTAAGGAATTATGTTCGATATCAAATAACTGATCATATCATAGGGCTGGAGCGATAGCACAGCGGGTAGGGCGTCTGCCTTGCACGCAGCCAACATGGCCGACCCGAGTTCGATTCCTCCGCCCCTCTCGGAGAGCCCGGCAAGCTACCGAGAGTATTCGATATGCCAGACACAGTAACAACAAAAGTCTCCAATGGAGACGTTACTGGGCCCGCTCGAGCAAATCATAGGGTGTTATCTGAAAAATAATGACATGGTACACCAATTAATTCAGGTTGATTTTTTTCTGCTGCTTGGAGTCTTTGCAAGTGGCTCTCTGCTGAGAATTTAAGAATTGTTCAATTATTTGGATTGGGGGGAGGCATTGGGGTACATAGGAAGGCTGGGGGCCCTCCCAGTGATTTGATGGGGGTCTGAGGCCCTTTGGTGCCAGAGATTACTCAGTGGTGCTCAGGACCTCCAGAGTCACACTTGGATGCTGTGGGGACTATGTTGTCTCAGGGATCCAACCAGGGTTGGACACGTGCAAAGCAGGCACCTTAACCCCTGTACTATCTCTCTGGCTCCTTATTCCATAGTCTTCACATGAACCAGCATTTTAATTTTCTTGATAACTCTTACCCATCAAAACAACAAACTGGCAATTATACTCTCTGAGACACCAAAGGCATACAAGATGTATTTTAAGCACATTCTCTATCTTCCAAAGGTAAAATGTTTGCTGTAATTTATTTCTTTATTTGGTTGGAATTCTGAGAAGAGGGTAAATTTTGTTTTGCTGTTTGTTTATTGTTTTATTTTCTTTTATTAAACTATTCCTTTCATCTGCCCATTCTTTTCCCCAACAATACTTTCCACTTCTTTTTCCTTCCCCTCCTGCTTCTTCCTCTCCCCTGCTCCCTTTTCTTATCCTTTTTCCCCCCAGGATAGAACTTGAGGTACCACGTATGCAGGGCATGTTCTCTTTTGGTGAGCTGCTGCCCCAGTCTTTCTAAACAATAAATTTATATGAGGAACAAAACCATCTTCAAGTGATTTTGTCCCTCATCCGAAAGGGACAATTTTATTTAAAACATTTTAAACTGGTTTCACAGGTATAAGTGGAGTTTCAACGAGTCATAAAGGACACCTGTATTAAGTGCTTATATAGCTCAAGGGAGCATGGGTAGGAAGGGGAGTCAGAAGCACGTCTGTCTTCATGGACACAGACCCCAGGAAAAGAGACTCGAAAGTGAAAACCTCTTTCCTTCATAGGCCAACATTAGGATTTCCCTTTACCTCACCTCAAAATCCTTTTAGCTTACACAATAATTGGTGAGAGTCAAGCTCTCTTCTCCCATTATGATTGCAGGAATTGGCTTATCAGGTACATTGGGCGGGTAATTAAAATGAAAGCATTAAAAAGTTTTCCCCTCCCCTTTAAAGAAAAGGCGGGGGAAATGTGATAGGAACGAGGGAAAGGAAGACAGAAACAGAAAGGGAAGGAATAACAGTTGGGGGGTCAGCGGGGAGAAGGGAGGGAGCAGAAGTCGTCTAATTATAGCTCGAGGAATGAGTCTCCTTTTACATATGTAGTATGGAAATTCAATGAAAAAAATCTAAATCCTTACTCTCTGCATGTGAGTCAAGCCTAACACTAAAAAAAAAATTATTTAAAGAGAAAATCTGGTTAACAATCCTTTCGTGGATTTATTGGGTTATTTCCTCTAAATAGACTCTTCCTCTAGCTCATGGAAGAGGGAGGGAGGGAGGAAGGAAGGGAGGAAAACAAGAAGCGGAAGGGAAGGAAGGTAAACTAAGGGGAGAGGAGGGGAGGGGAGAGGAGGGGAGGGGAGAGGAGGAATGGTCTCTTATAGCCCATTACTACAGAGGAGAGGGGTGAGGAGGGGAGGGGAGGAGAAAGGAAAAAAAGGGAGAATTTTTTAAAATGCACGCATTGCCAAAATGAACACCAGAAAATGTATCTTGACTATTATTTCTTTAACTAGACTAAGAACTTAAGAACTTTCTAGATGACAAAAGCACCTGCCATCAAAACACACACACACTCACTCACACACACACACACACACACACACACACACACACAAATATGACAAGAGAGTATGAGCCCCAACCAGCAAACACTTTAATCAACACCCTTACCTGTGTACAGAAAATGGAGTATCGGGTTTGGTTTAAAGGGTTTAGACACTGATGATTAGTACATTTAACACAAATCGCTCTTTGTTTCTCTAAGGCTGCTTCGGTTGTCTAGATGAGTTCCTTCACCATGCGCCTCTGGTTTTGTTCGGCTTCTCCTGTGAAATGTGAAAGTTCTTATACCAATTGCGATACTGAGAAAAAGAAACAATCACACAAGCCAGAAGATGATTTCACATTAGCCTAACTTGGCCATGTAACTCTGAAAGGTCTCCTGCGCACTTTTTCCTTCCTCTCCACATTGAAAAAATGTGGAGAAATACTGATTAGGATGATGATAAGCAGGAATCCACCTCTGAGTGAAATTCGCAGTGTTAATATGTCTTTTGAATGGAGTAAATGTACCAGAAATTGATAATGAACTGAACAGTGAAACATGCCCCAAATCAATTCCAGTTTACACACAATTCTTTTTGTACGTAAAAGGTCAGCATAGTATCAGGTGGGAGGTATTCCAAATCTCTATCTCCAAGGCCCTTGTAGCCTATTACTACAGAGGTCCACGATTCCAAATGTGTGCTAAAGAGCTTTTATAAAGGCACACCCACAGAGAGTTCAATTCAAGTGCTCTGGAGTGGGGCCCAGGCTTTATATTTTTCTAACTAACCTTCCCCACCATGTGATTCTAACACTCGCAAGACTCTTGACCCAGGAATGCACAGTCACCCCATGTGATCTTTCAGGATATTCTGATAGGACCAGGAGTTCCTGGGTACACATCTTTATCCACTTCAGCCACACCCAAAGGCCACCAGATCACAAAATCCTCAGCAGTTGGTGAGCAAACTGGAGGAGGAGGCCCCTGAAGGCCAGAACTTGAGGTCTGTAGGCTGATTTGCGTTGGGCTTTGTTTATAATGGAGGTGAGGGGCCTGCATGGGAGGAAGCAAAATGTGAGCTTGGCAGTTCCGGCACTGGAGGTCTAATGAGCCAGACAGGCTCATGAAGCAGGACTTCAATTACGTTTTATCCTCTTAAACAAAATGTTCTCAGTTACCTGTCTTATTTGCCACTCTTTAGTCTTAGAAAGGCGTTTGTACTACAATTCTTGTCTATGCTTGAGGAAATCCAGGTCCAAGTTCTTCACCCACCCCTGGTTGGGAGCACACAAGAAGTGTTTCTTCAAATGCAGGCTGGTGTTGCTGCAAGCGTCGCCCACTTCTCTGGGCCCTCCTTGAAGGAGGGTTTTCTTCCTTTTTAAATTTTATGATGCTGGTGGGGCTGGAGCAATGGCGCAGCGGGTAGGGCGTTTGCCTTGCACGTGGCCGCCGACCTGGGTTTGATTCCCAGCATCCCATATCTTCTCCCGAGCACTGCCAGGAGTGATTCCCGAGTGCAAGGCCAGGAGTAACCCCTGAGCATCGCTTGGTGTGACCCAAAAAGAAAAATAAATAAATAAATAAATAAAAATGTATGGTTCTGGGGAGTGAACCCAGGTCTGTTATAGGCAAGTCTTATGCTCTACTTCTGAGCCACATCCCTGGCCCCGGGGGGGGGGGGGGGGGGGGGTTCTTTTCCATTTTTTTCCCCTCTCTTTTTCAATGAAGCAAAGTAATTGTCACCAAAATTCTTTTTCAAACTGATTTTTAGGAAACGAAGTTTCCTACTGCATGAAACTGGGTGAGAAAGATAGGAAAGGAGAGAAAGGGAAAATGTGTGTTCAAGAGGGAACACAGGCGACTCCGAAATAGAAGTAAGCCAGCAAAGAAACACAGAGATAAGCAAGTGAGATACATGTTCAAGAGAAGAGCAAGCGAGTGGAGTTCATGCCCAATTCAATCAGCTAATCAGTGGCTGAATAAATAGCAGTACTACTACTACTACTACTACTACTACTACGAGAGAGAGAGAGAGAGAGAGAGAGAGAAGCAAGCAACCATGAGATATTCTTTTTTTTTTTTGGTGAAGGTGAGGGGGTGACACACATCCAGTGATGTTCAGTTACCCCAGACTCTGTGTTCAGAAACTACTCCTGATGAGCTCAGGGGACCCTATGGGGTCCTGAGCATCGAACCCAGGTCAGCCATGTGCAAAGCAAGCACCCTACCTGCTGAATGAGGGCACAAGGCTGAAGGAAAAGAAGTGAAAAGTGAAGACAAAAGTGAAGAAGCATAAGGCAGAGACCTGACTCCCTGAGGAGTCAGGAGGTTGCCCAGAGGAGAGGCTTTTATAAGGCTCTCTTATAACCCTGCTCTGTGTGAGCAGGGGAGAGTGGGGGGTAGTTTCCACAGTAAAAATCACATACACCTAAGAAAAAATTCGCCATTTTGACAATTTCAAAGTGTTCAAGTTGTAAAACCCATTTTATAGAAAGAGATGAATTAATTCCATTCCTTTCTACCCATTCTTCCACCCATTCCCTGTTAACTGGATTCATTGTTTTGGGTTTCCGAACTGGTCCTCTGAATCCTGAACTCACTAGGGAGCCAGATGAAGGGGAAATGAAGGTGAAGATGCAGGTAAAAAAGAGGATGCAACTGACCAGGACAGGAGCTGGTGCTGCCATCAGGAGAGAGTCCTTGAGAGGACCCGCGGAGGGCAGGCGCAGAAGCCCGGGCCTCTGCAGAGCGCTCCTCTCCTGAATGGTCTCCCAGCTCCCATGCAGACTGGCTGCCGAATCTTAACTGTTTAATGTTGCTTATTTGGATCTTCCCTGGAATCACTAAGGCACTCAGGTTCTCTCAACACTATCCTGTTTGCTAAAGACAACCCCAAATCACCTGTTGTTGTTTTTTTTCACATCCATGAAATCTTCACTAACACAACCCTCCAAAAACTCGGCCTCACTAGGAATCCCTGACCCAAAAGCAGGAGGCTGGGAGGCACCGAGAGGAAAATCCAGGGATGTATAACTTCCAGAGAAGGTTTACAAGCATTTCCTAAGACAGAAGCTCCTTTTTCTTTATCTTTTCTCTCTCCCCTCACATCAGTGTCCAGGTACCAGCTGATTTGGTGCTTTATGTAATTGATGCTGCCCCAACTTGACCTGCAGTGCAGTTTGGAGTTTGTTAATTAAGGGAACCCTGATCTCTAAGTGGTAATTATGTGGGCTATGTTCTGTACCACCAGCTAGTAAATGCCTCAATGACTGGTTTGGCATCTGGAGATGAAGGGGCCCAGAATACATCCTGTAATGCACTAAGCAGAACATTCTAAGGTAAAAATCTGCAAAATGGACAATTAGAACTGCTCTTTATTCCTCAATGCTAAAGAAGGGGAGACCCAGACAGACCCTCGGAGGGGTTACTGTGCCATCACTCATAAATACCTTCAAATCTGACTTGTATGAGACTAACTGCAATGAAAAACTAGTATGTTATCCAACACTGCTTAGAGTCTTTTTTTAAAAAATACATAATTGAGGCTGGAGTATGACAGTAAACAGGCAGTTGTCTTGCATGCAGCTGACCCACGTTCAATCCCCATTATCACACATGGTCTCCCAAGCCAACTACGAGGGATCCCTAAGCACAGAGCCAGGAGTAAGCTCTGAGTGCCACCACTGAGTGTGACTCAAAAACAAAAACCAAAAAATCATGATTATTTTGATACTGCTAGAATGTGGGATTATGTAACACAAGTTATAGGATCCTTGTGAATGGTGACCAAGGGTAAACTCTGCTCAGGTTTCAAAGTACTCTTCTGTGTCCTCCCAGGGTTCTCCTACCACACATTCTAGGGTCAAAGAGGCAACAGAAAATAACAGTTCAAGGCATGCTTTGCTAGGGAGATAGCTCAAAGGACTGGAGTACATACCTTGCCAATTGGGAGGCCTCGAGTTCAATCCTGGCACTTACATGGGCCCCAGGTACTTCTGGATATAACCCAGTGACTTCTGAGCATCACCAGGCATCGCTCTGGGTTAGAGCAGCACCGCAGAGCCAGACCCAAGCACTGATCCATCAGGCCACACTGCCAGGTTGATTGCCACCCAGAAAGAAACCACCCCCACCCCAGGACCTTAAGCCCCCAACTACTGTAGGGGTAAATATCACTGTTCCTGACACCAGACTACCTGGGTTCATATGCCAACTTGTGCCAAGTACTTGCTGTAAAACCTTGAGTAAAGTGCCTAACTCCTCCATGCCTCAGTTTCCCTATCTATGAAACATAACTAATGATACCGTCAACTTCATAGAGGGTATTGTGAGAGTAATTTCATGCAATTGCAGTATCTGAACCAGGTCTTTCCTGGCATGTAGGGAGAAGTCAGTAAGGAAGCGCTATTAGTATTCTGAGCCAGAGAGCAAGGGAGGAAACATCAGAAATGACCCCCTCACCATATGGCCAACTAGTTGAAATATATCTGAATTCTAGAGTTGCTTTGTTACCGCAATTCAACACTCCAAAAATAATATTTACTGAGTATGATACGCTGAGCACTGCCAGGAGTGATTCCCACGTACATTTAGGAGTAAACCCTGAGCACCAACTAGAGAAGAGGTTCATGTTATTCAATGGCGGCGGCAGCAGCAAGAAGTGGGGACCAGGAAGGACGGATGAGAGTGGGGAATTAGGCTTTGTTCAAGGCATACGATACGCTATGATGTTACGTGAGGGTGAATTCACCTGAATTAAAGGGAATTCCACTGCCACGTGCTAAAAGCTGATTAAAAACAGGGAGCAGAGAGACAAGAGTTCTTGACCTCATTAAGGAAGAGTACCTTCAGTGGAGCAGAAAGTAATGATCAACCCAGATTTTAAAAACAACAACAAATGTTGCCACATTGTATGAAAGCAAAGTACAGGGTGCTAACATGGTATGCCTCAGAGGAAGAGGGAGAGTCATGGAAAACCATTAGACCTGAAGGTAAACAGAAGTGACCTAAACCCGAGCAGGAAATACTTCAGACAGAAAAAGGAACATCGAGCAGAGGTTCTACGGTAGGGAGCTGGAGCGGATAGCACAGCAGGTAGGGCGGGTAGGGCGTTTGCCTTGCATGCGACTGATCCGGGTTCGATTCCCAGCATCCCATATGGTCCCCTGAGCACCGCCAGGAGTAATTCCTGAGTGCAGAGCCAGGAGTAACCCCTGTGCTCCAAAAAACATTAAAAAAAAAAAAGGTTCTATGGTAGCAAAGGGCTCACATTCAAGGAGCCAATATTCTGGGCCAGAGACATAGTACAGCTGGTTTCTAAGGGGGTGATGACGTATTCTACTTTCTCTCTGCCAAGTCATTGGTTTTACCATGTTCATTGCCAATCTTTTCAAGTAAGGCTTTGCAAATGGCCAACCCGGGCTTCATCGCCAACATCCCATATGGTCCCCTGAGCACCTCTCGAAGCAAATAGATGCTATAATGATACTGTCTGAGAAAGACTGTGATTCTCAGGTGTCCTCCATGTCTCCTAGTCACATTTTCTAGCTGGTTCTTATTGACAGCGTGACACTGAAGTTCTTTTATTCAGCAAAACCAGATAAGAAGTGGCACGTAAGCAGCTTACTTACATCAGAGAGAAACTTAAAAATATTTTTCTCTTCATTCAGTTGGTTTTTCTTCAGAGGGTAGCTTGGTTTCTCAGGGATGTCATTTATTTCAGAGACAGAATCTTTCTGTAACAAAAAAAGCCAAAGCCAGTAACAGCATTACTTGTAATGTAACAAAGATCTATGACAACCAGATGTATAGCTTTGCATGTAAGTGATTTGAAATGCCATATGTGTTTTATATGTGGAGTTCATTATATGAGTCAGTATTATCTCTTACCTCCTTTTTTCACTCCTTTCTTCCTCTATTTCTTCTTTGTTTTTACATTTTAACGGCCAGCCTTACTTGAAAAGATTGGTAATTAACATAATAAAGACAATGATTTTGCAGAGAGGAAGTGAAATAACTCATCACCCCCTAACTGTCACCAAGATATTCATTGGTGTCATCCTAGGAAACACCAGCATTCTGGGTGCTGAAAGGACATAAAGTAATATCATAATGCTCTATCAGTATCGTAAACCACAGTGCCTAAAAGGCAAAACAAGAAGAAAAAAGTGCCCGACACAGAGGCAGGCTGAGGGGCAGGAGGGAGAGTGAGAACAGTGGGAAAGAGATTGGTGTTAAAATATTATGCTCCTGAATCCCAGTCACGAGTGACTTTGTAATTCATGGATTTTTAAATTTTTAAAGAAAGAATAAAATAAATAAGACAAGGTGACCAATTCAACAACATGGATTGGCTAAATCCAACCTCTGGGAACACTACATTTTGTGAACTGGTGACAGGTACATCTACAGTTGACACTGTGCTACTTGCTGGGAATACCCATGGATCACTCCCCAGACTCCATAAAATTCAAACAGCCCCTATGGCCAGAGATAGTTTAAAGGGCTAGGATGTATGCTTTGCAAGTAGGAGGCCTGTGCCAGGTGTAGCCCCTGAGCACCGCTGGGGTGTGACCCCAAAACAAAAGAAATAGACAAAAAAATTAAATGGCCCCAAACATCTTACTTTTTCAATAGCTTTCCTCATTGGCCTAGCCTCTTGCATAACTAGATTCTTCACTGAGTGGAGACTCCAGTGCACAGTGGAAGAGGATGTGTTTCAGGACAGAATTAGCGTGAAATTTGAGCTGGAGAGATAGAAGAGCAGGTAGGGTGCTTGCCTGGCATGTTGTAGACCCAGGTTTGATTCCCTGTACCATACATGAGAACAGAACTAGGGGGAATCCCTGATCTCCATTGGATGTGAATAAAAAATAAAAGGAAGAAGGAAGGAGGACAGAGGAAAGAGGAAGAAGAAGAAGGAAAAGAAGGAGGAGGAGAAGGAGGAAGAGGAGGGCAAGGAAGAGAAGGAGGAGGAGGAGGAAGAAGAGGATGAGGACCATATTCCCTACTTCTGGAACTTCACCTGATGCACGCATGCTCCAAATTAGCTATAACTCATCCCTTAGATGTATAATGAGCACCAATGTCTCCCTTTTGATTGTCTTCCCTGGCTCTCACCCAGGTCAAATGTCCCCTTTTATTTACTCTCAGGATACCGTGCACCCTCCTTTGTATGGGTCACAACTGTCTATTTTTTTCCATTTATTTCTATGGTTACTTAATGATATGTTTCCCCTATACACTGGATTATATAGTCCAATTCTCATATGATTTTTATTTTTTTACATAAATCAGGGTTTTAGAGTCTGGAGAGATAATACAGGGGTGAAGGTGCTTGCCTTGCATCTGGCCAATTCCATTTTAATCCTGACACCACAAGGTTCCCCTAAGCACCACCACAGAGTCAGAAATAGACTCCAAGTACCATAGGGTGTGGCCCAACGTCCCGCTCTCCCTAAAAAAAGACCTAGAATTTTATCAGAAGTGCTAACCTCATTTAAGCATGTTTCAGCCCCGTGAGCTGTCAGGAGACTGCGTACCCTTTCATGGATCTTCTTCCACGTGGACTGGGAACTGGGAAGAAACCTGCACAAGAGATGAAACAAGGTGGGGTATTATGCAGCTGCTAAAACAATACTCAGAGCAAAATGGTGGCTATTATTAACAAAATGACAAGGAAAAGCAGCAGCATGCCAAATACATGCAATGGGCTTGAATATATTGATTAAACTGATGCGAAGGAAAAAAACAACAGACAATAAAAACAGCCAAAATGCAAAGAATACTTTGTGTTTCCATGCACAAAAGTCAGATCAAAATGGATTAAAGATCTCAACATCAGACCAAAATCCATAAGATACATTGAAGACAAGATCAGCAAAACCCTCCACAATATTGAGGTTAATGTATCTTCAAAGATGACATTCCACTGACCAACCAAGTGGAAACAGATAAACAAATGGGACTATCTTAAACTAAGAAGCTTCTGCACCTCAAAAGATACAGTAACCAGAACACAAAGACAATCTACAGAATGGGAAAGGATATTTACCCAATACCCATCTGGTAAAGGGTTGATATCAAGGACATAAAAAGCACTGGTGGAACTCAACAAGAAGAAAACATCTAACCCCATCAAAAAATGGGGTGATGAACAGAAACTTTTGCAAACAAGAAATTCGAATGGCTAAAAGGCACATGAGAAAATGCTCTACATCACTAATCATCAGGGAGATGCAGATCAAAACAACAATGAGATATTATCTCATACCACAGAGACTGGCCCACATGCAAAAGAACAAAAGCAACCAGTTTTGGCATGGATGTGGAGAGAAAGGGACTCTCATTCACTGCTGGTGGGAATGCCGACTGGTTCAGCCCTTTTGGGAAACAGTATGGATGATTCTCAAAAACTTAGAAATTGAGTTCCCATTTGACCCAGCAATACCACTCCTGAGAATATATCCTGGAGAGGCAAAAAAGTACAGTCGAAATGACATCTGCACGTCTATGTTCATTGCTGCACTATTCACAATAGCCAAAATGTGGAAAAAACCCAAGTGCCCAAGAACAGATGACTGGTTAAAGAAACTTTGGTACATCTACACAAAAATGGAGTACTATGCAGCTGTTAGAAAAAGATGAAGTCATGAAATTTACATACAAGTGGTACTACATGGACAGTATCATGCTAAGTGAAATAAGCCAGAAAGAGGGACAGACATAGAAAGATTGCATTCATCTGGGTAATGTAAAGTAACAAAATGGGAGACTAACACCCAAAAATAGCCGAGATAAGTACCAGGAGGTTCACTCCATGGCGTGGAGACCAGCTGCACATGCTGGGGGAGAAGGCAGCTCAGATAGAGAAGGGAGCACCAAGTAAAGGGTGTTGGGAGAATCCTCCCAGGATGGGAGATGCATGTTGAAAGTAGACTATGGACCGAACATGATTGCCACCCAATGCCTCTTTTGCAAACCACAGCACCCAAAAGGAGAGAGAGAACAAAAGGGAATGCCCTGTCACAGGGGTGGGGTGGGATGGGGAATTGGGGGGTGGGAGGGAGGGATGCTGGAAGCATTGGAGGTGGGGAATGGGTACTGGTGGAGGGATGGGTATTCAATCATTGTATAACTGAAACCCAAGCACAAAAATTTGTTAAGTCTACAACTGTACCTCATGGTGTTTCACTAATAAAAATTTTTTTAAAAAGTTTGTGTTTGAGTGTGGGGCTCTGGGTTTTGTTTATTTTGTATTTTACTGTGTACACCCAGTGGTTCTCAAAGCAACAAATCCTGCTATTAAAATTTTAAACAGGGCAGAAATGATTAGCTTAAGGGCAGAACGCAAGCTTTGTATGCAAAAGGGCCAGATTCAGTTAGCACCACTGGTCCCCTAGCAACCTCCCCAAGAGCAAACCCTGAGAACAAAGCTAGCAGTCATCTCAGGTAACCGCCAGTAAGACTCACAAACCTAAATAAATAAAAGAGATCCTGGAGCTGGAGAGATACTACAGTGAGTAGGGGTTTTGCCTTGCCTGCAATCAGCCCAGGTTCGATCTTTGGCATCACATATAGTGTCCCAAGCAAGTAATTCCTGACACAGAGCTGGGAGTAACACAGTAACCCCTGAGTACTTCTGAGTGTGGCCAACCTCCCACCAAAAAAAAAAAATTTTTTTTTAATTCTTATTCTACCCCCTGAGTACCACCATGTGTTAATCACTGTGGCCTCCTAGCACCACTGGGGATGGGGGCGGGGGGGGGGGGGGAGACTCCTTTGTCATCTCCCATTCCTGCTAGGCCCAAGTAGCACCACATTGCTGGGCCTGGGCATTGGCCAAGTACCAGGAGGAGTGGACAACGGGTACTACAAGCAATGCTGGAAGTCCCTCCCCTCCATAACCACCAGAGAGGAATTTGATCCTGATTTTTTAGCAAGAATTTTATTTTATATCGCACGTGTGTATACTTCGGGCCTCCCAGAACAAATTAAACCAAAGGCCTCCCACTGTCTGTCAGTGCCTCAAACGCAGAAGCATTTTCTCCCTCCCATAGGGTCTCCTCCAACACTGCATTATCTGCCTACATGGGGATGACGTAAAGCCCACAAAGTCAGGGTGTCTGACCCGGGTACATGATGGGACAGACATGATGCCCCTGACTGGCTGCTTATGGCCCATCTGCCTGTGCTGTATGACCCACAAACATATAAATAAAATATCCAAATGGCCTTGGCAGAAAAAAAGTTTCCCTACCCCTGACCTGGAATGTTTCTACCTTAACCCATTCAAATCAACCCCTTCAGAGCTCATATCAATCTCAGGAAAATCCTTCCTTCCCCTATCATTAAAGGAATTCAGTATTCCCAGTACTTGAAATTCAAAATTGTCCCCCATTCACAGTCTTTCACCCGGTATGGATTTCGTGATTGTTCGATTAGTATCTGTCTGTATTCCAAGAATGAAATTGGAACTGAGACTCCAGCTGATAGCTCATCCCAGAGCCTTGTAGGTTCTGAAAGCCACAGTAGCTGTTTAGCAAGTTCCTCCTCGGTGACTGAATTTATTCCTTTTATATATCATTTTCAGGAAAGAAATAGGATCTAGTTCCTAAATTGCGAGGCTGAAGTAGCAATTTATCATAAAAACAAAAAAAAAACCAGACATTAATTTCTTTTTTAAAAAAAGCCTAGAGAATTTGAATAATTTAGATAAAAGTGTTCTCTTTGATAATTGTACAACAAACACTGGAGTTGACAGGAACATTTGAGATTCAATCCAGTTGTAGAAATGATCAACACACTAATGAGCCCCTATGCTGCCATCACAGCTTGGCTCTGGGCTGACTTCCAGGTCAACCCAGAAGTTGACAACCCATCCCAGTGGTCGCTGGAACAAGCATTTTCTACTGTTTTCCAGGGAGATGAGAACAAGAGTATAGCTGAATCTATACAAATGTATTACCAGCCCTGGAAAACAACTACAGCAAAAGAAAGCACCACCTAAAAGCACTATGGCGTTTAAGAAACTACCAGACAGGCCACTCCTCTAGCAGTTTTAAGAGGACACTGTAAAAATACTTTTAAACTAGCAAGATAGCATTTTAAAAGAGCCACCAAGTTGCACACTAAATGCTTTTCCGTAGGTCTTAAGCACAATTCCTATATTTGTTGACATTATTATGATATACGAGTATTACTACATTTGAAAGTCTGTGAGAAGGATGAATCCACAAGAGCCGCTCTGAGCCTTTATCACAGCTTTCCCTTCATGCGGTTGGAAGACTGAGGACATATGTGGAAAAAAATGTGACACCAGCCAGATGGTGGAGATGGGGAACAGGCTGGAGAGTGTTCCTCCTTTCCTTGGGATTCCCATTTTTCAATCTTACTTGTTAAAAGCATTTTCCACTTCCTTTATTAAAACTTTGGGCACTCTCAAATCTATCCCCCACCTCTCCTTGCAAGATTGTCCCTTACTAAGTTCAGTATTAAACTAGAGTCAAAGTGTTTCTCGTGTGCCCCCGACATCCAGGCATAAGGAGACCGGGTTCTGATAATGCTGGTATGAAAACAGTGAGCAAGAACAAACTGCTGGGAACACTCATGTCCCTGTGGTCATTCTGGATCTCAGAGAAGTCACAAGGAATGAACACGTCCATACATCCACCTCAAATACGAAGACATGTCCTTCATCCAAAGCAGATGTTTTGGGTCGGGAGATAGCTCAAAGGACTACTGTGCATCTTCATGTGCTTTATATGCTGATTAGTATATACAGTACCAGATTCAATACCTGGTACTATATGGCCCCTGAGCAAGGCACTGGGAGGAGCCCCTGAGCATTGCCAGACATGGCCCAGAAACAAAACAAACAAAAACCAAACCAGATATCTTAAAATACTCTCTTTTTAGTGCCACTTCTCCAGTTGACCTGACAACTGCTATATTTTACAGAATGCAGGACTTTCAGAATTGAAACAAGATCCCTCCAGATGCTGAACAAACCAAATGACCTCTCTGTAACCATGTTCTTTGTTGCCACTGGTTATGGCCTTATTTACAAATTAATTGTCCAATCAGGTGCAGTTTAGAATGCCTAGGCATAAGGAATTTTCTGATTCATCAGAGAGAGATGACAAAACTATGGTCTATAGCCACAATCACCATGCAACAGTCAACTGTGCTAATACTTGTACCCAAACTTGCTGAACTTCTCTGCTGCCTTCCAACAAAGCCCAGATTCCTTAGCTTGGTTCTATAATTCCCTCTGTCAGAGCTTTCAACCTTGGAAGCCCTATTCCCCAGAACCGGTCTAAATGCTAGAGGTTGACAGCTAAAAGTTGCTTCATACCTTCAGTGTCTTCACCTTTTCACTTTCACCTCCACTACTGTATCACAATACCCTGCCATGACTCGCTGTCATGAAGACAGGCCTCCCTTTAGGGCCCACATGAAAGTACAACCTCCTCCCTGAAACATTACAGAAATGCCTTCTTCTACTACAGTAGTGTTTGGCTTGTACTAGTTTCAAGGTTCTGCCTTACAGAAGGCTCTATTGCATGTGTGTGTGTGTGTGTATTTAAATTTTAATTTATTTTTTGTTTGGGAGACACACTCAACAGTGCTCAGGACTCACTGCTGGTAGGGTTTAGGGGGCCATATGCAATGCTGGGCATCAAAGGGTATCAAACCGGGGTAGAATTCATGCAAGGCAAATGCCCTACCACTGTATTATCTTTCCAACCCCTATATGCGTTTTTAAATCATCTGCTAGATTCCAAGTTTTCAGAGGTCAGAAGAAATGTCTTAAACATTAGCACTTCATTCCAGGCGGAGTATATTATCTGCCTCATTTTCCTTCTGACGCTCTATTTTAACCACAGAGATATAGACATACACTGCCTTGCACCTATCTAGCTCAACCCCCAGAAATTTGATTGAATAGATATGAGTAAATTCTTTAATGAGCCAAAGTTGAGACTCACATCCTATTGCATAGATACTGGCCAAAAAAAAAAAATGGGGGTGGTTGAATGAATGCAGAGACTATCTAACATTTACTTAAAGAAAAGTGAATCTCCCAGACCTTCATCCCAATGCAATTACCCTCCTACTGATCGAAGTTTCCCCTACATTTGGATTGTACTTCTGTTCAATACATATCACAATCCATCTTCTCTTTAACAGGGGTATATCTGTTCCCCTGTCTAATATGTGAACCCTTGGAAAGCAGGAATGTGACATGATTGTGTAAATTCCATTTAATAGGCACTGCATAAATACATATTTAATTCAATCCTTTAAAAAAAATCTTGCTGTGTTGATTATAAAGAAAAGTTTAGGGACCGTATAAAAAAAATAAAGTGCATGAACAAAACCCATTAGCTTTCTCCAGTTCATCAAGGAAAAGTGTTCTGTGGCCTATCTTTGGCCCTTACAGATAGCATAGTGATACCTAAAAGGCCAGCTATTTGTGAGATCTCAAAGCACCTAGAAATTGATGAGTATGAACATTCAGATCTTCTAACAATCACCAGTTGCAAGTTCTTGCCTTTCTCCATTTAAAAACAATTCTCGGGGCTGGAGAAATGGCACAGCAGGAAGGGCGTTTGCCTTGCATGCGGCCAACCCAGGTTCGATGCCCAGCATCCCATATGGTCCTCTGAGCACCGCCAGGAGTAACTCCTGAGTGCAGAGCCAGGAGTGACCCCTGTGCATCGCTGGGTGTGACCCAAAAAGCAAAAAAAACAAAAAACAATTCTCAGTAAGCCTTTACCTCTGTCCAACCTGCTGAGTTCCAGGTGGCAGGAAGAGAACTAGCTGGAAAGGAATGGAGGTCAAGCACAGGATAGCATGTGAATAATCTCTAGCCAACTGACGGTGGGTGCTGAGGAAGATTTGGCTAATATGCTGATACCAGAACTCAAGTACCAGAAGCTCATACTTGCATATGGCTTAATAATTGCAGTGCTGGAGTTAAATCAATCTATATGTATTCTCTTCCAATGAAGTAACTAATTAGGAACTCACCATTCTTTACTAGATTTTAGTAAAGTATTCAAAAGATATTCTGTCATTTCTGAATAACACTTGTCATTGCCACAAAAACAAATACACTGCCACTTTCTTAATATAACCAATTTTAGTATAATTCCTATTAAGATGTCAGGGCTACTTTGGTTTCTGGAACGCTTACTATGAGTCCTTTAATGAGAAATCGTGTCATTTGCTATGAGGATTTCTCTTATTGTCATCAGGAATAATGCAACTGAAGTCAGATTGACATAATCTTTGAAAGAGCTGTCTTTAAAATATCTTCAGTATCATTAAGAGAGATGGCACAGGGATTAAGACACTCACGTTGCATGCCATGGATCCTTGGTTCAGTTCCTGGCACTAATGATGGTCCTGTGACCATCGTGGAGTGATCCCTGAGCACAGAGTCAGGAGTGAGTCCTGAGTACAGCTGGGTGTGACTCAAATGTCCTCTCCCAAGATAAACAAACAAAACAAAAAAAATCTTCAGTGCCACTTCCCTGCAATCACCCCTGTTCTGGTTCTCTTGGGACTGAGAAGTTCCCAAATATCAGAAATGCCAGTGTTAAATTCAGGACAACACTGGGTAAACTGATGGATAGTCGTCAGCTTACTTGAGAATACAGTCTGGGAAATAAGTTCCCTTGCTCTCAATCTCTCATCTGTCATCCAAACACATAGGATCATGTTTTGTTTTTATATATGAAAGTGACAAAAACCAAAAAAGCATGCTTAGAAAATATACTAATATGTTAATAAAATGTCTTAGGGTGAGACGACTATGGGTGAGTTTTTAAACCTCCTTTGGCATTTTAACTCCCAAACTCCTATGAGGAGCACCTTTTCGTTGGGGTTATTAAAGCTTGAATTTTAAATCTGTGATTAAAAAATGGGTATATGGTCTATGCCAAGTTAGCCACCTGTCCCATGTTGTTGCTGTTTTTGTTTATTTGTTTTTGGATTTGGGGCCAGACCCAGCTGCTCTCAGGGCTGACTCCTGGCTCTGCACTCAAGAATCATTCCTGGTGGGGCTCAAAGAAATGTGGTTTCAGGAATTTACCCTGGGTCAGCAGCATGCAAGGTAAGTACCCTACCTGCTGTACAATCACTCCAACCCCAATTCAATCCTTGTTGCTGTTATTGTTGATGTGGGATCATCCTGACTGACTATGCTCAGGAATCCCTGAGTTCAACTCTGGGCCCCATGATGCTTGGGGAGACCATACGTGGTGCTGGGAACTGGACGCACGCAAGGCAAGCACCTTAACCTCCGTACTCTCTCTCCAGCCTATCTGTCCCATTTTTAACAAACACTTTGTGACTCACTTTCCAGAGGCAAAGACAAAAGACTCTTACTTTGGGAGAGATTTAAAAGGAATTATTTTTTATATCAGAGTGCCATCAGCTGAATATTGCCAAAGAAGCACCCAGCTTAACCCCTGTCAGACCACATTCACACTTAGGCAAAGAGGGTGCTGCTTGTCACTGACCTTTCTCGAAGGGACTGATCCAGAAGAGAGCTGGGAGACTTGGAATGCTGGGAAGCAGCAAAGGATGTTTCCCGGTAGAAATCAGCATCCCCTTGGTCACTGTAACTGGGCATGAGTTTTCCAAACTTACTTGATTCCAAAGGTGATGGCGTTTCACTCCTTAAAATAATCCTTTCATCGGGCTCTTTGATAACCTGAATGACACGGATCGTTGTTCTTTAGTTGTAGTCTTGCTTTTGTTTGAGTAAATGAAAGCTTGGGTGGTGAGAGTGGTTTGCATGGGACAGGAATAAAACTGAGAGGGGCAAGATGATAGAAAACCAGCCCTGAGATTCTCCTTCAATGAGAGTGTTTAAAAGCCTTCGACAAAATCAAGGAAAGATAACAAAATTCCTTTCCATTTGGCATCTATTAGCAAGCCAAAAATAAACTCAAGCTCTAAAGTCTCATCTGCTGAAATTGGGGATTTGGAGAATTGGGGAAAATATTATTTTTAACTTTATTTTTATCTTTTTTTATGACATCTTATTATCTCATTCCTACTTTGGACAAACTTGCAGGCTATCGAGTGTAGCCTGCCCACAGGGCAGAGTCTGGCAAACTCCCCATGGCATACCAAATATGCCAAATACCAGTAACAATGATGGGTCTCATTCTCCTAAAGAGCCTTGAATATAATCTCAGGGCTAGGATGAAAGAGACATTACTGGGGCCTGCTCGAGGCAATCGACGAATAACAGGATGATGAAATGAAAAAATGAAAATTATTTTTAACAAAATAGTTAAGTACTATCTGGTGCATTATATACAACATTTTTCGTATATGTCATTTCTCATATTGTAACACAGAAGTTTGCCTCTTCACTTTGAGAGGCCAATCAAGCTTGAAGACTGAGTCATTTACGACCTCAATGTATAAAGATATTCAGTTAGAGAACAAGCCATGGAAGTACCGACTTATGATGGAAGACTGAGCCTTTGTGTACCTTCATTGGTCACTCATCCAACAAAGGGGAACAAATCAACTGAAATGTACAGTTGAGTCTGGCCTCCTAGAAAACTCTAGTTAAACTACAGCAATGAAGCAGCACTAGCTAGAAACTTTCCAACACTCACTGGAAAAGTAAAATAATTGACAGGAGATAGCTGAAAGTAAAACATTGTACAAATATTACTTCTAAAATTACCTTTACATTTGCTGTGAGGTCGTCAAGAGAAGAAGCTAGAAAAAAAGAGAAACACGTGTTTCAGTGACTCATTATTACCAGTTACTCACACTGCTGCTACATCTATTCCACAGCAGTACAGAAATATTACACAATGAATGAGCTATTAGAGAACTTAAAATGCTCCCTTGAAAATTATACTATCATGTTAATTTTCCTTGTCTGTGAGTTTTTCGGTCCTCTTGAGGTAAAACTTGGGCTCATACTGTCAATGACAACACAAATGGGTATGGTAATAGTAAGATACAGTCTAAGTGAAGCAATAGATCTAGTAACCCTTATGCAGCTTAGAAAACTCTTACTTGCCCAGGTATCCAAGGCCTAACAAAAAGTCATATAGCTCTAATATAAATTAGAACTCGCCCTCTTCTGCCATTTTCTCTCTATATATCTGGTTTATGTGAAACCATATTTATGCAGGAACTCACACGAATCCTTGTCCAAGGTAGACACAAATGTTCAAATGAGACAATGAACACGTAAGACAATAAATACTTCAATGCACTGGGGAAATGTGACAGCAAATATGGGAGTCACTAAGATTACACTAAATAATTAAATAAGTAGACCTAATGTCAGAGGATGGTAAGAATGACTAGGATGAGAAGAAATAAATACACATACACAAAAATAAAACTAAAATGGATCTCTCCAAGGTGAGGGGGGAAAGTGCTTCTGACATGAGCATCTGCCGGGCTACGCAACAGTCAACAGGACTTTCCCCGTGTGACAGGGATTGGGAGTGACAAGGAGCTATTGCTAGACTCCTCACTCCCCTTTACCACTGGCAGTAAGAAGATTCTAAAAGGGATTTTTGAAGCATGGCAATTGTCATATCCTTTGGGAAGGCCTCTCTTTATGTGTCCATCTTGTCCTAAAGTTCTCTCCCCACTCCCAGCTGCACCAAGAAATGTGCCAAGCTAATGTGCTTTCCAGCCACCATCCTGTCCTGTGTCCTAGCCGCCCCTGGGCTATTGGTTTTGAGCACTCCCTTTCACGGGGAGATGGTTCTTTCCCCTTGCTTCACAAAGTGCAGTTCGTGGTCCAGGAGCATTGGTATCACCTGGAAGCTTGTTAGAAAAGGATCACAGGCTCCACCCTGTACTCCTGAATCAGAATCTGCATATTCACATGCATATCCAAGATGAGAAGCACTGCTTTATTCTACCTTAGACCTGGATGAATGAGCTGACAGGTGATCTAAGCAAAGGTCTGGCTTGGAAGCTACAGGGATTCCAAGGACTTGTCTGAACATCTTCGCTAAATGTAGTTATGCCAAAAACTTGATGTGTGACCTTAGCACACTCTGTAACCTCTCAGGAACCTTCGTTCTCCACCTGCCAGGATGAAGAAAAGACAAAGGCCAAGACCAATGTGATGTCTGAGCCTCATTCAACTGAGCCCAGTACAAAGCCCAACTTGTCTCCCTAGAAAAGAGCACTTGCTATTGCTTAATTTCTTGCCTGATTGCTAGAGGAAGACAGTGCTGCTCTTCTAAGCTACATGAGTGATTTTTGATTCAAAAGACTTAAATTAAATGTCAGTGGAGATGAAGCACTTTCTGCTTCAAACTGAGTATCTGCTCTGGCTGCGTCAGATAGTCACTGCAGTCCAACAACACCATCCTGAGTTATCATAAGAGACTGAATGAGCCCTTGAAAGTAAAAACTTGGGGTTGGGGAGAGAAAACAGCGGGTAGGGCATTTGCCTCGCACGCGGCCAACCCCGTTTCGATTCCCAGCATCCCATATGGCCCCCCGAGCATCGCCAGGAATAATTCCTGAGTGCAGAGCCAACCGTGAACCCTGTGCATTGCCAGGTGTGACCCAAAAAGCACACACACACACACACACACACACACACACAGACACACACAGACACACACACACACACGAAAGTATAAACTTTAAGTCTAAGATAGGGAACTCTCTTTTCGGGGATATTGCAGGTCCACTCCAGCAAGAATTAAGATAATGGACATCGCTATTCCTCTCTAACCTAGGAATTCTTAAGGGACCAGGGAGACAGCTCAAAGGACTGGAGCACATGCTTTGCATGCAAATAATCCAGATTTGATCCCCAGAACCACATGATCCTCTGAACAATGCATGGGCCCCCAAAGACAACCTAGAGCAACCCCCCAATATGGAATTTAGAGTAGCACCATCAGGTGTGACCACCCCCAAAAAACTCCAAATTTTAAAAGTTCAGAAATGTATGTATTTCATTGCAATGGCCTTCAGTATTGCCATGGTCCATGCAGTGCGTGTTTGGTTTTCTGGCATTTTCAAATATCTCTGTTTTAATTTCTTATAATACACCAGCTATAAATAGGCACCATCAACATATAAATTCTTGGGGGGTCCTCAAATATTTAAGACTGCAAAAGGGTCCTTCCTGACTTTGAGATCCCCGGTTTAACCAAACTATCTAAGCAATTTAGATAGCTTCTTCCACAACTCACAGACATGAGATCTTTTAAGGCATATATTAGGTCTTTTTGTTTTAATATCCTCTGCTCTTTACCAGCCAGAGAAATGGTGAATTTTACTTGTCACTAACAATAGCACCTTTGTGAGGAATTCATACCAAGATAAGCTACTGCTTCTTGTGGCAACCTGACCACACTTGGTAATCACCACTCAGAGCAGTCTCTTTTAGCTGCTAAAGGGACTGACTCCCCAAGGGCCAAGTGTTTATCTAATCTGACTACTGGAACTCTTTTCTGAAAACTCCATGACTTGAGAATAGTAGAGAATTAAGCGCTAAGCTGTCAAAATACCCTGTGATTCCTCAGAATAAAGATTTTGAAATAGGAACCATTTATTCCCATGGTGAATGTATAAGCACATCAAGAAACAAGTACCTCTTCTCGCTGGAAATGGTGAGTTTGAAGAGCCAGGCTTCATTTTATACTTTTGGGAGTGGTGCTCTGAAGTACTCTCACCAAATGGTTTTGTACTGTCTACCTGCAAGGAGAGAAAAAAAAAAACTTGAATCCACCTCAGCTTTATATCATTCTCTTTGTATCCACCATGCCTTTCTCCAAAGTTAATCCTGGGTCGTGTGGGGGAAAGCTATTGGGAACAAACGAAATCCAGTCCCCTCGTACATTCAATGTATTTTAAATGTTATATCAAGACTATCAAAGTGCTAAAAACTATGGTGAGGATGTAGGAACTGGACACAATGTCATCAAAGCACAACAAACCTTATACATAGCTGATGGAAAAGTAAATTAGTTCAGACCTTCTATGGAAAATAGTGTAGATGTTTCCCAAAATAATGAAAATAGATACAGAAATTCTACCCTTAGGTATCTACCCAAAGACTACCTAAAAACAGAAGGCGAAAAACAAAACAACGATTTCAAAAAGATATGTGCATAACTATGTTCACTGCAGCCCTATTTGTAATAGCATCATCTGGAAACAACCCAAGTATTTATAAACTGATGAGTGGATAAAAATAATGTTGTGTGTTCACAATGGAATACTATTCAGCCTTCAGAAAAGATGACAGCTTGCCTTTTTCAAACAACATGGATGGAATTGGAGTGGGTCATGCTGCGTGAAATAAGTCAAAAGGTGGAAATATATATCAAATGATATAACACATATTGAATATCAAGAAGCAAAGCAAGGGAAAAGGGAAACACCTATGAATTCAAACCAGAGAACTAAGATTATCAGAAAGGAAGGGAGGATGCAAAAATGATGAGTGGCTAATGGACTGTGGTGGAAGGATACTGGTATCTTGATGGTGGTTTAGGTGAAGTAACATTTTGAAGAGGCGGAAAATTGTATCCCTAAAATTTACACAATTATGTAAACCGAAAATGGCTTACTGAAACTAAAAATTAAACAAATAAATGTTATACTTAATAGTATGTTAAATGTTACACCAAATTTTGTACTTCCTCGGGGGCGGGGGGCATGGTGGAGGAATGAAGCTACTCTTGACAATGCTTGGAAAACCAATATTACTGTAATATTATACCCAAGAGTATGAACTGTCCCCCCTGAATTAACTCGACAGTAAGGCGAAACAACAAAAAATGTCAGCAAAATTAACTAAAGTTGGACACATTTTATTCTAATGATTGCTAAAAAATGAGTCCAAAAAAAGTGTTCTTTTAAAAGCGAGGAGTCGCAGAGATAATAAAGTGGATAAGGTGCTTCCCCTGCACAGTGCCAGCCAGGATTTGATCTTGGTAACCCTTTATGGTCCCCCAAGAGCTGCCAGGAGTATTCTTGAACGCAGAGCAAAGAGTAACCTATCTCTGGGTGTGCCCCACAAAAAAGTGAGGTTTATTTCAGTCTTTTTAAAAGGTACAAGTTTTCACATTTGCAAATGTACGTGAAGTGCCAGACAGTGTCTTCCTTGAAGACAAGGAATTAGTACAAGGTGATAACTCAGCCCTCCAAAATACCTTGCAGTCTGGGAGTCTTATTCCTGGGGGAAGGGCAAGGTGTAGGAGGATTGTGGGGAGGGTTGTGGGACAGGCAGGGAGAAGAATAATGACTATTACTTTATTTTAGGTGAACATATTTTTCCTAAAGAAAATTGGACAATTGATCTGCAAATATTTGGTACTATTTAAAATAGGGATTCTTCCAGAATATCTAAATTTCACTTTAAAAGTACTTTGATAGTTTAGAGGTAAAGGTATTTGTTCTGCACGTGGCTGCAGCCGCAACAGTGGTTTGAATCCCAGCACTGAACATAGTCCCTCAAGCAAGCCAGGTGTGGCCCCGGAGCACAGAGACAGGTGTGCTGCCCCCCACTCCAAAAAAAGAAGAAAAGAGAAAGAAAGGAAGGAAGGAAGGAAGGAAGGAAGGAAGGAAGGAAGGAAGGAAGGAAGGAAGGAAGGGAGAAAAGGAAGGAAGGAAGGAAGGAAGGAAGGAAGGAAGGAAGGAAGGAAGGAAGGAAGGACATTTACTGGAATGTATAATTATCATAACACCAGATCCTCTAAATTTTATTGCTCCTATTTAAAGAAACATCAGATATCATCAAGAAAATCTGAATTGGGGCCGGAGTAACAGTGCAGAGGTAGGATACTCTGGAGTAACAAATAGTACAGCAGGGAGGGCACTAGCTTTACCTGCGGCCAACCTGGGTTCAATCCCTGGCACCCCATATGGTCCCCCAAAACCATGAGGAGTGATCCCTAAGAGCATGGATCGCTGAGCACCAACAAGTCAAAAACAAAAACAAAAAAAATAGAAAAGAAAGAAGGTATGTCTAAATTAGAAGTTTAGAGATAGAGATGAAAATAAATAGAAAAGCTTGACACAAAGTGAAGGTGCTATAATAATATGTTAAAAGTAAAATATCAGGCCAGCGAGACAGTTTAATGGACTGGTGCGTGTTTTGCCTGCAGAAAGTCTAGGCCTTATCCTTAGCACCGCACGTTCCTCAGAGCACCACTGAGAGTGGCCCGAGTATCTCTGGGTGTGGCCCCAAAACAAAAGTAGAAGGCTTTTAAACAGAACACTAAACAAATTTTATTCTCTAAGAAATTGACCAGTGTTTTAGGTTATTTATCCCATAATGGCACTGTAGCACTGTAGCATTGTCCTCCCGTTGTTCATCGATTTGCCCAATGTGGGCACCAGTAATGTCTCACAACAAACTGTGAGACTTGTTGTTACTGTTTTGGGCATATCGAATATATCACGGGTAGCTTACCAGGTTTTGCCGTGTGGGCGAGATACTCTTGGTAGCTTGCCGGGCTCTCTGAGAGGGGCGGAGGAATCGAACCTGGGTCGGCTGCATGCAAGGCAAACGCCCTACCCACTGTGCTATCACTCCAGCCCTCCCATAATGGCATAGATCATATTTTAAATTTAAATCATATTGAGGCTGGAGCAATAGTACAGTGGGTAGGGCGTTTACCTTGCACGCGGCCAACCCAGGTTCGATTCCCAGCATCCCATATGGTCCCCTGAGCACCGCCAGGGATAATTCCTGAGTGCAGAGCCAGGAGCAATCCCTGAGCATCACCAGGTGTGACCCAAAAAGCAATAAATAAATAAATAACTTTAAATTATATTAAAATTTTTATATGATTATATCATATTAAATTTTATATGATTTTATATGATCATATTATTTTTAATTTATATTAAAATTTTACATTAAATTTATATTAAATTGAATAAATTTCTATTAAATGGAATAAATTTAAATTATATTAAATTTATATTAAGTGGAATAAATCAGTGTTCAAAAAATTCAAATCAACTTTTTGTGAAGTCATGATTAAAGACTGTTTGTCATTCTGTTGTCATTGCTGTTTTTACTTTTGCTTTGGTGTCACACCCAGAGATGTTCAGGCAACTAACCCCAACTCTGTGCAGAGGATCCACTCTTGATGGTGTTCAGGGAAGCGTACCATGTCAGGGATTAAACTGAGGACACACTCGGGCAAATCATGAGCTCGGACTTTTTGGAATCTCTCCATTCTGGATGCCATATTTTTGCCAAATACTTTTATTCACCCTTTCCTTGCAGAGAGCTGATCTACGATAGCTTAAAGACTGACTATGGCGTACCGTTACTTCTTTCTACAGATAAATGTTTTACCCTGCTTTAATGTTTGATCACTGAGCAACAGCCTCATTAGGAAAATCCAAGCAGGGCTGGGGTGATAGCACACTTAGTAGGGTGTCTGCCTTGCACGAGGCCGACCAGGGTTCGATTCCCAGCATCCCATATAGTCCAAAAAAGCAAAAAGAAAAAGAAAAAAAGAAAGAAAACCTAAGAAATTGGTGAAATGTTCGTTTCAAATCAGGAGTGCATCTGCCAGCCGTGTTGTGCATATTTTACCTTTCAGTTCACTGATTCTTCCCAACTGTGGTGTGATATCGTATGTAGACATTATCCTTTATTAAAAACTTTCAAAAATTAAACAGAGGAATGACTGATATTTACTGATAAAACCTTCTACATATGATATTTTTATACGCATTTCCTAACAATGATTCTAGAAAAATGAACCCAATTTAATGAGCTAACACTCTGTATAAATTCCCTATTTATTATTACTCATTTGCTTTATGGTCCATCCACCCAATATCACACCCGCACCGTTCCAAGAACCCTAAAAATAACTTTAGGCTCACGTGTCTAACTACAAACGGAGGTTTGCTTTCTTTTGGGTCTCTGAAATGAGGTGGCCGGTCCTGGAAGAAACGCCTGGTAGAATATGGAGAGGGTGTCCGAGATTGCATATAGTCCGGCAGTGTGTCAAGATTACTATTCCGCTTTGTCTTTTTTTTATTTAAGGGAGATTTTGGTCCATATGATGTACACAAAGGTTTTTGTGATTTATATCTTTGCTCCTGGAATCAATAAAAAAACAATAATTTTAATTTAAAAATTTAAGAAGGAAATTTGATCAAAATATAGCTAGATGAATAATTAACTACAGTAGATAGAATATAAATTTATACAAAATTTAAATTTAAGGGAGGAAATTTCTCTAATTTTTCTTCAGTTCATCTTAATACCAATATTATTATGACTTGCTGGTACAATTTCAGTTAAAAGTAGATTTATTTGTATTAGGAGAAAGTTGGAAAGGAGTACAAAATAATATTGCGTAGAATATTCCAAATCTTTTAAAACAATGTATGTGTAAAAGATGTATACTAAAAATTCAATCATTTTCATATCTAGATAAAATGATTTTCATTCTTATTTTATCTGTTTCTATTTATTTGTATTTTCTAATTTTTTAAAAAGAGGTAAGTTTTTTCATAAGAATAAAACAAGTCAGGATGTGGTTTAGTGGTAGACATGTGGTGCATGTCTGAAGTCATGGGTTTGATCCCTGGTACCATTATTTTTTTTTAAAGGAAAGGTAACACTGATAAAAGTTTACAAGTTGGAACATTGTATGAATGAAACCGTATCTGGACAATTTTTAACTGTATCTCATGGTAACTGAATTTAAAAAAGGAAAGTAATAAAAACTTATTTTTAGATTAAAATAGTGAAATGAGAGAAAAAGATACAACTATAAAATAATCATACTCAGATATCAAACCAATTAGAAAATAGTGGGTAAATAATAATATATTAAAAAGCAGTCAATGCCCTTAAAACAAATAACTTTACTATTATAAGTGATATCATGCAATATTTCTCTTTTAGGCAAATTACCGTATTATTAATAATACTAATGTTAGGGTTGGCATATTTGCACAGATTGGTGATCCTTCTCATCTAGTATCTACTTATTATAGCCCTCATTTCCAAAATATTTTCTAGAACCCCAGGTAAGATTTAGAACAGCAAGCAATGTATTTAAAGAAAATTTACAAATTACACCCATTTGTTCTCCATAATCTAGAGAAATTACAAAATTATGGACAATCAGTAAAACAAAACAATCAGGGCAAAGGTAAAATCAGGACTGAACAAGAGTGTAAAATCAAGGTAATGCTAATGGATGCCAGGTGTGGCCCCCAACCAAACAAACCAAAAAACTGCCCACAAATACAACGCCAAGGGGCTATAAATATAATAGAGCAGGTAGGGCACTTTCCTTGCACTCTGACAACCTGAGTTCTATCCCTGGCACTCCAGTAGGTCCCCAGAGACCAGCCAGGGCCACTGAGCCGGTCGTGCCCACCCCCTCTCCCCCCAAATACAAGTCTTGAGTTTCAGCCTCAGCAAAGGAAGAAGCAAACACGTGTCCATAAAGTTAAGAGCAAAAGCCAGGGAAGAAGAAGCTAACATGTTTATTACAGGTTGAACCTGTGATACTAACTTCTTGCTCATGCTACTCCACCAACTCTACCGTGACAGACAAACGCACACCATGGTGATCAACTGAGCCACTAGTTTGGATAGAGATTCCAAGCAAGTGTTAAATCTCTAGGTTTCTATTTACCCAGTTGTATCTGAACTTGGGGAAGCAGCCCCAAGATAGGACAGTGGATGGGGTGTTTGCCTTGTACAAGGCCGAGCCCAATTTTGATCTCCAGGTATGCCACATGGCCCCCCAAACCTGCCAGGAGTGCTACCTGAGTACAGAGCTAGGAGTCAGCCCTGAGAACCGTGGGATGTGACACAAACAAACAACAACATTAAAAACACTTCATAAAACAAGTTTTAGATAAAATTGTTTAATTTTGTGGAAATAAGTTGATCCTTTTATCACTGGATTTTTTTTTTTGTTATACTTACAAAAAATCTGTTTCTGTCCAAAAACATACATCCTCTGATGGCTGTCCTTGTACAAAATTCTAATTTGGGAGCAATACCCTGAAAAACAAAAGAGCATAAGAGGAAATAAAATGACTAGAAATTGACTCTTTGTAGATTTCATGCTAACTTTAATCAAGAACCTAATTGGGTGGAGTTCATGCAAAATTCAATCAGCCTAGTCAGTGGCTGAATAAATAGCAGTACTCCTACATAAAAAAAAAATTTTTTTAAAAACCTGGGATCTGTGGTGGTGGGAAATTGGCACTGATGGAGGGATGGGTATTTGATCATTGTATAATTGAAACCCAAGCACAAAAATGTGTAAGTCTGCAACTGTACCTCATGATGTCTCACTATTAAAAAAATTTTTAATAAAAAAAATAAAACAACCTAATTGCTCTTTCTCTGGTTGGTATCATCCACCACATTATACGAAAAAGTATATATAACAAATATTCAATGGAATTGAATAGTATTCATTCTTTTAAAATATAAAAATCCTGTGTATGTGATTATCCAGAAGGCCCAAAATGAGTCACAAAAAGACAAACATTGCATCATCTCACTGAAATGTTTATATCTAAAATAGTGAGACTCCCAGAAACAGAAAGTATAATGTGGGGTGCGGAAGGGATGGGGCTCGGTGGAGAGCAAGTTTCTTTTATTTCTCCTGTGTTTATATGCCTTGTCTGCATGAGGCTCTGAGTTCTACCTGGAAAGCAGAATAGTGATTGCCAGGAGCTGGAGAATCTAGAAAACAGAGAGATGTGAATCGAAGAATACAAAATTTCAGTTCGGCAAGATGAAGCCTGAAGACCAAATATCCGGCAGTGAGGGGAAGGGAAAAAACAATAATGAAACTAATTTTTTTTTGGTGTTGTCTTAATATTGTTGACAATTCTTTAAAAAAAAAAACATTTATTACTGCGGGGTACACCAATGGTACTGAGGCCCAATAGGACCACAGCAGGGATGCAACAGGAGAGGGAGACATGGCCTGAGACTCAAACCAGGGGCCGACAATTTGCAATATATTTAAGCCACATTCCTTATCCTAAAGTTCTGCTTAAGCTCTTTTGTCTCTGCTTTTAAATCCTTCCCTGTCAAGGATAAAGGGAACTGGAGCCATAGCACAGCAGGTAGGACGTCCGCCTTGCACACAGCCGTCCCGGGTTCGATTCTTCAGTCCCTCTCAGGGAGCCTGGCAAGCTACCGAGAGTATCCTGCCCGCATGGCAGAGCCTGGCAAGCTCCCCATGGGGTATTTGATATGCCAAAAACAGTAACAACAAGTCTCACAATGGAGCCGTTACTGGTGCCCGCTGGAGCAAATTGATGATCAACGGGAGGACAGTGCTACAGGATAAAAGCTTGTAGGAAAACTCTTCGTTCTGCCCTGTCTTCTTTCTGTAAACCTGTGAAAGTCGAATCTAGGACTTGGGCCGGAGCCATAGTACTTCAGGTAGGGCATTTGTTTTGCACACAGCTCACCTGGGTTTGATTCCTGGTACTTCCTAGGGTCAACCCAGGCCACCAGGAGTGATCTCTGAGCACACTGCCAAGAGTAAACACTAATCACTGCCGAGTGTGGCCCCCAAACAAACAAAAATCTTCTAGGACTTAAAGTTGTGAATTTTTATTTCTACTGTGTTTATAACAAATATGTGTCTGTAAGAATTGGATTGCCTGAAGTCTGGCAAAAACAAATGTTATTATTGCTTCTGCAGTTAAGTTATTTGAATCAAATAAAAAGGGAAATGATAATTAGGAACAGTGTTAGGTGACCAATTGCTAGTGAGCTGGACTGTGTTATTTTACAATGTATAAATTTAACAAAACATCAAGTTGTAAATCTTTTATGTATACAATTTTCTTTTGTTAATTATACCTGAGTAAACAGTGGCAGTATCATAGCCAATGAGGTTTATCCAGGGCTCAATTGTTGCTAATTGAAAACTTTTCCCAATACCCCACTGTGCCGACTTGAAACATATAAAAAATATAAAATATTTAAATAATATGTACATACTGTGCTTGGTATACTGTGCTTGGTATAACTCATCTAATCCTCACATCAACCCCATGAGGTAGGTCTAAAAAGCATCACTATTATAACAGAACACTGAGACACAAAATTTAAGTAACTTGTCCAGCTAGTCATGACTGAACTAGTAACTGAATCCAGGCTTTTCAGCTCCAGTGTCAGTGTGGTTTGCTACTTTAAAATATTGGGGCATCTACAAAGTGGAGTACTACGTAGCTGTTAGAAAAGATGAAGTCATGAAATTCACATACAAGTGGTACTACATGGAAAGTATCATGCTAAGTGAAATGAGTCAGAAAGAGGGACAGACATAGAAAGATTGCGTTCATCTGGGGGATATAAAGTAACAAAGTATGAGATTAATACCCAAGAATAGCTGAGATCAGCACCAGGAGGATTACTCCATAGCTTAGAGGCCAGCCGGGCATTTTAGGGGAAAGGGCAGTTCAGATAGAGAAGGGAGCACCAAATAAAGGGTGTTGGGGGGATCCAAGTATCTAATTTTTAAATTAATTCAATTTATTAGTTTTCTTTTATTTCACTTGATATATTGAAATATTTTCCCTCTCCTTTTCTTACTAAGGTCAAAACCTTTCTCCTGGGAACAATATACTCTTCCCTTGTTAGGGGGGAAACTAACCTTATAAAATAAGCGGAAAGTATTCTTTTTAAAATTCAGTGAAGTTTTTCTTTAGTGCAATGATTCTACAAAAAAAATCTTTCTATGAAATTCATCTGAGAGAGAACAAAAGGGAATGCCCTGCCAACAGAGGCAGGGTTAGATGGGGGGATAGGGGGTGGGAGGGATTCTGGGACCCGTGGTGGTGGAAAATGGGCACTGGTGAAGGGATGATCATTGTATAACTGAAACCCAAGCACAAAACTTCGTAAGTCTATAACTGCACCTCATGGTGTTTCATCAATAAAAAGAAAAAGAAAAAGAAATTCATCTGAACCATTGTCATTCACCATCATTCCATTGCTAAACAGATATGGGCCAAAAAATGTTGATAAATTTCAGATCTCACGATCACAATCACGATCACGATCATCCTGTTGTTCGTCAATTGCCTCGAGCAGGCCCCAGTAACGTCTCCTTCGTCCTAGCCCTGAGATTTTAAAAAGTGCCACATTCAAGGCTCTTTCAGCGTTAGGAGAATGAGACCCATCATTGTTACTGGTATTTGGCATATTGGGTACGCCACGGGGAGTTTGCCAGACTCTGCCATGTGTGCAGGTAACATTTGGTAACCTGCCAGGTTGTCCAAAGTAAATTTCAGGTCTATTATGCTAAATCAGTTTCCTATGACAATGAATATGCATTCTCAATAGCAGTAAATAATTGTGCAAATAATTACCAGAACTAGAGGGAGGTTATACAAGTCTGACAAGAATTTGTTAGAGTCTATGGATGTTTCCTGGTAGGGACTCTATGTACTCTCTAGCTATGTGGATCAGGCTTGAAGACCTGCTCAGAAGCTGCATGTATCACTGTTAAGTGCTAACTCAGATGGCTTGGAGTCAATCCCCGTTTTGTCATTCAATAACTGTCACTTTGGTAAATTATGCAATTCCTATGTACCTTAGAGCAGTGTTTCTTAATCAGGGGTCAGATGGCCTTCCTGTGGGTTCCCAGGATATTTCAAAGGAACACAAGTGAAAATAAGGTAAATGAGGGGCTACAGCATAAGTTGAAAGGGGCACAGCATAAGACTAAGCATAAGACAATTACAGAAAGGAAACAAGGTTGGAGGGCCAAAGATATAGTACGGTGGGTAGAACACTGTGGCCAACCCAGGTTTGATCCAATATGATTTCTCCAGCACTTCCGGGAGTAATTCCTGAGAGCAGAGCCAGGAGCAACCCCTTAGCACTGCTGGGTGTGCTCCCACCCCAACCCAAAAAAAGAAAGGAAACAAGGTTGGAAGGGAGCCAGTCAGCAAAAGGTTGAGAAACACGGCCTTAGAATCACCTGTAATATGGGACTGATAATAGTACTTTCCTGTGTAGGTTTAGTATAAGGTTAAATATGGTATGATATATGCAGTATTTAGCATGTACACCAGGACGTTTCTAAAATGTGAACTCTATCTTCTTATGCTTTCAATCAAGCATCAATACTGCCTCCCTACAGCAAACAGAGAAGGTTGCATACATCTGTGGTTCAAGACCATGAGGACCAGAGGTTGTCACACATGTTAAACTTTGTGATTCCACGGATCGTTTTGTTGACTGTCTCCCTAAGCTCTCTTCTTGTGGGCAATCTTGATACCAGGAAGTGAGTTAGTGGAGGTCATGCCTTTGAACCTCTAGATTAAGTGTCCCCTCCCCCCACAAGATTATTTGACTGTACACATCCAGGCGGGCTGGAGTTATAGCACAGTGGTAGGGCATTTGCCTTGCGTGCAGCCAGCCCAGCCAAGCCGGGTTCGATTCCTCCGCCCCCTCGGAGAGCCTGACAAGCTACCGAGAGTATTCAATATGCCAAACACAGTAACAAGAAGTCTCACAATGGAGACGTTACTGGGCCTGCTCGAGCAAATCCATGAACAATGGGAGGACACATCCAGGCAGTTGAGAAGCCCATAAATCTTAGTGCTCAGGGCTTACTTCTGGCCTGCACTGAAAGTCACTCCTGGCAGTGTTTGGGCTAGGTTGGCTGCATGCAAGGCAAGCTCTGTAACTGCTGTAATATCTCTCCAGTCCCAGGTTTTATTTTGCTTTAAGGAACATTTAAAAGAATTCTTTACAAACTGCTTAAAGTAGTTTGATTAAATTCAATATAGGAATCACTACTTTACTTCTAGTATATGAGGATATTCCTTCATTTTAAGTCATGTTTTATAATTGTTTGCACTTATGAATAAACATAAACACAAATTCCTATGGGTTCCTCTTCCTACTTTTAACTATAAAGTTAAACAGAGACAACAATTGTACAAGATTAAAAAGGCTATTTTTGCCTTGCCTTCATACTTAGCTGGAGACCAGCCAGTGTTTATAGATGACACTTCTGTAATAGTAAGCTCAGGCAAACCAAAAGTAACCCCACAATTTTTTCTTTAAATTTTATTTCATTGAGGTAAATAAGAGCATAACAACCCCCCAAACCACCACCCAATTCTTAGTTTTTATTCCTTTTTAGCTTCTGTAGAATGATATTCTTAGAACTCAACTGCAAACATCTTATCAAATACCATGAATATACGTGATATATATAAGAGGAATACCTCTGAGAGGGAAAAAAATGGTATACGTGATACCCACCAAACCCTTAAGGATGGTGGAGGTCTTAAAGTTATGCCGCTGGCAATTCTGATTAAAAAAGTTTCAAATCTACATTTGCTGTTTGAGACATTGCTGTGTGTCATTATAAATATACTAATAGGAATTCTACACCACACATTATATATTCGGCATGAGCTCTCAGTGAAGTGTAGAAACTGTATTTTATTATATAATAATAATAAACTAATCATGAGGGACAGTAAAAAAAGTCGAACTCTTTTGCATTTAACTATGGTGCTATGCCGCCCTGGGAGGGGAAGGGTGTCTGCCCTTCCGCCTGTCCCCCCTTGAGGCGCCAGCATGGTGGCCTGCATCTCTTGAGTCTAATGAACAGCCAGGTATGAGACTGCATTGACGAGGCATGTGGGGCTTCATGGGATGGGGGGTGGAATCGGCCCTGCTCCCCGCCATGATAATGCTCCGGGTTGCCATCCTCAAATGCCTCCTCCGGCTTCTGACCAACCATGAACCCAGAGGCACACATGCCAATCTTGGAACCCAGGGGCTTCTGGCAGTAATCCCTCTAGGTTTATTTTATTTTATTTTTGCTTTTTGGGTCACACCTGGCGATGCACAGGGGTTACTCCAGGCTCTGCACTCAGGAATTACTCCTGGCGGTGCTCAGGGGACCATATGGGATGCTGGGAATCGAACCCAGGTCGGCCACATGCAAGGCAAACGCCCTACCCGCTGAGCTATCTCTCCAGCCCCCCTCTAGATTTATTACTAAAATATCAGAAATCCAAATTCATGTGGCCGCTATTGTGGTCACATGACATCATATGGTCTTCATAATCAGCAACAGAAAACAAATTTTCTAATGATGTCTTTGTGGCAGGTCTGAATGTTGGGGAAAATTCCAAATAACAATGTTGGGTCTTTTGTCATAATATTGAAAGTGATCAACATAGAGAGAAAGAGAGAGAGAGTAAAGTGGAAATTTGCCACACAGGCAGGGGGTGGTTGGGGGGGGGGGGTATACTGGGGATTCTTGGTGATGGAAAATGTGCACTGGTGAAGGGACAGATGTTTGATCATTGTATGACCGATCGAGACTTGAACTGAAAGGCTTTGTGACTGTTCTCACAGTGATTCAATTTAAAAAAAAGGTTGAACTCTAATTATACTTTTCATAAAAGAATATTTAAATAGAAGTTATCGGAACCTGACTGATAGTACAGTGGGTCAGGGGTTTACCTTGCATGCAGCTGGCTGATGGCTGATGGCTGGCGTCAATGGTGTGCGTGGTATGCTATATGCATTTGGCAAGGTGAGATTACAAACCTAAAACCCATGATCTACACAGCTTCATACACTTATGCATCATCTCCATTTATAAATAAATAAAATAGAAGTTAACAGAATGAATAAACAGAAAAACTGTTAGAGTCACTGTGAATTGGAAATCATCACATGGCCAGAGAGATAGTATAAAATAAGTAAGACAGTAAGATAGTATAAAATAAGCAGCCTTGTATGCTGCTGACCCCACTGCAATCATGGTACCAAATACAGTCTCCTGAGCACTTCCCAGGGGTCACTCAAGAGCCCAGAGCCAGTAAGAGCCCCTAAGTAATGCCAGGTTACAGTAACCCAATATCCTCCCCTCAGAAGAAGTGAAATCATCATAAAATGTTAAGATTAATGTTGAGATACCCACTAAATACCCATCTTCTGGAATTGTCGTACCATATTTGATAGGGTTCAAATATGGTAACACCTACAAGGGTGATTAGAGGTCACCCCAAAAGCCTCTATCCCTCTCGGAAAGACTGGCAAGCTACCGAGAGTATTCCGCCCGCACGGAAGAGCCTGGCAAGCTATCCGCTGTGTATTCGATATGCCAAAACCAGTAACTACAACTGGTCTCATTCACCTGACCCTGAAGGCTTCACCGACATGGCAGCACTGAGAAGGATGAGAAAGGAGAGGACGACAAAATCTCAAGGCCGACCTAGGCTGCCACAACGAAGGAAGACAAAAATGATCGTCTGTACTTTCAATGCACGTACGCTAGCATCAGATGCATCCATCGAGGACCTGATGGTACAAGCGCGAATGATCAAGTACGACATCATTGGTCTGACCGAGACAAGAAGGCACTAATCTCACCATGCCGTTTTCGACACTGGAGAAGAATTGTTCCTCGGAACATGCGATAAAAGAGGTGTTGGAGGCGTCGGTGTCCTTGTCAACACAAACTTGGCCAAGAGCATTGATTCATTCGAATGCCTAACAACCCGAATCGGACGTTTACATTTGAATAGATGTGGCTCACTGCCTGCAGTTTCTATCTTCGTTGTCTACGCACCAACATCTCATTATGATGAAAGAGAAATCGAGAAGTTCTACATGGAGCTAGAGAAGTTCTATAAAGAAGACCACACCTTCTACAAGATCATTGTGGGTGATTTTAATGCCAAGATAGGACCGAGAAGATCAGCTGAAGAACTTCACATCGGGACCCATGGCCTAGAATGGAACGAACAGGGTGAGAGACTGTCAGAGTTCATCATGTCGACCAAGACCATCCATGGTAACTCACAGTTCCAGAAGGCAGAATCTAAACGATGGACATGGGAGTCTCCCGGTGGACGATTCCACAACGAAATAGACCACATCATATTCAATCGACGGTTTTGCCTGACTGATGTCGCTGTTGTCCCAAAATTTCGAACGGGATCGGACCACCGTCTCCTTCGTGCAAAATTCTACTTCACAGAGCGGGGAGAAAGGGCTGCAAAGTTCAAAAAGAGAACTCCCAGAATGACCACCAACTGGGAACTCTTTGGTACTATTGCGGCAACATGGGAAGATGCCATTGTTGACAACATTGACGAGGAATACGATCGACTGGTTCAGCACCTCCATGAATGTGCGAGGAACGCCAAGAGAGAGATAGCCACAAAAAGTCGCCTATCTTCGAAAACTCTTGAGCTAATTTGCCAGCGTGGTTTGGTGCATGCCTCAGGCAACCGCAAGCTAACGTCCGAGCTCGCAAAGCAGTGCAGAGATGCGATCAAGGAAGACCTCAAAGAGAGAAGAGCAGAAGTACTGGTAGATGCGGCAGAAGCCGGGAAAAGTATTCGTAAGGCCCGCCTGTCCTTCGCCAACTATAAGAGCAAGATGACTGCCCTCCGACGTCCTGATGGATCCATCACATCCTCCAGAACGGCAATGGAGAAGATTATCCATGACTTCTACTCAAATCTCTTCGATAGCCATGTCCACTTGCCAACATACCAAATTCCACAGGATGGGTATATCGTTCCCAATGTTCTCCCCTCCGAAATCCGACACGCCATTTCGTTGGTAAAGAAACAAACAGCACCCAGCCCAGACAAGGTCAGACCTGAACACCTGAAGAACCTGCCGTCAGTACTCATCAATACACTGGCTCGGTTCTTCACTCGCTACCTGTCTGAATGCAAGGTTCCGTCCCAATGGAAAACCAGCAGGACCGTACTACTGTTCAAGAAGGGAGACATCCATGACATTGGCAACTATCGCCCCATCTGCCTATTGTCTGTCATCTACAAGTTGTTCACTCGAGTCATCCTGAATAGGATTGGCAGAACATTAGATGAAGGACAACCATGTGAGCAAGCAGGGTTCCGCAAAGGATTCAGCACCATCGACCATATCCACACGATAACCAAGCTCATTGAGGTTTCTCGGGAGTTCAAGATGCCGCTCTGCTTAACGTTCATTGATTTAAAGAAGGCCTTTGATTCTGTTGAGACGGAAGCGGTCATTGAAGCCCTAGCCAATCAGGGCATTCAAGCCCAATACATCAGGATCCTCCATGAGCTCTATTGCGGATTCACTACCAGGATCTCACCATTCTACAAAGAAGTGATCGTTGATGTCAAGAGAGGGGTGCGGCAGGGTGATACCATTTCACCGAAACTCTTCAGTGCCACCCTCGAGAACGTCATGCGACGACTGGAATGGGAAGGAATGGGAGTGAAGATAGATGGTTGGCAATTACACCACCTCCGCTTTGCTGATGACATTGTTTTAATAACACCAAACATCAGCCAAGCGGCACAAATGCTGGCCGACTTTGACCGTGAGTGTGGAAAGGTAGGACTACAGCTGAATCTTACGAAGACAATGTTTATGAGAAATAGCCTTGTTCCTGACGCCCCATTCGCTCTCAATGGAACGACCATCTCCGAATGCAACAGCTATGTGTACCTAGGTCGAGAGGTCAACATGACAAATGACCTGGCACCCGAGCTGCGCAGGAGGAAGAGAGCGGCTTGGAACGCCTTCAAGAACGTCGAAGAAATAGCTAAGAGGACGAAGAACCTCCGGCTCCGGGCACATCTCTTTGATTCCACTGTTCTTCCTGCATTAACATATGCCTCAGAGACCTGGGCCCTACGCAAACAAGATGAGAACGCTATTCAGGTCTCCCAAAGAAGAATAGAAAGAGCTATGCTTGGAATATCACGTTTCACTCAAATGAGAGAACGAATCCAGAGTTCTGACATCCGTCGACGATCAAGGATCAGGGACGCTGTCTCATTTGCCAAGGTGTCGAAAATCAGATGGGCTGGTCACGTAATGAGATTTAAAGACGACCGTTGGACTAGAGCTGTTACTGATTGGATTCCACGGGATGTCAAAAGACCGCGTGGCCGCCCACCTACCAGATGGTCAGACTTCTTCGTCAAGATCATGAACGATCGGTTTGAGGCCCTTCATGTTCCCGGAGCGAAGAGATGCCATTGGGCTACACTAGCACGCGACAGGGACAAATGGAGACGTTACTGGCGCCCGCTCGAGCAAATCGACGACTAACGGGAAGTTAAGTGATTAAGTGAATGTTGAGATACCACCCACAAAATAGATCATCAACTGAACAACTGTCATGCCTTGTAATATCCTTCAATAATATCATCTGTGAATCTGTTAGTTTCCCCCGCCAGGAAGTGGAGACCATAATATTTACTCTGGCTAAACTAAGTAGTACTGGGGGTGCGTAGCAGAGGTGAAGATATTATGTCTGAAAAACTGAAAGCCCAATGAAAGTGGCAGAGAACATTATCTATGACTACTCAATTTCACTGTTGTCTTTACTAGAATAATAGCTATAATTAAATAAACCAAGATCAAGTTGTATAATCTACAGTAGGTGAGAAAAGGCAGCCTTTATGACGACATGACAATATACAGACTGAAGAAAACTCCCACCTCTCAGATAAATAGTGGAAATCAGTCATCACTGGTGTTTGAAGGAGGCATCTAAAAAGCCTGCTAAGCAGAACAGTGGCACTAACCAAAATGAAAAGATCTGTCCAAGAACAAACTGCATGGCATTATAATGGTTAGCACTGTAGTACTGTAGCACTGTCCTCCCATTGTTCATCGATTTGCTCGAGCAGACACCAGTAACATCTCCATTGTGAGACTTGTTGTTACTGTTTTTGGAATATTGAATATGCCACGGGGAGCTTGCCAGGCTCTGCCATGCGGGCAGGATACTCTCAGTAGCTTGCCAGGCTCTCCAAGAGGGACAGAGGAATCGAACCCAGGTCAGCTGCATGCAAGGCAAATGCCCTACCCGCTGTGCTATTGCTCCAGCTTTATGATCTCTAACATGTTGCATTATAACATTTAGGACCCAAGAATTTCTCTCTGCAAGAGTCCAACTGGGCACCAAGCACTTACTGGGAACCCTATAGCTGTCCTCATGAGTACTTCTCTTTGCAACCCAGAGGATGAAGAAGTCAACTTGGGTTCTGGAAAAAGAAAATCCCGGGTGTTTTCTTCATAGTAGGCCAGTTCTTCCCATGCTAGGGAGAAAGGGGGAAAAAGGCGTAAATAGTTGGACACTCTAAAAATGATGTACCTACAGCCCTGAGTTTAATCAAGGCATAGATAAGTGACAACAGAAATGGAACTCGAAGAAAAACTGGCATTTTGACTGGAGTACCTGTTCTTCAGGAGGCAGATGTCTTCTACTCCTTTTTGTTTCCTGAATAAGATTTTTAAGACTTCTATAATCGGGCTGGAGCGATAGCAGGGCTGGAGCGATAGCCCAGCGGGTAGGGCGTTCGCCTTACACGTGGCCAACATGGCCGACCCGAGTTCGATTCCTCCGCCCCCTCGGAGAGCCCGGCAAGCTACCGAGAGTATTCGATATGCCAGACACAGTAACAACAAAGTCTCCAATGGAGACGTTACTGGGCCCGCTCGAGCAAATCGACGATCAACGGGAGGGCCTTTACCTTTACTTTATCTATAATCATAACAGAGAAAAAGACTTCTAAAGAGCTGCTTCATAAGACAGAATAAGTGGGAAAATCTAGCTTTCCATTCAGTCATTCTTTCCTTGCGTAGACTTCTTTGAAGGACATAATTTGGGGAAAATCCTACGGATAACAGGAACATGGCAAGAGCTGGGAGCCAGAGATAAAGTACAGAAGGTAGGGTTCTTACCTTGCATGAGACTAAATTGGGTTCAATTCTGAGACCATATGTGGTCTCCTGAGCACCGCCCCACCCCCAGGTATGAGACCTAAGCACAGCCGAGTGTGCCCCCTGCCAAAAAAAAAAGAAGAAAGAAAGAAAAGGAAAGGAAAAGAAAAGAAAAGAAAAGAAAAGAAAAGAAAAGAAAAAAGAAAGCTTAAAACAGGATCCAGGAAGACAGAAATTAAGGTGCCTGCCTTGTATGTGCCCAAACAAGGTTCAATTTCTGGTACCTCATGGTCTTCCAAGCATCATTCAGATAAGGCACAAAGCACTGCCAAGGTGGTCCTAGTGGCCCCCAACACTGAAGAGCACCACATCCTTGGACCCTGGCACTAGACTGAGAATTGTGGAGAGAGGATTGTGGACCACTTGGGCATGCTTAGTAAGACTCCCCCAAAACAAACAAAATAGGAACAAGGCCTAAATACCCTGTTCACAAAAAGTTGTAGGCTGGAGTTCCACATGTTCTGTGAGGCAGTAATGTTGGTATCCTGATGGCCCAGAGAACAGTCAGGGCTGTTTTTCTCACTAGTGCTGGTACAAAGCCCAGGAATACTTCCAAAATTTCTACGGACGTTTTATAAGTAAGAGCCAAAGGTGCTGGTCTGTTCTGTAATGTTCAGTGAAGTCCACATGACTTGCTATCAGCTCACCAGTCTTTCTTTCAGGAAAGAAATTGTTTTATAATCCTCGTTCAGATTAGAAAACACAAAAGACTTCACTGCACAATTTTTTAATGGTCTGAATTTTCAGAAATGCTGGCACTATGTAAACCAAGGAAATTTCTACTCTGTTTTGTTTTGGCATTTTGAAAATCATGTCAGATCTAAATACAGGCTTCTTCTGCTAACTGAAAGCTGTGTGTCCCTATTCAGTGGCCTAAAGGGAATAATTAACTGCCATTCATTTATATGAAGGTATTTTCTACATTCCCAATGGCACCCCCCAAAAAAAAATTTACCAAATCATACCAAATAACGCATAAAACCTAAAACAACACTAACATACAGTAAAAGTAGGAATGATGTGGTGTATCATAGTAAGGTAGTACTCAGAGGAGGAGTTTGGGAATACCAATCTAGTTGCTCACAGCACCCACTGTCTCTAGCACGGTTACTACAATGGAATCGACAACAAACACTAAAGTGGATCAGGGGCAGGGCCAAAGTACAGTACCTGCCTTGTAGGCATGAGGGCCTGCATTTCATCACTGGCACCATCCCACATGCTGGCAGCAATGCCACTGAGGAGCCACAACAAAAAATTATGCAATTCCTAGTGCATCACAACAAAGTGTGTGACCCCAGTGAGGACCACAATCAAGTATGTGAACCCAACACATTTTTCAACCAGGTTTGGTGACCCTCAGTCATTCCCAAAAGCAAAATTCCTCTTCATATTTTGGGGGCTAGCAAAAACAGGTACGAATATGAGTGTTTGGTAAAAGCAAAATGGAATAACTCAAAAACTCAGACTTAAATAATAGAGGAAGATCAGGGTGATGATAGCTCCAAGGGGTGAAGTTATGCTTTGTATTTGCAAGGCCCCACATTTGATCCCTGACATATTGTATAGTCCCTGGACACCACAGGATGTAGCCCTGGTAGCCTCTTGAGAATACACATAGCTGTAGAAAAATAATTGCCCTTATGTCAAACAAAATGATGAATTAATTTCTACATAGTCCACTATATTTGGGTTATTTTGATCAATTGATCACTTGACATCCCGTTACTCATCGATTTGCTAGAGCAGGTGCCAGTAATATCTCCCTTTCGTCCCTGTCACGGGCTAGTGTAGCCCAGTGGCATCTGCTAGCTCCAGGAACACAAAGAGCCTCAAACCAATCTTTCAAGGTCTTGACGAAGAAGTCTGATCATCTCGGAGGTGGGCGGCCATGCAATCTTTTGACATCCCATGGAATCCAGTTGGTAATGGCTCTAGTCCAGCGGTCATCTCCAAATCGCATTACGTGTTCAGCCCATCTGATTTTTGATGCCTTGGCAAACGAGACAGCGTCCCTGATTCTTGACCATTGATGGAGGTCAGAACTCCAGATTCTTTCTCTCATTTGAGTGAAGCATGATATTCCAAGCATAGCTCTTTCGATTCCTCTTTGGGGGACCCAAAGAGCGTTCTCATCCTGTTTTCGTAGGGCCCAGGTCTCTGAGGCATGTGTTAGTGCAGGAAGAACAGTGCTGCTCTTCTCTCTTTGAGGTCTTCATTCCTTCTCTGCACTGCTTTGCAAGCTAGGACATTTGCTTGCGGTTGCCTGAGGCTCGCACCAAGCCACGTTGACAAATGAGCTCGAGAGTTTTTGAAGACAGGCGTCTTTTTGTGGCTATCTCTCTCTTGGTATTCCTCGCACAATCATGGAGGTGCTGAACCAGTTGGTCGTATCTTCGTCAATATTGTCATGTTGCCACAATAGTGCCAAAAAGCACTATTTGCGTTATTTTAATAAGAATCAAAATGCAAATAATGGGGCTGGAAATATTGTACAGTGGGTGGAGCACTAGCCTTGCACACAGCCAATCCGGGTTCAATCCCCGGCATCCCATATGGTCTCCAGAGCACTACCAGGAGTGATTCCTGAGTGCAGAGCCAGGAGTGTGCCCCCTCCAAAAAAAAAATTCAAATAAAAGCTTTCTGTATTTTTCATATAATTTCTTTCCATGCTTCCCCTCTCAGACACACTCCAGCCACAATGAACTGGTGAAGTCTCATTTTTCCCTGGAAAATGTATTTCTCCACATATGTGTTTCCTTCCAAAATATCCTGTCTTCTTTCCCTTTATATTTAGATACTAATCATCTTTCAAGTTTTACCTTAAGTATCCTATAAGATATCCATATAGCAAATCCAAGTTAAAACTCGATTTTTTTATAAATAAACTTTCCCTGGTTTCCCATCAGAGAAAGTGGTACCAATTGCTCCAGTCAAAACATTACTATTTGGGGGGGAGGGGGCTGGAGTGATAGTATAGCGGAGTAGGACGTTTGCCTTGCACATGGCCAACCCAGGCTCGATTCCCGGATCCCATATGGTCCCCTGAGCACCGTCAGGAGTAATTTCTGAGTGCAGAGCCAGGAGTAACCCCTGTGCATCACCGGGTGTGACCCACAAAGAAAAAAGGAAAAAAAAATAACTAGTTTTCATCTGTATGTTTCGCCAAGAATAGACACAGTTCTCATGGGTATGACAGAAGTAAACTAATAACGATGAACATGGTTCCAATGAAATGAAAAACAAAATAGTTCAAACTAGTTTTAATTGTAAATATTATTCTTCTATATGTAAATTTAATTTTGTAGCCACAATTGATAGCATAATGTTAAAACCATGTTAGGTATACTTTTGCAGTGTGCGTTGGATCAGAAAATGAAGCAGTATTACAGAAAAATTGTACAATAGTCTTAAAAACAAATGAATTATGGGAGAAAAATTAGACTGAATCCTTAATCCCACTCTTTCACTTCTTTTATCAATCAATTAGGAAGTCCTACAGACTCTAAAAATGTATAATCTGGACTCATTGCTTCATTTTTACAGCTACCCCATGGTCTGAGCCCCTACTCTGCCCTGGATTACTCTCCTCATGGACTCCCAGCTCTCAGTGTTTCTGTTCTCCACACACGATGATGTGATAAATGCATTGGACTATGTCTTTAGCCTTCTCAAAATCTTTCGATAGTCTTTTCATCTGATATTATAATAATAAAATCTAAGATTCCTATGGAATAAAAGTCCTTGGTTTAAATGTAATTTCAGGGTGGGAAGGATGCTGGGAGCATTGGAGGTGGGGAATGAGCACTGGAGGAGGGATGGGTACTCAATCATTGTGTAACTGAAACCCAAGCACAAAAATTTCTAAGTCTACAACTGTACCTCATGGTGTTTCACTAATAAAAATTTTTTAAAAATAAAAATGAAAGCATTACAACTTACTATAAAAAATAAATTTTAAAAATGTAATTTCATCAGGTACCCAACCTAAGGGCATACTGCCACTTGCTATCATATCTCATATTTTATATTCAATAGAAGTTACCACAAAATGTTTTTATTGATGCAATTATTTATCTTCTTCCATGATTACTCCATGAAAATAGTGACTTTGTCTATTCTGCTCATTATCAAATTTCTGTCCATGTTTTCCCTACAAAGATGTAAGCTCAAGTCGTTTAACCAGTACCGGGCCTGAGCCAAGACAATCTCATTTGAAAAGGGGCTACACTGTCAGCCTCTTTCATGAGATATCACTAAGACAGACATCTTCAAAATGAATTTCAGGCTGATAGCTCAAAGGGCTGGAGCACACGCCTTGTGTGTAGAGATCCTGAATGCAATGCCCATGGCCCCTAAGACCACCAGGTGTGGCCCCAGTGGCCTCCAGCATGGCCAGATACAAATAGTAGTACATTTGTGGGCCTGAATGTTAAATTTTCAGGTCTTCACAGCCACTTATCTCTGGGAGGACTTATCTCGGGGAGAGACACCCCATCTCCTGTCCCGCCATACTGAATTTCAATGTTATTCAGAAAAGAGTGGCATGGTAAAGTATCCTGGATCTGCCCCCAGACCTGTGGAATGATACCTGCTACAAAATAGATACCTGCCAACACTTCCCAGTTAAGCAGGGAAATTAAAATGAGAGAACCTCAGAGGCTTCCTACATTTGACACTCAATAACCATTAGTCAGGGCTGGAGAGATAGCACAGCGGGGAGGGCGTTTGCCTCGCACGCGGCCAACCCGGGTTCGATTCCCAGCATCCCATATGGTCCCGAGCACCGCCAGGAGTGATTCCTGAGTGCATGAGCCAGGAGGAATCCCTGTGCATCGCCAGGTGTGACCCAAAAAGCAAAATAAATTAATTAAAATTTTAAAAAATAACCATTAGTTACTATCTTCAAGACTTAGTTTCCACAACTGTGAAAAGAAAGAAAATGGTTTAATTTTTTTGAAAATGTTTTTCAACTTTTGCCATGAATTCATTTTCAATAACTTTTTTCGTTAGTACATTTAAGAAACATGTATTAAGATGTACCTGCAGGGGTTGTATGCACTGGATAAACACTATTGAATAGAATGGATACAATGCCTGTCCTCCTAGAAGGCACAGACCACAATTAGACTACTACACAAGTTGCACAATCAGACAAATGTGTAATCCCTGGGGACCAGAGAGATAGTACAGTGGGTAGGGTGCTTGCCTTGCACGTTGCTAACCTGGGTTTGATCCCTGGCACCTGGGATGATCCCCCAAGCCCACCAGGAGTGATCCCTGAGCACTTCTGGGTATGGCCAAAAATCCAAAAATAAATAAATGTGTAATTCTAAATGATGATGAAAACAAAGCTGAAGAGGGAGGTGAGGAGGGTGGGATCCTGAGCTCCATTTTCTAATTTATTTACTACTCTCCTCCAAGCCTCCTTATTCATCAATTCTTCTTCACAAATGCTGAGCTCACACTTAGCACGTATGAGCTCCCGAGTTTAATCTTCCACATCTCATGACCCCCAACAACTACTAGGAGCACCTCAGGTCCTGGCTGAGCACTAAACAGTGAGACCTCACCAGCAGTCCAAGGATCACCAGCAGTGACCCCCAGGATCCCCTGCAAGCACCTCTGGAAGTAAAGGTAAAGGTAAAGGCCCTCCCGTTGTTCATCGATTTGCTCGAGCAGGCCCAGTAATGTCTCCATTGGAGATTTTGTTGTTACTGTGTTTGGCATATCGAATACATAGCACAGCGGGTAGGGCGTTTGCCTTGCAAGCAGCCAACATGGCCAACCTGAGTTCGATTCCTCTGCCCCTCTTGGAGAGCCCGGCAAGCTACCAAGAGTATCTTGCCCGCACGGCAAAGCAATATATTCAATATGCCAAACACAGTAACTGGAAGTAACAACTATTTTTAAAAATGCAACCTGTCATGGGTGTGACTTTCCCAACTTTATTGGCCAAAAACAGACTTCTCCCATCCAGGATATCAGAAGGGCAGCTGGAAAATTAAAAGATTTGCAACCACTACATCACCCATCACTAGCAACAAAATACAACTTTTCTACTGAAGCCTGGAGTACAGTGACTAAGAATTCAGACTCTACTAGGTTCAGACAGATCTGGGTTCAAATCCTTGCTTCACCAATACCACCTGTGTGAACGTGAGCAAATCTAATCTCCATCTCTCCAAAAAGTAGGAATAGAGCTCACATACGACACAGTGATTCCACTTCTTGGTATCTGTCCTCAAAGCACAAAAACATTCATTTGAAAAGACATATGCACACTTATGTTCACCACCACACTTAGCACAATAGCCAAAATATGGAAACTACCAAAATGCCTAATTGCAGATGAATAGATCAGTAAGTTATTGTTTCATACACACAATGGAATTAATGGACTCAGGAAGACTAAAATCAAGCTGTGTTACAAAATGATGAAACTAGAAGATATGCTGAGCGGAATCAGTCAGAAGGAAAGGGAGAGAGTCAGAACGATCTCTCTCATATCTGGGATTTTAAAAATACACAGCAAGACAGCAGCACAGCGGTAGGGCGTTTGCCTTGCACGCAGCCAACATGGCCGACCCGAGTTCGATTCCTCCGCCCCTCTCGGAGAGCCCGGCAAGCTACCGAGAGTATCTCGCCCGCGCAGCAGAGCCTGGCAAGCTCCCCGTGACGTATTCAATATGCCAGACACAGTAACAACAAAGTCTCCAATGGAGACGTTACTGGGCCCGCTCGAGCAAATCGATGATCAACGGGAGAACAGTGACAGCAAGACAGCAAGAAAGGGCCAAAAGCAACACATAGGAAAACTGATCCGGGCGATTGAGTTGGTAGTGGGGGGGGGCGGGGGGAGCAAGGTAAAGGAAGGTCCCAGAGTCAACGGGAGAGGAAGATGGATACACTTGTTATGGGTGTGGTGTTGGAATTATGTACATATTATATACCATCATTTGTGTACTGTAAATGACAAAACTTCAATCAATAAAAAATTAAGTTCAAAACAATATTAAATTCATAATATCAAGCTCCATCAAGAAAATAACTGTGCCTATCTCTCAGATTACTGTGAGGACAAATGACAAAAATATGTAAAGACTCGAACGCAGTGCCTGACATTACCAGTCACTGACTAGGATGACCGTGGCTCCAGCCCGGCAAAGGTCTCCCCTCAAGCAGACACTGTTCTGGCCTCTAATTTTCAGACATCTGTTTCTACTCAGGCACCAGGGGTGATGTTCCTTTGGGATTTTCCTTTGGCCTCTCACATGCTTTTGGCTAATTTTTGACACTACATCCAAAATGACAGCTACTAAATTACTCTTCCTATGTTTAACAAGAATTAAGATTAAAAAAATAAATAGGGGGGCTGGAACGAATGCACAGCGGGTAGGGCGTTTGCCTTCCACCCGACCGACCCGGGTTCAATTCCCAGCATCCCATATGGTCCCCTGAGCACCGCCAGGAGTAATTCCTGAGTGCAGAGCCAGGAGTGACCCCAGTGCATCGCTGGGTGTGACCCAAAACGCAAAAAAAAAGGAAAAAAAAAAGGTCAGAAAACTGGAGGCAAGCTTCTCCACTACTTCTCCACTACCTGTGGAATCAGAGGAATAAAATGAAATGCAGAAACGGAAAGCTGTTAAACGGCCTCTCAATATCCTCTGGCTTTGTCCTTTTCTACAAATCCAAATTTCCAACCAGTGAGAAAATATCAGCACATCAAGGAAGAGCAAGAGGCTGGGTTACAGATAATGGCATAGGCTGAGTGAGCTGCACAGTGAAACGTCTGAAACTCAGTGTTCCTAACAGGCAGATGTACTGGCAGCACCACCACCGGCACCACCAATGACGAGTGTTTCCTCAGGGTGGGATGAGGGGGTGGGGGGTGGGAGGGATACTGGGATCCGTGGTGGTGGGAAATGGGCACTGGTGGAGGGATGGGTGTTTGATCATTGTATAATTGAAACCCAAGCGCAAAAATTTGTAAGTCTACAGCTGTACCTCATGGTGTCTCACTAATGAAAGTTAAAAAAAAAAGGAAAAATAAATAAATAAATAAATAAAAGTATTTAAAAAAGGAAACAAATAAGGGCTGGAGCACTTGCCTTGTACATGGCCAACTTACATCTGAGTTCCAGCACCCAGATAGTCACCCCACACCCTGCCAGGAGTGATCCCTGAGTGCCGAGCCAGGAGGAAACTCTGAACACAGCTGGATATCTAGATGCGGCCCAAAAAATTTTTAAAAATCAAATAAAAGGGGAAAAAAATGAGACTTCAAGTGAAGGATCTTAATATTATTGTAAATGTATTATATTATTAAAAATTAAGACTGGTTCAGTAAATAGTTAATATTTGTAGAGAACATCAAAATTGAGTTTGTTTCCTAATACAAGGTCTCATTTGATTTCCTCCTTGCAGGTAAAGGAAACCGACAAAGTTGACACTTGTCACGATGCCACACGGCAAATAGAAAATCAGAACCAGACCAGCCGAGGCAGAACTTCTTTCTTTGTTGATGCCTGATTAACAGAGTTCCAAGGACAAAATCAAGTTCTTGTTCATGGAATGGGCATCTACAGAAATAACATTTTACCGCTGGACTGAATATGCAGGACTTAACCCAGGGAGGTTTTTATTTAAGAGACCAATAAAAAAGCAAGCGCCCGCTCACTGTCAAACAGAATTATGCTGCCCCCCTGTGTCCATCATCTTTTTTACAACTTCAGTATTGAAGAATGGGGGTGGGAGAAACGGAGTCACTGTTTCTAAATTAAATATAAACCTATTCATTCTTTGAATATGCAAATCTCATCCCTTGTATCATTAACTTGATGGTCATAATGTATCTTTTTGCTAAAATAAGTGTGTTTTGGGACAATAGCATAGCCGATAGGGCATTTGCCTTGCACGCGGCTGACTCAGGTTCGATTCCTCCGCCCCTCTCGAAAAGCCTGGCAAGCTTCTGAGAGTATTCCACCCGCTCGGCAGAGCCTGGCAAGCTCCCGGTGGTGTATTCGATATGCCAAACACAGTAACAACAAGTCTCACAGTGGAGCCGTTATTGGTGCCCGCTCGAGCAAATCAATGAATAACAGGAGGGAGGACAGTGGAGTGCAGTGCAAGTGTGTTTTAAATTTATACTCAGAACAAAACGCTAACAATAAAATAATCACTGTCACTGTCCTCCTGTTGTTCATTGATTTGTTCCAGCGGGCCCAGTAACGTCTCCATTGTGAGACTTTGTTGTCACTGTGTTTGGCATATCCGATATGTCACGGGTAGCTTGCCAAGCTTTGCCCTGAGGGCGAGATACTCTCGGTAGCTTGCTGAGATCTCCGAGAGGGGCAGAGGAATTGAACTCGGGTCCGACCTTCTCATTGAACCGCCAAGACTGGCTGACCAAGAATCATGAGTAGAGAACCCTCAGAGCCCTCCTCCCAAAACAAACAAAAAGAACTGAACACTGAGAACCACATGAGACTCCCACACTCTATTTTTAACTATGTGGTATCAAGGACCAGCAGATTGGAAGGAGGTGACTCAAGAGGCTGGAGCGAATGTCTGCCAGGCACAGAGCCCTGGGTTCTACCCCAGCACTACGCAGTCATTTCACTACCACTTGAGTAGCTGTGATGGCTTGCAGCACTGCTGGGAAGTCCTCCTCCTCCTCCCATCTCCCCACAAAGAAAAGACAAACAGATGAAGGCGTTCACTTGGAGCATTCTATGACGGGCGCCACAAGCATACTACTAGGAAGTGGCATCAATTGGGGCTTCTTCTAATAACCTCAACAAGCATACGGTGCACCAATCAATAGATCCACTTGTCACAAATCTGAAGCTAAGAAAAATTATTTTGAGCATTACAAATTTAACTCCATTGAAATTACAAAGAAATCAAAGGGCTTTAGACATAAGGAAAACAAATTTTTCCTTTTATTTTTTTTTAATTTTTATTAGTGAAACACCATGAGGTACAGTTGTAGACTTACAACAATTTTTTGTGCTTGGGTTTCAGTTATACAATGATCGAGTACCCATCGCTCCACCAGTGCCCATTTCCCATCACCACGGATCCCAGTATCCCTCCCACCCCCCACCCCCCACCCCCACCCCACCCTGCCTCTGTGGCAGGGCATTCCCTTTTGTTCTCTCTCTCCTTTTGGGTGCTGTGGTTTGCAAAAGAGGCATTGAGTGACAATCATGTTCAGTCTATAGTCTATTTTCAACATGCATCTCTCATCCTGGGAGGGTCCTCCCAACACCCTTTACTTGGTGCTCCCCTCTCTATCTGAGCTACCTTCTCCCACAGCATGGGTGGCTGGCCTCCAAGCCATGGAGTAAACCTCCTGGTACTTATCTCAGCTATTCTTGGGTGTTAGTCTTCTATTTTGTTTCTTTAAGTTCCCAAACAAATTTTTTCTTAATTATTTTCTATCTGCTTAACTTCTGAGTTTAAACAGCAGCCAGGCACCTAGTTTCAATATTCTCTAATTACCATGCATGTAACTACTCTTGCAAACTCTCACAGACGGATTTCTGGTTATGTGAAAAATAGATGGCAGCCTAAGTGACACTACATTTCAAAAATAAAGGTGCTATATACATACATGCAATAGGTATTTAATCAGTATATACTATGAATGAGATATTTTAGTATGTATTTAGCATATCTATCTATATATTTGTATTTGGGGGCTGGCTGAACATATAAAAACTATAATCTATACTAAATACTCTTAAATACATTTTAAAGGTTTAAAGACACAGATTGCTAATAGCTATTGTTGCTGGGGGTGTTAATAACATATCTTCTGATTTATCTACATAATTTTGTGTCAGTTTAAATTTGTACAGTGAGAATATTTAGGTATGGGGCAAGATTTTTAAATTTACGTAAGACTAAATACTATTTGTATTTAATTGTACAGTAAAATATAGCTTGCCAATTAGCAGTAATATATGTTTAAGCATTAAATCGAGTCAAATTTAAAGAGTTATGAAAAAAGAAATTCAGGGACTAGAGAGATCGTACAGCAGGTAGGGAGCTTGCCTTGCACGCAGTCAACCCAAGTTCAATCCCTGGCATCCCACAATATCCCCTGACCACTGCCAGAAGTGATTCCTGAGTGCAGCGCCAGGAGAAGCCCCTGAGCATCACAGTGTGTGGCCCTCCAAAAACAAAACAAAACAAAAGAAAGAAATTCGATGCCCTGATTTCAGTATATCACTTTTATGCTAAAAATAGTCCATGAAAGTCTGAAAAACAACTGTAAGGTATTTTCCATTGTCACTGCTGTGCCATCCTAAGAAAGCAATGACATATACAAGAATACGCCTTGTCTGGATTCCCTGAGAATGGCATTCTTGTTTCAGGACCTGCCTCAGTCAGTGAACCATGAGGCAGGAAAAGAGTGACAGACTGTTAGGTCCACTCAGCTCCACCTCCTCCTACAACTATGTCCTTCATTGAAGGCCCCACAGCCACCTCTGGGAGCCTCACCTTTTATGACCCAGATGTGTTCAAGAAAAATGAAAGCTCACAATAAAATATTAAAACAATGCAGTAAATCAGGAAACATATGTACTGAGCACAACTGATTAAAAATTCTCTGTTTAGCCAACTGGTCCAGCCCTTTTGGAAAACAATATGGACGTTTCTCAAAAAACTGGAAATTGAGCTCCCATTTGACCCAGCAATACCACTTCTGGGAATATATCCCAGAGATGCCAAAAAAGTACAGCAGAAATGACATCTGCACTTGTATGTTTATTGCAACACTACTTACAATAGCCAGAATATGGAAAAAACCCGAATGCCCGAGAACAGATGACTGGTTAAAGAAACTCTGGTATATCCACAAAATGGAATACCATGCAGCTGTTAGGACAGATGAAGTCGTAAAATTTGCATATAAGTGGATCGACATGGAGAGTATCATGTTAAGTGAAATGAGTCAGAAAGAGAGACAGACATAGAATGACTGCATTCACTTGTGGAATATAAAGTAACATGATGGGAGAATAACATCCAAGGATAGTAGGGGTAGGGGCCAGGAGGATTCCTCCACAGCTTGGAAGCCAACCTCACATGCTGTGGGAAAAGGCAGCTTAGATAGAGAATGGACCACCAAGCAAAGGATGCTTGAAGGCCTCACTCAGGGTGGGAGATGTGTGCTGAAAGTAGACTATAGACCGAACATGATGGCCATGTATTACCTGAATTGCAAACCATAACACCCAAAAGGATATATATAGAGAGAGAGTAAAAGGGAATGTGTCTGCCACAGAGGCAGCGGGGTGGGGGGTGGGTGGCGGAAGGGATATTGGGAACATAGGTGGTGGAGAATGGGCACTGGTGGAGAGATGGGTACATACTGTATGTATGACTGAAATGTAATCACAGAAGTGTGTTAAGTCTGTAATTCTGTCTCATGGTGTTTCATTAAAAATTTTTTAAAAATTAAAAAAAAAAGAAAAGGATTTTCTAAAAAAAAACTCTATTCAGGGACCAGGAAATAGAACAGTGCATGGTAGGCATGTGTACAACCAAAGCTTAATTCCCAGCACCACATGGTCCCCTGAGCATCATCAGATGCATCCCCAAAGACCCCTAAGCACTGGAAGGCCCTAGCACAAACGAAGTGACCAAGGTAATTCCCAACATGAAAATAACCAAGCAGCATCTCATTCATTCTTGGGGCCCTGGCATTGAACCACAAACCTAGTTGACTAAGTACCACAGAGGAGGCCCAAGTCACCCGATCATCACTTGGGAACTACAAAAAAAAAATAAAAGGTCTGTCTTGAAAGAAAAAAAAGAGTTACAGACACATCATGGAAAACAACTCTCGAAGACACTGCTACATAAAGGAAATACACATCAGGCCACATGTTGTCTTTTAATATGAAATGTCCAGAACAGGCAAATAAAATATACAAAATATAATCAAAAGAGGGCTGGAGCAATAATACAGCAGATACGGCAGCACTGGCCTTGCTAGTGACTGACCCAGGTTCAATTCCTCGCACCTGTTCCCATAGTTCTGCCAAGTATGTTCCCTAAGGAGAGAGCCCAGAGTAAGCCTTGAGCACCTCACTTGTGGCCTAAAAACAAAACCAAAAAATATATAAAGCTAGAGATGACCAGGGAATAAGAAGAGGAGAAATGAGTGGTAAATGCCAATGAGCGTGGAGTTTTCTGAAATAATAAACTCTAGCACGGTAGCACTGTCCTCCCATTGTCCATCGATTTGCTCGAGTGGGCACCAGTAACACCTCCAGTGTGAGACCTGTTACTGGTTTTGGCATATCAAATACACCACGGGGGAAATTTAAATGTCCAGAGTTACTGGTGATGGTTGACCAACCTTCTGAATAAACGAAAGAAACTAAAGTGGAGACTTGAAAATGGTAAATGTCATAATTTAGGAAGTAAATCTTATTTTTAGATAAATGTAGAGACCACTTTTAGCCTCATGGGTCATGTGCAGACTGCAAGGTAGATTTGGTTTCAACCTGTTTCGGCACAGTTAACAGAAAAGATGGCTTTGGAAATCCTGTAACACGCACACACATGACATACTCCTTAAATGATAACATAGCCAAAGGCAAACGCTCGAAATGCACTGAGCCAGGATTGCCTGGTCTTGGCCCAGGTTCCATCCCTACACCCCATGGTGCCCTCCTGAGTATGTCAGATGGAGCCTCAGAGGGCTCCCCCTCCCCCAGCACCACCAGCTCAGACAATACCACGAAGGCACCTCATCCACCAGCCCCAGCACTGAGTCTCCACCTGTTGTCCAAGTATCGCTGAAAGTGTCCCCCACCCCCCTGAGCACCACAGGAGAGCCCCTTCCCCCCCCCGCAGAAAACAGATGTTTAGCCAGGGTGGAAAACATTATCTGATGGCAATTAAAGTTCTGAAAATAGAAGTCTTAGAGCCTGTCATTAAATTCATAAAGTTACTCTCCTGAAAGTGGACAAAATTTTTAAAAAGGCAGAGGGGGCATAGCAGAGACTGTTATAGAGGACACTACTTTTAAAGATCAGCCTCCCTCACCCCATTTTCCTTCTAAATTAACCTACTCAGGGGCAGGAAGGATAGTGTAGAGGCTGAGGCACTTGCCTTGCATACAGCCAACCCCAGTTTGATTCCGAGCACCACACATGGCCCCCTGAGCACAGCCAGGAACGATCCCTGTGCACATAGCCAGGAGTAAGCCCTGAAGCTGCTGGGTATGACCCAAATCATGGTCCCTAAATTGAACACCAATTTATAAATTTATTCACATTTACTGTTGCATTACCTGGAGATGCTTGCTGAATTAACTCAAACCTGGCTAGGAAGCCTGAAAAGAAAAAAATATTAAATTTTCAATACTTTTGAAGATTACCAGTCTTTCATTAATTGTAAGTTTTAATCTGCTAAACGTCATATTTATATTCTTCACAATCGTAACTGCCACACCCACCCAAGTATTTATATATTTAACTTAGAGTGAGAGTAACTGAATTATAACAAAATAGCATTTCAACTTCTGAAAAGTACTGACAAAAGTGGTACAATATTTTCTCTCTTAAAAACATACTCATAAACGACCTAGAAAGTAGCTCAACTGGCAAAAATCATGCTTTGGATATCTGAAGCTCTGGATATGATCCCTGGAACTTCTGGGACAAGTATATTCCTGGTGACACTTCTAACCACAGCTGGGTGCAGTGCCAATGGTAACCAATATACCCAGCACCACTGGGTGTGACCTTGTCCTCTCCCACCCTCAGCACTAAGCACCACTGGATTTATCCCAGTACCATGAATACGGCCCAGAACCTGCCTCCCCAGAACTTCTGAGGATGGCCCCCAAGTAACAACAACAAAGTGTACTCACAAATCCCTATAAAACTTTTTGCTTTAAAAAATAGTACCCCTTACATGGAAAGTATCATGTCAAGTGAAATGACTCCGAAAGAGAGGGACAGACATAGAAAGATTGCATTCATCTGGGGAACATAAAGTAACAAAATAGGAGACTAACCCCCAAGAGCAGCCGAGATTAGTACCAGGAGGTTTGCTCCATGGCTTGGAGGCCAGCCACACATGCTTGAAGAAAAGGGAGCTCAGAGAAGGGAGCACCAAATAAAGGGTGTTGGGAGGATCCTCCCAGAATGGGAGAAGCATGCTGAAAGTAGACTATGGACCAAACATGACTGCCACTCAATGCCTCTTTTGCAGACCACAACACCCAAAAGGGGAGAGAGAACAAAAGGGAATGAATGCCCTACCTGGGATGGGGGGTGGGGGATGGGGGGTGGGAGGGATACTGGGATCCGTGGAGGTGGGAAATGGGCACCGGTGGAGGGATGGGTACTTGATCATTGTATAATTGAAACCCAAGCACAAAAATTTGTAAGTCTAAAACTGTACCTCATGGTGTCTCACTAATAAAAATTTTTTAAAAAAAGAAAGAAGGAAAGAAAGAGAAAGAAGAAACAAAGAATCCGCAGAGAAAGAAAGTGATAAAATATGCTCATCAGTGTCAGTTGATAGGAAAATAAATACCTTTTCTTTAAAAAAAAAATGGTACCCGAGTTCCACCAGGAGTGATCCCTGAGCAGCCTGGAGTAAGGCCTGAGCACAGCTGGGGGTGGTCCCATAACAATAACAAAAAAAAATTGAAAACATTTTTAAACAATTAGGATAACTTGATGTAATAATATTAATGCATGTTTTAAAGTTAATAAAGTAGATCTTAAATATTCTTGTCACCAAAAAATATGGTGTATATTAGATGTAATGAAGGCATTAGCTAACCATATGGTAGGAATCATTTCGGAAAATATAAATGTACAAAGTGAACATCTCGTACATCTTAAACTTGCACAATATTACATCTCAATTAAATCTCAGTAAGACGCAAGACAATAAAAATAAAACACATTAATGCATGAAGGTGGATTCTTAAACGCCAAGCACTTTAAAGCCAAAATAGCCTATCCTTTTAGTTTTTCCAAGTGGCAAAAAGGAACAGAGCCTTGTCAACCATCACCTAAGTGGTAAAGTTCAGCCCTTGCTTCAAAGCGTTCTATATTGCTAACATCCAGTGAATTCTCGCCACATGCGTCTTCGTCCAGTTTGATGATTAGGCCCACTTTTATGTATGAGGATACTATGTCTCCAGGAGTAATGCACAGTAACTAGAGCAAGATCATACAGCTCAACATTGACTAACTGTAGCTAAACTAAAGCAGTCTGCCCCCAGGGCCTCTGCTCTTCCATATAAGATACTCCAGTGAAAATTTTCACTCTTCCACCAAACAAGTTAATCAGGATGTTTTACAAAATACCCACATTTATTTGCCTGAAGGAATGGAAAAACATACTTCACACGTGCTTTCAATATCAATGAGAAAATAAATCACTAGAAGAGCTATTCTCGTGTTCTTTTAAAGCATCAGTCCAGACCTGAAGTCAGCATTTGGAAATTTTAAAGATATGGTCCTAATTCTTCTAGTAGCTGCTAAATTTCTTTAGGAGTTAGAGAAACTTGAAGAAAACTGCATTCTTACAGAGGTAAGAGATATTTAACCTTTGTGCTTCTTAAGATACCATCACAAAGGATCATAAGGCTATATAAGTACATTCTTATGAAACATCCAAGAATAAGCAAATCAATAGACAGAAATATTAGTAGTTTCCTAGGGCTGGAAGGGATGAGAAATAACGGGAACATTGTTCTTTTCGGTTGCAATGAAAAGGTATTACATTTGACTATGATAATGATTATACAACTCTGTAACTATACAAAAAAATAATTATGATAAATAATCAGAAATGCACATCCAGAAAACCTCATCTATATCTACAAAATGGTCTGTAACACAATTAAAAACATTTTATGAACACTCAAGTTTCAAATATGCTTTAGTCCCCCAAGTACAAATATGGATCAAATATGAAAATATCTGGGTGAGGGGTATGAATAAGCAGTCTAGCATATGCCTTGAAGTTGTCAAGGGCTGGGCTTCAATTCCCAGTAAGCACATACATACACACACACCTTCAAACATGGAACCATCACAACTTGGAAACAGAGTTTCTGTTTCAATGAATAATAACACAGAACAGTGGATTCTTCTTTTTTTTTTCTCTTTCTTGTTTTGGGTCACACCCAGCGATGCCACAGGGGTTTCTCCTTGCTTTGCACTCAGGAATCACTACTGGCAGTGCTCGGGGGACCATATGGGATACTGGGAATTGAACCTGGGTCGGCCGCGTGCAAGGCAAATGCCCTACCCACTGTGGTATTGTTCCAGCCCCAGAACAGTGGATTCTTTTAGAAAGTACCTACTTTCTAAATTTTCGACTACGGTTCCAGGGTCAATTGCCTTTTCAAATATCTGCAGGAGAAAATAAATTTTCAGTGTTATTAATATATAGAAAGTAAGTATAGATTATGCTCTTCTGAATATTTAACATTTAAAATTCAGTCACATAATACCTCAGGACAGAACAAGAGTAAATGTAACAAGTATAGAGCTAAAAGTTCAACATATGACAATATTATACTTTTGTATATTAACATCTTATGACTATATATGTCATGTGATGAATATTAACACAATTCCAAGGACAAGAAAAATCTGAGTTAATGGAATATACCTAGTTACACAAAATATCATCAACTTTACCTAGTCTTAGAACCTCTTGTTAAAAGATTTGCTGACATCAATCTCGGAGTCTTATTTGAGTACCTAAAAAATACCTTGCATATTATAGTCATATTAAAAGTTATTGGAATGTTATCGAAATGAAGCTTATTGAACTTCTAAAGGAATATAAATATTTTATGAATAATACAAAAGAAACACTACATATTAGTGCAGACATCCCCCACTATTTGAAAATTAAAATGTTGTTCTGAAATCCTCTGCAAGTTGAAGTGACATAAAACAAAGAAGCAATTACCCTTAATTTATGTGGAATCATTTCTGAGCATTGCCAGAAATCCCCTCCAAACAACTGCAAAATCATGACAAATAACACATAAAACTAAACATAATACCAACACTTACACAGTCAACGCAGAAACCGTATGATAAATACACAGCCTGTATAAAGTCCTATCAAGAAAGGAGTCTGATGGTTCCACCTTCACAGCTTGTGATACTGGCTGCCTCTAGAACTACTTTTTTTTTTGTCATAAAAGTGAAATTTTTCTTCCCAGTCTTAGTGTTTGCAAAAACATGTGTTATGTAGGTCCTTCATAAAAATGAATTCGCATAACTGAAACTTTCCAAGAGCAAAGGGACACTTGGAGCGGCACTCCCAAAGAATCTAAACACATCTAAAAGATAATCTCTTAAATTGAAAGTGCATCAAAAAGTACAAGGAAAATAATGCGATACCTGTCTAGCTAGATTTCTTGCCAAGTATGCATATTTTGTCCTAGAGATTAAAGAGCCTGGGACAAGACCCAAATTAAATGCATATGATGCCCTTCTCCCTGAACTTTAGAACAAAGAAACAAAAGTTTTCAGTGGAGTTTGACTTCTAGCATTAAAGGTCTCATTTAAATGGCCTTTCATCTTAAGCATGGTTAAAATCTACCTTTGCTCCAAAGCCAGATCTTCTCTCATTACAAAAATAAATATTGTCCCCTATTATCAATTTATTCCTTAACAACTTACCTTATCTGGCAAGTGTGGGCAAGGTTAGTTTTCTTCTATTTTATGGCAGTAATTTCATCCCCTCATGTCTAAAGATTTCCTCAAATGTGATCAACATGAACTGTTCAAACACAAAGGCTCACACATTTTTTTAAATTTATTGTTTATCTAACTGCCTTAGAACATTCAATTCTGAATTACAAAGAAGGTCTAAGGAGGAGAAAATAGTCTCATTACATGCTACAACTATTCGCCTCTAAAGAACAGAATTAAAGAAGTCTGGAGCTAACTGAAAGGAAGCTACAACCCAAATAGCTTACACAAGAGGGCAATTTTTCTCATTTTAAAATGATTTACTCAGTTGAATTTTGCGTAATCAGAATTGGTCCATGTTATGTGTTATGTGTAACTCATCATTTTAAAGGCATAGATTTGAAAGAGGCAGGTAGCAGAGTCTACAGCGATTTGGGGACTCACTCTTCCTTTTTACTTTTTTTTATTTTATTTTTTTTGCGTTTTGGGTCACACCCGGTGATGCTGGGCGGGGGGGGAGTCACTCCTGGCTCATGCACTCAGGAATTACTCCTGGCAGTGCTCGGGGGACCATATGGGATGCTGGGAATCGAACCTGGGTCGGCCATGTTGGCTGCGTGCAAGGCAAACGCCCTACCCGCTGTGCTATCGCTCCAGCCCCTCACTCTTCCTTTTTACAAATAAAATAGTGGACTACATGATCTATAAGGTCATTAACATTCTGTGATCCTATGATTTTCATTCATTGGGCATCTTATTAAAAAAAATGTTTTCAAGTCCAGAAATAAAATGGTAATAAATCCAATTGAAAATCAGGGGGTGAGGTGAGATTTTCACCATCTACTTTTTTTATCACCACCAACATCCAAATGGTAGCAGCATATACTTTTGACAGAATATTCCAAGGAACCATCTTCATTTATTTCTCTATCACTTCCATTTGATAGATCTTTTAAATTCTTAAACCATAATTTATTGAAACATTGTATATAGTCCAAGCCCTTTCAAAGGTTAATCCCCACCTCTTCTCACAATCTCCAGTTAAAAAGACAGACTGGGGACTGAGAGTCAGCCCCAAATTCAATCCTGACACCACATGGTCATCACCACCAGAAGCAACCCCCAAGCACCAAGCGGAGAGTAATCCCTGAACACCCAGGTATTACCCACAAATTGAAATAAAAACAGATAGGACATTTTCTGGGTATTGTCACAGGGTTTTAGAAGCTAAGTGCCTCTCCCTGGAACATGACCAGTCATCCCCTTCAGAAAAGAACTACCTCAGCGGTAATTTGGGGTAAAATCATTAAACTTAAGACTAATAAAATTCAATTTTCAAATTTAAAATACAAATTTCAAAGAATGATCAGCAATTGCATAGGAGGAAAATTACCACTCTAAAGTAAGAAGGCTGTTAACACTTCGGCTTTCTCAATCACAACCATATTGATTAGGAGAGAATCTATGGACCAAAGATCTAGTACAGAGATTAAGATACTTGCCTTGCATCCTTGGCATTCCCTGGTTCAACTTCTCAAAGGAGCACAGAACCAGGAGTGAGTCCTGAACAACACTGGGTGTGGTTCATTTTTTTAAAATAAAAAATGGAATCTAGCATATTGCTAAACCTAAATAAGGAGACCCAGTAATCTGAAGAGCTTTCTTGTTCTGCCACACAATTTCAGATGAAGAACTGAACTAAGTTTGCTCATTATTTTTCTAAAAGTGAACCTAAGATGTTTGTTTCCAAAGTCTGCTCTTTTACTAATGATTCCTGTCATAAATGTGATGCAACTGCTTTTAACACCTCCAAAAGCATTCAGAAAACGCTCTCTGCTCCAGTTAAAAAAATACCATGGGAATCCCAAGAATAGAAAATCATCCACCAGGGTATTTCGTACTAGATTGACAGAAACTGGCTCAGACCTAGGTGAAAGACAAATTCTCCAGCAGCAGTTCTGCACTTTGCTGAGATGCCTACAAGTAAGTTTTTAAAAGGAAGTTTACTAAACAGCTCTGCAAAGAACTGTTTTCGTGGCGGAACCATGAAAAGATCTTCAGACAGCAAAATCATAATGTCTCTACTTAGCAAAGAGGGGAAAAAATCCAGATCACCTTTTCAAATCTCATGCACTGATGAATCGTAATGGGGAAGACGGGAGAGAAGTAGTCAGTCTCCAGGTACTGATTCAGGATGTAGACCCCGAGGTACACAAACTGCTTGCTAGGAAGGAAAACTCCGGGGCAAGAAATCTTGAAAGGAAAAGGAAGGGGGGGGGGATAATAACAAAACAGAGTTTGTTTGCGTTCTATTCTTTGCTCTTAATCACTCACCCCCAAGGCCAAATACACACACACAGACACACACGCACCACGCCCCTTCACCTGTACTTTCCAAGGCCAAACACACACACACACACACACACACACCCCACACACCCCTTCACCTGTACTTTCCAAGGCCAAATACACACACACACACACACCCCACACACCCCTTCACCTGTACTTCCCAAGGCCAAACACACACACACATACACACACACACCCCACACCTCTTCACCTGTACTTCCCAAGGCCAAACACACACACACATACACACAAACACTCCACACACCCCTTCACCTGTACTTTCCAAGGCCAAATACACACACGCACCCCACACACCCCTTCACCTGTAGTTTCCAAGGTCAAATACACACACACAGACACAGACACACACACACAGCCCACACACACCCCTTCACCTGTACTTTCCAAGGCCAAACACACCCACACACACACACACACACCCCTTCACCTGTAGTTTCCAAGGCCAAACACACACACACACACACCCCACACACCCGTTCACCTGTGCTTTCCAAGGCCAAACACACACACACACACACACACACCCCTTCACCTGTACTTCCCAAGGCCAAACACACACACATACACACACACACTCCACACACCCCTTCACCTGTACTTCCCAAGGCCAAACACACACACACATACACACACACACACCCCACACCCCTTCACCTGTACTTCCCAAGGCCAAACACACACACACACATACACACACACACTCCACACACCCCTTCACCTGTACTTTCCAAGGCCAAATACACACACGCACCCCACACACCCCTTCACCTGTAGTTTCCAAGGTCAAATACACACACACAGACACAGACACACACACAGCCCACACACACCCCTTCACCTGTACTTTCCAAGGCCAAACACACCCACACACACACACACACACCCCTTCACCTGTAGTTTCCAAGGCCAAACACACACACACACACACCCCACACACCCGTTCACCTGTGCTTTCCAAGGCCAAACACACACACACACACACACACACACCCCTTCACCTGTAGTTTCCAAGGCCAAACACACACACACACACACCCCACACACCCGTTCACCTGTGCTTTCCAAGGCCAAACACACACACACACACACACACACACCCCTTCACCTGTACTTCCCAAGGCCAAACACACACACATACACACACACTCCACACACCCCTTCACCTGTACTTCCCAAGGCCAAACACACACACACATACACACACACACACCCCACACCCCTTCACCTGTACTTCCCAAGGCCAAACACACACACACACATACACACACACACTCCACACACCCCTTCACCTGTACTTTCCAAGGCCAAATACACACACGCACCCCACACACCCCTTCACCTGTAGTTTCCAAGGTCAAATACACACACACAGACACAGACACACACACAGCCCACACACACCCCTTCACCTGTACTTTCCAAGGCCAAACACACCCACCCACACACACACACACACACCCTTTCGCCTGTACTTTCCAAGGCCACACACAGACACACACACAGCCCACACACACCCCTTCGCCTGTACTTCCCAAGGCCAAACACACACACACATACACACACACACACCCCACACCCCTTCACCTGTACTTTCCAAAGCCAAACACACACACACACACCTTCACCTGTACTTTTTAAGGCCAAACACACACACACACACACACACACACACATACACACACCCCTTCACCTGTAGTTTCCGAGGTCAAATACACACACAGGCACATACACACACACACATACACACACACCTTCACCTGTAGTTTCCAAAGCCAAACACACACACACACACACCCCACACACCCCTTCACCTGTAGTTTCCGAGGTCAAATACACACACAGGCACACACACACACATACACACACACCTTCACCTGTACTTTCCAAGGCCAAATACACACACACCCCACACCCCTTCACCTGTACTTTCCAAGGCCACACACAGACACACACACACACACACAGGCCTCCCGACTCCTGCGTCCCGAGACAACCCCCACCCACTTTCCCTTTCACGAACCTCCGTTCGCGACCCACCGCACCCCGCTCCCAGCCCCGCCCCGCCCCGGGCACCCCGGCTCCTCGCGGGCGGGCGGGCGCGCGCCAGTGTCGGACGCGTCCCCGGCGCCTCCCCCGCCCGCCCCGCGGAAGCGGAAGCGGCCGAGGCCCGGGACGCGGCTCCGCGGGCCGGGGGTCCAGCGCGGGAGGGCGCCGCGATGCCGAGTCCCCGGAGGGCCGCGGAGGGCCGCCCGCTGGGCGCGGCGCTGGCGGGCGGCGGCGGCGGCGGCGGGGGCGTCCCCGGCAGCCCGGCCCGCGGCGGCGGCCGGTTCGAGTTCCAGGCCCTGCTGGGCGGCCGCGTCCCCGGCGGGGACCCCGGCTGCGCCCGGCCGCGCCCGGCCGAGAGCCCCGCGCGCCGCCGCCGCGGCTCCTTCCCCGCGGCCAGCCCCGGCCCCGGCCCCGCGCCCGCGCCCGCCGCGCCCGCGCCCGCCGGGGACCGCCGCGCCCCGCACCCGCGCCCGTCCTGCCTGGACATCGCCCTGCGCGCGCTGCTGGCCGTGGACCTGGGGCTCTCCAAGCGGCTGGGCGTGTGCGCCGCCGAGGGCTCGGCCTGGGGCAGCGCCCGGCCCCTGATGAAGCTGCTGGAGGTCTCGGGCCACGGCGTGCCCTGGCTGCTGGGCACCGGCTACTGCCTGGCCCGGAGCCGCAGCTCGGCCGGCCGCGAGGTGCTCACCAACCTGCTCTTCGCCCTGCTGCTGGACCTGCTGCTGGTGGGCCTGCTCAAGGCGCTGGTCCGCCGCCGCCGGCCCGCCCACAACCAGATGGACATGTTCCTGGCCGTCTCCGTGGACAAGTTCTCCTTCCCCTCGGGCCACGCCACCCGGGCCGCCCTGGTGGCCCGCTTCGTCCTGAACCACCTGGTGCTGGCCGTCCCGCTGCGGGTGCTGGTGGTGCTCTGGGCGCTCGTCCTGGGCCTCTCCAGGGTCATGCTGGGCCGGCACAACGTCAGCGACGTGGCCTTCGGCTTCTTGCTGGGCTACATGACCTACAGCATCGTGGACCACTGCTGGCTCTCGCCGCAGAATGCTGCGGTCCTCTTCGCCTTCTGGAGCCAGGAGTGACCCGGCTCCTTCCGGATGGCCCCGGGGGGTGATGCTGGCACGAACCAGCATCCTTCTAGCTCGCCTCTCTCTCTCTCTTAAGACATTCCAAGCCCAGTTTGGATTGGGATTGGGGGTGTCAGACCTCCTTGGGAAAAAAGAACCTTTATTGTATGCCATTGATATTCTTTGTCTATCTCCATGAGACTGCAACGAAGGGTTTTTAATAGTTGACATCAGTAAAAAAAAAAAAAAAAAAAACCCTTTACTGTATCCCATTGATATTCTTTGACGGTCTATCTCCATGAGACTGCAACGAAGCCAAGCTGGGGTGATTACAACCTTGATGGTTTTTAATAGTTGACATCAGTTAAAAAAAAAAAAAAGCCTTTATTGTATCCCATTGATATTCTTTGACTGTCTGTCTCCATGAGACTGCAACGAAGCCAAGCTGGGGTGATTACAACCTTGATGGTTTTTAATAGTTGACATCAGTAAAATCTGTGTGGTGGTAACCCCATCCGCATATCGCTTGTAATTTAAACTTTGAGAAAACATTAAGTATACATGCAGATGAACCACTTATCAATCCTACTCTTTTTCCTGAAGTACATTTAAACAATATTTTAAGCGGCTAAGGCAAATGTTTCTCTGGTGTATTCCCTGAAGACTTGTTGCTACGTTTGGGCAGATTTCTTCTTAATCCCGGTTTTCTTGGTAAGCTTACGCACTTTATTGTCTTTCCCGTCTTTGCAGATTGGGTAGTAAGAACAGAGATGATAGTATATGCTTTTCTTTCCTTACTTCTTCAAAAGAAGTATTTAAAATACTTATTTCCCATTTCTTTCTACTACACACTTTCAGAGTTCAGAAACCCAAGTCAAGAACTTAAAGAAGCACTTAAAGACCGGGCTTATCTACAGAGGAAAGGATGGGACTGTGGCCTCATGTCTAATTCTGGTAACTAATAGTTGGCTTGACACGACAGAAAAGCCAAGTCACTAGGGAAGTGAGAGAAATGGAAAGCTTGAGAGTCATAAAACTGATCCCTTGTATCAATGGACCAGCAGAGAAGAAGGGGTCCCTATTGTCTGTCAGATCACTGCTGAATAAAGAGTGCTTTCTCTTTGATATGGAAAAATACCCTAGATCTTTGCAGTGTCAGCTTTCTTATGCATTCCAAGAGGATGCCGCTATATTTTAATGGCTTCTCTTACAGAGTTCCATTCCCCTATATAGAGCAAACTTATAGTAACAGTACTTACGGTGTGCCTGCTGACACCTAGGTCCAAGATATAACTAGCTCATAAACTTTTATTTAAAGTCCCGTTACCTTTAAATAAGCTAATGGACCCTCTCCAAATCAAGACGAAAGATTACAAATGCAGAGTAGAGGGACATTATTCTTTGAGCCAACACAGTGTACTGCTCACAATTCTTTGATGAGGGAACAACGAAAAGGGCATAGGATTTAAATGCTGTTCTACCTGAAAATAAGAACCTTTAAGTTACCTTTAGAACTGGTGTCTTCAGATATGTTAATGACCAGTGATTTTGTTTCTAAATGTAGGATTATGAATATGGAGAATGATTATCCTGAGGGTTCTTAATGGGTGGATGCATGAATTTTCTATGGATGAGAGGCACATGGAAAGAGGAATGGCTGTTCTACAAAATAAAATTAGTAAAATTAAATAAAATGAGATTATTTATTTAATCCTGAACACAGACTACCTCTTCACTTACTGATCACACCAAACTGTGACATCTATGCAGTTTAACCTTAGAGAGATTCTTTATTTTAATTAGAACAAATTCAGTCCAGGTATTTGAAAGCAGTGGCATTGCCTCATGCAGGGTTGAAAAGTCTGAACATTGGGGGCACTGGAATTTCCTGTTTTATCTGATGCTGTCTGAGCTTCTTGACTTTTAAATACCTTAAAGCACAGATCAATTTACCAAATGTTTGGGGGACATTCGAAATACCATAGAGTAGAAAATTTATTTTGCTGTAAATTTCATTGTGCATTAAGGAATGCCTTTGAAAATCCAAATAAAACTACCAGTGGTGTTGAATAAAGTGAGTTGATCGTTTCTGCCTTGATGAAGAGAATGATTTATTACTTAGGGATGAAACCACGCAGTTCTGATACAGCACAACTAATCGAATCTGGCTCTTTGTTGGCAGCTAAGTGGGGGCAATCCAAGAAACATTGATTATCTTCGTTTCTAAGCTACATGTATGATTGAAGCCACAGCATTCATTACATGTACTGAAACTAACCAGACTTTCCTTTGGCCAATACGTTTTGGCAATGCACACTTCACCAAGTCCGGTAGGGAACCCCCTATGGTTTGAAGGCAAGTCTACCTAACAGGCTATCAGTAACTACAGTTGGAAGGGTTAGAGAATGGAAGTGGAGTAAGAGAAAGCACTGCCTGCAATTGGAACAATGTGTTACTCTGCCACAGCACCTCATTTCAGCAGGACTTGGTAGGTGATTGTTGATTAGTAGATCAGTCAATTTCCCTTTTGGAGTTAGCAAGCCGGAGCCATTGCTAGTTGGGAAATAGCTTAGAAAATGATTGATTGTGAACCAATCATTTTCAATTGATTAGTTGGTTCACAATCAATCATTTTCTAAGGGTGGCAAATAATCAGGAACAAACGATGGCTTTTTGAAATTAAATTCTCCCTGAATCATCTAAAGGAGAGGTTATTGAATTCACAGATCTTAATCTTAGAAAAGAAAAGCCTTATTAGATGTAAGGTGGGGTTATTTTCAGAGAGCAGAGAGTAAACGCTAAGAAACATCCACTTTTAGAGGTGAAAGGTGGAAGGGCTTGAACTGACTTCAATCAGGGAAGACCACGGTTGTGAATCTCGGAGATAGAGGTAGAATTTGTGCTAAAAGATGAAGACCCCAGGGCCTTGGGAGGGGCCTGAGAGGATACAGCGGGTAAGGCCCTACCTTTGCACGCGTCCAACGGGGTTCCATCCCTGATACCCCTTGGAGTTCCCCAGGACAGCCAGGCGTGATTCCTGAGCAACGCTGGGCATGGCCCCAAAACAAAGAATCAAACAAAACCCTGGGAAAGTCTGACTCGGAGGAGAGGACCCCGCTGATCGCTCTTACCGCCCGGATCTGCAGCTCCACCACCACCTCCAGAGGCATCGTTGTTCCCTGCGTGGGCAAAAGGACTGAAATGAAATGATCCTCTGGTCCAGCACCTTGCTTCAGCGTCAGTCCCTCGGGCAAATATTCCCAGCGGCTTCCCCTGGCCCCTCGGGCCTCCTGGTCCCCATCCGTCCCACCCCCACCCCAGCCAGGTCCCTCCCACCCAGAAGACCCCCACACTAACACGAGCCTGACTCCAAGCTTCCAGAAGTCGGAAGCGTCGCGTTGCCCTGGACACTCCAACGCGCCAGCTTCCATGCAGAACTCTGGGCGGTGTCCAGAGTGTCCAGGCTGGGCGCCGCCTGGGACCTGGCCACACCCCGCGCGCTGGCTGCGGGGCGCTGCGAGGGGTCTCGGTTTCCTCTTCGCCTGCCTTTTCCTTCTGCTCTCTTGCAGGTCCTCTGGTCTATAAGCTGTTTCACAGGGCCCCTTCTCAAAGTGGCATGCGCGTAGGTGTCCTTAAGAAAACGCCACCCACGGTTCAAAGCTCATCAAATCCCAAGCCCAGGAATTTTGGTCATGATGCCAATGAAAATAGTGTGTGGGGCGTGGGGAGGGGGAGTGGGTGGGGGGGTAGGAGAGGTGGAAGAGATAGCACAGGGGTCTGCACACTTGCCTTACCAAGGCAACTCCACGCCTAGTGTTCCCCAGCATTGAGAGGGCGGGGTTGGAGGGAAGGAGGGAAGGAGGGGGATGGAGAGAGAGAGAGAGAGAGGAAGGCAGGCTCAAAGTTTAGTATCCTGAATTATCCAGTAGTGATCCCTGAGCATGAGTAAGACAGAGTAAGCCCTGAGCAATGCAGAGTGGGTCACAAAAACAAGAGATAGTGTAATAATAATAATAATAATAATAATAATAATAATGCACTGTAGCACTGTCGTCTTATTGTTCATCGATTTGCTGGAGCAAGCACCAGTAACATCTCCATTGTGTTGTCATTGTTTTTGGCATTATCGAATACCCCACAGGGAGCTTGCCAGGCTCTGGTGCGGGCAGGAGACTCTTAGTAGCTTGCCATGCTCTCTGAGAGGAACTGAGTAATCGAACCCGGGTCGGCCTCATGCAAGGCAAATGCCCTACCCGCTGTGCTATTGCTCCAGCTCAATAATAATAATAATAATAATAATAAAATAATATAATAATAATAATAGCACTGTCTTCCCATTGTTCATCAATTTTAATAATAATAATGTATCTTGCCCTAAAAATACTCTCTTGCTTATGAAATGTTATGTCCTCATGCTTAGTTGGAAAACATGGCTCTTTAGAAAATGAGAAATGAAATATACACTCATTAGAAACACAGATTAGTGGCTGGAGCAATAGTACAGTCCTGGAAGGGAGGGAGGGAAGGAGGGAAGGAAGGAAGGAAGGAAGGAAGGAAGGAAGGAAGGAAGGAAGGAAGGAAGGAAGGAAAGCTGGCTCTTTGGGGTTTAAAAGTTTAGTATCCTGTATTAAGCACAACATAAATATTTGTCAGTCTCTTGTTTTCTGGGTTTGGTTAACCTAATGTGCTTGAATTACTTGATCTCTCAATAGGTGTCTAATATATTTGCTAAAACCAGATTTACACTGTAAAAATAGAGGTGGCAAGCAATTTCTTCTGCCTATGGAAAATTGCTTTCTATACTTTCCTTATTTCCTGTGTTTGATAATCTACTGTGAAGGAAGGGAAGGAATGGCTACTTCCAGCTAGTAAGAAAAATCTGGTGGGATTGGGGTTGGGGGGCGGGGGTGGGGGGGTGCCTGCTGCCTCCATGGGGAAAAACATCTTAAATTGTGATGAGTCACTTAAGTCTGCTAATACTTTGCATTGGAGATTTATGCAACTGCAGAAGTGCAAATGGAGATGGTTGTACTGTACAGAGACAAGAACTAGGTGTTCACTGAGGTCGTTGGAGTTTCTCTCCCCGGAAGGGGAAAAATAACTCTGTACAGTAAAAGAGGGTACATTGTGTGCTCACCCAGTGATTTTCTTTCTGTCTGAATACCAGGAGGCACACAGGAACTGTGCTTCCAACAGTACCCAGAACACTCCTTTGTGAGCTCACAACAGATATTGACATCCAGGCTAATAAAGGGAGATAAAGGGACAGGCCCTGTACTGGTCCTGGCAGCTGAATCAGCAACACCAAGGCTAAGACATTAAAGACAGTGACAACCAAAAAATGAACAAGTGAACTGGGGTAGAATGAAAGGAATCAGTCTTTACTGGATACACCCACCACGGACTAGATACATAGCATATGCTAACTCATTTCATTCATCGCATCACACTTTGTGGTTGTGTTACTGCCATCCCCATTTTTCAATGCAGATTCTGAGGCCAGGCAGCCTTTTGCTTAAGGCCCCACAGCTAAAGGGGAGCAGCCAAATTTGGATCCAGGCCCGCTCTAGCACATCATGACCCCTGCAACGTAGTGGGGAATTCTGTGATCCTGTTGTTCCCGAGAGCACTCTGTCCCAGCTTATGTTCTTCGTAGTCCTAACTGGACTCTTTTCTTTCAACTGAACCTTTAGTGATAAACACTTCTCCTTGCTCAGCTCCTAGTCCTCTTCTGGTTCCCTCAAATTCACTGACACATTATCTCTCTGCTTCTGTTTAACCTCTACCTGACTAGACAATTTCCTTGTCTTTCCTTTTCTATTCTACCCTTTACCCAGGGTTTCATCCAGTGTAAATAGGGATTAACACATACACAGATTAACATCTCCCTTCTGCTTGTTCTAACCAGGTAGGATTTCACCATTACAGATCTATATATCTCCTCTTCAAGCAACTGTTGCAAGGACAATTTTATGTTCATTCCTATGATTGTTGATTACCATTAGTTTGACAAACTATAGGGTCTGTATGACTAAGTATATTTTAAATACCTCCTAGCAATGCTCAATAAACACCTTCAAATAGATGTTCAGTACAGAGATGGCCAAAGAAGACTATGAAGTTTCACGTATTACAGGCAAAGAGAGGTCATTATCTGAGGATAGACTAAATGTGCAGAATGAGAAAGGACCAGGTGCAGCTCTTCTGCTCATCTGCAATGGGGGTATTAAATAAATTGATAGAAAATATTTCCACTGTTGGGGCTGGAGCGACAGCACAGCAGGGAGGGCGTTCGCCTTGCACATGGCCAACCCGGGTTCCATTCCCAGCATCCCCTATGGTCCCTGAGCACCGCCAGGAGTAATTCCTGAGTGCATGAGCCAGAAGTAACCCCTGTGCATCGCCGGGTGTGACCCAAAAACAGCAAAAAAAAAAATAATAAATTTCCACTGTTAACTCCCTACACATAATCACCTGAGGCTTTTTTCTGGTGGAGACGTGAAAGTTGCCTCTGGCCCATCTTGCAAAGTGGTTGATCATTACCTCACTCCTGAGCAAACCCATTCAAGAACTGGATACCACCTCCAGAAACTGGTTTTCTTACCTGTGTAGGTACTACTTGGTGACAGTACACAAATTCCGTTGAACAACTTTTATCCCCACAGTGTTTCTCCTGAGCAGCCTGGTCAGCAGTGACATCGGCATTGCCGAAATGACACCGCAGCTTATCCGGACCTACTCCTATCCATGCCCCAAATGGAGATGTCCCCAAAAGTTACCACAAAAGTATCGCACTCAGATTCCTGTGGCTGAGACTTCCCTTTCAACTAAAAAATTTATAATACAAGAAATTGTATACTTATCAAATAACGTAAGAAGGATTCATATATGGGAAGGAAACTTTATTTTTTAATTTTTTTTATTAGTGAAACACCATGAGGTACAGTTGTAGATTTACAATTTTTTGTGCTTGGGTCTGATTATACAATGATCAGATACCCATCCCTCCACCAGTGCCCATTTTCCACCACCATGGATAATATCCCCCCCACCCCCATCCCCTCATCCCCCCCTGCCTCTGTGGCAGGGCAATCCCTTGTGTTCTCTCTCTCCTTTTGGGTGTTGTGGTCTGCAAAAGAGGCATTGAGTGGCAAACATGTTCAGTCCATAGTCCACTTTCGACATGCATCTCCCCTCCTGGGAGGATCCTCCAAACACCCTTTATTTGGTGTTCCCTTCTCTATCTGAGCTGCCCTTTCCTCTAGAATGCCCGACTGGCCACTAAGCTATGGAGTAATCCTCCTGGTGCTGATCTCAGCTATTCTTGGGTATTAATCTCATATTTTGTTACTTTATGTCCCCCAGATGAATGCAATCTTTCTATGTCTATCCCTCTCTTTCTGACGCATTTCGCTTAGCATGATACTTTCCATGTTGTACCACTTGTATGTAAATTTCATGACTTCATCTTTTCTAACAGCTACATAGTACTCCATTGTGTAGATGTACCAAAGTTTCTTTAACCAGTCATCTGTTCTTGGGCATTCAGGTTTCTTCCAGTTTCTGGCTATTGTAAAGAGTGCTGCAATGAACAAACAAGTGCAGATGTCACTTCGACTATACATTTTTGCTTCTCTGGGATATATTCCCAGGAGTGGTATTGCTGGTTCTTCGAGAAAATTAACAAGATTGATAAGCCTCTAGCAAAACTCACAAAGAAAGGGAGAGAGAAAACCCTAATACACCGAATCAGAAATGAAAAGGGGGTCATCACAACAGAAACTACAGAAATTCAAAGGATCCTCAGGGAGTACTTTGAGAAACTGTATGCCACGGAACATCAAAACCTCAAGGAAATGGATAAATTCCTAGACTCCTACAGACTCCCAAGGCTGAACCAAGAAGACCTGGAATACCTGAACAGACCTATCACCATCAAGGAAATTGAAATGGTAATAAAAAGTCTCCCCAAGCACAAAAGTCCTGGCCCGGATGGATTCACTAGTGAATTCTTCCAAATCTTTAAAGAGGACTTACTCCCAATCCTCTTTAAGCTTTTCCACGAAATTGAAATATCAGAAACACTTCCAAACAGTTTCTATGAAGCAAATATCACACTGATACCAAAAGCAGACAGAGATACCACAAAGAAAGAGAATTACAGACCGATATCCCTGATGAACACAGATGCAAAGATCCTCAACAAACTATTAGCAAATAGAATCCAACTACTCATCAAAAAGATCATACACCATGACCAAGTAGGATTCATCCCAGGGATGCAAGGATGGTTCAACATTTGGAAATCAATCAACATAATCCATCACATCAACAAAAGAAAAGATAAAAAGCATATGATTATATCAATAGATGCAGAGAAAGCATTTGACAAGATCCAGCACCCCTTTATGATGAAAACCCTAGCCAAAATGGGTATAGAGGGGACCTTCCTCAACACAATTAAAGCCATCTACCACAAGCCTACAGGAAGGAAACTTTTAAGTTGGGTTTTTTTTTTTTTGGAGCCATACTAGCAGTAAGTTAGTGTGAGTAAGCTCAGGGCTTACTCCTGGCTCTGTGCTCAGGGATCACTCCGGTGGGCTCAGGGTGCCATACAGGGTGCCAGGGATTCAATCCAGGTCAGCCATGTGTAAGGAAATCAGCCTACCCACGATAATATTGCTCCAGCCCCATGGGAATGAAACAATTTTTTAGAATTGAATCAGGATGGTAGGAAAACGCATCCTCAGTGGGACTGTAAATAGACATAATGTTCTCATTGTCTATGCTGCTGTAACAAATTACCACAAACTATGTGATTCAAAACTAGATGCATTTATTATTTTATGGTTTTATGGAATCCAACACACATATGAGCTAAAAACAAAATGTCAACAAGGCTGCCTGTCCTGCCTTTGCTTTCTGGCTTCTGTGGGATATCTGCTTCGTTGGTTCATAGTCATTCCTGTACCTTCCACGTCATTAACATTGTGGCACAGATTTTTTTTAATGCTGCTGTTTCTCTGGTTCTTTGAGGGAGAGAGCTCCCAAGCAATAGGTTCAGGAGATGCAGAAACCATTCTCAGTGACACTAGTCTAACCAGGCTGATGGTTCTGTGCTAGGGCCGGAGGATGTGGCAGTGCTGTTGATAATTCCGGTGCCTGAGATCACCAGGGCCAACCTGTAGTGCTCGGGGCCTTCCCTGAGTACATATAGGAACCTCTCTGGTCTCTATATATACTTTTAAGTACATAAAAAATATACGTTACAGGGAGCAATAGTACAGTGGGTAGGGCATTTATTTGCCTTGCACATGGCCAAGCCAGGTATAATCACCAGCACCCCGTGTGACCCTCTGAGCCCACCAAGAGTGATTCCTGAGCACAGAGTGAGGAACAAACCCTGAGCACTGCTGGGTATGGTCCTCCCCAAAAACCAATGCAGCATTATAATTGAACTAAAAAAAAATACCTAAAGCAGGTGGGAATGATAGTACAGGTGGCAAGACACTTATCTTGTGTGCTGCCAACCCCGGTTTTACATATGGTTCTCCAAGCACTGCCAGGGGTCATTACTGAGAACAGAGTTAGCAATATCCCCTGAAGACAGCAAGATCTGTCCCCCGAATCCAAATGCCACCCCCCAAAAATGAAAACCATAACAATCTTCACACACTTTCCTCTCAGGAAACTTTTTTGGATCATTTTCAGCAGTTTATTCATAACAAACAATACAAAATAAATTATTTTGATTCTGCCTTGGGGCAGGGGTTTGGTTTTGGGATAGAAATGCCCAAAATATGGTGGTGGGATGGTGTGATGGTGGCAGGATTGGTGTTCAAATATTAAATGTAATCAAATATTGTGAACTACCTTATAAAAATGAAATAACTTTTTAAAAAAAACTGAAAACCATCTAAATGTTCATTAAGTAGGGTCAATTTAAATCAAATATAGTTAAGCCTCAAGATAGAATACTATGCAGGAATGGGGAAATAATTTAAATTTAAATATAAATTTAAAAGTTTTAAATCCCAGCAGTAAATGGCTAGGATTAAAGGGGGGGGAAGCATAGAATGAATGTGAAATATGCTGTTGCCATTTAGAAGGAATGGTGACTATAATAACTGCACATATATATGTATATATATTTAGAATATGCCTGAAAGGTGTCATTAGAAGCTGAGTAAGTGGTTCATGGGGAAGAAAACCTGAAATAGAAATGTCAAGAAAACACTTTCTTTCCATTTAGTTCTCTTGGATATTTAAAAAATATTTTTGCCAACTATTTGCGTGATCTAATCAAAAAGAGAAACAAATTAAGGTAAGTAGAAAACATGAAACAGTCAAAAGGATAAATCTGGGCAGATAGGAGGGATCAGGACTCGGTTCTTGATCTTAGCAGGCTGCATCCTATGTGCCACAGGCCATGAAAACGCCCAGTTTCCAAAGTGAGGCAGCCTCTTCTGCCTCCAGTGCAGGGTTCCTTTTCCCTTGATTGTTGGCTTTCTCAGGGCTTCTGAAGTCCTTGAAATTTCAAACCTCTTTCCAGCAAATGCCCATCATTTTCATCAGAAGCATATTGTTTTCACAGAGTCTAGAAGCAGTAGCATTAGAACATATCTGCCCTCTGTCCTGCATCATACAGTCATGCAAAGGTCTATCTTGGTTTTCTTGGGCACCGGGTAAAAAACGAGGGGCTCTTCTTCCTGTTGTATTCATGCTTATTTCATAGAGCCAGTTGTCTTTCCTGGGGCAACTTTATTCAATAATGAGTGGGTAAAAAAGCCCTTTAAAGTCTTCATCAAGGCCACTAGTTTGTATCAGTAGACACATTTGTTAGGCCCTACATTCTGTTAAGCTGGTGAATTATTCATTAGTAATGTGAATAATGCCAGAAGATTGAGTTTCCAAAGTGAGTTGTTCATTAGCATCTTTTGAGAAAAGCCTGAATAGGAGAAGAAGAAAAAAATCAAAGACATGAAACATGCTGAATTATTTCAGTCATACTGAGTTTCTAGTTTTCTCTTCCTTAAAAAAAGAAAGAACTCCCATGGTAAGAAATAAGACTCAGTTATAAAACCCATGATATAATTGTGTTTTATATTTGGTTTTCTTCAAAGTTTTATCCGAAATGTTCTTCAAAGTTTCATTTATTCACAGTCTGATATATAGAGAAACAAATTTACCGTCCTGAGTTTTACTGTGAGTATATGTAAGTTATCGATGACAGGCAGAGTTCTTTGCTTAGTTCTCATATACTTCATAAGGATGAAGTTCATCTTTTTTTTTTTAAGCTAATATGGGAACTGGGAAGATGGCTTAAAGGGCTGCAGTGCATGCTGTGCTTGCAAGAGCCCTAGCGTCCATCCCCAATGCTAAATGATTCTGCAAACACCAAGCTGGGAATATGCCTTAAATAGCACCACGTGTGACCCCCCTCAACACCCCCCTCCAATTTCAGGCTGCTAGATGAATCCCCTGATATATTTTATCGTTACTAAAAGTTCTGATATGGAAAGTACCTTTGGAGAACTTTTACTGTAATGTTGGCATTGAATCTAATAAAGCCACTAGTGCTACGTTGTCTATATAACCACAGGTGGGTGTTTAAATTTAAATTAACTAAAAGGAAATAAAATTAAAATTTTGTTCCTCACTCACTCACTCATACTGTCACATTTCAAATTCTCAAACCACAAGTGGTAAGTCACTACCACAATGGATAGTGCAAGTAAACTGTCAAGCTAACTTCTTTCAAGGAAATACGAGGGCCTAGAAAATAATATTGATGGTGCCACAAGAAAGCACACAGGCATGTACATATTATGCAAAAACTGGGGAAATCGGACAAGTGACCTCATTGGTTTAAAACAAATCAATGATATATTTTTAAGAGGAAAATGAAAATATTCTTGTTTGAAATACACTTAAGAGAACTGAGAACCAAATACTATCTGTGGATTTTTGGGGAGCCCTGGTTCAAACAAACTTAAGGAGAATACCTGAATAATATTTTGATTTCCTCAAATTTCCAAACCAAGGAAAATTTTATAATGGATTAAGATAACAGATTAGATAGAACTAGGCAAATGGGTAGGGTCTAAGAGATAACACAGCAGCATGTGGCTTACCCACGTTCAATCCCCAGTATCACCAGATGTCCCCCAATCCCACCAGAAGTGATTCCTGAGTGCAGAACCTTGAGTAAGCACTGAGGACAGCATATGGGCCCCAAAAACTAAACTAAGCTAAACGAAAATTAAATATGTACAGGGAGACACCACTAGTGGTAGGGTGACCGATGCTAGAAGCCCATCACTGCATGGTACTCAAGCACTGCCAAGGGAACCCTAAATGGCCCTGATCATTACCTGTAGTCATGGTCACCATGCCAAGTCAAGCATCTATGAAATTGGCTCTGGGTCTCTGAGCACTGCTGGTGGTGGCTCCCAAGAAAACAAGAAGAAGAAATTAATTTTGTAGGTCCAAAGATAGTCTTGTGTTTACACAAGGCAAAATAGAACATTGTTGGGGGCCCGGTGGACCCTAGCCTTACATAAGACCAGCCCAGGTTCAATCCTCAGCACTCCATAGGATCCCCCAAGTCCCTCCAGGAGCAATCCCTGCGCACAGACTCAGGGGTTAGTACTGGGCGCTGCCAGTGTGGCACACACACACACACACACACACACACACACACACACACACACACACACAAATACCCAAAACATTGTTGATAGATGCACATTAAAGCGTGTAGCAGTAAAATGGTCTAATAGCTAAGGTTTTCCTTTCAAATATACCAGCAAATGAATAGGAGAAACAGATAAAGAAAATAGAACAAAACTTTGCTAACTATTGATCTGACTGACAGACATATAGGTTTAATATAATTATATACTCTCATGTATTTAAAACTTCATAGTAATAATGTTTAATCTTGAACATATAATTAAATGAGAAAACTATATTATTATGTGTACCTCCTGCTGATATAAAATAGCCTATGGGAAGATTCTCAGTGCTCTCAGTGTAAAAGTATCTTCAATAGAAGTCTTCCATACAGTTAAAAAGAAAACACGTGGCCCAGAGAGATCAAGTGGATGCATTGCATGCAGCCAGGCCTAGTTCTATCACTAGCATAGCATAATCCCCAGATCATCACTAGATGTAGCCCCAGAGACCTGCTGAGGGGTTTGGATAATCCCCAGCACCGCAGGGACCCCACATTTGGGCCCTGGCACTAAACTACTCACCCCTTTATTGAGAATCACAAGAGAGTGGCCACAGGGCCTCCTGAGCACCACTTGACTGGCCCCAAAAGTTAAAAAGGAAGAAAAGATGGTAGTTTCATTCACCTCAAATACATACATATTACTTTGGTAAACCATACTTCATAAGTAATTCAGAGAGAAACCCACGGAATTTAAAATAGTATTTTACTGAATTTAAAATAGTAGTGAGAACATAAAAACCAAAACGGGGAATTTGAGTATTTCTTCTGTAAGTAAAAATACTTTTTGAGAATTTCCCCTAAGGATAAGTAATACTTCCAAGGAAGGAATCAAATTGCAATTGAACAGCTTTCAACAATCTTGAAATCGTTTAGGATCTGGAACCAACACACGAGATCTATTTCACAAACTTTATTAATGTTCGTGAGTCAGACTTATGTATTACTCTTTGATTTCTGCTTTGATTCACTGGCATTTGTAAGCTAAATATTTAATAATGCCACATAAACCCTTCCAGAGAGACTGCCATTGGCCATCCTGGACTACATCATTCTTTTTTTTTCATTTTAAAAGAAATTTTATTCAGGAAAAACTAATTTGTCCCTTTGAGATTAGGTTGGCTAATTCTATGTCCTTTGGAGTAGTTAAGCTAATTAAGAACAAATAAATTTTCAATAAATTATATTATTATATATAAAAAGTTTTTAAGTGTATGATTTCATTTTAAAACTTGTACAAGCATGTGCATGTGCCTATGGGCCACAGGATTTAGGTCCTAAAGTCAGCAGTGAATAAGATGAGGTTACGTTTCACATCATTATATTCTATTTAATTCTCCTCACCTGCAAAACACCTTTTTACATCTCCTTTCTGTCCATGTTTAATTCCACAATTTCCCTTTAGTCTAGTTTTTGCTATAGACTGCATATTGAATAACCTTCTATGTGTTATTCAGGTAATGGTACAGGGTGAATAAGAACTAATATATGTGCTGCATGAACCTTGCATTCTAGTAGAGGAGGAAACAAAATAAGTGGACAAGAGTAATATGGTAATGGTTTGATGAATACTAGGAAGAAAGTACCTGGGGGGTGGAGTGAGATAGAGATTTATAGTTAGCTTTTTTAGAACCTAAATTACATAAATCCAGTTTCCCAAAGTCCTAAGATTTAGGAAGGACAACAAATATGACCACTGGCAAGATTCTTAAGACTGAGAGAAAAATATATGCAAACATCAACAAATATTATGATATCATGAATCAGGAAAGAAGATCGTAAGTCTGAGAAATTAAAAGGCCAATGAGCACACTAAGAAAGATCTGGGCAGAGGATAGAGGAGGTTAAAAATAATTAACTCAAAAGTTAATCTAGCACTAGATAGTACAGGAACTAAAACAATTATGGTGGACAATTTAATTGTGTCTGCTGAAAAGCCATAAGCTCTTCATCCTTGTGAATAGAACCCCAGTTTCATTGGATGACAAAGCAAATAGCTCCAGAGAATTAACCGTAATTAACTCAAACCATTTCTGGCCAATGAAATAAGAAATTTCAATAAGAAAAAGTCACTGGAAACTTTTAAGAAACAAATTAATTTTTTGTCTTTGTTGATTTTTGCAATACCATAGAGAAAAATTCGAGGCAAGTGTTCTGCCACTGAGCCATATCCTCGGCCCTTTCTTAGACTTTGTTGTGATGTCCAGAGCTGTGGTGACCATCCTGTACCCATGAAAGTCTGAAGATCAAAATCAGCAGTCTTAGTGTTGTGGAAAGGACTGAAAGGATGTAAATCCTTGATGATATTTCCAAAGTGTTACAGCAAACCTGGGACCACCTACCTTCTTACCTTTTGTTAAAAAGAAAATAAATTAAATTTTGCAAACTGGGCTTTGGATTATTTGTGTTGAAAGCATATATGTGTGCAGAAATAAACCTTAATTTAATTTCTTTCTCCTTTTTATTTCCTGGAGGTGGGGCAAACCAAGACTTACTCTTAGCCCTGTGCTCAGAGATCACTCGTAGGGAGTGCTCGAGCTCAGAGATCACCACATGTGGTGCCAAGGACAGAACCCATATCGGCCATGTGAAGAAAATTGCCCTATTCACTGTACTATTTCTTTAGCAATGTGCAAAGAGACTCTGAAGAATGAAAACTTAATAAAACCTTCAAATACTGCAGTGGTTCTGCAAAGGATCATGGTGTCCAGGGCTAGAAAAGAAACAAGGCTGAAGAGAAAAAAAAAATTGAAGGTTTATCTGCAAGTAGGATAACGAAACTTGTAATTGGTTCAGATATGGGAGGTTGAGGAGAAGGATGAATTAAGGTTGATCTACTTTGGGCACGAAGGACGAGCCTTTATAGGTTTGAAAGGACAAGAAGTTTGGGGAAAGGGTAAAAATCAAGAGTTCTCTCTTGGATGACAGGTGGCAATGACCACTTTGGGCAAAAACTGAGAGCTGAAAGGAGGCACGATACCCCTTCAGTTACTACAGGACTGTACACCACAGTGCCATGGCGACAGGGTAGAGCTGGGTGTGCGGGAGGAAAACTGGGGACATTAGTGACTGGAAAATGTGTCCTGGTGAAGGGATGGGTGTTGGAGCATTTTATGACCGAAACTCAATCGTGAACAACTTTATAAGTGTATATCTCACCATGATCCAATATAATAATTAATAATAATAATAATAATAATAATAAAGAGTTCTCTGTTGGGAACTCTATTAAAGCATAGCAAATGCCCCACCCGCTGTACTATCACTCCAGCCCCTCTCTGTTCTTCTTAAAGAATGACAGTATCCCATTGTATTTAAAGTTTTCCTATTAATGAGTGATTTAATTGCTTCCCTTATCTCTCTTAAATATGTTGCAATAGCTATCCAAACGTTGCAAAGGGGCCTACCAGCAGGTAGGTCACTTGCCTTGCATGTGGATGATCTGGGTTTGATTCCTGACAACACATAGGGCCTCCTAAGCCCAGTCAGAGTGGTTCCTTAGCACAGAGGTCGGAATATGCCCTGAGGTGGCATATTAAGATCTGTTTGAGAACAAGCAAGCCCCCCAAACGAAGCAAACCCCCCAAAGTTGCCATAGGAGCCAGTGCGATAGTACAGTGGGTGAGGCATTTGCCTTACACACCCCAACCTGGGTTCAGTCCCCTGCTCCAGGTATGTGCCCCCAGCTCCACCAAGAATGATCCCTGAGTGCAGAGTCAGGAGTAGGTCCTGGGCACTGCAAGGTGTGTCCTCCATACTAAAACAAAAATATGCAATAAACACCTTTGTAGACAAATCATTGGTTGTTGGTGTAAGTATAATTTTAATAGATAACTTTCTGGTAAGGAAACTGCTGAATCAAAGCACTTAAACCTTTGATCTTGACAAGCTGCCCCCTACCCCACAAAAGTGACATACGTGATATTCTCTAGCAATTTTTGAGGGGGAGATGGGACACTCTTCCAAGCAGTGCTCTCAGGAGGCCCCCAGGGCCGGCCCTCCCAGGTTGGCTCTGGTTCAGTGCAAGAATCCGTAGTCTGATGCAGGCAAGGCCAAGTGCCTCAACCACTATTCTAGTTTCTTCTCTCTCTCACCAACATCTTTTCTACATCTTGTTGAAGTTGTATTAGTAGTGATAAAACTTCAGAAGTCTGTCACCCTAATTTTAATTAGCAAGGCCTCATTGTTAGTGCACATTTTGAAGTCGAGTTTCCTGGGGTGATGGTAGTCTGATCTTAGACCTAACAGTGTCTATTTTTTTTCTTTAAATAAAAAAAAGTAGTAAGAGCACAAATAATCAAGATCAAATTACGATACATCAGAGTAAATGTTCTCATCTCCTTTTTGTTCGGGGAGGTTGGTGGGGGCTGTGGAGGATCAATCCAGGACCTCATGCATAGGAGGCAGGTGCTGGACCTCTGAGCCATAACCTGCCCCTCGTGTTACCATTTTTAAGCTCTGCTCTCTACAGTGCTTCATTCTGGGCACCAGGAGGCTCAGCCTTCCACAGAACTCTTATTGCTTGAACATCGAAAGGAGCAGAAAACTGGGTGTTTGCCCCCATTCTCTAGACCCTCTTCTCCCTGCCCTCCACCCCGCTTGAGAACACCTATATTTATAAACAGGAAGGAGTTGCAGTTTTTATTTCACTGGTGCTGCAATTTTTTTTATTATTTTTTTTTAGTAGTGAAACACCATGAGGTACAGTTATAGACTTACAAATTTTTGTGCTTGGGTTTCAGTTATAAGCGCTGCAATTTTTAAACAGGATGCAGAGCGGACGATTTCCAGGCGTTTCGCGTACAGAAGGGAAGCCACTGAGTACACAAGCGAAGACAGTGCTGGAAAGAGCTGGGGGGGGGGGGGGGGGGAGGGAGTTGTATTTTTTTCTTTTTTGCAAATAACATTTATTTTATTAGGTACAATCTAGCAGCAGGCACAAGTGTTAAAAAGTCCATCAAAGATCGGGTGGGCAGATGAAAAGGGTCCCGAGACACTCAGCCTCTTAAATCAATTCTTTTTTTTTTTTTTTTGATTTTTGGGTCACACCTGGCGATGCACAGGACTTACTCCTGGTTCATGTACTCAGGAATGACTCCTGGCGGTGCTCGGGGGGGACCCTATGGGATGCTGGGAATCGAACCTAGGTCGGCTGCATGCAAGGCAAACGCCCTACCTGCTGTGTTAGTGCTCCAGCCCCTCAATTCTTTTTTTAAAAAAATTCGTATTAGTGAGACACCATGAGGTACAGTGGTAGACTTACAAATTTTTGTGCTTGGGTCTCAGTTATACAATGATCGAGTACCCATCCCTCCACCAGTGCCCATTCTTCATCATTTACATTTTTTAAAAAAATCTTTGTTAGTGAAACACCATGAGGTACAGTTGCAGACTTACACATTTTCGTGCTTGGGTTTCAGTTATACAATGATTGAGTACCCATCCCTCCACCAGTGCCCATTCTCCATCATTTACATTTTTTAAAAAATATTTTCTTAGTGAAACACCATGAGGTACAGTTGCAGACTTACACATTTTCAGGCATGGGTTTCAGTTATACAACGATCGAGTACCCATCCCTCCACCAGTGCCCATTCTCCATCATTTACATTTTTTTATCATTTATTTTTCTTTTTTCTTAAATTTTAATAGTGAGACATCATGAGGTACAGTTGCAGACTTACACAGTTTTGTGCGTGGGAGGGATGGGTATTTCATCATTTACATTTTTACAAAAATCTTTGTTAGTGAAATACCACGTGGTACAGTTGTAGACTTACAGATTTTCGGGCTTGGGTTTCAGTTAGACAACGATCCAGACCCATCCCTCCACCAGTGCCCATTCTCCATCATTTACATTTTTTTCATCATTTATTTTCTTTTTTTTTAATTTTTAATAGTGAAACATCACGAGGTACAGTTGCAGACTTACACATTTTAGTACTTGGGTTTCAGTTACACAAGGATCGAGTGCCCATCCCTCCACCAGCGCCCATTCTCCACCTCCAGTGCTCCCAGCATCCCCCCCCCCCCCCAATCCCACCCTGCCTCTGGGGCGGGGCGGGGCAGCGCCTGGGAAAAGGGAGTCGGAAACCGGCCCGGCCCCCTCGGCCCGCGCATGCTCAGGACACGCCGCCCACGGTCCCGCCCCCCATCGGAAGTGACGTGCGCCGGCCGGCTCCCCCGCCGTGCGCGCGCGGCCGCGTCCCGGCCGCCCGGGGGATTCTGGGTAACGGAACCCCCGGGCCGGGGCGGCTGCTGCGCGCGCGCGGCGGCGGGTCCCCCTCGCGCCGGGGCGGTTGGCGGCGGCGGCGGCGGTTGGGGAGCGCGCGCGGAGCGGCCGGATGGAGCAGCCGTGGCCGCCGCCGGGGCCCTGGCACCTGCCCCGGGCCGGGCGGGAGGCGGAGGACGAGAGCGACGCGGACGCGTCCCCGGGGTCTCCCCGCCGCGCTCCGCTGCCGGGCGGCGGCGCCCAGGTGAGGAGGGGGCGGCGCTGGGCCGGGGGCGCGGGGGCGGGGCGGCGCCTGGGCCGGGCCCCGCCGCGCCCCGGGCTGTGCCCCCCGCCGCCGGGCGCCGCTCCCGGGGTCCTCCCGGCCGTGGCCGCTGTGGGAGCATCTTCTGGGGGCGTTCCGGAGGGCCGGCCCGCGGGTCCCGGCCTCCCGCTCCGCTCCGCGCACTCGGGGGGCTCCGGGGGGTCCGGCCTCCCCTCCGCCCCCGACAGCCCCCAGACCTGGGGCTCCTCGCGTGCTCGCCCCGACCCTTTGTCTGCCGTGCGCGCTCGGTGCCCTGCTCGGAGCGCTCGAGCACTCGTGCGCGGTTGCTCGGGGAGCCGGCGGCGGGGGCGGGGGATGCCGGACGACCCCCCAAGCCCTTGATTTTCAAGAGTGCCTCGAGGGGCTCTGCATCCTGCCTCGGGACGTCTGCGCCCTTCCCCTGAGTTGCCGGCCTCCCCCAGCTCCTGAGCCCGGTTTCCCACCCGAGTTGTCTCTTTTCGGTCCTGCCTGTAAGAGGCGCGCCTTTTCCTGCAGGCTCCCCCCAGCTCTCCACACCAGCCTTTTTTTTTTTTTTGCTTTTTGCTTTTTGCTTTTGCTTTTTGGGTCCCACCTGGCGATGCACAGCGATGCACAGGGGCTCCTCCTGGTTCATGCGCTCAGGAATGAACTCCTGGTGCTGCTCAGGGGACCCTCTGGGATGCTGGGAATCGAACCCGGGTCGGCCGCGCGCCAGGCGAACGCCCTCCCCGCTGTGCTGTATCCCCCGAACCAGCCTTTTTACACTCCGAACTTAACCGAGATGTGCCAGATTCTTTGGGTGCCCCGGTACTTCATCTTCGGGGGTTGCTTCCGTGCTCCTAGCACCCTGCCCTTGTTTTTTTCCTCCTAACTTGGATGTCTTAGGGGGAAAGTATATTTAGGGGGGAGTGTATTTCAGGATCGCAGACTAAGAACATTAATATGTTGTTGAATGAAGTGGATTAAAGGCGTCTCCCTTCTCTCTAAGCCCCCCCCCCTTTTATTTTTTTGGAAAAATGAATTCCCCCCCCCCCAAGAGTGAAACTATTTGAATACTAGTTTTTCGTTCGATTTGCCTCTTAGCTGTTGGTTCACAAATTGTTCACAGATTAAGAGGAGTGATTTCCAGTCTTTTAGGAGTAAGTGGAGCGTCATAGATACTCTGCCCAGCTCCCTGGGTTCAGTTGATTCCACACACGAGGGAGATGCTGTTTCATAACCACAGACTGTACTTCGGCCAGCCAGTCCCTGGGAAAGTACAAGGCGTTTTTAGAACAGAATGAGAATTGATAGGTTAGTCGTCACCCACTAATTATGCATCCCGAGTGTCATCTCTGTATACAAAAATAATGTTAATAGTAAGTGACAGGGTGGTGGTGGGGGGGGTGAAAAAAGAAGCTGCCACCATGGGTGTTGAAGGCATCTTAGGAGAGAGTAGAAAGGTTCCAAGAACTTCAGCGCATTGTGATTCAGTCATAAAAGAAGCAAGTATTATGTGCACTTTCTACTTGTGGACTGAGAATTATAAACTTCTTTGGCAGGACGGGAATATAAAAGTGAAGTTTTTTTATTACTAAAAAAAGGCAGCTTTTTTATTATAGAAGTGGTTTCCCTGAGACTAGCTAGTTAGTGGCAGGATTAAAGGCGGAACCCACTTGATAGTACAGTGCTCATACTGTGACATAAAACTCTTTGAAACTATCTTTAGTGTTAAAATTTGCAGAGTGGTTACAAATCTTAAATTAGTGTTCTTACACTGACAAAGCTTATATTTTTAAAAAAGTCCCTTTCAGTGGCAGGCAGTCGTGGAGGAAAAAGGAGAGAGTGGTGCATCCGTGCAGGGGACTGAACACTGGTGAAGGGATTGCTGTTGAAACATTGTATTCCTGAATCCCAGGCGTGAATAACTTTGTAATTCACAGTGAATTTGAAGAAATGTTTTGATAAATCACACCCCTTCCCAATATTAGTGTGTTTGTAATAAACCTGTCTGTCTTGGACTGGAATATTTAGAATGTTCAATTTTTAAATATTGGTAATTCCTTTTTCAAAATGATGCTTAACTAATCATACCAAATGGGCGTTTCTGGACTTGTTAATGTCATAATGCAATCTGTGATACATAGTTGTGAGATCTACCTAAAGACAGTTTGGAACTTAGAATACCTGTTTGAGAACATTTTTCCTGTAAAGTTTTATTAGTATATCTTATTGTTTACAATTTTGTTTCTGTTTATTTTCATTTAACACTTAAGATGTTATTATTTTCTATGATCACACACACAAAAAATAGACATTTTTCTTGGTAAGGGCCCACTGGGACCTGGGCTTCAATACTGCCGAATGAGTAGATATCTTGATAGCAACCTTGTTGACATTTTCCTCAATAATAGTCTGTCTGAAAACTCAACTAGAAAGTAGGGGCCTTGCATGATACTTGCCTTCCAATTCTTCGTCATCGTTAGTCTTCCAAGAAGCAAAAGTCAGTTCTTCATCTAAGACTTGTTAAATTCTGTCTCCTTCCACGGGCTAATAGTTGAGAAAGCAGATACGCAGAGTATTGTGCAAACACACTACTATAGAAGTTTGCATACCTTGAATGAGAAAGGCAGGAAAAAAAAATCTTAAAGAAGTGATATCAGAATCTGGTAGGGAAGGGAGAGGTCACCACTTTGGGGTGAGGGATAGGAAAAATAAGCCAAACCGAAGAGTAAGTAGTGAAAGAAGATGATTGGAAGTGAGATCATGAAGAACTATGTCATGCCACACCACGGTTGTATTTTATCCCAAGATTCTGAGGATCAGTGAAATGACCATGCTTTTATTTCTCCTCTGGAGAGTGGTTTGACATGAGAAAGACTGTATATAATTAAGGTGTGAAATGGAGTGTAAATAATGATGCAGATAAGAGGACTAGTAGTAATAAAGTTATTCTGAATAGTTTGAAGTGGGTCTTTTTTGGGTAAAAGAAAAAGAATATAGGCTGGGGAAGTAACTGAAAGGGCTGGAGCACGTGCTTTGCTTGCGGAGGAACTCTGGGTTTGATCCCTAGCACCACCTGGTTTCCTGAGCTCTGCAGGTGTGGGCCCCAGTCACTCCCCGGTCCCTACCCCACCCCCACCCCAACAAATCAAGGTCCACGCGTGTCTGTGTTTTACGGAAGTTTATACACTTGAGAAATACAAGTGATAATTAACCCCACTACGGTGCCTTCTAAGTAATGGTTCCGTAAATATTAAAGCAAATCACTGTCACTTGTGAGGAGACCAGTCACCAGTTGACTTTTTAAAAAAGTAACTTTTCCTATTTTGATTAGCAGTGAGTTACAAGTTTTCTGATATAGTTAATTATAACTAGAAGTTTCCAAGAAAATCCAGATCACCAAGGACTGGAAAAACACAAAAGAAACTAGAAACCAAGAAATTATTTGTTCTAACAAAAGGTTCTTTCCATTGTAGAACTTGTACAGCAAAACACTTAATGGTTTGGTTTTCAAAGCATATTGAGTCCTAAGGTAATGAACTGAGTTTGAGCTTTTCTCATTCTGTTAATTTGAGGATTATGAAGACTGTAAATTAAATGTGTAGCAATAACGAGATCCAGGACACTCTTCTAGTTGCCAGGCTGTTTTGTTGCTGTTAGTCAGTCGTCAGGGGAGAGGCACAGATTAACCAAGAAATTTAGAATAGAGTTGGTAAGACCAGACTTCAGATATTGGTAACAGAACTGAAAGAGAAATCAGGTTATGCGAACGTGACAGTCACCTTTTTTCTCTCTTATAAATACTGTTTTCCGTCTAGATGTACAGTGATGGAATTGAACTGGCTTGCCAGAAACAAAAGGAGTTTGTGAAGAGCTCTGTGGCGTGCAGATGGAATCTCGCTGAGGCTCAGCAGAAACTTGGTAGCTTAGCACTGCATAACTCGGAGTCCCTGGATCAGGAACATGCCAAAGCACAAACAGCAGTAGCAGAACTGAGGCAGCGGGAAGAAGAGTGGCGGCAGAAAGAAGCAGCTCTGGTGCAAGGAGAGAGGATGTGTCTGTGGAACATGGATGCCATTAGCAAGGATGTTTTTAATAAGGTACGACCTTTTACTGAACCGTAGTGCAGGAAAAAAGTGTGTGCACTGATCAGCTGTGCGTATGTGATAGCCGAATAACGGTCCTCCCGTTGATCGATTTGCTCGAGCGGGCCCGGTAACGTCTCCATTGGACACTTTGTTGTTACTGTGTTTGGCATATCGAATACGTCACGGGGAGCTTGCCAGGCTCTGCCGTGCGGGCGAGATCCTCTCGGTAGCTTGCCGGGCTCTCCGAGAGGGGCGGAGGAATCAAACTCGGGTCGGCCATGTTGGCTGCGTGCAAGGCAGACTCCCTCCCCGCTGTGCTATCACTCCAGCCCCGGCCAAATAACAGTCCTATAAAATTATTTAGTGTTGGCAGTTTATGAAAAGAACTTGTTACAGAAACCTGTATCCTCAATACTGTCTGATGTAATTAACTTTACTACAAATATATGGGCTGGGGCGATAGCAGAGCGGGTAGGGCGTTTGCCTTGTGCTCAGCCAGCCCGGCCGAGCCAGGTTCGATTCCTCTGCCCCTCTCAGAGGGCCCAGCAAGCTACCGAGAGTATCGCGCCCGCACGGCAGAGCCTGGCAAGCTACTCGTGATGTATTAGATATGCCAAACACAGTAACAACAAGTCTCAAAATGGGACATTACCAGGCCCACTCGAGCAAATCGATGAACAATGGGAGGACAGTGACAGTGACAAATATGTGGCAACAGTATAGAACACAGGAGAGTAGTGTGGACTTTGGAGTCAAACTGCCTCAAACCTCAGCTTTGTCCCATGCTGACCTAGTTACCTTGGGCAAGTCACCTAAGATCTCACAATGACCGTGTCCCAAAATCTGGAGTGGTTCTGAAGGCAAAGCAGATACCAAAGGGCCTTGTGTGTGATAAAGGTCAAGATGTTAAGAATAACTTCTGTGTTGTTGTGTGATCGGTTTTTTAACACAAGAGGTAGCCACTCAGTTTATTAAAACAAAGTCTTGTTATTTGCTAGTGTGTATTTACTAAACTTCAGATAGTAATCTGGATTTAGTGTCATAAGCATTATTGCCGAAAGGATTAGTAAAGTATTTTTGCTCAGATTATTGAGAGCAGTGTTCTGTATTAAATTCATCATTTGACTTTTGTATCTGAAGTACAGATGGACAGTGAAATTCAGTCATTTGCTTTAAACATGTCAAGTACTTATTTCTCTTCACACTCAGTTTTACTCTCAAGCTTCAGGGATAGATGCTTCATTCACATCTGAGTCCACATTCACTCTTTATAAGTATTTTGTTTTCCAGACATCATTCTTTAACACTGCTGGTCTCTATCCTGATATCCATTCTCAGCCCACCCTCCTCCCCCGGACCACTGGTATCTCTGTTACAGCAATAAATAATACACATAGATAAATGTCAGTATTGCTAGCTTTGCCCCATACTCAATCTCTAGTTTCCCAAGGTGATAAGAATGCATCTTACTATGAAATAATGTACATAAAATGTAATTAAAGGACTTCTTTCACCCCCAGTTCTGTTTCCCAAGATAGCCACTGTTGATATTTTTAAGTCATACCAGTTTATATGATTTTTCACCCCTTTAGTATTGTCATTTAATAATTTGCTCTTTCAATATATATTCTGAAGGATGTGTCTTTGTAAGAGTTATTCCTGGTGTTCTTTTATTCCCCAAAGTTAAACTATTTTTCTTTTTCAAGAGGAAAAGATCAAAGCAATGTTTGTTTTAAAAATTGAATGTCTCTTAATGCAGTGGTCACAAAGGAAATATTTTTATTTGTTTCTGCTTTTGTTTTTTTAAACTTAGGTTCTAACATAGCCTACATGTATACCACAAATTAATTAGGACTATCTTTATGTTCCAGTCATTTGCTCAAAATCGTACATTGATTTTGTCTGGGAGCTTGAGACTTGAGAGGACTGGTCTAGATCTGCGCTGTCCAACTCGATAGCCACTAGCCAAATGTGTTTTTGAACGCTTGAAATATGGCTAGTCCGAATTGAGATGTGCTGTAAGTGTAAAATACACACCAGATTCCAATGACTTGGTACCCCCAAAAGTAAATTAGTTTATTAGTAATTTTTTGTGTTGCTTACGTGTTTAAATGATAAAATGTTGGATATGTGGGTTAAATAAATATTTACTTAATTTTGTTTCTTTTTACTTCTAATGTGGCTAAACAGAAAACTTTAAATTACAGCTGTGACTGATTATATTTCTATTGGACAGTGCTGGTCTAGATAACAGAATGCAAGAAAATAATGCTTCTATTGTGAAATTTATAAACTTTAGTGTACTTCCTTATTGTAAACTGGCAGAGAGCTAGTTTGCTATTTTCATTTTTGGCACAATGATGATCTCAGGGTTTAAATGTGATCACAGAATGTTCTGAGAAACTGTTCTGCCAGTTTTTCTGGCTAGATAGAAACTTCATCTTTGTCTGTTTTATGACTTAATTCAACTGAAAATAAGCACTTCCTTAATAGAAATTTGTATGATTTCAGAATCAAAGTTTTTAGCCTCTTCTAGGAAAAGTTTACAGTATGGGTCTATTTTACAATTATGTCTTATAGAACTTATAGAACTTACAGTAAATGTATACCTTTTCCTATTATTTGGATTTGTATTTATTTATAGTTAAAACTGGGGAAAACTAGGCTATTGTTGCAAATATATAATGGAAATGAATACTGCAAAATGTAAATTATGCATGTAAAGGATCATTCTATATGGAAATTAAGTTTAACCAAAATGCTGATTCGTTTTTCTGTATTTTCTGAAATCTGTAATTTTTCATGTATAATTTAAAAAAAATTCTTTAAACTTTATTGTAAGAAAATTTCAATTATTAAATTTTGGCAGATGGAATTTAATTATAATATAAGCATAATACTCTACCACCTCTTGTGGTATCTATGTAGGAAGGATTGCTAGGCATTCAGTACTGAGAAAACAATTCAATTTGAATATAAATTCTGATTTTAGTTTTAAATTTTTTTCTTAGAGTTTTATTAATCAAGATAAAAGAAATGAGACAGAAGATGAAGATAAATCAAAATCATTTATGCAGAAATATGAACAAAAAATTAGACATTTTGGTAAGTTCATTGCTTGAGTTTTCTTTTGTAATGTTTGGTATCGTGTAAATGTGTACAGAAACTAGAGTTAGAAAATGGACACAGAAAGAAGATAAGCAAAGTGGAAACTCCAGTTGTATAGCTACTTCTGGTACTGTTACATAGTTCTTATTTTGTACTTCAGTCATAAAAAAATGGATTGACAAGAGTAAACCAAATTCTGGGGAGATTAATCTATTGATAACACTCCCTTTAAAACACAATTTAAAACTTTTTTTTTTTTTTAGTAACCTCTTTTGATTTCCCAACTGATTTTTGCTTTTGTCTTACTTTCTTTTTGCTTTTTTAGATTCTTATTATCTTGGAGTAATAATACAATCAATGTATTTTTTTTTCAGTTTAATGATTTATTGCAAATCTTGATTTATCATTCTGATATATTGATACATCTATACATACCTATAGCTATCTACAGGTATCTGTGTAGGTATATATACACACATAGCAATAGAAATATTTATACATGTGTACAAAGAACTGAAATATAGTTTTCTCTATTGGGGTAAGAAGATTCCCCCCTAGTGAAAGGGCACCCCAAAGGAAATGGTATCTGGGCTAGATTGTGAGGAGCACAGGCATTTTTTTATTTCAATAAGGGTAGGTTAGGAAACAGCATCTGAGAAGGCAGAATTCAGCAGCACCATTCTGTTCTGAGAATTGGAAACAGTATGGTACTCTGAAATGAAAATGCTGGTAGGAAGAGTTAAGATTTAGGGCGTTTTGTGGCCAGAGAAATGATAACAGCAGTTAGGGTACTTTTTAGCCTTGCATGCAGCTGACCCGGGTTCAATTCCCAGCACGCCATACGGTCATCAAACCCACTGGAAGTGATTTCTGAGGCAGAGCCAGGAGTAAGTCTTGAGTACTGCCAGTTGTGACCCCCAAACAAACAGAAGTTTCAGGTCTTTTTTTTTTTTTCCAAGTATCATTTCATTATTTATAGTATAAGCTTTTTGAGTGGCTTATGAAATTTTTTTGCTACTGGTGTTTTTGCCCAAAAGCATTTTATGTATTTATTAAAAGTAGATGCTGCTCTATTCATATTATTCATAAAACTGTGTTACTTTTTATGCTTTTTATTTTAAAATAAGAAAATAGACTGTATTCTATTAAATTCAAGAATAAATTCAATTTGGGCCAGAGAGATAATAATAATATATCAGGTAGGGCGCTTGCCTTGCACACACCTGACCAGGTTCAATCCCCAGCATCACATAGAGATTGAGCTCAGGTCAGGGGTGGTTCCTGAGCACCACTGGATGTGGTCCAAAAAACTGAAACAAAAAAGGAATACGACTTATTAATGTATCAAGCTTACTATAACTAATATTATGCATTATTTATAATATACAAAAAAGTCAACAAGATCCTGAGTTAGCGGGATAAAAGGTTTTTATAAGCGGGTCTTTGATGTGATAAGGTTAAGTTGCCAATTCCACTAGTCACTAGTTTCTAGTCTTGAGTTCAGCTGTAGGAAAGAGTGACCTAGGTAGGTTTTATGACTAGCGCATGACTGCATTGGTAACATAGTACTCAAGGTGATCTTAAACACTGCCAGTGGAAAACTTCCTGCGTGTAAAATATGCCGTCATTTTTACTATAAACTCAGTGTCTTGGTCAGATGCAAATTTGTGAGGAAAATTACCAAACCACCTAAGATGTATAGCTCACATGCACTGTGAAACACTATGAAGCAGTGAAGCGTTGCATGGGATTATAAATTAGTGTGATTGCTTTGGAAACTGCTCTGGGGCTGCTTCAGGAAACTAAAGATAGGGGTCAGGGGTCGCACAGTTCAGAGTGCCTGTCTTGCAGGCAAATCCCTGTTATCACCGTGCTCACCGGCCAGAGCCTGGCAGCTCTGCTGTTGAGTATCCTTTTAGTCAGAAGTGGTCTCCTGCCACGCTAAAACCAGGTGTGTGCAGGTACCACAACTAGGTATGTACACACCACATCAGGTGTGTGTGCTACCTGCATCACCACAGCAGCAACGTATGAGGGAAGGAGAAGGCAGAAAATACGAAAAATTAAGCAGTCACAGCTAAAGACAGAGCTGCCATATTGTCCACCATTTCCACTTACAGATCAATCGAAGAATGCAAAAAATTAATACAAAAAGTTATATATAACGCAGTATTTAGTGTAGCATTATTTCAATAGTCAAAAAGATAGAAGCAGCGGTTCCTATAAAAGGAAATGTTCATTGGTAGAGAATTGGATAAAGAAGGTGTAGTTTATTTATTTAGTCTATTACTGTTCAGTTACAAGATGAGCATTCAAAACAAAATGAAAGGAGCTTGTGGGAATTGTTCGAAGCCAAGGAAGTCAGCAGGAAAAAGTCAAGCACTGTATCACTTCGCCTATGGTGCAGCATGAGGATATAAAGGTAATAGGTAGGCAAAGCGAAATAGAAAAAGTGGACAAAGATTATCCAAGGAAAAAGTGGTAGGGTGTGTGAGAGATGGCTGTGGAGTGTGGAAAATACAATTTCAGAAAGAGGGAACAAATGTCTTCACATTCCGTAAAACGCTATGCTAGGGACGTCAAAACTCCAGTGAGTTCATGAGTTCATTGTTCTCGTTTCTTTTTCTGCAAAGTAAGTTTCTGGGTCAGAAGTAATGTGTAGGGAATAGCTTGCCTATTAGGGCTACAGATCTCTTACTGGGAGAAGCACAGAAAAAAAGGGAAAATGTGAAGGAGAAGAATCACTGATCCTTCCAAAATAAAATGAGACTAAGGCTAGAGTGATGGTACAGCAGGTAGAGGGCTTGCCTTGCATACAGGTGCCTGGGTTCGATTCCCAGCATCCCACAAGGTCCTCCAAGCACCATCAGGAGTAACTCATGAGTGCAGAGCCAGGAATAACCCCCGAGTATCGCCAGTGTGACCCAAAAACAAAAAGCCCCAAATGAAAAGGGACAAGAGTAATCATAGTCACCCTTTTACTTGTTAGCTGGTTTCTCCAACATACGGTGCAGATTCATTATTTAGTTTTCAACACTAGTTTCTGCTGCCGACAAATTAGGTGTTCAGTTGTGGTCTCTGCTGTAGTCCAAGGTGCCAGTGTATATTGGGGCTTCAACAGTTGTTCGTACTACCAGCAAATTAGGTTATTTCAGCTTTATTGGTATATCCTTGATAGGGAGAGTTCCTGCTTAGGAATTTGCATAATCTTAAATTTTACACCTTGATCCCTTTGTTGACATACTGTAGAAGCCATGGAATAGCCACAGAAAAAGCTGACTTGACGTCCAGAAGTGATAATAAGCAACTGATGTGTCCTGCATGTTGTGGGCTTGCAGTGTTTCATCCTGTAATGCTAACCAGAGCCTTACTGTCTTCAAAGCCAGCCAGACCTGGTAGCCACTCCCAGATTCACACTGTGCCTGTCTCTTAGTGGAAGTGCACATTGCCTTTTCACTTTGGAGGAGATGTCCTCCTTGCTGCAGCTTATTGGATGCCCAGAAATGTTTCTAAGGTAGTAGGCTGCCAGACTTTTCATGTGATTTTATCCCACTTTCTGGTGTGCATGTGTCTTCCCAGGACGTCTGGGGCAGTTGCTGCCTCCTCCTCAGCATGTTCCGTCAGCGTGAAAGGGACCAGTGTAGATTTATGTGGGATGTTGAGGAAAAGTCCCTGGGGACTAGATGGCACAGACTGGGCTATGGAGATGGTAGGCAAGGTAATGACAGCTTTGTTCTGTGCTTGCTGAATGGAAACAAACATTTCTGTTTGTGGTAAAAGGGGAAAAAGCACGAGAGCAATGACCTCACTGATGCAGTCCTTTGAAGTAGCATCTGGAATAGAAATCGTAACTAAACGTCCTAGCTCCCTAGCCTTCTAGGTCTGAATTGCATTTCGGACTCTTGGAAGAGATGGGCGATGCTCTCTCCAGGATTATGAGTGGGACATGTCCTTTATTCTGTGGTCTCAGGTAATTAACATTCTGCAGAGTTAAAACTTTCCCTAACAGTATTTGACTATTTTATGTTGCTTTTACCCTTATAATTAGATAGGTCCTGCCTTTAAAAAAAAAAAAGCTTAGTCACATCATAGAGTATTGTAAAGCATTGGATTCTAAAGTCTTCCTTTTCTCCTTGACTTGTACGTAATTGATTAATGTAATTTATGTTTTACAAATATAAAATTAATTTAGAACCAAAGTCTGTCCTCTCTTAGGCTTCACAAAAGTTGTATTCAAAGTCATGTTTAAGAGCTGGTGGAGTGGTGGGCTGGGAGAATTAAGGCCACATCTGGAGGTACTCAGAGACGACTCCTGGTGCTTTCTCTCTTTTTTTTTTTCTTTTTTTCTTTTTGGGTTACACCCACTGATGCTCAGGGGTTACTTCTGGTTCTGCGCTCGGGAATTACTCCTGGCAATGCTTGGGGGACCATATGGGTTGCCGGGGATTGAACCCGGGTCGGCCACGTGCAAGGCAAACACCCTACCTGCTGGACTATCACTTCGGCCCCCTCCTGGTGCTTTCAAGGATACTGCCTTCGTAGCACTGTCCTGCCCTCTTTGCACAATTGTAGCACTTCTGACTTCACTCCTGGCACTATTCAGGGGACATGTGGTGCCAGGAATTGAACGGGGGTAAGCTGCATGCGAAGCAAGTACCTTAACCCCAGTATTGTTCCTCTGGCCCCTTATTTTGTTTTGGAACTGCATCTAAGCAGTGCTCTGGGTCTCCTGGCTCTCTGGTTGGGGCTCACTTCCAGAAGTGCTTGGGACATTATGCAGTGCTGGGGATTGAACTTGGCCTCCTGCCTGCAAAGCGGTTACTTGGCCCATTGAACTCTTTCTCCTGCCCTGCATTTGGTTATAAATAAAATTTCTACTTAAATAAAAGTTTCTCCGCATAGTGGCTTGAAATATTTTTCTGGTGGTAGCTGATTGGGTGTGCAGGAGGGAGGGGCCTCAGAAAATGTAGAAAGAGAGTGGATGTATCTTTCGTTCAAAAATGTACAGCCTTGTTGGGAAGTTTTTATTAGCACATTGAGACATTTGAATGGTTAATATGTAAAGGATTAAAATTGAAAGGGAAACCAATAAAAACTCGTGTATACGGGAACCATTTTAGGAATCCGATGGAATATTGAAAGAGGATGGGTGCATTGGTAGATACTTAACCAGGAAAATGCATAGGTAAAAATACATTATTTTTTAAGATACCTTAGTTTGTAAAAGTCAGGCTTTCAAACATTGAGAGGAAGTGGTTGACTAGTTTAAATGAATGTTGTTCAACCTTTTCTCATCGTAGCCTGCTTCTGACCTTGTTTCCTTCCAGTTGGTCCCCTGTCTCATGTTGTTCCCCATTGATGTGATTATTCACTTGTGGCCCCTTGGAATATCTTGCGAGCCCACCGTGGGCCAGCTGGCCTATAGTTGAGAAGTGTTGCTTTAAAGGACTAGACCATCTTTAGAGGGTTATTTTAATAATAAATGAATATGCCGATTGTTCACTTTTGTGTGAATAATGCCTGACATCAGGTGTTTATTATCTCAGGTACTATTCTGCTTCCTTTATATGCTTTAGCTCATTTCACTTTCACAAAAACCTAGGTGTTAGTTGTGTTACTGTTTTCAGCCCTATTTTATTTATTTATATACTTTAAAAACTTTTTAATTGATTCACTGTAAGATCGACCCTTACAAAGCGGTTCATGATTAGATTCCATTCATACAGCATTCCAGCACCCATCCTTTCACCAGTGTACGTTTCCCAGCACCAGTATCCCCAGATTCCTTCCCATCACCCCCCACCATCTCCTCCTCCTCCTCTTCCTCCTCCTTCCCCTCTCCTCCCCCTCTCCCACCCCTCCCCCCCCCCTTTTGTTTAGCCCTATTTTATGTGTCAGGAATGGAGGCTTAAAGGTCAATGTAAGGAATTTTGGCACGATGTAAGGCCAGTACATGAACACAGAATTTATTTCCGGAATTTGTTTCCTTAGCCATCATGGTACTCTTCATTTTTGTGTAGGTCTGTTAACAAGGTTCAGAATAACTTTAGTAATTTCAGTTTTTTTTTTAAACTAAGCCATTGATCTCATTTTTATTTAAACAAAATTACACACCCTGCAAATGTCTGTAAGCATCTCCTCAGTTTCATAATAATTTGGCATGTAATTTTATTTATTTTTATTTTTTTATTTCTTGGTGGGGATTGGGGGGCGGTCGTTGGTTTTGGCCACACCAGCAGTGTGGCCTGATTCTGCTAAGAGGACACTCTGGCAGTGTTTGGGGGACCAGATGCGGTGCCGGGAATTGAACTGCTGCCTGAACAGCAAGTACCTTACCCCTTGTGCTATAGTAGATCTCTGATACTGGTATGGATTTTTATGTATTGGTTTGAGGCCACACCCAGTAGATGTGGTCTATGTTTTTTTGTTTGTTTGGGGGCCACACTCAGCAGTGCCTGTGGGTTACTCCTGGCTCTGCAGTCAAGAATCACACCTGAAGGGGCTCAGGGGACCATGTGAAATACGGGGGATGGATGGAACCAGGGTGGACTGCATACAAGGAAAGTGCCCTACCTGCTGTGCTCTCTCTCCTCCCTCAATAGACATTTTTAGACTCAAATGATAGTTCTCAGATAAGAAAAAACCGATCAACCTCCTGTTAATCTTGTCTCCAGAGTTAAGTTTTAAAACGATAACGTTTAATCATACCTGCTTCATGGCACCGACAAGTATCACCTGCTCTTTCATAATATCTTTGTTGCAAAAATAACCAAAAATGGATAGGATTTTAGTGCTTTGGTGTCTTGATGCTACCATGGAGAAATGAGCATTAGTAGTATTCCCTAGGCATGTTTGAAAGCATGTTTACTTCTGAGGTATAACAAAGCTAAGACAAAAGTGCTTCATAGAACTTAGGTTTTGGCTTTGGGTAAAAGAAATAAAAATTATGTTTTCTTTAGATTTGTCCCCAGAACTTTGTTAACTCTTTAATATGAGTAGTTTTAAGTAATCACACTTAGCTTCTCATAATTTAATCAGCTAAATAACTCAGTCACTACATCCAGAATGTTGTGAAAGTAACTATCAAACTTGTAATTCTTTGGGAAAATTGTTACAATGCCCTTTTTCAACATGGGGGAAAATTATTTTAAGTAGGTTCCTATGTGTTGCTAAATACATTTTCTTGGTAATACATTTGTCCTCTGTTTTCTTTGTGTTCTCATGTGAAACCTCAAAGTTTATTTTGTACCTAGACGGAAGATGTCCTGCCAACTATTGAGACTTGTAAGATTTCCATGATGGTTCAAAATGTCCAGGCTTCTTGGATGAGTCTAAAATGTCTACAGCTAATATTGTTCTATTCAGATGGGAAGCTGACTGGCTGATTTTTTTTATGGTAGATTTTTTTTTAAATACTTCACTGATTTCATTATTTCTCAGTTGATGCAGACTTTCTGTTCACATTTTTTATAAATTGGAATAAAGACGAAAGCCCACAATCAGTACTCTGCATTAGTTCGATCTTTTGAAACAAATGGCGGCCATTTGTTTTCTGTGCATATAAACATGAGTAAATGGGTAACTTGACTGATGCGTTGAAAGTATATTATTGTTAAAATATATTACACTCTTGGATTGGTTTCCTTTGCTGACAAAAGTTTACCATTTCCTCTTCGACTTGTTCATTTGTTTAGAACACGTTCATTTATTCTTCTTTCTTATTTTGTTAGAATTTAAGTTAACACGGTTATTATAATATTGTTTCTTGTTTTGCTATACATTGTCACCCACCTTACCACAACCAAGTTGCCCGAGAATCTCCACCACTATCTTAGACAATAATTTAGAAACAGTGTGTTTTTTTCTGAATCTTCTGTTGTTAGCTTAGTATCGTTTCTTGAGGTTTCAATTTCTAGGTCTCTGTAAATAATGTATTTGCAACGATTAAGAAATACTGCATTCTGTGAATAATTTCTTTTGGAAGTAATCTATTGTCACTTTAGCTCAGGAAGACCAGCACTCTTAGTTTGCCCCAAACTTTAGGCAATCCCAGATCAAATAAAATAATTGAGTTTTTTTTTTTTCATTTGTTTATTTGTATGTTTGGCTGTATCTGGTGGTGCTCCGATCTTCCGGCTTTGCCCTCAGGGATCACTCCAGGCGGGTTTGGGGGGACCATAAGGAGTGCTGAGAATGGAACCCAGGTTGGCTGCATGCAAAGCAAGTTCCCTACCTTCTGTGCGCCAGCCCCTAAAATAATTTTTTGTAGTAGAGGCCACATGCAGGGATTCTGAGAAGCCCATAGCCACTCCCACTGATGTTCAGCCCTGATATGCAGGGTTGCTAGTTTGGTGCTGGGACCTTGGGGCACATGGGGGCAGGACCCAGTGGTGGTTTCCTAGGCTTGTGCTTTACCACTCGAGCTGTCTCCCTGACACTTGGGTGATTAGCAGCAGGGGTGAGGGATCTGGCTCAGGGAACCTCCAAGCAGTGCTGAGGCTCTGGGGCCTTTCCCAGCAATACTTGGTTTGGTGCTTGGCCCAGCAGTGTGACGGTGCTTGGCTTAAGAGGTGCTGGGCCAGCATGCTCACATCTGGCCGTGTTTAGGGCGTCCAGGACCATACCTGGAGATACTTGGTGCTGAGGACGCGAAAGATATATACCCTTGGCACTGAGCTATCTTCTCAGCCCCAAAGGCCCAAAGGAACTTGGGTGCGTGCTGGGGGTGGGGATGGGGCGTTGCAGAGGAGAGCAGGATTTCAAACCCAAACCCAGAGCCTCACATGTGCAAGACAAGTGTTCAACCACTGAGCTGCTTCCCCAGCCAGTGTTTGTTTCGATCTTTAAGCGAGTCACTCTGCTTTAACCTCACCCATCATTAAAAACAAGACAGTCAGTGATTTATGGAAGCTATGTCTTGTACAAATGGGCATTGCTTTTAAAAAAGAAACCCTTTTCGTTTACTTTTTATCTTAACACATTACTGTGTTAAAACTGTCTTTAAAGAGAATCATTTAAAATTCAGTCTTTCACTTACAAAAGGAAAGCATTTGACGTTCATGGTTTCTCTTTTTACAGGTATGTTGAGTCGATGGGATGATAGTCAAAGATTTTTATCTGACCATCCTTATCTTGTATGTGAAGAAACTGCTAAATATCTTATTTTATGGTGTTTTCATCTAGAAGCTGAACAGGTACTGTGTGAGCCTAGAATTTGGGGGAAATTTGGTGTGATTTTTGTTTGCTTTTTCCCTTTCTTAAATTAAATCGAGGCATTAAATGGAATTATCGTTTGTTTTTTTTTTCATCATACCTACTTAAGTTTACTGTGGGAATTATTTTTTTTAACTTATTTCAGTGAGTTATGAAAACATTTTCATAATCTGCTTTGCCTGCTCCCATTTCCTTACCCCATATATTGCAAGCTTTTTCTTCTTTTTGCCTATTAGATTAAAACCCAAATAGTAATTCAGTGTTAATCATAGAAGTCTTTTGTAGAGTATATGCATTGCATACCTGAGACCCTGAATTCAATCCTCCCAGCGTACGCGCGCGCACACACACACACACACACACACACACACACACACACACACACTCTTGAGACAGTCATAAAGAGATTGCAGAGGTATTTCTGACAGTTTTGATCTATTTTCAGAAAGGAGCTCTGATGGAACAAATAGCACATCAAGCTGTTGTAATGCAGTTTATTATGGAAATGGCCAAAAACTGTAATGTGGATCCAAGAGGGTGTTTTCGTTTATTTTTCCAGAAAGCCAAAGTAAGTAATCGTTTGGTATCATTTAGTGGGAAAATTAGCCCTCAGCAGAGACCTCTTTGGTTGATACATAAAAGCAAAGCCTTCAACCAGGATAGCACAGGTTAAATTCTTTAGATTTTATAGTGCGAAGTTTTTACTTCTGGTTTCATGCTAATTTAAACCTAACAGATCTATTATATTACACTGTGCCATAGAATGTATGTAAAATTAAGGCCCATTTAGAAGAATGTGTATATTTACTGTTCTGTTTCATCAAAAAGAAGACATTGGGAACCAGCACAAAGGACAACTCTGTAAGATGCTAAGGAGACAGTGTTGAAAAGATTACATACTCTATCCTCATATGTTAACTCAGTGTAATGAGAAATCAAATTTTTGTAAGGAAAAGATAGGAGACAACATGATACTCTACAGAGGACTAGTTAAAAAAAACCTTTTGTGACATGTATGTAGAATGTGGCGATTAAAAGACATTTATTTGTTTATCTGCCAAAGTGCTATAAAGTGAAAAAAGTAATAGGTATTTATATGTACAGGAGCATGTGATGTGTTAGATGTTTTTTGGACTGGGAAGGTAGCTTAAAGTGCGGGAACCACATGCCTAGCGTGCACTAGTCCCTGAGTTTGATCCCTGACACTGTCTATCCCCTCATCCCCGCGTTAGACTGTCTTGCACTACCAGGGACACACTACACTGGTGGACCCCAGCAGCACCATGTCAGTAGTGCCTCGTATTGACCCATTAGGCCTACATTGCTACCCCGACTATCACTGGGAATAACCCGCTTGCTAGCCCCTTAAGACTGCTTGGGAGGCCCTTGCTACTTCCCCCCCACCCCCTCCCAAATTTAAAGTTGTGAAAAATCAGAAATCTTATTCACCGTGGGAGTATTGATGGATTACTGTGGAAAATTTCCGAGTAAAGTTGAACAAGTACTCATTCCCAGAAATTCTTCTAGGTATGCCCCCTAAAGAATAAATTTCTCTGTAAATCTACAACTTTAAAAAAAATAAAATAAAATAAAGGGGAAAAAAAAAAAAGAATAAATTTCTCAGCATAAAGTTCAGGACACTGGAGAATCTTGCAGACCCTTTCAGGAATTCTGAGTAGAAATTATTTTCATAATAACCATTATATTATGTGCTGTTTTCACTGTCATTTTCTTGAGAGTACAGCAAAGATCAATTAAGGAAAAGCTGATGTGTAAATCCACCTTCTAGTAAGCAGGACATCTCAATAAAGTTTTTGTTGAAAAAGATTTTTTTAAATAAATGTCACAAGCATCACCATGGGTTTATTATTCTTATCTTTTATTTTAAACCTTTTTATTGAATCACCATGAATTACATTATTAAAAATGATTCATAAGTTATGTTTATGTATGACGTATCTGTTAGAATTACTGTTAGAAATTAAAACAGGAATTTTAAAAACCACTTATTTAAAAAAGATTTTAAATATTGACAGATGCACTGTACATAAACAGTCACTTTTTTTTTAGGTTCCTCAATAATTTTTAGGTGTGTGAAGGAGTTCAGAGCCCTAATGTTCTAGAAACCATAATGCTCATACTGGAGTAGTTCATAGTTGCAAAAAAACTAGGAACAACCCAAATACCCATTAACAAAATGAATTTTTATATATCCATTTTGTAAAATAGTGTCAGTATGGACGGGGAAAAAGTCACAATAAAATAACCAGTATTAGTTAAAACATATGTCATTAAGGTTTTTTTTTTGTTTTATGTTTTTGTTGTTGTTGTTTGCGGCCACACCCAGCTGTGCTCAGGACTTGCTCCTGATGGTGCTCCAGGGACCATTAGAGAAGGCACGTGCACCTCACCTGCTCTCTGTGCTATCTCTGCACCCCTCACCTGCTTTCTCCATCATCTCCCCAGCTGGGCCCCACCTGCTCTTTCTGCTGTCTGTCTGGCCCAATCATAAAGTGCTTTATAAATGTCAAATACAAGAAGAACCAAGTAATATAAATAATTCCTACATTTATAAAAAGAAAAATTAGTAGCATAACAAATTATATTGTATTGATATTAATGCCAATAACTAACCCATAGATTTTAACCTGGCTCTTCAATGTAAAACTAAACTTAAGAAAAAGCACGTTTTAGTTAAGTGGGCCTGTGAGAGTAAAGTCACGGCAGAGCCTGGCAAGCTCCCTGTGGCGTATTCGATATGCCAAAAACAGCAACGATAATGGGCCTCATTCCCCTGACCCTGAAAGAGCCTCCAGTATGGCAGCGTTGGGAAGGACCAGTAAGGAGAGGCTGCCAAAATCTCAGGGCTGAATATCACCGGGGCACCCCAGGTGGAGCAGGTGCAGTCCCCACCTACTTCAGTTGGAATCCCAGTGACCAAGAGCTTTCACAAGCAAGGCCCAGGTATGCAGGTTCCAGGACTAAGTCTCCAGGCCACATGGTGGCGGTGGACCTGGGCTGGCCCTCCCTGGGTCACCGCCCACCCAGAAGACTGGCTGTCATGCCCACAATTTGCCTTCGGACGCCATCTTAGCAAACCAATAGCCCTGGCCCAGAGACTCCCAATTGAATCCCAAAATGATTAGTGCCATACAGAGCTGTCTCTGGAATCCAACCATTTACAATCTAGAAATTTACATGTATAATCATCGCCACGTGAGCTCTCATGATATTTGAAATGAGTCATGGAAAATATATTATCTAGAGTCTGCCCTGGCAGGTAGACTTGAATGGTGGTGGGAAAATTTGAGTAAAATTAATGATTAAGATGAGAGAGAGAGAGAGAGAGAGAGAGAGAGTGTATTGGGGAAATTGTCTGCCTAGAGGCAGGGTGAGGACTACAATGTGTTTGTGTGTGTGTGGGGGGGGGGGGGCGTGATACTTGGGACATTGATGTTGGAAAATGTGCACTGGTGGAGGGATGGGTATTGTATGCTGAATCTCAAACATGAAAGCTTTGTAACTCTATCTCACGATGATACAGTAAAAAAATCATGTGGAGTTCATGCCCAACTCAAACAGCTTAATCAATGGCTGAACAAATAGCAGCACTCCTATAGTATTTAATGAAAAATAAAATCTCAGGACTGGCTGGGACGAATAGAGACGTTACTGGCGCCCGCTCGAGCATAGGACAGTGATACAGTGATGAGAGTAAAGGAAAAGGGAGGGAGGGAGGGAGGGAGTGCAGGGAGACTGTTCTGTTAATACTGGATGATGAGTACTCTGCCATTCTTTTTGGTTTTGGTCCACACCCATCTTTGCTCAGGTCTTACTTCTGGCTCTGCACTCAGAGATCACTCCTGGTGGGGCTTGGAGGATCATATGGGGTGCAAGAGATTGAACGCTGGTCAGATGCATGCAATCAAGCGCCCAATCCACTGCACTGTTTCTTTGGCCTCTAATTGTGCCATTCTTAAACATTAATAAACGGAAGCTAATCCCAGTAGATCTTATCAAGAATTTTGCCTGTATTTTACATCATTGGAAGGAGCTCCCCTTAACATAACTTTCTTCTTTCCATTAAACATAAAGATGATACAATACTTAACTAAAATCCTTAATGTTTTCCAAAATGATGGTCAGCACTCTGACACTGGTGCTATGACTTGTGTTAATCAAACCACATGTAGGTATGAGTCACTGATTGGCGGTGTCAACATGTTTATGTTGTTTTCTGTGATTTTCATGACTTTTACAAGGGAGTATGGGGTTGGAAAGTAAAATAGGTACTCGTACCACTTCATTAACCTAAGGAGATTTTTTCGAAAAAATTTCATATGTATTTTATTTTCATAAAAATAGTTCAGAGTAAAGGTGAATTACTTTACTCAGAGTAGTTCAGAGTAGTTCATTACAGATAATATCCAAACACCAATCCCACCACCGAGCACCTTCCCACCACCATAGGGTAGTGTGTGAAGGTTGTTGTATTTCATACTGGAGCCATTTAAGCCTGTAGATAAGAAAATACCAGCAAGTGTGTTAAAGCCAAACAAATGTGTGTTACTTTTGATAAGTGAGATAGAGTGTAACAGGTCGCGCAGCCACAAATGTGGCCGCATGCTGCAGGAAACTGCTTCATTCTCTTCCGGGAGCTTTAGTTTATAGTCTCTGAGGCTGGGTGTTGGCTGTTGATGAGGTTACATGGCGCTGGGGGCAGTTCGTGGGTGTGACTGTCAGGCTACTGGAAAACTGGGGAACTGGGGGGAGGAGGCCCAGTCCCGATCCGAGCAGGCTTGGAGATCTCAGTCATAGGTTCCCACATACTGGATGTTTTTGCTGGTCCACTCTTTTGTTTGTTTGTTTGTTTTATTAGTGAAACACCATGAGGTACAGTTGTAGACTTACAAGTTGTCGTGCTTGGGTTTCAGTTATACAATGATCGAGTACCCATCCCACCACCAGTGCCCATTCTCCACCCCCACCAATCCCAGTATCCCTCCCACCTCCCCACCCCCCTTCCCACCCTGCCTCTGTGGCAGGGCACTCCCTTTTGTTTTAGCTCTCCTTTTGGGTGCTGTGGTCTGCAAAAGAGGCATTGAGTGGCAGTCGTGTTCAGTCTGTAGTCTACTTTCAGCATGCATTTCCCATCCTGGGCGGATCTTCCCAGCACCCTTTATTTGGTGCTCCCTTCTCTATCTGAGCTGCCTTTACCCCTAGAGTGTGCGGCTGGCCTCTAAGCCTTGGAGTGAACAACCTGGTATTTATCACAGCTGTTCTTGGGTGTTAGTCTCTTATTTTCTTACTTTATGTTCCCCAGATGAATGCAATCTTTCTATGTCTGTCCCTCTCTTTCTGACTCATTTCGCTTAGCATGATATTTTCCATGTAGTACCACTTGTATGTAAATTTCATGACTTCATTTTTTCTAACTGCTACATAGTACTCCATTGTGTAGATGTACCAAAGTTTCTTTAACCAGTTATCTGTTCTTGGGCACTCAGGTTTTTTCCAGATTCTAGCTCTTGTAAACAGTGCTCCAATGAACAAACAAGTGCAGATGTCACTTCGACTATACTTTTTTGCCTCTCCGGAGTATATTCCCAGGAGTGGTATTGCTGGGTCAAATGGGAGCTCAATTTCTAATTTTTTGAGAATCGTCCATACTGTTTTCCAAAGGGTTGAACCAGTTGGCATTCCCACCTCTGCTGGTCCACTCTTAAGGTGAGGTACATCCCCTCTTGGGTGAGGCTTGTCAAAGTGTATAGAGAGTGGCCTTGAGCTACAGCAGTTCATTAGAGGTTTTTCTAATTTTTTTTTTTATTAGTGAAACACCATGAGGTACAGTTGTAGACTTACAGATTTTTGTGCTTGGGTTTCAGTTATACAATGATCAAGTACCCATCCCTCCACCAGTGCCCATCCTCTACCACCACTGAATCCAGTAGCCCTACCACTCTATCCCCCCCAACCCCACCCCACCTCTGTGCAGGGCATTCCCTTTTGATCTCTCTCTCCTTTGGGTGCTGTGGTTTGCAAAAGAGGCATTGAGTGGCAATCATGTTTGGTCTATAGTCTACTTTCAGCTTGCTTCTCCCATCCTGGGAAGATCCTCCCAACACCCTTTAGTTGGTGCTCCCTTCTCTATCTGAGCTGCCTTCTCCCTCAGCACTCAGCATGTGCGGCTGGCCTCCAAGCCGTGGAGTGAACCTCCTGGTACTTATCTGCGAGGGTTCTGCTTGGGGCGGGTAGGGAAACTAAACCCACCCGCTCTGAGTTGCCCCATTGAAGACAGTCTGGCGTGGGGTCGGGACATTCTGAGGCTGAGATTTGAAAGATTTTAGGAGTATTTCTTGATAGGAGGCTGATGGCAGAATGAATTAGTGATTAAATGAGGGTTATTTTGCATCATGCCAGAAATCCAGGGAATACTTTGCTTTTTATATGTGTGCTCTCTCTCTCTCTCTCTCTTTCTCTCTCTCTCTCTCTCTCTCTCTCTCTGTGAAGAGAAGAGTTTTCTTATTTTTTTTTTTTTTGATTAAGCAGAGGGAAAAGGAGCAAGAAAGTCTGACAGGGAACTAGTAAGATTTGCATTTCAACTCTTTGCCTGATTGTATATGCTTGCAAGAATTTACTGTGTGGTATAGAAATCTTGAAAAACGTCTTTATTTTTTGTTTTTAGGCAGAGGAAGAAGGTTATTTTGAAGCATTCAAAAATGAACTTGAAGCCTTCAAGTCAAGAGTCAGACTTTATTCTCAATCACCAAATTTTCAACCTATGATAGTTCAAAATCATGTTCCCCATTCTGGTGTTGGATCTATAGGTTTATTAGAATCTTTACCACAGGTAAGTTCTAAAAGTAAATATTTTATTAACATAGTAACAATTTTTATTATTTTGACTATTATATGTAATATATGTGTGGCTGTTTTAAATATTCTTGCCTCACAAGGGAACTTTTTTTATTTAGATTTATATTAGTGAACGGGTAGGGCGTTCGCCTTACAAGCGGCCAACATGGCCGACCCGAGTTCGATTCCTCCGCCCCTCTCGGAGAGCCCGGCAAGCTACCGAGAGTATTCAATATGCCAGACACAGTAACAACAAAGTCTCCAATGGAGACGTTACTGGGCCCGCTCGAGCAAATCGACGATCAACGGGAGGGCCTGTACCTTTACCTTTACCTATATTAGTGAAACAAACACCATGAGGTACAGTTGTAGATTTACAAATTTTTGTGCTTGGGTTTCAGTTATACAATGATCGAATACCCATCCCTCCACCAGTGCCCATTCTCCACCACCACTGGTCCCTCCCACCCCCACCTTCACCCATCCCACCCTGCCTCTGTGGCAGGGCATTCCCCCTAACTCACAAGGGAACTTTGAGTTTCATTTTGTACCATGTCTTGGCACTGATTCTCATCCATCTTTTTAGGTATTTAGAGAGACATTCAATTCCACTTAAATACAGAAGAGATGATTTGTACCCTAACATCCTTAAGGACATTATTATCTACTGATTATTAGTTATAATGTCTGAAGATGGCACATGAGTTAGACTACATTTTGAGTAGAACTATATTGTTAGGAATTTGTTAAGATCAACTGGGTTCAAAGCATGCATCCAGGTGGCAACCAATCTGATCTGTTGGATGATTTAATATTGTTAAGTGTTGCTCTTGTACTCCAGGTACATTTTTATTACACGTTAGTGTAGTTCATGCTAAGCTGTTTTCTGTCACTAGTACGGAATTTTCTTGTTATCTCTACAAAGTTGCTACACATTTCAGATTTTAGAAGTATTTTATTAGAGCCTACTCATTCCTCATTTCCTGACCCCACAATTTTTAGACCTACTTTAATTGCCATTTAAAATGTTTTCTACAGGGCTGGAGTGATAGCACAGTGGGTAGGGCATTTGCCTTGCAGGCGGTCGACCTGGGTTCGATTCCCAGCTTCCCATATGGTCCCCCAAGCATTGCCAGGAGTAATTCCTGAGTGCATGAGCCAGGAGTTACCCCTGTGCATCGCCAGGTGTGACCCAAAAAGAAAAAAAAAAGTTTCCTACACATTATCTGTAGGAAAGGGGAATCCTGTTTAGAAAAGAATGTGATGAAAACACTTATTGTATTTTTTTTAACCTCAAAATTGATAGGAACTGATCTTTTCAGTATCCTGACTTTATGTCTCTATAATTTCGCTATTCTGGTTGCATGTATTGTGGACAAAGGGGACAGTTTACAGTCCAAGCTATGGCTCAGTGGACAAAGCACTGCTTTTCATACTGAAGGCCCCGGGACCTAAGCACTGCTGGTCGACCCTTGAATACAGAATATGGAGCACAGACCTCAGATCAGTCCTTGAGCCTCTGCTTTTGGTTCTTTAAAAAAAAAAAAAGAGGCAGGATGAAATACAATTGAAGGGAAACAGTTTGTCATATTCTCCTCGCCAAAAATACTCTCAAGGATCAAAGTCTAAGATTTTAAAATGATAATACTATTTATTAGACATGGAATCATTATTTCTCTTCAGCTTGTCCTATAGATTGTCTCCTGTTGCTGTTTAAATTCAGTGATTATGTTCAATTTTTCAAGAAATAATCCACAGTTGTTTGGTGTGTGGGAGGGGTCTAGAGGTTGGGGTCAAGGCAAGGAGGGACTGACGTTGTACTTCAGAAGTAGAGCCCTGGATTTGATCCCCAGCACTGTGTCGTTATCCCCCCCACCCCCCCGCTAGAAAAAGTATTTCATAAAATTTGTTATTGTGGGGGCCACTCTCAGCTCTACATGGTGGTGCTTGGGCATGTTTATACTGGAGATTGAACCCAGAGCCTCACACAGGCAAGGTTCTACTCCTTAAGCCACAACATCCCTGCCCCATCACAGTAAAGAACTCTGTCCAAAGGAATTGAGGGACTAAATCCTGTCAGGTCCAATCTGTAAGTGTCCTAAAACAAGGATTTTGCATAATGAATGCAAAGGATAAAGGGGATTTTTGAATGCTATTGGTTCTAAACATGAGGGGAAAGATACATTTAAAGTATCATTAGAGGAGCCAGAGAGATTGTTCAGATTGTTCAGTAGGTAACATAGTTGCCTTGTATCTGGCTGATAAAGGTTTGATACCTAGCTCCCCAAATGATCCCCAGAGCCTCTAGGAATGATCCCTGAGTAGAGTAAGCCCTACTTAACTGGTTATGGCCCCAAAACAAATAAAAATCTGTGTGTGTGTGTGTGTGTGTGTGTATTATTGAAATCCTGCTTTCAGAAAGTTCTTATACATAACAGAAAACTAACATTGTTTCTATACATCTCAGTCATGGTGCTTTAATAATATTTTATTAATAATGTTTTCATTTTCATCAATATTATTCTTACAAAAAATAAAAGGTGAATTATTTTTTGTTTTAAGTTTTTTTTTTATTTTTATTTTCTTTTTAGGTCACACCTGGCGATACACAGGGGTTACTCCTGGCTCTGCACTCAGGAATTACCCCTGGTAGTGCTCAGGGGACCAAGTGGGATGTTGGGAATTGAACCCGGGTCGGCCATGTGCAAGGCAAACGCCATACCCGCTGTGCTATTGCTCTAGCCCCCTGTTCTAATTTTTTTAAATGGACAAAAAGCGCTTCATTCTCTTCCCCACAAACTTTTTTTCTTGGTAATTTGTAATTTTTTGCAGTCAAGAAATTGTTTTTAATGAGGCTAGAACAGTAGTACAGAAGGTGGAGTGTTTGCGCTGCATGTAGCTGACCTGGTCCATATGGTCCCCCACAAGTAATTTTTGAGTGCAGAGCTAGGAGAAAGCCCTGAGCATCTCTGGGTGTGACCCCAAATCAAAAATAACCTTTTTTTTATTTTTAAAAAAACTTTAAACACTGTGGTTTACAGAGTTGTTCATAATACATTTAAGGCTTTAGAGTTCGAATTACAGTCCCGCCACCAGAGTAACATTCCCTTCCCTCCGTTTTGTTCCCATTTTTCCACGCCCTCCTCCACATCTCCTCCCTTAGCAGGCACTGATTTATTTATTTTATATTTCTTGTTACAACTAAATGACGAATGGAATTATTAAAAAGTAGTTCAGTAAAAGAAAGCTTGTGAAAATTGTTACCTCTCACTATGGAATCGTTAAGCCCTTGTCTGGGGATTTACTAGGCTGTTGTTAGTTGAGCCGTCTATGTCACTGTTTCTGTTTATTGAGCTTACGTGGCTGCTGTGTTACTTTTGCTTCTCATTTGGTGTGATTCTACTGGGCTGCCAGGGTTGTGAAATTTGGAGGTGTCAGTGCTCCTGGAGCTGTAGTATCTGTAGAATTGGGCTGATGAGTGTAAGTGAGGGTAGGTGTGGGGTGTGGCAGGGCTTCAGAAAGTTCTGGGGTGGGAGGAGGTTGTCCACCCCCACTCCAAGAAGACTGAATTCTCCGTCTGAAAACCAGTCATTCTACTGTTGAGGGCGCCCACTGAGTTTTTCATTTCATCTACTTAGTGACACTTCTGTTTGTAGCTTTCTTATTTCTGCTCTCGTTTCCTTCTGTATTTTCTCCGCTGTCTGTTCCACTGTTTGTTTCATGTCTTCCTTTGATTTACCGGATGCCCAGCTCCACCGTTTCTTTGAGTTCATTAAACATCCTCATCGTTTCGCCCATTTCGGTTCATTTCATCTAAAGAATTCATCTCGAATTCTTTATCGGAGAGATTGTATTCGTCAGCGTTCCCTGTGGAGGGTTCTGGCCTCTTTCCTTCATCCACTCCCCATGGTGGCGATTTGCGCTGCTTCTTCCTGTTGCTGTGGTCGTGTGGAGGTGGGACCCACCCGTTCACTATCAGTGTCCCTCTTGCTTCGAGAAAGGGTTATGGATGAGCTCGGTTGATGGTGCTCACCTCTTTCCCCTTCTAGAAGACGAGCTTCCTCTCTGGTGCTCCTCTGTGACGTACGTGAGCCGTCTAGTGCAGCTCCAGGGGATGTTTTCTTTTGTATTGGGCTTGTTGAGTTTCTTGTGCTCACGTTTATTTTGCTGAGATTGGAATAGGCTAGTGAACTATAGGCGTGATGTGCTCGTGACAGCAAGGCTGTCCTCCTCAGAATTAGGTAATGGAGATTGAGATACGAGTCCGAAGCCCCTTCCCCCGTACCTGTTAGGGGCTTGGCTGAATTAGTGCCTGAGCTGGATTAAGTCCCACTTCTGATGCAGTCCTAAAACTTGACGGGGTTAGCCTCTGGTCTGGGTGCTCGCAGGAGGCACCTTGGCCGAGGGGAGGTGGGGGTCTTGCAGTTCCCTGGGTCGGTTTTCTGGGCATGCCGCCCTGGAGGCTACACCCCTGAAAACCAGTGTACCTGCAATTTTCATGGGTTTGGTGTCTCTGCAGAGATTAGTTGGGGAGAGTCAAGTTGGGCCAGTGGCATGGTGGCAGTTGTGGGGTGGGGGGTGTGGTTCCCAGGGCTTCCGCAGGGTGGGGACTTGGCCCACCTTGCTCCAGAGGGCACCCGAAAGTTTTCAGCCAGAGTCTGGTGTTTGGAAATTTGGATTTTAAGAACCTCTCAAATAATTAACATATTCCTCCTTCTTGTTAGTTTTTAGCCTCCTAATTTGGGGAAAGCAAAGTTAACCTTAAATATAGCAATGACTTTCATTTAGTAAATGGAATTTTTTCCTTATCAAATATTTTGTATTTTTAGTATTTACTGTCGTAATTAAATGGAAATCCTGAAAATATATTGATGGTGTAAAGCCTTTTTTGTTTGTTTGGGGGCCACACCCAGGGTGCTTGGGGTTTACTCCCTGCTCTGTGCTCAGGAATCACTCCTGGTGGGGCTCGGGGGACCGGGGATTAACCCTCAGTCAGCCACGAACAAGGCAAGCACCCTATCCCCTGCCGCTGTACTCTCTCTGGCCCTTAAAGCCATAGTTTGAGTAATTGCTATGTACATGGTAACATGGAAGATGTCATTTTGTATAACGATTAAAATGAACAGTTTTGTTGAATGATACATTAATACCTTTTTGGTATTTTGCACGTTATCTTTCTGTCTCTAAGATGTCTCTCTGAAATGGGTGCTTATAAGTCTTTTTTACCTCCTTACCGTTTTGGGGTTCAGCCCAAGTCTGATTTTAAAAAACAGCTTTTTTCCCTCTACCCGGCTAAACTGCAGAGAAACAGTGAATGTCAAGTTGAATGTATATATCTTACTGGCATAGAATTAATTGTACATTGTTTTTTCCCCGTTCTTTTCACCCCCAGAATTCAGATTATCTTCAGTATTCTATCGTCAACTGCAGTTTAAATTCAGTGGTACATAAAGAAGATGATGAACCCAAAATGATGGACACTGTATAAATTGGTTAAGACTGCTGAGGCCAAGTGCTATTTTGTTACAAGAAAGGAAGAACTTGGCTATTTTCTTGACACTTTTATGGGTGCTGCACTTTATTTTTGTTTGGTTTTTGATGAGAGAGGGGGAAAAAGAGTACTGAAAACATTTTGTAAATTTTTTTTATGTGCTGCTAGGTTGTTTTTGTTTTTTTGTTTTTTGGTTTTGTTTGTTTTTTTTTTTTTTCTGAAGAAAGGAGTGGTACCATTTGTTGTGGGACATGAAACTGGACATTTTTTTTTTTTTGGCTACTAAATTTGCCTTTAATCTTACTGTTCTCAATTTTGGAATCAAAGTATGAAAATCTGCACAAATGTGATTGTTTACAAGAACTGGTCGATTCTAGGAGGCATCTGCTACAGTCTCTTTTTACATGGATGTGTACATGTCCTACTCTACAAAAATGACTAAAGAGAAAAATGTACTTGTATCCTATTGCTAATTTAGCTGTCAAATCTGGTATTTCATCCTATTAAAAGCAATAAATCAATAGTTGATTATCTATTTTACTAAATTAAGGTGGGTGGACAAATTGAAAGTCCCCTGAAAATAATTTGTATTTTTCGACACCATCAGTTAACTTCATGACTATGATATCAAATTATGTAGACACTAATTTACCTTCTCAGTATCCTCAGAACTGGGTCTGGACGCATTGTTCAGTGGGCAAGGTGCTTGCCATTCACATGGCCAACCCCGGGTTCAGACTCCAGCACCCCACATGGTCCCCTGAGTAGTGCCAGGAGTGATCTCTGAACACAGAGCCAGGAGTAAGCCCTGGGCACGGTTGGGTATGGCCCAGAAACCAGGGTGAACAAAAACTTGCTAAAACAGTATTCCGTAGTCGTTGATTTTATTCTGTTGATCTTTTAATATTGAGGATTAGTGGTGACTTAAAAGTGATACGATTTTTTTGTTTGTTTTAACTTTCCCAACCAACTTCAAGCATACTGTTTTTTTGCATAACATAGTCTGGGAATCTCTCAGGGAAAACGTTTAAAGACTATTAATGGCTTATTAGATCAAACATGAGGAATCTGATTTTCAGTCGTTTCATTCTGATGCAACCCAAGGACTTTTTAAAAAGAGGTGTCTTGTTTGAGCTCCGTGTACCAAGCTACCGGCTTGTTTCAAGAGTTTGGCGCCCTTATTGGTCATGCTGCCTTTTACTAATTTTTCATTTTTAACTGTTAACACAGAATGTTTCTAAACATTACTCCTATATAAACCACTTCAAATCTGCTGAGGTATTTGGTGAATCATTTTTATTTGGAATAAGATGAAAGTACTTACCATATTGTCATTATTTGAGGATTAATATGACTTACAGGATCATGGACTTTGGTTTATATTGGGTATAGTCTGGTTCAGTCCCATTGAGATGTGCAGAACATTTAGAAAACTTGTTTCAACTTGAGAAACCAAATAATGCTAAGGCATCAGCCCCTATGGTGATTAGGCCTCTGATCTTGGCCTCATTTGCACTTTTTTTAAACAGGAAACAAGACACTTAGTACCCATAAAAATGGACTGGAATTACTGAACAATATCTCTGTAACATCACTATCTTCCTGATTTTCAGAATAAAACTTTCTGTGCTTTTGATATAAATATATACTCTGTAATAAAAGTGTTTGACTAATTTATATAGCAGTATTCATCAGCCTCTACTTTTTTTTTTAAAATATCAATGGTCAAGTAATAGAAGTGTTTTATCTTTTACTGTTCTGGAAAAAGCTCTTGTTTCTCCCTTTCTATGAAATAAAAATTAACACAGTAGTAAAATCCACATAGTCGCAAAAATCTGACTTCACTTTTTCACAAGATTTGACTGTTAGTACCCAAGGTACTTAATAAACTTCATTTGTTCTCTTAAAGGAACTAATAGCTAAAGAGGAGGAAAGAAATACTGTCAACAAAGTGAACACACTATTCCTGAAAAGTTTTTTGGTCCTGTTTTCTTAAAGGGAATTATCGAATAAGTATTTAAAATCTGGCTATGTATATTTACTTTCAAATTAACCTTTGAATATTAAAGTTTCACTAGATTTATTTTAGGATCCACTGATACAATTTGTAATTAAATCTATTTTTACATGCTTAGCAAAATTTCAGCAGTATTAGCAGTAAATTACCATCCTCTTCCTTTTGCTTTTATTTTGTAATTAGAATTCTCAGAGAAATACTCTCTAAGTAGCATTTTAAAGGAATTACTCAGATTCAACAATTTTTCCTAAATTTTGTAAAGATAGAAAGTCCTTCTAGTCTTCCTCCTTTTAATCCACGCTTACTAGTGTTAACTTATCAATGATAGTGGAAGCAGTACTGATTTTGAAATTATTTTCCAGGAGATATAAATGGACAATATTCTCATCTAAATATACAATTAATGGGTTCTGAAAATATCCCTAATGCTCAGAATCTGTCACTTGTTAAGAAAATTGAGTCTCCTTTCACACTAGCATGAACTAACATGCTGCCTGCCAATAGAACATGCCATTAGATTTCTTACAGGAGGAAAAAAAAGGTTGATTTTTCCCTGACCTTGAAGTGAATGTTGGGGCATTTTCAGGAAAAAAATGAGGAGATGTTTATTTACTGTTCTTGAAGTCAGCCACGTTCAGTTTTTAAACTGATGAGATGGAAATTTGAGTTGAGGTCAGGCTTTTTCATTCCAATTTTGCGATTATCTCGTTTCTTCCAATAAGATCCTTAAACCCTATGCGCCTCTTTCCCATCTATACTGGACATGGATATACTGTTTCACGGTTCTTTTGAGAACCTAATTCATCTAATAAGTATTTACTTACTGTGTAAGCTGATGGAGGGGCCGGGGGGGCTATACAAGACGAATAAAAGTTGAATCATCTGATCATGAAGTAAGAACCATTCTCAGCAGCTTGAAGAATCAGACTTGAAGTTTGGTGCTTTCTAATACTGTCTTAATAATGAAAATTATTATGTTTTACTTAATTTCTTTAACACTTTGACGCCAATACTGCAGTTGGTAAAACCACATCCAGGTGTGAGCCACCGGTGGTGCATGATGGCATTAACATGTTTCAAACAACTTGATTCCTTCGTTTAGAATCCTCTGACGAAGTATGACCGACACATCACCAGAATAATTTAAACTTGGTAAAATCCTTCCAAAATGCAGTAACAGTTTGGCGTAACAGTTTACACACACACACACACACACATATTTTTAAAAGTGGGTAGAGTGAGATAATGGATTCCACAAAGCATACTGGCTTTTATTTAGCACAGTTAGTGGCAACAATAGAGGAGGAGAATGTGGGATAAACATATATTTAAATTTTAACTTCCAAAGTTGAAGTCTTAAATTATAAAGACAGGGAAGGAAAGCCATTACCATTTTTTTTTGGTTTTTAGTGTCTAGGAATGTTTTTACTGTTGTTAACGAAAAAACAACTTACATTTTAATATACAAATTTACTTAGAGCCCGGCAAGCTTACAGAGAGTATCTCGCCCGCCGGCAGAGCCTGGCAAGCTACCTGTGACGTATTCGATATGCCAAACACAGTAACAAGTCTCATGATGGAGACGTTACTGGGCCCGCTCGAGCAAATCGATGAACAACGGGAGGGATGTGACTGTGACCGTGACTTAGTTGCAACTTAATGGAACTTGAACTCTGTAATTACCATGATGTTTACGTTAACAAGTTCTGTTCCAAACTATGAGTGTCCACAATACTTAGTTTTGTTTGCTAGAAGGTCACGGTAAATTAGCTGGGGAAAAAGTAGCTACGGATTGGGGTTTGGAAGTTCTGTCTGATATTTAACCTATTTCAAGTAGAATTGAGGAGTACAGTAGAATTTCCAGTAGCACTTACTGCCAATTTGCACTTCCCATAGCACACTCTGTTTATGAACTGTGCACCAAAATAACGGATACTCCTGAAAATAGGATAATGGGTGGAGGCGCTGTTCTCATTAGCCTTCATGGCATTGTAGCTTCTGAGCGAGCTGGAGCGATAGCACAACGGTAGGGCGTTTGCCTTGCGCACAGCCAACATGGCTGACCCGAGTTCGATTCCTCCGCCCCTCTCAGAGAGCCCGGCAAGCTACAGAGAGTATCTCGCCCGCACGGCAGAGCCTGGCAAGCTACCCGTGACGTATTCGATATGCCAAACACAGTAACAACAAAGTCTCCAGTGGAGACGTTACTGGGCCCGCTCGAGCAAATCGATGAACAACAGGAGGACAGTGACAGCTTCTGAGTAAGGGCACTCGGTTCCAAAAGTATTTCCATGTAGCAAACAGATCATTGTTTTTTTCACAGGCTGCACTCCTCAGATGCGGTACGTAGGCTGTTCTAGGACATCATTCTACCTACGTTCTCTCCTTAAAAAAAAAAAAGTGGGAAACTAGGTCAGAGGGTGACTGCCCCTTCACTCAGGCACCTCGTGTAGACGTAGAACTGATGGCCCCAAGCACCACTGGGGAGGCCTCTAGTTTTTAAAAATGTGGTTTCCCAAATAAATATGCAAAACTTTGGTTTAAATGTTTCAGTTGTTGGCCCACATTCAAAAGAGCAAAAGCAACCGATGCTGGCGTGGATGTGGCGAGAAAGGGACACTCCTTCACTGTTGGTGGGAATGTCCACTGGTTCAGCCCTTCTGGAAAACAGTATGGACGATTCTCAAAAAATTAGAAATTGAGCTCCCATTTGACCCAGCAATACCACTCCTGGGAATATATCCCAGAGAGGCAAAAATGTATAGTCGAAGTGACATCTGCACTTGTTTGTTCATTGCAACACTCTTTACAATAGCCAGAAACTGGAAGAAACCTGAATGCCCAAGAACAGATGACTGGTTAAAGAAACTTTGGTACATCTACACAATGGAGTACTATGTAGCAGTTAGAAAAGATGAAGTCATGAAATTTACATACAAGTGGTACAACATGGAAAGTATCATGCTAAGCGAAATGAGTCAGAAAGAGAGGGATAGACATAGAAAGATCGCATTCATCTGGGGTTAGATATAAAGTAACAAAGTATGAGATTAATACACAAGAATAGCTGAGATCAGCACCAGGAGGATTACTCCATAACTTAGAAGCCAGCCGGGTATCCTAGAGGAAAGGGCAGTTCAGAGAGAGAAGGGAGCACCAAATAAAGGGTGTTTGGAGGATCCTCCCAGGAGGGGAGATGCATGTCGAAAGTAGACTATGGAGTGAACATGTTTGCCACTCAATGCCTCTTTTGCAGACCACAACACCCAAAAGGAGAGAGAGAACACAGGGGATTGCCCTGCCACAGAGGCAGGGGGGGGAAGGGGGATGGGGGTGGGGGGATATTATCCATGGTGGTGGAAAATGGGCACTGGTAGAGGGATGGGTATCTGATCATTGTATAATCGAAACCCAAGCACAAAAAATTGTAAATCTACAACTGTAAAAAAAAAAAAAAAGAAAGAAACAAAATTTAAAAAAAATGTTTCAGTTGTAGAGAAGGGGTCACATTTATGAGAAAGTCATAATTTTCATAGCCGAGTAGTACCTTTTGCTTTCCAAACCCTGAAGTGTCAAGATGACCAGTATGGATATAATTCTGTCACTGTCACTGTCCTCCCGTCGTTCATCAGTTTGCTCGAGCGGGCCCAGTATCGTCTCCATTGTGAGACTTGTTGTTACTGTGTTTGGCATATCGAATATGTCACGGGTAGCTTGCCAGGCTTTGCCGTGCGGGAGAGATACTCTTGGTAGCTTGCGAGGCTCCCTGAGAGGGGCGGAGGAATCGAACCTGGCTCAGCCAGGCCGGCCGCACGCAAGGCAAATGCCCTACCGCTGTGCTACAGCAGGAGATAATAAAGTATAGCATGAAATGTATAAACTTTGTACTGTTTTTAATACAATGATTAGAAAATAGTCACTAATATAAAAGCTCGTGAGATTCAGAACCGCAGAGCAGAGGGGTGGAGTGAGCCCTGTGAAGTGCCAAAAGACAGTCAGATCCACAGTTGTGAAATTTAATTTTATTTAATACATTAATAAAATATCTAATAACCTAGTGATAATTCATAAGGTTAGTGTTATAACATTTTAAGGAAGCACACACTATTAACATTCAAATAAGGCATTATAGAAAGTTTGTAAATATTTACTGTATTTTTTTTTTTGAAAGCCTTGGTCCGTTTGGAAAGAACACTGAAGTTCTAAAAATCAGAAGATATGTAAGAAACACTTGCTGGCATTTATATTTTAAGTATCTGTAATAAAATGGGCCAGAATTTCAAAGGCAGTTGATGTAGCATGTACAAGGACTCATTTCGTCTGACTTAGCACCAAGTAGGAGTGACTATTCCATGAAGACAACATGGGGTTTCTCTGGGCAGCAGAAGCACACATTGCTGTATTTTGTTTGTCCTTGCTGCCCCAACTAAGAAATCGTTGATTTTTAAGTGGCTGCTCAGATGTCAGTCTGCAGCAGAACTCTTTCCCCCGAAGACAGGATGGCAGTGAACACCAACAAGTGTCACATCTGATTAGGAATCAGAACTCCTTCAGCAAGTTCAGTTACTTTCCTGGTCCTGTTTGTCTGTTATGAGGCCACACTGGCGATGCTCAGGGGTTACTCCTGGCTCTGTACTCAAGAATCACTCCTGACAGTGCTCAGGGGACCATATAGGATGCCAGGGATCGAACCCCAGGTAGGTCACGTGCAGGGCCAGCACCCCACCAGCTGTACTATAACTCCTAGCCCCGTCCTGGTCCTTTTTTGGCTATCAAGTAATTCCTTTTCATCGTTATACCTGTTAACTAAAATTGCTATTTCTGTGTCAGTGGACATATGCTCAAGAATAGCTGATCTATTTCTATTACTTTACATAGTGCCGTGGATTTCCTCTTAGTTTCCCCTCCCCCCCTTGTACTCTGTCACTCATCAAGGCAAATCACACATCTTAAGCAAAAAGAAAAACTGACAGGCAGAACCCAGTGCACACATTTCTTAACATAAGTAGCATAAGTAACATAAGCTTATGAAACTTATGATTTCAAGTACATTTTCCAATGAAAATTCATATTTGGTGCTCTTGCATGAACTTATATTATCAATTTCTAACAAGTCATGTGTACACATTAAATATAATACATCAGTACACAGGCATTTCCAAAAGTCATGTGAAAGTAATGATTCTTAATATAACATTTTATAGCAAATTGAAAATTCTAAGCTGAAGGTATGCATCATAACAAAACAGATACAGCATATACTGTACGTTTCTTAGTGTAAAGGCAGCAGTGAATTTGCATCCTGGAACTGATGTGGAAATACTGTTGCTTTTTCCTGGAATTTTATAGATATAACATCTAAAAAAAATGGTACCACAGTGCTAGAAATACCGATTTTGGCATAAAACTACACAAGAGCCTCCAATGAGATACTTTCCCCCAAATGACATGAATTTTTTTACCTTCCCAAGAAAAATAAAGAATATCTGTCAATCACTTGCTAAGCAGTAGTTGGAAAACCATCTCTGTTGGTCTTCGAAAGTTTAAACATCACTGATGTTCGTGAACTGTACATCAGCAGGTGATAATTGTATAAAAGACAGTCGTCGATTCAAAAATATCGATCTGAGTATCTTGACTCCTTTGGCACATCTTTTATTTCCAGAATAAATCATCAGAAATGAATTAAATTTTTTAAGAATTCATACTTGCCGGAATCTGAGGGCAAGAAGTTTCTAAAGAGAGAAGGAAAAGAAGCTTCTCATCTTACTATCTATCGGTATATTTCCTCATGGAGTAACTGACTCTTTGTGACTGATTTGTGGAACTTTTGTTTGTAGGAAAGCATATACATAGGGCCAGATCTTGTTGGTTTCTGTTCCGGTGAATACTTCCAACACTCCTTTTTTCCTAAAGAGGACAAGACAAAACAAAGCAATAATATATGCCTGGTTTCTAAGTTTATTCAAAGTGGTTCTTAAAGGATGCTAAGTGTGAGGACAGGGGATGTGATTCAAGGGGAGAGTGCAGGCAAGTGCAGGCGCTGCATGCTTGAGGCCCTGGGTTGACGGTTGGCGCATGGCATGGTTGACACACAATGGAAATAATACCAAGGTCCCCTGAGCACCACCAGGGGCAGCCCTTGAGCGTTGCAATGTGGAACCCAAACACAAACCAATTAAAACACACACACGAACAATACCTAGGACTGGAGGACAGTGCAGGAGTTAGAGTACATGCCTTGCGTACATGGGACCCTGGTTAGGTCACCAGCATTAGCCCCTTGCATCGCTGAGTCTGTCTCTGGAGGCTCTCTCACCCCCCAGCACAGATGGCCCTGGTGGTCCTCCAGCTCTGCTGGGTGGGACTGGACATCTCCAGCACCACAACCGCCAAGAGGCATCACATATTCAGTTGCAGCTTTGACCCTTCTAGCCCACGTAGCCGAGTCCCCCATGCACCTCTTTGGACAGAATGAACACCTTAGGGCCCGCCAGACTCCCAAATACCCACTTGGCCTTCTCAGTCTTCTGGACACTTTCTAGTATTTGTTTATCCTTCCTTCTGTACTCTTAGATTTTTTTCCCCCCTCTCTGCTATCCCTCTTAAAGTTAGGGGTAAAGAGTGTTTTTATGGTGGTTCCTGTTGCCCCCAAGACAATCTGCCTGACCTGTCAGTAAATCAACAGCCAATTTCTTGTAATATGGTGAGGAAAAGTTAAAACAAACAAAAAAACCCGGGGTTGGATTTTTAAAACAAATTACCTCAAGATTCTGGCATTCCCCTTGCAGACCCTTTTTCTCCAACCCACTCACACTCAAACTGACGTAAAGGCTGCACCTGAAGAATGCTATAACTCATTACCAGTATTCGATATGCCAAACACAGTAACAATTGTCACAATGGAGACGTTACTGGGCCCGCTCGAGCAAATCGATGAACAACGGGAGGGCAGTGACAGTGAGAGTCTGCAACCATCTTTTTCAGAGATTTCACTGAAAACAAAATTACTCCTTTCTTCATATCTCATAACATTTGCTAGAGTTAAGACAAAAATCATTCCCATTATTTTAAGAAACATCTGCTAAGCAGAGAGATTAAATACGGTATTCCTTGCATATAAAAAAGTCCTTCTGGATTCCCAAAACTTTCATAAGAAGCACTTTGGGCTCCAGAGCATCTTGTAGCATCTTGTAGAAGAAGCATGTTGGACTACTGCAAGGTAGGGTGCTTGTTTTGTGTGTGGTGGACCAGGGTTCTAACCCTGGCACCACAGCGGGTCTCCTGAGCACCAGAGAGTGTGGTCCCAAACTCCAAACAAAACAAAAATCAGCATCTGTACTACTCTAAGCATCTTGAAGAACCCTTTGAAAGTGAAATTAAGGTCATACGTGGACCAACATCAAAGACACAACTTTCGGGACTTGCAGTTCTAAAACTACCTTGGATGAACATTTTGATCTTCATGTAATAAAACAGAACTAGCTTTGACTACCTGTCTTCTACACCTCTAAGACCTAACTTTTTAACCTATGTGTTACAACCCTATGTGAGGTAGCTGAAGTTTTTTAAAATGTGTTTTAAGAGACTGGAGGGATAGTACAGCGAATAGAGCATGTGCATGTGACTGACCAATCACATACGGTCCTGAAAAGAGAGCCCTGCATGTGACCAATCCATCACAGATGGTCCTTGAGCATCACCAGGCATGACCCCTGAGCATAGAGGCAGGAGTCAGTCTGAGCACTGCTGGGTGTGCCCCCCCACCACCACAATTAAGTGTGTTAAAATCAATCTCGTTATGATTTACTATCTAGTAAGCGTTTTGTGTTCCTATTCAGTAGACCTGTATGCCAGGGTCATGTAAAAGTTTCTTTGGTGAAAAGAGGTCTTGGTGACAAATATTTAAGAAACCCTGCCCTAAAGAGTGAGAGCATAGTGTTTATAAACACCCCTCATCATTCTATCAATGTCACTCGGCTGAAAGGAATATTAATGGCCAACAATTTTAAATAATAATGCCGACTCTCACTAAGGTTGCTGCAGATGTCACTTTTAATCTCAGGGGAAGTTCAGCCTTGTACTGTGTGCAGGAGCTTAGAACAAGACAAATCGCGATTAGTGGCAGAAAGATTAGAAAAAAAGCCAATTGACAAGGACCAGGGCACCTCCTCAAAGTGAGGCCAGGCCGCACACTCTTTTCGCAGCCTTCCCAAACTTTTTACAGAACAAATCCCCAAATCTCTCTGGGGAAACAGTCACCTCACCAACCTCATTCTGCGATTCAGATAGGACAGTCTCCGTCCCCAACTTCACTGAGGGGCCTGGTGAAAGCTAACAAGTGCCAACTCTAGGACATCTGCTGGCAGGGCCCCCTCTTTGAACTTGAATGTTGAGGGGGCTGCACTGGGACAGCTCACCTGAAGACTAGCCCACAGAGGAGAATGAAGCTGAGCGTGAACGGAGACCAGATGATGCCATCTGAAAACCTGGACCCAACCTTTGGACTTGTCCATTACCTGACCAACTAATTTCCTTTGGTTTAAACTAGGGTGAATTAGATTCCTGACTGCCGTCAGCACATATCACATTGAAGAACCAATATTTCCTACCCAGCTCTCTGGTTCACTCACATATAAACAGAGTTTTCTGAGGCATGGCGAGGTCTGACTCTAATGATCATTGAGGGTGCGGCACAGTGTCACCAAGAGGAATAGCTAACACAGTGACTGGATAGTGCCAGGGTAGTTTTAAGTCTTCACATGAATTCTCTCCTTTAACTCCCAGAGCACTACCTGGAAAGTAGGTACCATTTAATAATAATGCTATGATTTGACCAATGGAGAATTTGGGGCACACGGTTAAATGCTTTTCCCAGGGCTACCCATCTGGTTCTCTGCAAAGCTGGGCTTATAAACAAATCAAAATTATAATAATGGCGACTACAGAAAGTGAGTTTCCTACTCCTTTCCTACTCCCCAGGAGTAACTATTAAAATAATTTGTAGGCTGCTCATTCAGATTTCACTGCAAATTAACCCTATTACAGCAACAATAATCACTGTCACTGTCTTCCCGTTGTTCATCGATTTGCTCGAGCAGGCCCACCGCTCGAGCAATAATAATAGTAAGAACTAATAATCATATTGTGCTTAATATGTGTCAGACAAAATTATGAAGAGTTACACATTTATCTCATCTTTCAACCCGCTAATCTCCCATTTTACAAAGGAGAAAACAGACTAAGCAAGAGCTTTGATGCCATGTGAACAAATGGTGAGCTGGGATTAGAAATCAGCCTCCCTGGTCTCTCCAATGTAGGCAGTCAAGCTCCTGAGTCTGTCTCAAACCTAAGTACTAGACTGTCTCGAAACCGAATCCTTACCCGGTAAGTGAATGCATGAAAGGAAAGGGCATGAAAAGTAATCCTCTGCAGGAGAGGGAAATGCTGATTAAGGAAACTGGATTGTTTCTTTGTGGGGTGGTGCAAAGGATGCCATGGTGGTCCCTGGCAACTAGCTGCAACCAGGCCTGAGGACAGACCCGACACACAAGGCTGGAGAGTGAGCAATCGGCCCAAGCACATACTTTGCATTCTGGAGACCCAGGTTGAATCCCCAACACATGATCCCACCAAGCATCACTGGGAGTGCCCCCAAGCAACATGTCAAGAGTAGCCGATAAGAACGGCTCGGTATGGCCCCCAAACAAAACTACACAAAAAAAGCCAACACACAGGAAGTTATGGCTGAGAGAATGGCAAACTGAGCCATTCTTGAGCTCACTGTGGACTGACCGGGAAGCCCAAACTACCTTTTGAACTTCTTGGTTACACAAATTAGTAAGTGTCCCATTGTTTAAACCAACTTGAACGAAATCTTTTCGTCTTTTAGCATCTCAACTGTAAAACATAGATACACACAAAAATGGACCCAGCACTACCTCCTGCAAGAAAAGTTAAGAAAAATAATAAACTCACTGGTAGTATTCCAGGACTGGCTGTGTTTCGGCTTCATAGGTCTTCAGTCTCTTAATCACTGTTTCTGGCCGATCATCCTCCCGCTGGATAAGAGGTTCTCCAGTCACATCATCAATGCCCTAAATAGAAGTTCAAAGAGGCCAGTATCAAATATATTATTTCTGCAAGATATTTTCAGAAGCAGTTATGTATTACTTCATTTTATTTTATTTTGGTTCTTGGGCCACACTTGGCAATTCTAATGGGTTACTCTTGACTCTGCATTCAGCAGTCACTCCTGGTGGACCAGGGGACCATATGGGATGCAGGAGATCAAATCCTGGTTGGCTGAGTGCAAGGCCAACACCCTACCCACTGGACTATCTCTCCAGCCCCAATTATACATTTCTTAAACAGACATATTCTCTATGCAAGAAGACACACCAGTGTATGTTTTGAAATAGACTCAAATCCAGATCCAAACTAGGAGACCCCAGGATCATTTCCAGAGTGAGTCTCCTGTAAGTAAAAAGCCTTCAGAGCTGCTGCCAGATAACTTTACACACTTTTACAAAAAGGCTTCAGGGCCTAAACAGTAATACAATGGCAGGCATTTTCCACACAGCTAGTACACAGCCAACCCAGGTTCCATCCCCAGCATCCCAGATGGTCCCCTGAGCACCACTAGGAGTGATTCCTGAGTGGAGAGCCGGGAGGAACCCCTGAGCATTGCCAGGCGTGACCCAAAAAGCCAAAGAAAAAATAAAAAGAAGGGTTTCAGCTGTGGACGAGAAATCTCAGTAGCAAGCCCTGCATAAGCCCAAGTGCCAAGTGTCACCAATCTTGACCGCCCTACCTCCTAACACAATCCCTGGCACAATAAATGTTTTTGAAGGAATCAGAAACCCCTGAGCTCGGTCCATCCTTTACCACCAAGCTGAGTGCACTAAAGACTCTGCCTCAGGAGTCTAGATCAGGGTAGCCTTTCCAAGGTCAAAAATCAAAACTGTGAAGTCACGAGGGGTCGACTCTGTGGAGAGTCACGTCAGTTCTTCTGCCACTGCTCACCACAGTCTTGGGAGGGTTGAAATCCATGTTGTAGACTCTGCCACTCTTCGGATGAATCCAGCGAGCAGTGAGGCGCTGCTTAATTACTTCAAAGGGCACGTTCAGATTAATCACTGTGTCTATCTGGTAGGCTTTGTCCAGTGCTTCTGCCTGTGGAAGTGTCCTTGGAAAACCTATGCAGAAAAAAAAGTGATTTAAAAAAATAAGGAAGGGAGGAATGAAAGAGAGAAAGTAGAAGGAAGAGAATGTGAAGCAATCTGAACAACCTGGTCAACTGCAGGCTGGCCGGTCTCAGCCACGGGTCACTGTGATAGTTGTATGCGTCCACCTGACTGGGCCACATGACGCCCAGAAATTCTGGCCAAATATTACTTTGGGTGTGTCTGTGTGGTTTCAAATGAGATTAACACAAATCAGCAGATTGAATCAAACAGACTGATCAAACAGACTGTTCTCCCTGAAGTGGGGAAACAGGCTTGATCCAATCCACTGAAGGTCTGCGCAGGATAAATGAGCCCACCTTCCCCTGATTAAGGTGGCCTGGTGGCCTTGGAACTAGGACCCTAACTCTTTCCAGCCTTCAGACTCAAACTCAAACACAGCTCTTCCTAGGTCAGAAGCCTACTGGCCTACAGACTTCACCTTACTGAGTCCACACATCTTTGGGATGCATCAGTTTCATAGTCACATTTAAAAAACAAAAAACAAAAATTCTTCACAATAAATACATATCCAATGGGTTGTAAGTAAAGTAAAGGCCCTCCCGTTGATCGTCGATTTGCTCGAGCGGGCCCAGTAACGTCTCCATTGGAGACTTTGTTGTTACTGTGTCTGGCACATCGAATACGTCACGGGGAGCTTGCCAGGCTCTGCCATGCGGGCGAGACACTCTCGGTAGCTTGCCGGGCTCTCCGAGAGGGGCGGAGGAATCGAACCAGGGTCGGCCATGTTGGCTGCGTGCAAGGCAAACGCCCTACCGCTGTGCTATCGCTCTAGCCCAATGGGTTGTATTTAATTAATTAAATTAATCCAATTGGAGTGGTTTAATCCAATTAATTAAAAATAATTTAATATTTAGAAGGCCCGTATTCAACTCCTAATACCACATAGTCCTCTGAGGATGGCTGGGAGTGACTCCTGAGCACAGAGCCAGGAACAGCCCCTGAGAACTGCCAGCTGCAGCGCTTAAAACAAAACAAAACAAAACAAAACAAAAAGCAAATAAAGATATAAACTTCCAGCAACTCCCTCCCCTCTTTAGAAACTAAAAATCACCATAATCTAAAGAATTCCACTATCCTTCTGGAGGTGAAAAGTAACTGCTGAGGTAACTCAATCTCCTTTGGTGGAAACGTGCCTATTAAAGGAAGGGAAAAGTCCTATCGGGGCTGAAGAGACAGTACAGAGGTGAGGACGCTTGCCTTGAACATGGCCAACTAGGCTTCCATCTTCGGCATCCAATACAGTCCCCAACCGAAATGAGGGAGTAATTCCTGAGTGCAAGTGAATGGGGTGTAGAAATTACGAGACCGATTTCTCACCTTCCAATTCAATAAAAAAACTAACCCAGAAAAGAAAACTGGCCTGAGGGTATGGTGCTGCCAGCAGGTCAATCTGTATCTGTAAGGTGAGTGCATCAGCAGCCTGCTGGTACCTTCAGAATTCTAGGTACCCCCAAAGTGCTGCTGTGCCTTTGGCCAGAACCCAACAACTTAAGGCCAAGTTTACCAAGAAAGTAAATGGCCAAAAGTTAGGTATGAGGGAGACACACCCACAAACCACCTCCGGCTCAGCTATATAAATGGAGGCAAGGCCTCTCTGGTTCCTGATCAAACTGCTTAATGGCCATGATCCCAGAGACTCAGAAACAAATCTCGGACCCAGAGGCTTTTGGCAGAAATGCATCTGGTCACCGCAGTAGGTTACTGGCACCGGGCCATCCCAGAAGGGAAAGGGTGCTGTCCCTCCGCCTGCTCCCTTCTAGCGGCTTGGTGACCGTCATCCTCTAGAGGCCATTGGACAGTCAGCTTTGGGCCCACAGTGACGAGACACGCAGAGCCTCACAGGAGGGGGTGGAGTCGGCCCTTTCCTCCTTACCCCAACGAGACCCCGAGTCCTGCCCATGAATGGTCTCTCTGGCTCCTGATCAAGCTGCTTAACAGCCATGATCCAAGAGACTCAGAAACAAACCTCGAAACCCAGCGGCTTTTGGCAGAAATGCGTCCAGTCCCTGCAGTTGATTACTGGCGCCAGGCCACCCCAGGTGGGAATAGGTGCGTTGGCCTGTTCCCCCTGGCGGCTCAGTGGCCGCTATCCTCCAGTGGCCACTGGATGGTCAGGTTCGGGCCTGCAGTGATGAGACACGCAGGGCCTCACAGGATGGGGTGGAGCCGGCCCTTTCCTCCCCACCCCAATGAGACCCCGAGTCGCCACCCATGAATGGCTTCTCTAGCTCCTGATCAAGCTGCTTAGCAGCCACGATCCAAGGGACTCAGAAACAAATCTTGGAACCCAGAGGCTTTTGGCAGAAATGCATCCAGTACATGCAGTGGGTTAGTAGTGCCGGGTCACCCTAGGGGGGAAAGGGTGCTGTCCCTCTGCCTGCTCCCTCTTGCAGCTTGGTGGCCGGCATCCCCCAGAGGCCGTTGGACAGTCAGGTTTGGGCACCCAGTGACATCCACATACCATCCAAGAGCCAGTTACACTGGGTGAGATTTTTCAGCTCATGAAGTACCAGCCGGGACATGACATCGTCGGGGATGAGCTTGCCTTGGTCAATGAAGGTCTTGGCCAGCACGCCAATTTCTGCAACAGACGAGCCAACACATCGATGAGCAAGGGCACCTGCTGTATCTCGCTGCAGGTCCTCAGAGCTGGCTCTCTGAAGAAACCCTCTGGGTAACACATTATATCATCAACTTTTGTGATAATACAGGTATTTTAAAATAATCTATGTCTCTTACAAACTCTCTATTGTCTGAAACATATATAAAATGGAAAGTTAGAGACAAGCATATTAACAGCAATCATCTCTATAGAATTATCGTTTTTTTGAACCAATATGCACTTTTCTGTTTTTATCTAAATTTTCACAGAGGAATTTTTCTATTAAAATACAAAAACAAAAACTGGAGCTGGTGTTATAGTACAACAGGTAGGGCTCTTGCTTTGCATGTGGCCAACCCAGGTTCAATCCCCAGCATCCCATATGATCCCTGGAGCCTGCTGTAAGTGATCTCTGAACACAGCTAGGAATAAGCCCTGAGTGCAGAGGCAGGAGTAAGCACTGAGCACAGATCCAAAGTAAGTCCTGAGCACAGCTGCATGTGGCCAAAATAAAAATCTTAATATGCGTTCTTTTTTTAATTTTATTTTACATTTTTATTAGTGAAACACCATGAGGTACAGTTGTAGACTTACAAATTTTTGTGCTTGGCTTTCAGTTATACAATGATCCAGTATCCATCCCTCCACCAGTGCCCATTCTCCATCATTTACATTTTTTTTTTTTAAATTTTTGTTAGTGAAACACCATGAGGTACAGTTGTAGACTTACAAATTTTATACTTGGGTTTCAATTATACAATGATCAAATACCCATCCCTCCATCAGTGCCCATTTCCCACCACCATGGATCCCAGTATCCCTCCCACCCCCCATCCCACCCTGCCTCTGTGGCAGGCCATTCCCCTCTGTTCTCTCTCTCCTTTTGGGTGTTCTGGTTTGCAAAAGAAGCAATGGGTGGCAATCATGTTTGGTCTATAGTCTACTTTCAGCATGCTTCTCCCATCCTGGGAGGATCTTCCCAATACCCTTTAATTGGTGCTCCCTTCTCTGTCTGAGCTGCCTTTTCCCCTAGCATGTGTGGCTGGCCTCCAAGCCATGGAGCAAAATTCCTGGTACTTAATCTCAGCCATTCTTGGGTGTTAGTCTCCTATTTTGTTACTTTATGTTCCCCAGATGAATGTAATCTTTCTATGTCTATCCCTCTCTTTCTGACTCATTTCACTTAACATGATACTTTCCATGTAGTACCACTTGTATGTAAATTTCATGACTTCATCTTTTCTAACCGCTACATAGTACTCCATTGTGTAGCATTTTTTTTTTCTGAATTATTTAGGGCTGAGTTCTGAGAGGGATAACTAAGATAACCTGTACACATAATATTAATGTACTGAACTCTATTCTCCAAGATTGGAGACAGTACAGTAGGCAAGGTGCTTGCCTCGCATGCAGGTGACCTGGGTTCAATCCAGCATTTCATATGGTCCCCTGAGCACTTCTAGGAGTCATTCCTGAATGCAGAGCCAGGAGGAACCCCAAAGCATCATCAGGCATGGCCCCAAAATCAAACAAAAACCAACCAAACAAACAAAAAAAAAGATCAATACTACAAGCATCAAGAGGAAAAACAAAGTCCATATATGGGAACTCCATAAAATTAACCATAGGCATTTCCACAGAAACCATCTAGGACACATTCATGAGATATTCCAAGTTGGAATAGAAACATATTTTCAACCAAGAATACTCTACCTTGCCAGGTTATCATTTAGGATAGAAGGACAATAAATAGTTTTTCTGACAAAAATCAAAGCAACTCATCACCATCAAACTTTGAAAAAAATATATATATATGTATATGTATACATGTATGTATGTATATGGGAGTACTGATGGCAGGTTCTTCAGGTGTTCGGGTCTGACCTTGTCTGGGCCAGGTGCTGTTCACTTCTTTACCGACAAAATGGCGTATTGAATTTCGGAAGGGAGAACGCTGGGAACGATATATCCATCCTGCGGAATTTGGTATGTGGGCAGGTGGACGTGGCTATTTCAGAGATCCGAATAGAAGTCATGAATAATCTTCTCTATTGACCTTCTGGAAGATGTGATGGATCTATCAGGACATTGGAGGGCAGTCATCTTGGTCTTGTAGTTGGCGAAGGACAGGCAGGTGTTGCAAATTCTTTTCCCGGCTTCTGCCCTCAGTACTCATTAATACACTGGCTCAGCTCTTCACATGCTACCTGTCTGAATGCAAGGTTCCATCCCAATGGAAAACCAGCAGGACTGTACTACTGTACAAGAAAGGAGACTTCCATGACATTGGCAACTATCGCCGATCTGCCTGTTGTCTGTCCTCTACAAGCTGTTCACTTGAGTCATCCTGAATAGGATTGGCAGAACACTAGATGAAGAACAACCATGTGAGCAAGCCGGGTTCCGCAAAGGATTCAGCACGATCGACCATATCCACATGGTAACCAAGCTCATTGAGGTTTCTCGGGAGGTCAAGATGCTGCTCTGTCTAACGTTCATTGATTTAAAGAAGGCCTTTGATTGTGTTGAGACTGAAGCGGCCATCGAAGCCCTAGCCAAACAGGGCATTCAAACTCAATACATCAGGATCCTCCATGAGCTCTATTATGGATTCACTAAAAGGATCTCACCATTCTACAAAGAAGTGATCGTTGATGTCAAGAGAGGGGTTCGGCAGGGTGATACCATTTCACCGAAACTCTTCAGTGCCACCCTCGAGAACATCATGCGACGACTGGAATGGGAGTGAAGATAGACGGTCGTCAACTACACCACCTCCACTTTGCTGATGACATTGTTCTAATAACACCAAACACTAGCCAAGCAGCACAGATGCTTCGACCATGAGTGTGGAAAGGTCAGACTACAACTGAATCTGACGAAGACAATGTTTATGAGAAACGGTCTCGTTCCTGACATTCCATTTGCTCTCAATGGAATGAACATCTCCAAAAGCAACAGTTATGTGTACCTAGGTCGAGAAGTCAACATGACGAATGAGCTGGCACCTGAGTTGTGCAGGAGGAAGAGAGCGGCTTGGAACGCTTTCAAGAGTGTCAAAGAAATAGCTAAGAGAACGAAAAACCTCCAGCTCCAGGCACATCTCTTCGATTCTACTGTTCTTCCTGCATTAACATATGCCTCAGAGACCTGGGCCCTACGAAAACAGGACGAGTACGCTATTCAGGTCTCCCAAAGAGGAAGAGCTATGCTTGGAGTATCACGCTTCACTCAAATGAAAGAAAGAATGTGGAGTTCCGACCTCCATCAATGATCAAGAATCAGGGATGCTGTCTCCTTTGCCAAGGAAAATCAGATGGGCCAGACACGTAATGCGATTTGGAGATGACTGCTGGACTAGAGCCATTACTGACTGAATTCCATGTGATGTCAAAAGATAGTGTGGCTGCTCACCTACGAGATGGTCAGACTTCTTCATCAAGACCCTGAAATACCGGTTTGAGGCTCTTCATGTTCCTAGAACGAGCAGACACCACTGGGCTACACTAGCATGCGACAGGAAAGAATGGAGACGTTACTGGTGCCTGCTCAAGCAGATGATGAGTACCAGAATGTCTAGTGGTCAAGTGATCAAGTATATGGGAGGGTTCGGGGAGGAGCACATCTGGCACTGCTCAGGGGCTACTCCCGGCTCTGTGCTGGGGTAAGACGTTGCTTCTGTCAGTGCTTGAGCTGCCAGGGATCAAACCTGGGCCTCCTGCATATGAAACATGTGCTCTACTCAGTGGGGGCTCTCTCCAGCCCTAGGAGACAAGTAAAGGTGTCTCCTATAAATGAAAATCAATCTTCTCTAAAAATTACAATGCAGGCGGGGAAAGAGATGAGCAAAACTGCTGTCCGCTACAATGAATGTAAGATCAACTTGCCTAGTAGGCCACACCTATAAATCTTTTCATACAAATCTTGGGACTGGTGATAGGAAAAAAAGAAACGAGTCGACCCAAGTTTGAGCCTCAACATCTTACATGGTCCGCCAGGAGTACTTCCTGGATGCAGAGCCTGGAGTAACCCCTGAGCACTACTGGGGGTGACCCTGAAACTAAAACAAACAAAGCAAACAATCAAGAAAACCATCAACTAATGTAAAAGAGATCTGCTCCATGGAAAAAAAGGAAAAGAATGTTTTTCAGAGCTTAAAGTTGGGGGCTGCATAAAGACAGAAGCTGAGAGAGCACGTTGTGTTCGAATAGCTGCTTTCCCGTCTCCCCGGTTCAAATTTTGATGTATATACCATTATGACAGGTAGCCTAATGTCAACAGAGGAAATTTTATGTTGAAGTAATTATTAATAATGAAGTATTTGTCTTGAACAGCATATCGCAATTCCTAACGTCCTAGTTAAACAAAAATAAATTCAAAAAGGTATTTTAAAATTTGAGATCTTCTGTTTGAGGCAGGTAACATTTAGGTGTCAGGAAACGCAAATTAAGGCATAGAAATTTATAATAAGGGGACCACAAGATATAGTTCAGTGGTAGAGTACTTGCCAAGCATGTGCAAAGTCCTGAGTCAGAACCCTGGCACCACCAGGAATGGTCCCCAGGGTCCCAAGCACCACTGGGTGTGGCCCCTATATAAAAAAGTTGTCATAAGACAATTTTGTTTAATGGACACTTGGTCTGGTTTTTATAGCTCCTACGGCCGACCTGTCCCTACAAGTATGGAATGTACAGGGATGGGCCCTGGGCTTCCACAGCCTGCAAGGGAAGGGCTCCAAAGGCTGCCTACACGGAAGTTGATTCAAAATACCTCTGCAAATTCAGCTTCCTGTACTCACTCTTACTCCTGACAACCTTCAAACAAAACCTGTGGAAATCAAACACAGAAGAAACTCAAAGCAAACAAAAGAAGGCATGTTGAAATACAAGAAAAGAAAACAGACAACGACAAAAGAATAACAAATCCAGAAAAGAAACCTAAAAATATATTTTAGTAACTACCCTAAATGTTAATGGTATAAACCCATTAAAAGACACAAGCTGAAAGAATGGATCAAAAAGCAAACTCCCAGGGCCAAGAAGATAGCCCACCCAGGGACGCCAGATGTGTAAACACACAAAAAAGGACGGGCGAAGGGACAGCAGCAGCCTATCTCTCCCTCTGCCGCGTTCGGTAGTCTCAGGCCGTTTCCCCACTCCAGGGAGGTCGATGGCGATGGTCAGGCGAAGGAAGGAAACGAGGGCCAGGCTGGTTGGTCTTAGCAGCAGTTTATTACATGGAAGAGATGTATGTCGTGGAGGCCCCAGGATCTCTCAAGCACGTGCTCCCTGTTCTCTCAGCTTCTGTCCCCATTCTCCCAGACCTCTCTTGGGTCCTCTCAGCACATCACCCCCGTTCTCTCAGGCACGATAGTTCTAAGGCAGGAGCACATGCTTCCCCTACAAGCGCAGTGGACAGTGTGTCTCTGAGGGGCCTCAAACTCCATCCAGTGAGGGTCTAATGCCCTAATGCCCCCAGAACCTCTGGGCCTGAGTAACAGTAATGCAGTAATATAGGAATGGTGAGAGATTTTAACTCCATTTACAAATATGGACAGATCCGCTATATACAGTACAAAGAAATAACACTCTAAAATAATGAACGAGAATCAATGGGCTAAATATATATATATATATATATATATATATATATATACATATATATATATATAAAATACTTCACGCCCCCCAAAAAAAAAACAGAATTTACTTTTTATCCTCAAGTGCATGCAGTGTGGGTGACCATCCCCCTAACAAAAACCCAAACCCAAGGTCGGGACAGTGTCCTGGGCAGAACAGTGTCAGTCTTAGAATATAAACTTGAGCAAAAATGCGTTCAGAATAGAATAGATTATGGGAGAAGCAAAAAATGAGGCCATGAAAGAAAAGAATAAAAGAGTTTAGGGTTTTCTAGATGTAAAGAGCAACACTGGCAAAAATAGAGAAAACTGTCATCTTTTATACTTTAAAGGTGCCTATTGATTTGCTGTGTGAAATATCCCAGTCTCTGCTCTTAATGTATCCACTGAACCTTTGATGTGCTTACTAACTGTTGTTAAGTCTGTTAACTTAATAATACACCTAGGAAGCAGAGTAGGGGGCTGATATGTACTGAATAAACAGCCTGTGCACTCACTGATGACTGCCCAGGCGATACTAAAGCTCGGGCAAATCGTGTGTGTTTGTTTGTCTGCTTATATGTTTGTTGGTCTCATTCTCTGCAACCACCTCAGACTCCCTGGAGACAGAGTACCAATCTTATTGGCTTTAGACATATAAAACTAGGCTGGAGAGATAGTACAGTGGGTACAGTGTTTGCCTTGCATGCAGCCAACCCGGGTTCAATTCCCTGCATCCTATATAGTTCCCCAAGCACCGCCAGAAGTAATTCCTGAGTACAGAGACAAGAGTAATCCCTGAGCATCACTGGGCATAACCCAAAAAGTCACCAAAAAAAAAAAAATAGACACACAACACTTTTTCAATAGACCATATGCTTAGACACGAAATAAGAAATCAGTAACTTATGGGGAGTCAGATAATATCCATTTATCCTTTTTTTAAAAAAAAACCATATGTTATAAAATTAGAGCCAAATCCCAAAAGAAAATCATGGGATGGGGATGTGGTTCAGTGGTTCCTTGCATGCAAAAGACGTGTTTTCAATCTACAGCACCATACACACAGAGAAAATAATAATAATAATAATAATCAGAAACCTTCAAACATATGGAGATTAGATAATATGCTTCTTAGCAACCACTGGTCAATAAGGAAATTAAAGCAGAAATTTCAAACATGGATATACATGAAGTGAAAACAGAAATTATTAGAACCCATGGGATACAACAGATGTGGAATCAAAGAGGGCTAATAGTGATAAAGACTTTCAGAGAAAAACAAGAAAAATCACAAATGAATTACAGAACCTTAGAGCTAATAAAACTAGAAAAAGAACAGCAAACATAACCAAGAGTAGAATTATGAGTTTTCAAAAAGATAGAATCAAAACATTTAGCCAAGTTTACAAAAGAAGAGAGAAAATTTTAATTAAAAAGTTAGATTTATAAGTCGAAAATTACAACTGATATGAAAATGCAGAAAATCACAAATTCTATTATGAGCAGCTATATTCCAATAAATAACCCAGAAGAAATCATAAGTTTGGGAGCTGGAGCAAGAGCTCAATGGGCAGGGCACTTGCCTTGCATGCAGCTGACCCAGGTTTGATCTCCAGCATTTCATATGGTCCACTGAGTCAGCCAAGAGTGATTCCTGAGTGCACAGTCAGGAGTAAACCCTGAGTATTCCCAGGTGTTTCCCCAAAACTGTAGCACTGTCCTCCCATTGTTCATCGATTTGCTAGAGTGGGCCCAGTAATATCTCCATTGTAAGACTTGTTACTGTTTTTGGCATATTGAATATGTCACCGGTAGCTTGCCAGGCTATGCCATGCGGGCAAGATACTCTCGGTAACTTGCCGGGCTCTCCAAGAGGGGAGGAGGAATTGAACCCCGGTCAGCTGCATGCAAGGCAAACGCCCTACCCACTGTGCTATCGCTCCAGCCTAAAACAAAAGAAATTCATAAATTTGTCAGCCATTGAGGCTAATGGTATGTTCAAAGATGACACGCCACTGGCTGAGCAAGTGAAAACAGAGATAGATAAATGGGACTATCTTAAACTAAGAAGCTTCTGTACCTCCAAAGAAACAGTGACCAAAATACAAAGACAGTCTACAGAATGGGAAAGAATATTCGCCGAATACACATCTGACAAGGGGTTGATATCAAGGATATACAAAATACTGGTTGAACTCCACAAGAAGAAAACATCCAACCCCATCCAAAAATGGGGCAATGAAATGAACAGAAACTTTCTCAAAGAAGAAATCCGAATGGCAAAAAAGCACATGAGAAAATGCTCTACATCATTAATCATCAGGGAGATGCAGATCAAAACCACAATGAGATACCATCTCACACCTCAGAGACTGGCCCACATTCAAAAGAACAAAAGCAACCGTTGCTGGCGCGGATGTGGCGAGAAAGGGACACTCCTTCACTGTTGGTGGGAATGCCGACTGGTTCAGCCCTTTTGGAAAACAGTATGGACGTTCCTCAAAAAATTAGAAATTGAGCTCCCATTTGACCCAGCGATACCACTCCTGGGAATATATCCCAGAGAGGCAAAAATGTGTAGCCGAAGTGACATCTGCACTTGTTTGTTCATTGCAGGACTCTTTACAGTAGCCAGAAACTGGAAGAGACCTGAGTGCCCAAGAACAGATGACTGGTTAAGGAAACTTTGGTACATCTACACAATGGAGTACTATGTAGCTCTTAGAAAAGATGAAGTCATGAACTTTACATACAAGTGGTACAATATGGAAAGTATCATGCTAAGCGAAATGAGTCAGAAAGAGAGGGATAGACATAGAAAGATTGCATTCATCTGGGGGATATAAAGTAACAAAATATGAGATTAATACCCAAGAATAGCTGAGAGCAGCACCAGGAGAATTACTCCATAACTTAGAGGCCAGCCGGGTATTCTAGGGGAAAGGACAATTCAGATAGAAAGGGGAACACCAAGTGGAGGGTGTTTGGAGGATCCTCCCAGGAGGGGAGATGCAGGTTGAAAGTAGACTGGACTGAACATGTTCGTCACTCAATGCCTCTTTTGCTGATCACAACACCCAGAAGGAGAGAGAGAACAAAAGGGAATGCCCTGCCACAGTGGCAGGGGGGGATGGGGGGATGGGAGGATGGGGGGGGAGGGATATTATCCTGGTGGTGGAAAATGGGCACTGGTGGAGGGATGGGTATTTGATCGTGGTATGACCGAGATCCAAGCACAAAAATTTGTAAATCTACAACTGTACCTCATGGTGTTTCACTAATAATAATTTAAAAAAATATATTCACAATAAAACATAAATAAAATTAAAAAAAACCAAAAACATAAATTTGTCAGCCAAAGGATAGTATAGCAGTAGGGCCCACCTCTGGGATGTGCTCAACCTGGTTTGATTCCAGCACCACATAGTCCCCACACACCCATCAGTACTGCCGAATATGCCCTAGAGGCCCCTAAGCACTGATTGGGAGGTAATAATAATAATAATAACAACAATAAAAGAAAATTTAAATTTGACAATATATAAAATTTTAGGTAAAGACGACTTATCAAAACTGAAACATGAAATGGAAATCAACCAGCCACAAGGATGGAGATTGAACAATAAAACAAACAACACCCGCCCACTTCTCCACCGCAAATGCCCTTACCAGTGAGTTCTGCCAAGTCTTTAGGGAAGAACTTAAACCTGTTCTCCTTGGAGTTGTATGTTTTATGAAGTCAATGTTACCCAGAAACTAAAACCAGACAAAGACATCATACCCAAAACAGAAAACTACAGTTTAATATCCTTGAAGAACCTAGATAGAGCAACTGTTAAGAAAACACTGCATACTGAATTCAACAACCCATCAGACTCCCTGTAGACAGAGTACCGATCTTACTGGCTTTAGACATCTAAAACTAGGCTGGAGAGATAGTACAGTGGGTACAGTGTTTGCCTTGCATGCAGCCAACCCGGGCTCAATTCCCGGCATCCTATACAGTTCCCCAAGCACCGCCAGAAGTAATTCCTGAGTACAGAGACAGGAGTAATCCCTGAGCATTACTGGGCATAACCCAAAAAGTCACACACACACAAAAAAATAGACACACAGAACTTTTTCAATAGACCATATGCTTAGACACGAAATAAGAAATCAGTAACTTATGGGGAGTCAGATAATATCCATTTATCCTTTTTTTTTTAAACCATATGTTATAAAATTAGAGCCCAAATCCCAAAAGAAAATCAGGGGATTGGGATGTGGTTCAGTGGTTCCTTGCATGCAAAAGACGTGTTCATATATCATGACCAAGTGCAGTTTATTTCAGGCATGCAAGGATGATTCAACATAGAACAATCAAAGTTATACACTCTATCAATAAAATAAATGGCAAACAAAATCCTACGGCAACATCAGTAGATAAGTAAAAAAACATGACAATTCATCAAAATCACTCTTCAAGATAAAAACTCTCACTGGCCACCATTGTGGCTTAAATGACAGAACATTATGTGAGGCACTGGATTCTGTCCCTCGCATGTAATGGCCCTGTAGTCCTTGAGCACTGCCAGATGAGTTTTTAAACACATCTCCAACCCCGGACTGCAGATGTGGCCCCCAAATGATAAAGATGCCAACAGAAGGTCAAAGAAAACTCAATAAAATAGGAATAGTAAGAATTTAGTGGAGCCAGGAGAGGTAGCTGGGCTTGCATTCTGAAGACCCCAAGTTTGAGTTCTAACATCTCACACTAAAGAGTGGCCCTGGTAGCCCATAGCACCACTGGGCCCAAGCACTGAACAATCCCAGCCCATACAGCCAGGGGAAGTATTACCGGGAGTGACCCCCACGTCCCTTATGTACTGGGGAGGCCCCCTTAAAAAGAGAAACAGATTTCAGCATAACTTATTACATAAAGGTAAAGAGGTAAAGGCCCTCCTGTTGTTCATTTGCTCGAGTGGGCCCAGTAACGTCTCCATTGGAGATTTTGTTGTTACTGTGTTTGGCATATCGAATACATCACGGGTGGCTTGCCAGGCTCTGCCGTGTGGGCGAGATCCTCTCAGTAGCTTGCCGGGCTCTCCAAGAGGGGCGGAGGAATTGAACTCGGGTCGGCCATGTTGGCTGCGTGCAAGGCAAACGCCCTACTGCTGTGCTATCGCTCCAGCCCAAGTTATTACATATATAAATATATATAATACATGCATATATGTATATTATATAGAGCATAAGGTCATAAAATCAAAACTTACAACAAATGTAAAACCCAACAGGAAGCTAAAGTTTTTTCTTAAATATCAGGAAGAATATAAGGCCTGTCCAGGATCATCACTTCTATTCGATTCTGTATTAGTGGTGTCAGCCAAAACAATTAGACAAGAAGGAAAAAAATCCAGATTGGAAGTGAAGTGAAACTACCCTTATTTGCGAAAGATATGCTAAAATACAAATAGAAAGTGACAGAGTTCTCTGAAAAACTATTAGAAAAGATTAGTACACCAAAGTGATTGGTTACAAAATCAATATAAAGATTGTTCTATATACTAATAATGAATGAAAAGAAAGTAGAAAAGTAGTTCCATTCAAAATGGCATTAAAGTCAGAAAGAGCGGGATAGACACAGAAAGATTGCATTCATCTGGGGAACATAAAGCAACAAAACGGGAGACTAACACCCAGGAAGGGCTCAGATTAGTACCAGGAATTTAGCTCCATGACTTGAAGGCCAGCCACATGTGCTAGGTGAGAAGGAAGCTCAGATAGAGAAGAGAGCACCAAATAAAGGGTGTTGTGAAGACCCTCCCAGGGTGGGAGAGACATGCTAAAAGTGGTCTATAGACCAAACATGATTGCCACTCAATGCCTCTCTGGCAAAACACAGTACCCAAAAGAAGAGAGAGAGAACAGGGAGGAATGCCCTGCCACAGCGGCAGGGTGGGACGGGGGGGTGGGGGGGAGGATGGGGGGTGGGAGGGGTGCTAGGACCCGTGGTGGGGGAGGATGGGCACTGGTGGAGGGATGGGTACTTGATCATTGTATAACTGAAACCCAAGCACAAAAATTTATTAGTCTATAAAAAAAATGGCATTAAAAAAAAAATAACAAGGTCAAATACCGAGGAATGAATTTAATGAAGGAGGTGAAAGATTTGTCTAACAAACTTGGGCTGGAGAGATAATAGGTAAGGCCCTAGCCTTGCAGGCAATAGACTCAGATTTGATCCCAGGGACCACGTATGGTCCTCAGTGCCCACCAGATGTGATTCTTGAGTACATCATTGGGTGTGGCCCAAGAACAGAAAAGCAACATACAAAAAAAAAACTATTAAAAGGCATAGAACGGGCGAAAGTGATAGTTCAGCAGATAAGGCATTTGCCTTGCATGAGGTCAAATCCAGATTGGATCCCAGCCACCCCCAGGAGTAATTTCTGAGCACAGAGTGATCTCTGAGCACAGAGCTGGGAGAAAGCCCTGAGAACCACAAGGTATGGTCCAAAAAACTGTCACTGTCACCGTCACTGTCCTCCTGTTGTTCATCGATTTGCTCGAGCGGGCCCAGTAACATTGTGAGACTTGTTACTGTGTTTGGCATATCGAATATGTCTCATAATCTGAAGGTCCAAAAAAACAAAACAAAAAAATAAAATTTAATAAATATAAGACATAAAATAAAATGTTAAGAGAGGGAAAGACATTTCAAGTTCCTAGATGGGGAGAAGTAATAAGGTTAAAATGTACATTTTATCAAAAGCAATATGCAGATTTAATGCAGCACAAATCAAAATTTCAATTACGTGTTTTAAGGAAACAGCACAATAACTACTAAGGTGTATATATATGGAATCATAAAGGAACTCAAGTGACTATGGAAATCCTGAGAAAGAAAAAGAAAAATGAGAATGAGTCCACATGTTATCTCACTCCAAACTATCATGTTACCTCACTTGAAATTACACTATAGAGTAACAAAATTCAAACTGTGCAATACTGAAATAAGAGACACAGATATCAGTGGAATAAAACTGAAATCCCCGAAATAAACCCGCATACTTATCAGTGTTTATAATGATCTAAGGCTACTCACTGGGGAAGTAAGTTTTTATAACTAAGTTATAGGGACCTCCTGCACAGTCATTGCTTAAAGATAAAGCTGGGCTAGTATCTAACCCCATATACGAAAATAAACCCAAGATAAAGACCTCAATTACAATTTTTAACAAAAAAAGTACACAGAAGACCGCATAGGCAAAATATTTCAGGAAATTCACATCAGAGATATTTAGGGGCAGCAAAAGAAATGAAAAATAAACAATTGGGACTTCATTAAATCGAAAAGCTTTTGAACAGAAAAACAAGATATAAAGAGAATGCAGAGCCAGCTAATTGAATGGGGACAAGATACCTGTTTTGCATTCATCAGGTGACAGAAAAAATATCCAACAATAACAAATAAACCTATTTAAAAAATAAATAAATAAACAGACATTCACTCCAAAGAGGATACACAGAAAGTGTATAAAAAAATACGACCACTGATCACCAAACAAAGCAACTTAAGACCACCATGCGGCTTATTACATCAAGAGGCAATAACACCAAATGAAGGAAATAAAGAAAAAAGGGACTCTTCAACCTGTTGGTGGGAATATAAATCAATGCAACCGTTCTGGACCTTTATTAGGATGCCAAGTATAGGGGTTAGAGAGATGTTACAGAGCTTAAGGCGCTATGCCTTGAGAACAGTCAATTCAGGTTTGAGCCTCAGCCTCTGCTACGGTCCCCCAGCACTGCCAGGAGTGATACCTGAGCACAGGGCCATAGTAAGCCCTGAGTACTGCTGGGTACAATGCAAATACCATGGAAGAAAAAAAAATTTAAAAAAAGCTATGTATGTTCCAGAAACACCACTTTTGAGTGAAAAAAAAAAACTCACATAAAACACAAAAAGTTATATTCACCTCAATATTTATTATTATTTACAATAGCCAAAATATGCCACCAACAAGTGCTATTCAGTAGACAACTGGATAAAAAAAATGTGGTACATGTGTACAATGGACTATTATTCTGCTATAAAAAAAGATGAAATTTTCATGTTCACAATAAAATGTAAGTAACTTGAGGAAATTATATGAAGCCAAAAGTAAAAAGAAAAAAGGCAAGTACTGGATAATTTATTATACATGCAGAATAATATTGATGAACATAAAATATCATATATAAAATTGATGGACAGAGAAAACAAAATACAGAAATCAGGGCTGCAGTACAAGTACATTCGTATAGTACATGTCTCACATGTATGTGGTCCCTGTATTCAATCCTGGCACCAAGAAAGAACAAGAAAAGTAAAAGACAAACCTGTGGATATTGATAACAAAACTAAGGTTATCTGAGGGGTCAGCATAAAGAAAATAAAGTATTGAGACGTGGATATTGAAATGTATTTAGTTTGAAGTGATTGCTGATAGAAAGGGAATAAGAGGGCCAAATGGGGGAAAAAAAAAAAAAGATGAAAATGCCAAGTCCACAAAAGAAAGTAAAGCCATTTACACATCACTATTCAGATCACAGATTATCATTGATTAAACTGGAATATAGGAATGGGAAATTGCTCAAAGAAGCAATGTGCATGTTTTTGTAGGTGGGAGAATTAAGCTTCGTCCTCAGCACAGCATGATCCTCCCACCCCCCACCCCAAGCACTCCGGGAAACCCACTCACCCAACCATGCACAGGGAACAGCCCCAAAACAAACAACAAAAACAAAAATTTTACATGGGGATATAAAAATATAACATTGCTTTGAATTTTGTGACTGAATAACGATGGATAATTAATAATCTTTTCATTTAAAATATTTTTTCTGCCGATAAATATTGATGCACAAACGTGATTAAAATCTGAAGTCTGCAATGCTTCAATTGGTTTTATTTCTCTGATTCAACTCCTACATCAAAGTTTACACTGCTCATTTGCCACATTTCAGATTTTCACCCTTCCTCAGAATTACCTGGAGGAACTCTTGCTAGTACAGTCTTTGGACACTTAATAAAGTTTTATCCCTTTGACTGCCTATAACTCAAGGCTGTTTCTGAGTAGGTGCCTCAAAAAGATACCCTTTCCTATTTGATTAAAAAAGTATCCAATTTGGGGCTGGAGAGATAGCACAGCGGGTAGGGCGTTTGCCTTGCACGCGGCCAGGCCGAGTTCGATTCCCAGCATCCCATATGGTCCCCTGAGCACCGCCAGGAAGTAACTCCTGAGTGCACAGCCAGGAGTAACCCCTGTGCATCGCCAGGTGTGACCCAAAAAGAAAAAAAAAATTAGCCAATTTGGATTAGAGATGCCTTGGCTTAGTCATCCCAAGTATGTCTGGTCTTTGATTGAGATCTCTGGAGCCTTTTCAGGATAGGGGTGGGAAGACCCAACACCCCACCCACACATGACTTTTCTGGCATACAAATGGCCCAGCTCCACAACTAATCTCAGAGATGCCAAGCTGGCGAGTCATCCCAGATCCACAGCTCCTATATAAACAGCCACATGACATCTCCAAATTTCATAGGCTGTCCTACTGATAGCCCAGGAGGAGCAAAGTAAATTAGAGGGGAAAGTTACATTGAAGCCCACTAAGCTCAAGGAGTGAAAACAGTAACACAGAAGACTCAGCTCTCACCAAACAGCTCTGTATATCCTCAGACAGTGATCTTAGTAACACTATTGTGAGATATCTGTCGTAATAAGCAATATAAAGTTAATTCAAGCCTGCTAAGGGGGCAGGATTGAGGGGGTTGGATGGGTAACTGGAAACATTGGTGTTGAAACACTGAATGCCTGAAACAACTGCATTATGAACAACTTGGCTGGAGCAATAGCACAGCGGGTGGGGCATTTGCCTTGCACGCGGCCGACCCGGGTTCGATTCCTAGCATCCTAAATGGTCCCTCGAGCACCACCAGGAGTAACTCCTGAGTGTAGAACCAGGAGTAACCCCTGTGCATTGCTGGGTCTCACCCAAAAAGAAAAAAAAAACAAGTAAATAAAAATAAAGTTTCAAACATTAAAAAAATAACCAATTTGGGAGTTTCACACCTACCACACACAAAACATAAAAAGCTAGTTTAAAAATAAATTACTGGGACCAAGATATAATACTGGGGTTAAAGTGCTTGCCTTCCATGAAGCCAACCCCAGCTCAATCCACAGCACCTCTGGCACCAGTGGGACTGGCCCCAGAGCACAGGGCCAGGGGTATCCCCCAAACACCACCAGATGTGACTCCCAAACCCTAAATCAATAATAAACTATTTTTTAATAATTATATTTATTGAATTACCATGAGAGCAGTTACAAAGCTTTCGGGTTCAAGTCTCGGTTATACAATGAAACACCCGTACCTTCACCAGTGCCCATTCTCCGCCCCCCAAAATCCCAGTATACCCCCATCCCACACCCTCCCCCTACCTGTGGGGCAGATGATTTCTACGTTACTCTCTCTCTACTTTGATTACATTCAATATTTCAACACCAGACCCAACACTCAGATCTGCCAGAAAAGCAACGGTAGACAATTTGTTTTCTATTGCTGGTTATGAATAACATATGATGTCGTGTGGCCGCAGTAGTGGCTGAGCAATTTTGGAATTCTGAAATTTTAACAATTAAATGTGAAGGAATTTCTGCCAAAATCTGCTGGGTTCCGAGATTTGTTCCTGAGTCTCTTGGATCATGGGCATTAAGCAGCTTGATCAGGAGCCAGAGAGGCCATTCGTGGGCGGCAACTCGGGGTCTTGTTGGGGTGGGGAGGAAAGGGCCAGCTCCACCCCCATCCATGAGGCCCCGCATGTCTCGTCACTGTGGGCCCAAACCTGACCGTCCAGTGGCCTCTGGAGGATGGCTGCCACTGAGCTGCCAGGGGATGTAGGCCAAGGCATGAAAACCTATTCCCACCCGGAGTGGCCCAGCTCTGATAACACGCTACAGGGACCAGACGCATTTCCGCCAAAAGCCACTGGGTTCCGAGATTTGTTCCTGAGTCTCTGGGATCATGGCCATTAAGCAGCTTGATCAGGAGCCAGACAGGCCTTTTGTGGGTGGTGACTCGGGGTCTCGTTGGGTTGGGGAGGAAAGGGCTGGCTCCACCCCCATCCCGTGAGGCCTGGCGTGTCTCATCACTGCGGGTCCAATCCTGACTGTCCAATGGCCTCTGGAAGATGGCAGACACCAAGCTGCTAAGAGAGAGCAGGCAGAGGGCCAACAACCTTTCCCCCCTGGGGTGGCTCGGTGCCAGTTAACCCACTGCGGGGACAGGACACTTCTCTGGCAAAAGCCGCCTGGTTCTGAGATTTGTCTCTGAGTCTCTGGGATCATGGCCGTTGAGCAGTTCGATTAGGAACTAGAGAGGCCTTGCCTCCAATTATATAGCTGAGCCAGAGGTGATTCGTGGGTGTGTCTCCCTCATATCTAACTTTTGGCCGTTTACTTTCTTGGCAAACTTTGCCCCAAGTTGTTGGGGTCTGGCCAAACGCACAGCAGCAATTTTGGGATATCTGGAAGTCTGAAAGTGCCATCAGGCTGCTGATACACAGGTAGTACAGATTAGATTGACCTGCTGGCTAATAAACTATTTTTTAAAAGCTTTTTACAGTTACAAAAACAGAAAAGAAAATTTAAAGGGAAACAGGAAAGGTTAAAACCAACTTTAATTTTAAGGACAATAACCAGAATTCTAAAAGATGAAATACACTAACCTGAGCAATGAAATTGTATTACAGTAAAAATCATTTATAATTCTACTAAAACTATGTTGTGTGTGTGTTGGTTGGGGGTGGGGGGTAGTACTCCCAAGTAATTCTCAGGGCATACAGGTAGTCTATTCTGTGCAAGTCTGACCATTCAATGTGTAGGCCTGATGGTGCAGTGCTACTCAGGTCCAGGGTACTGAGGGTCACTCCTAGAGGTGCCTAAAGGGGAAGGAAAGGGAATGCAGGAGGCATGTGGTGCCAGAGACTGAACACAGGGACTCAGCGTGCAAGGCATGCTCTCAAGGCCCCATTTCAATTCTCCTTTAAAATCTCCTTTAAGGGGCTAGAGTGATAGCACAGCAGGTAGGGCATCTACCTTGCACATGCCCGACCCGGGTTCGATCCCCAGCATCCCATGTGGTCCCCTGAGCACCGCCAGGAGTAATTCCTGGACACAGAGCCAGGAGTGGCCCCTGTGCATTGCCGGGTGTGACCCAAAAAGCAAATAGAATCTCCTTTAAAAGTCTCTTCAGGGGCTGGAGCAATAGCACAGCAGGGAAAGCGTTTGCCTTGCACGTGGCCAACCCGGGTTCAATTCCCAGCATCCCATATGGCCCCCTGAGCACTACCAAGGGTGATTTCTGAGTGCAGAGCCAGGAGTAACCTCTGTGCATCGCTGGGTGTGACCCAAAAAGAAAAAAAAAAGTCTATTCATGACCCACATCAGCCACACCTTCATTTTGAATGAGCTGGAAATTTGTTTAGGCAACTATCAAGTACAAAAGGTCTGAGCAGTCTGGAAATAACAGTTCCCATATATATATATATATGCCAAGAGAAAGGGTTGTAGAGAATTAGCCGAGGGCCCGCCAAGATTGCTTTTAGCATTGTTATATAATAAAACTTTTCTTTAAAAAAATCTTGATAGAAAAATAAAACGAGGAGGATGACAAAGAGTGATTCTCGTGAGCAGGGTGGTCTGTCGTTCCTCAGGATTCATGACTGTTCACCTGCTGTATTTCCTTGTGACATCAGATGATGTTAATACAGATGATGTATTACTTAATACCTTAGCTATTAAGTAATCATGGGTTATAAAACATAACAGCCTCATGAAATGATAGCTGGGGAGTAGACCGGAATGTACTTTATTTATAGAAATTCCACACTACACAATTTACTTGAAGTGTTCAGATGATGCCAGATATAAATGTATAATCCCAACGGTACTTATTACACTGAAGAATAATGAAGAACGTGGATGACCAAAAATAGAAAAGCTTTTAAACCAGATGAAATTAAATACCAATTTTAAGACTATTTCACAATGTGTGAACGTGCCCACAAAAGTGGGGGAAAGGTGTACAGGAAGTCATTTAGAACAGAACAATTCTGCAACGACATTTAAAAGCAAAAAGGAAAAGAGGAATGAGGGGAAGAGCACATTAGGAGAAGCACCGTGGCCCAAGAGACAGTACAGTAGGAAGAGGCACTTGGCTTGCATGTGGTGGGTGTGGACTTGATCCCAGGTACCATATATGGTCTCCTGAGCACGGCCAGGAGTGATCCCTCGGCACCGGACACTTAGCAGGGACTAAGCCCTGAGCACTGCTGGATGTGCCTCCCCTCAAAAACCAAAACAAAACAAAATTCATCAGCACAGTTCCTGAACAAAATGCTCAGCTGGTTGGGATCTGCAGGCCACACAACCGACCAAGTGCATGACCCCTGATTATCTCAGAACGAACCGCAGAGGGAAAAATAAATAAATATAATTCGGGCTTAAGGTGCTTGCCTAGCATTTCTGTCACCACTTAAAAGCCCTGAGCACAGAGCCAGCTGTAAGCCCTGAGCACAGCTGGGGGTGACCCCACACAAAACAAAAGCAGAATAAACAAAGAACTTTGTTTCCTACTTTTAAAGCTTCCTTAATTAGCTTTATATTTCGGTCTTAATCTGCTTTCTCAAATTAATGTATCCTTAGCTCTATGCTGAAGCTGTCTACTAAGCAAAAAATAAAACCTTTCTTTTTTTTTTTTTTAGATAAAATTTCCATAAAAATTCTTTACTCCATTCCACTTTGGAAAACCTTACCTCAACAGGACGCAGGATTACTGACTTTTTATTGTCACCTAACTACTTCAATATGTTGTGTCAAGAACAAAATAGTCCAGCCATTTAACTCTTTGGAAAACTTTGCCTTTAAAATATTTTTATGATTTTTTTAAAGATCAAATTTAGAAAGGAAAAATTAAAAGTAGTAACTCCCAAGACTAAGTGCTGAATCAAATAACTCCAAGAGACAAAAACACTGAAGTGATTGATTCTTCCTTCCATTTAAATGTTAACTGTAATGAACAGTTACAACCAAAACCCACCCAGAAATAACCTCCCAGTCCAGCAGGAGATGTAGCTTAGTGATAGAGGACAGGCCTTTAATTCAACACCCCCTGTTAAAAAACAAACAAACAAACCTTCATTTCCATCAACAGGGGTTGCTTAAGTAAATAAGAGTAGATTCAGCAAATAGATAATCATACAAATCTTAAGAGAGTGAACGGGAATTTCCATATTTTCATGTGACAAATCATGATTATACACACATATAAAGATATATGTGACATAAAGTGAAAATGCATAAGCACAAAAGACATAGTATGAAATTCCTTTATATAATATTAGGAATATGCAGACATTTGCATATAAATACTCCCTTCAAAGGGAAACACAAGACACTGTTCCCTTTGCAGAATGAGACTGAAGTGGAGAGATAGTGGTTGTCATTTTCTGTACTTTTCTCTTGTCTTGTCTCCATCTAATTTTTTACTCCTGGGCAAGCATCACTTTTATAATTTTCAAAAGAAGCTTCAGAATGGGTTGTCTTTAGAAACGAGAGGTGAACAACACTTCTGAGGTTAGAAATCATTTTGTCCCGTTGACTTTCAAAAAACATAGATCTCGCTTAACATATAATTTGCTTAACACAAACTTCCCTCGCTAGAAAGTGAGGTTTGTTCACTAGCTTTTGTGCTGAGTCCGTAGAAATTTTTTTTTAGGACTGAGAAACAAAACAATCTTTCAGATGACCATGCACAAGAATTGCTTTCATGTTTTAAGCAATCTCGGGGGGGGGGGGGGGGGAGCAAAGATCTAAGCCAAAATTTTCTAGCTGCATATTGGGCTTTCTGAGTATGGGGGGGAAAGGTCAGAGCCAGAAAAAAAAAATCAGAGTTTAAACAGCACCCCCACCACCACCACCAAAAAAAAAGGGAAAAAAATGAAAAAAAAAGAAAGATCGAGCACGCCTTGGCAGGTCCAACGTCAGCGTTCCAGGGGAAAGGGCAGGCGGGGAAGTCGCGGCTGGATGGACCCTCGGGCAGCGCTCCCGGGGGGCGGAACTCGCCCCCCGAAGCCGGAGCGGCCTTGGATCTCTGAACTTCGAACCTGGCCCCGACCCCGGCCTCTCCCCGGGTCCTCCCGCCCGCCGCGGCCCGCGGAGGCCGAAGGTCGCGGGGCGCAGCCGCTCGGGAGTCCGGGCGGCGGTTGGGGGATGCTGCGCCGCACCCCGGGCCCGCGTCCCGCGCCGGCCGCCCCGGGGAGGGGAGAGGAGGAGGGAGGGCGACCCCCGGCTCCCACCTGTGCCCCGCAGCATGTTGTCCCGCAGCAGGTCCCCGCTGGAGAGGTGCTTCAGCGCGAAGTGCTGGGTGATGCGCGACGACACGGTGCCCTTGCCCGAGCCGGGCGCCCCCATGATCACGGCGCGCAGCAGCCGCGCCGGCGCCCCCATCGCCGCTGCGGGCACCGGGGGCTCGGGCCTGGGCACCCCGCGCTCGGCGGCCTCGCGGTGGCCCGGCGGCAGCGCGACACACGCGCGCACACACACAGACGCACGGACACGCACTGACACCCGCGCGCGCGCGCCCGGGCGCTCCCGGAAGTCGGCGACGGTCCCCGCGCCCGCCCCGCCCGCGCCCGGCTGCCCGCGGCGCCGCCCCTCGGCGACCTGGGCCCGGCCCGGCCCTGCCCGCGCCGCCCGCCCGCCCGCCCGCCCGGCCCGTCCGCCGCCCGCGCGCCCTCGGCCACCCGGCGCCCGCGCAGCCGCGGCCAGCCCCGCGCGCGCCTGGGCCGCGGGCCAGCATCCCCCGCGCCCCCCGAGGACGCCCCCCGCTCTCCTCGGCCGCCCTGCACGACTCCCTCCGTCTCTGCCCGCTCCTGCCCCAGCTGGGTGCATGCACCGCGCCCGGCGCTCGGCACGCCTGGCCACCCCCGGCGGCCCCGCCTCGGCCCCAGACCGCCGGGAACAAACGCAGTTTCCCACCCTGGAGCTCCCGCTGGCCACCCCTGGCCTCCGCGCCCCCGCCAGGCCTTGTCCAGCCCGGCAGAAGTGACCCCTTCCCGCGGCCCGCTCCAGGCCGGAGAGCAAGTCCCGCGATTGCCCGCACCGACCCGCCTGCTCCACTCTTAGCTGGAGCCTCCCCCGGGTCCCCAAAGCCCCTCCGCTTCCCCACACTCCCGCCGGCTCTGTCCTCCCCTTCTCTGCCTTCTCTCCTCCCTCTCGTCGCAGTGGGAGACGACCGCTCCCAAAGTTCCCTGAGATGCTTCCAGTCTTACCTCTCCTCGAGGGGGGTCTCGCTGCACCCTCCGCCCCCCTGTCCCGGCCCACGAAGTTACGCTTCGGAGTAGCTGTTTTGTGTGAAAGTTCTGGCATCTCCTCAAAGTTCCCTCAGTTGCCTTCAGAAAGACCCTAATTCTATTAAGCACGGACTCACAGCCTGTTCTGTGCAAAGAATTTACCTAATGGGACTCCTGGGGAAAACGTGGTGAACAATTTTTTTTTCAATTAGTGTGGATTATATGGTTACATAGTGTCCGTGGTTTCAGTTTGATGTACATAGTATCTGCACTTTCACCACCACCAAATTGTCCGCCCCTGTCCTGTGTCAAGTCCTGTCATTTCCATTCCTTTCCATTTCTTCCCTCCACTACTTGGGAATCTGTTTTATAATCCAAGAAGACAAAATTTGTTTCTTGGACTTAAAGTCTAAGGGAAGAGATAAAGTACAACAAGAAAATAAGTTATGAAAAAAAACTTTTGGGATAGTGCTATGAGCAAAATTAAACGTGTGAAGATATGGAGGGAGGCTGTGTTTCAGATAGAGGCATTGCTTACTTTGAAGAAATGTGATTTGCAGCTGTTAGGAGAGATGAAGTCATGAAACTTGCTTATAAGTGGATAGACAGTCATGCTAAGTGAAATGAGTCAGAAAGAGAGGGATAGATAGAGAAGGACTGCACTCATTTTTGGAGTATAAAGTAACATAAGACAAGACCGACACCCAAGGACAGTAGATACAAGGGTCAAGAAGATTACTCTGTAGTTGGAAGCCTGCCTCATATTGGGGGGTTGGGGGTGGCGGTGGGGGAAAGGCAGCTGAAATAGAGAAGGGATCACGAAGGAAATGAGGGTTGGAGGAATTGGTCTAGATGAGAGATGTGTGCCGGAAGTAGATAAAGGAGTAAGTATGATAATCTCTCATTATCTGCATTGCAAACCATAATGCCCCAAAGTAGAGAGAGAGTGTGGGAATATTGTCTGCCATGGAGGCAGGGGGAGAGTGGTAAAGGGGGGCTATCCTGAGGAGATTGGTGGTGGGGAATGTGCCTGGTGGAGGGATGGGTGTTTGATCATTGTGTGATTGTAACTCAAGCATGAAAGCTTGTAATTATATTGCACAGTGATTCAATAAAATTAAAAAAAAAAAAGAAAGAAAGAAGCGTGATTTGCACTGAGCATGAGTGAGGAGATGGAGGGAGAAATGCCCAAGTAAGGGGGAAAGATTCTAAAATGGAGGGCTTGGCATGTTCAAGGACTAGAAACAAGCCAAACATTTGAATACCCGTTTCATCTGTAAAATGGTCTTGAAAGATAATATGAGTAGGTATAAAATACAATGCCAATTACAGAGTATGAGTTCAATAAAGGCTATCATTTATTATCATTTCTTTGTGCTAGAGCATTAAACTACTGCAGAAAGAAGCTCTGTAAAAATGAACACAATGCTCGTCATATTCCTCAGAGATCCCTAAGTGAGTGCTTCCAAATTGTTTTGGATTTCAAAGACAGAAACTATTTCGGAGATGAATGGTGCAGGAAAACATCATTGCTCTCTGGTGAATCTGAGCTGGGAGGATGGAAGAGAATAGCACAATACTTAGAAGTACACTTAATAGCTCCTACGTATCCATGACTTAAGTGGAAAAAAATTACACATTTCATTCATGTAGTTAGAAAAGGTCCTTAAAAATAACCCAAAGAAAGCAACAACAACAACAACAAAGGGTGAAATAAAGCAAAACTCAAATGAAAGGATTAAAAAATCTAAGAAGCAAAAGTATCAAAAGAATGAAAAAGTCTGGACAAGTATGAGTTACGAAATACTAGAAAACCCGAAGGTGTGGAGGAAGTACTTCTAATCTCCAAAACTAGGACACTTGAGGTTTTGGCTACAGAACTGAAAGAAAAATTTAAGGGAAATGTGGCTTTTAAAATATTGTTTAGATAAACAAACAGCTGAGAAAGCAACCTGCTTTTGGAAACAAAAAGTGTTGTGATCACATTAAAAACAAACAAACAAACAAAAAAAAACACCACCAACTGTAGCTTTGCTAAAGTTTGTTGATTACTGATGACTAAGGAACTGCCAAACGGGGAAATCTCCTGGCAACCAGGTCTAACACAGTCATTTCACCATACACAGGAATTTGTATGGTTAGTTCTATACTAGGAATCCAACTTGCTCCAGTGGTAAAGACTCAGAGTCTAGGGCTGGAGCAATAGTAACAGCAGATGGGGGTGCTTGCTTTGCGCGCTGCTGATCCCCGTTCTATCCCTGGCTCCCCAGCTGATCTCCTGAACCCTGCCAGGAGTTATCCCTGAGCACAGAGGCAGGAGTAAGCCCTGAGCACAGCTGTGTCTCTTTCCCTCAAAAAAAAAAAGTTAAATTTAATACATGGTGAAGTGTAAACAAGATTTCATTTATATGTGACTCAAAGCAAGACAAAGCTCACTGATAAAAGATAGCCAAGGGGACTGGGGTTGGGGTGAGTGAAAAGGATGACTGTGTTCAAGATGTATAAATTTCCAATTGTAAAGTAAGCTATGGGAATATAGTGTACAATATGGATTTACAATGATAATGTTGCAAATTTCAAAAATTGCTAAGATTCCGTAGAAATAGACTTGCTGTGATCATTTCACAAGTACAGATGTCAAACCATGATACTGTGCACCTGAGATTAATATGTTGTATGTCAATTATGCTTCAAGTTTAAAAACAGAGTGATGAGAGATTTAAGAAGTGTGTGAAGCTCACCCTCTAGGAATCTTGAAGAAGTCAGAATGTGAAGAAGCCCAGAGCACTGCTGGGTGTGACCCCCAAACAAACAAACAAACAAACAAATTCAGAGGCAATAAATAAATTTGGATTATATAAAACAAGTGTGTGTGTGTGTGTGTGTGTGTGTGTGTGTGTGTGGTGGTGCCTAGAATTGGCCATATGGGATGTCAGGGATCAAAGTGGGTTGGCCACATGTATTTAACACTGCACTATCTCTCTGGGCCCTAAAATAAAATTTTTGCATTAACAAACACATCATAAGCAAAGACAAATTACGAACTTGGAAAAATACTTCTAACCTACGCTGCAGACAAAGGATCAGTGTGACTTGCTGGGAGGAGGAGCCTCATCCATAAACATTTGCCAGTTCCCATAGTGTAACTACTCACACAATAGCAGATTTTAATATGCCAAGATGACATCAACTGTACCAATGTGTTATCAACTGACTCACAAGAGTCATGAAAAGTTAGCGACCGGTGCTTGTAAGCTCCTGACAGTCGGTTCCAACATATTACTGTAAGTATCTTTATAAAGGCTTAAAGAAAGAAAAGGAAAACCATCCCATGGAAGAGAGGCAAGGATAAACACATAGTCTGCTCTAAAGAATTTAAAACAAAGGGCACTTAAGTAATATTAAATATATTACAACATGTATAATAAAGCATCTTCTGTAGATAGACACTGTTGTCTTTTGTTTGACACCCATCACTTACTCCGAGCAAGGAGACCAGGATCCTCCCTGCTGCGCCAGAAGGCATCATTTAGTGCCAGGTATTGAGTCCATGGCTCCCACGTGCTAAACATTCTCCAGTCTTTTGAGTTATCTCCCAGGTCTCAAATGCTGTTTTTTAAACTATAAAATTAGTAACTTTCTCAAACTTTGACAATGTGATGTATGGCAAGGTAGTAAGGAGACTGGTACTCATTTTACAGGTGGGAATGCGTAATGATACAATCCATGGGAAGGGAAAACTGACAGTGTATACACTGTATAGCAAAATTTCAAGTACATTTACTTGTCAATGTAGAAATCCTTTTATTAAGGTGAAAAATATATTGTGTGGTGCCTAGAATTGGCCATATGGGATGCCGGGGATCAAAGTAGGGTTGGCCACAGGTAGTTAACACTCTCTGGGCCCTAAAATAAAATTTTTGCATTAACAAACACATCATAGGCTAAGACAAACTTGAAAAAAATCCCATGTCTACATATCAAGTCTACATGGCAAGATATAAAAAGCCATATACAATGCAAGGTTATTCAATAAGCCTTATTTGTAATTGCAAAAATGGGGGAACCAAGTTTAATGCTCATCCGTTACAGAATGGTTTAATGAACGAGGATCCATTTGCACATTGGGATACTACAGAGCTATTCAAAAAAGTGTGAAATATCTTTATATACTGCTATGACACGATCACATGGGAATAAAACAAATGGAAGTGACAATGATCAAAAAGTGTTAGTACTCTACCACGCACTAAGGGGAGGTACATATAAGTGTATGTTTAAAAGGGTAAAATAAAAACAAAGTTAAAAACAAATTAGGCCTGAGAGATAAGATAATGTAGCAGTTAAAATGTTTGCCTTGCACCGACCAGCCCAGGTTCTATGCACAGCATCTTGTACCATCCCTGAACCCTGCTACAAGTGGTTCCTGAGCAGAGTCAGGAGTAAGCTCTGGCCACTGAAGAACCACGGGGGGGGGGGTGGGGGGGGTGGGGGGGGGTGATAGTGATAGTGAAAGCACATTAAAACAAACAAGCCAATTTGTAGAAGGAGGAAGGGATAAGGCGGAAAGATGGATGTCAGAATTCTCTAATACTTTGGCTTTATTTGATAATAGAAAAGGATTTATTTCCCACTTCTTTATTTCTGTGGTTTTTGTTGTTGTTGTTGCTGTTGTTTTAACACACCCAGAGGTGCCAGGGCCTGCTCCTGGCTCTGCTCTCAGGGATCGCTCCGGATAGGGCTGGAGGAGCCTATGTGGTGGTAAGGATTGAACCTCGGTCGACCACATGTAAGGCAAGTGCCCTGTCCTCAGTACTATTGCTCCAGCTCTGAGCAGGATTTAATTTTAAAAATCATTTTTTCAAAATCAAGTTAAGACAAGAGAAAATAAATTATCTGACTCCTGCAACTGCCTGACCCTATTTTTAGAAATTGCTAAATCTGGGTTACAGAAATCTGAGTAGCTTCCTTTGGTATTGAAAACCATGATCTCAGATTTTCCCTGGGGAATTTTCCATATGTCTTACTTATCTAACTTCGGCATTCCTGTCAGTTGACAAGTACTATCACCCAGACCAGGGAACATACTTCTTGTGTATTTGATCCTAACCTGAGGCATCACTTGTCCTTTGAGTCAAGACTACTCCCGTCTCCTCCAGACTTCCCATCACTTCTCTGACCTCCCTCCCGAAGCAAAACACCAACTACGCTAGTCTGCTAACAGAACCCCTTCACTTTGATTTTTCTTCTTTATTTGTTTACTTGGTTAGTTGATTTGGGAGCCACTCTCAGCAGGGCTTACTCCCTGCTCTGTGCTCAGAGATCACTGCTGTCTATGCTGGGGGACCATATCTGGCCCTGGACAGGAACATCTTGAATAGGTCACTGCTTCAGAATTGAAAGGGCTAGAAAGATAGTATGGCAGGTAAGGCCATTTCCTTGCATGTGGCAATCCCTGAGCACCATCAAGAGAGATCTCTGTGCACAGAGCCTGAAGAAGCCCTAAGCATGGTTGGGTATGGCACAAGCAAACAAACAAACAAATGACATTTTGGTTCCAAGATTGGGAATAGAGTGGTCAAATAATCGTGAGAATAAGCTTCCAGTTTAAATTTCAAAAGTTGTCTGGATCCCAGGATTTCAGTTGCACAGTCTGATTGTCTAAGGGACTTTGGACAAAGTAATATCTCTTAAGTTTACTTGCCTCATTTACAAAACAGGTGAATGGTATCACCCGTTTTAGGGGTCATTGTTAGATTTAAATTAGATTATGTAAACTAACTGCCAGGAAAGGGGCTGGAAAAATAGCAAAAGTGGAAAACACATACCTAGCATAATTGAGACCCTCAGTCCAATACTGGGCACCAAATGCACCTCACCCCTAACATATGGTGAGGTGTTAGGGGTGCCAGGAATGTCCCCTGAACAGCACATCATTGCTGGACTAAATTACCAAAGGATCAGGTTCACCCAGACAAAATGAACATTGCGGGAGTCCCCGTCAGCTACATGCAAGGCAAGCGCCCTACCACTGTACCATCTCTCCAGCCTCCACTATAAAAATTTTCCCTTTTTGGTCTTTTTTATTTATTTGTTTATTTATTTATTTTATTAGCAAAACACCAGGAGGTATAGCTGTAGACTTACAAACTTTCGTGCTTGGGTTTCAGTTATACAATGATCGAGTACCCATCCCTCCGCCAGTGCCCTGTTCTCCACCACCAATGATCCTAGTAGCCCTCCCATCCCCACACCCCATCCCCCACACCCCACCCCACCTCTGTGGCAGGGCATTCCCTTCTGCTCTCTCTTTCCTTTAGGGTGTTGTAGTTTGCAATAGAGGTATTGAGTGGTCGTCGTGTTCGGTCTATAGTCTACTTTCAGCACACATCTCGCATCCCGAGTAAGTAAAGGAACTTCTTTTCCCCCCAGCATGTGAGGCTGGCTTCCAAGCCCTGGAGCAGACCTCCTGGTACTTATCTCAACTATTCTTGGGTGTTCAACTCCCATTCTGTTACTTTATATTCCCCAGAGGAGTGCAGATTTTCTATGTCTGTCCCTCTCTTTCTGGCTCATTTCACTTAGCATGCTACTGTCCATGTAGTACCACTTGTATTTGTAAATTTCATGACTTTATCTTTTCTAACAGCTGCATAGTATTCCATTGTGTAGATGTACCAAAGTTTCTTTGACCAGTCGTCTGTTCTCGGGCACTCAGGTATTTTCCAAATTTTGGCTATTGTGAACAATGCAGCAATGAACATAGAAGTGCAGATATTCATTTCAACTGTACTTTTTTGCCTCTCTGGGATATATTCCCAGGAGTGGTATTGCTGGGTCAAATGGGAGCTCAACTTCTAATTTTTTGAGAATTGTCCATACTGTTTTCCAAAAGGCTGAACCAGTTGGCATTTCCACCAGCAGTGAAGGAAGGTCCCTTTCTTGCCACATCTGCGCCAACACCGGTTGCTTTTGTTCTTTTGGATGTGGGCCAGTTCTGTGGTGTGAGATGATATCTCATTGTTTTGATCTGCATCTCCCTGATGATTAATGATATAGAGCATTTTCTCGTGTGCCTTTTGCCATTCAGGTTTCTTCTTGGAGAAAGTTTCTGTTCATTTCATCACCCCATTTTTTGATGGGGTTGGATGATTTCTTCTTGTGGAGTTCAACCAGTGCTTTGTATATCCTTGATATGACTGTGGTGATGTTTGTAAATACTGGGAAAGGTTTTTAGTATTAAAAGTCTTTGAACTATATGCTGTGTGAAATATATCTCAATGTCATTTTCTATTTTAAAAAAACTAAACAATGTAATTCACCATGCACAGATTTTAAAAACATGATCATCTCGAAAATCATTTTACAAAATCATTTTACAAAACTTAATGCCCGTTACTCATTAAAGACTCAGTAAAACTACTTAATAGGGCCGGAGCGATAGTGCAAAGATAGGGCACAACTTGCCTTGCAAGAGAACGACCCCAGCATCCCATAAGATCCCTTGAGCACTGCCAGGAGAGATTCCTGAATTCAGAGCCAGGAGTAACCCCTGAGCGTCACAGGCTATGGTCAAACAACAACAACAACAAGAAAGTTTTTAAAAAAGTTACTCCTTAACGTTGCATGCACATAGTGATATTATGATACCTCGAGACACAAAGAGCCTAGAAGTTGGATATAATCATAAGGTCTCTTCCAACAGCCTGGTTCCTAGCAAGGATCACTCCTAGCTCTGCTCTCATGGATCACTCCTGATGATGCTCAGGGCTTACTCCTGGTTCTATGCTCAGGGATCACGCCCCACCATACATAGAAGACCATATGTTTCTGGCCTTGGTGCTCTCAATGGAAATACACTATATAAATATGGGGGGAAGGACCCTTAGCCCTTTTTTTAAGTTCTGCCTTGGGTTTGCAATTCATTTAATCTGAGAACAACTGAGACTATGTGATAAACAGGTAAGAAAAGAGTGTTCGTGATGGCTACTTAATACCTCTATTGCAAACCACAACACCCAAAAGGAGAGAGAGAGCAAAAGGGAATGCCCTGCCACAGAGCCGGGGTGGGGTGGGGGGCAGGGGTAGGAGGGAAGGGTACTGGGATCATTGGTGGTGGAGTATGGGCACTGGTGGAGGGATGGGTACTCGATCTTTGTATGACTGAAACAAAAGCACGAAAGTTTGTAAGTCTGTGACTGTACCTCACGGTGATTCACTAATAAAAATTTTTTAAAAAGAAAGAAAGAAAAGAGTGCTCAGCAGACAGCAATAGACAATAAAAGCAAAAAAAAAAAAAAAAAAGGAAAAAGATGAACTCTGTTAGAATCTAATCTGTCCTAATCATCTTAGGAGTTTCCTCCAGAAAATGATGAATGGATTCCTGGAGTGGGGTGAAACATTATCAGAGGTCATATGGAGAATTCTAAGGAGCTGGAAAGTTCTCGTGTCCAAAATAAAATCCAGTAGAGTGAAGGAACAGTGGCATCAACAGAACCAGGAAGCTCATAAAGTAATTGATAGAAGGAAACTGAAAGTTGGATAACATTGGGTTGTCCTTGCTCTCTTCGAAAGGAGCTTAGGTTTCTTGAGTTACTCCCACAATAGTGCTCCTGAGGCACACCCAATTCCATCAGGCACTAATAATCCTATATTGCTCTTCTCTTTCCTTTATGTTATTTACATGGTTTATTTAGCAATGTCCTTCTTGTATACACAGGAAGACAGTCGATGCTATGCTTCTGTAACATGGGAGTGAATTGACTCAAAAATAATATTTACTCCTGTGCATTTGTATTTACTTGACTTAAGCCTCAGTGGCCCTTAGTTTCTAGCACTCCAAAAGTAGGGTCCTAACGAAAGAACTGCATGGACCCAGGGCAAGCTGTAAGCTACCCTGGCATAAAAAGGGGACAAGCTAAGCACCATAAGTATAACAAATTAAGAGCATGGTCATGGGAAAAACTCTGTCATGACCCCAAAAGAAGTAATTGAATAAGAACCCTGCTGGGGTTAGGAAAGAGTAACCTGGCTTGAAGTCTGTAGTCTGGGACATATAGCGAGATATCCTCAGGAATAACACCAAACATCAGCCAAGCGGCACAAATGCTGGCCGACTTTGACCGTGAGTGTGGAAAGGTAGGACTACAGCTGAATCTTACGAAGACAATGTTTATGAGAAACAGCCTTGTTCCTGACGCCCCATTCGCTCTCAATGGAACGACCATCTCCGAATGCAACAGCTATGTCTACCTAGGTCGAGAGGTCAACATGACAAATGACCTGGCACCCGAGCTGCGCAGGAGGAAGAGAGCGGCTTGGAACGCCTTCAAGAATGTCGAAGAAATAGCTAAGAGGACGAAGAACCTCCGGCTCCGGGCACATCTCTTTGATTCCACTGTTCTTCCTGCATTGACATATGCCTCAGAGACCTGGGCCCTACGCAAACAAGATGAGAACGCCATTCAGGTCTCCCAAAGAAGAATAGAAAGAGCTATGCTTGGAATAACACGTTTCACTCAAATGAGAGAACGAATCCGGAGTTCTGACATCCGTCGACGATCAAGAATCAGGGATGCTGTCTCATTTGCCAAGGTGTTGAAAATCAGATGGGCTGGTCACATAATGAGATTTAAAGACGACCGCTGGACTAGAGCTGTTACCGACTGGATTCCACGGGATGTCAAAAGACCGCGTGGCCACCCACCTACCAGATGGTCAGACTTCTTCCTGAAGATCATGAACGATCGGTTTGAGGCCCTTCATGTTCCCGGAGCGAACAGATGCCATTGGGCTACACTAGCACGTGACAGGGACAAATGGAGACGTTACTGGCGCCCGCTCGAGCAAATCGACGACTAACGGGAAGTTAAGTGATTAAGTGATCCTTAGGAAAAGCCAACCTTTACGATTAATATATCTCTTACTGTGTTCATACAAAATGACTAGAAATATTACAAGAAGTAAATTCACTATCATTGTTTAAATGGATCAGTAGCTGAGGAAAGGAGAAATCAATACACCCTAGATGGAATCTCCACCTTGAGTGGATCTCCTAGTAATCTGGAGTGCTGAACTCTCAGATGAGATTTTGTCGTGACTTAATCTTCTAGAACTCCCCTGGGGAAGTGGCTTTACTTCTGTTTGTTGTTATGACAATGTTCAACACCTACGGGTATACCCACCCTTCATGATTTCTACATAACTATGCTGTAAGAGGAAAGAGGAGTAGAAGACTTTGAGGTCCAAGAGGAGGAAGAAGATAAGGAAGACGGGGATGATGAGGACAAGGATGAGGGAACTATGATGACTGGGACTAGGACCGAAACTATGACTATGACTGTGCTGTAAAGGGCGAGATCAGACTATGCTGGGGAGGAGAGAGAAATAAACTGACTACTGACAAGCTTGGAACCCTGTTTCTCCATTCCCCCTGTCCTTTGTCTGTCCATTGCCGTCGGCCGGCCAGGGAAACAGTTCTTGGCCACAAACACTCGAGTCCCATGCGCCAGCCCACATCTTCTTCTGAAACTCACACCTGACATGTGAGAATCTGGGTGAGGCCTAGGACTCCCCATCCTGGAAGAAGGCCCTCAGTTGCATGTTGCAGTTTCTGACCAGCACAAAAAGGAGGCTCCATCCAGTCTTATTCGTCCTACTACAATTTACCAGCAATGAAGCTCCTAGTTAGATGACGCTTCATTTTATAGGTTTTTGTATTGTAAAGCTATTTTCTGTATTTGTTTTTGTTCTTCGACCTTGAGGATGTCAGTACATCAATGTGTGTGGGCAGCATCGGGGATTTGAACTCAGGGCCTCGTGCTTGACACTTTTGACTGCTGAACTGTCTTCTGGGCACCTCATTTTTTAAATTTTGAGGTGCTTACTCATTAGATTATCATAATAACTGGGGATAAACAACAGGTTCTATTTATCTTATTACAGACAAAAAAGTGAGTGACATCAAGTTTAAGTGACTCACTGGCAGACAAGTAGGGAACATTACTAGTTCTTTAACTCCTGAACAATGTTCTTCCTACTCTGTTGTATAGTATAAAACAAGTGTTGTTGTTTGTGTGACCAAGAAACATAGAAAGATCCAAAAACTCTCTGACAAAGGGAAAGGAAAATCATTTTTCAGCCATTCCATAGAGCAAATGGCATTGGGAACACTGCTGTTCTTTTGTGTGTTGAGTGGAGATGGGGAGAAATAGGTTTGGTCACAGCTGCCAGTACTCAAGCCTTAATCCTTTATCTGTTCGGGGATCTCTCTGGACAGTGGTCTGGGGATCAAACGGGAGTCAGCTGCATGCAAGACAAGTATCTTACCCATTGTGCTCTCTCTCCAGCCCAATACTATTACTGTTAAGAGGTTTAGAAGCAAAGTTGAGCTGGCTCTTAAGTTTCAAACACAGCATTAAATTTTGCATTGTTGGATTATTCAGTAGACGGGGGTCACACCCACCACCTGGCCCCCTGGCGCCGTGAAATCCCATCAACGGCCAAGACTCAGAGACTATAAAATCCAGCTCCCGCAAATGCGGCCTCTTATCAGGACATCTTTTTATGACATCTTATTATCTCATTCCTACTTTGGACAAACTTGCAGGCTATCGAATGTAGCCTGCCCACAGGGCAGAGTCTGGCAAACTCCCCGTGGCGTACCAAACATGCCAAATACCAGTAACAATGATGGGTCTCATTCTCCTAAAGAGCCTTGAATATAATCTCAGGGCTAGGATGAAGGAGACGTTACTGGGGCCTGCTCGAGGCAATCGACGAATAACAGGATGATGAAATGAAAAATAACAGGATTATTCTGAGGTCAGAGCCATGGATTGACCTAAGCAGAATTAATTTTGGTACCTGTCACTCCTCTTGCTCAGTGCTTCTCTTCTCATAGGTATGAAGACACCCAAAGTTATCACTTAGTTACAGTTTACTCAGCTCAATCCTTCTGCTACAAGTTGGGAAACTTAAAAGTTCTTGATAAGGGCAGAAAAGGCCTGCAAAGTTCTCAGTAATGAAGTTGGGTTTAGTTAAGTCTGTGAATCAGGATATAGATTTGGCCTGAGAGTATTTTCCCACATTTTTTATTTTGTTATCAATTGCTACAATAATGCTCGCAACAACAATACACAACAACAACACAACCATTTACTTTTCTTGCTCACAAGTCTGTGGGTTAGCTGAGTCACTCTGGATTCTTCTGCAGGCCTGCTCCGTTATTCATCATTCCAGGCCGGTGGTTGGTATATGGTAGAAGCCCAAGAAAGCAAGTTAAAGTTTACCAACACTTGCAAATGCTTATGTCACATTTCCTAAAACTGTATTGATCAGAGCAAGCCTAGGACACCAAATGGGGGGTGTAGAAGTAACATAAATTCATCTAGCAAAAACGTGAATGTCAGATATGAACAAAAAGGGAAGAAAACATTGGGGGCAATGATCCAATCTATTAACTCCTCAAGTAATCTAACATAATCTTTTTTTTTTTTCTTTTTGGGTCACACCCAGCAATGCACAGGGGTTACTCCTGGCTCTGCACTCAGGAATTACTCCTGGCGGTGCTCAGGGGACCATATGGGATGCTGAGAATCGAACTCAGGTCGGCCGCATGCAAGGCAAACACCCTACCCGCTGTGCTATCGCTCCAGCCCCTAACATAATCATTTTTATAAATCTTTTCAAGAAAATAAAGAATAGGTAACATGTATTGGATTTTGTGTTCTTTGCATATGTTAACCACATTAATATTACAACAACCCAATAGCTGAATATTGTTAAATTTCTAATTTTCAAATTAAAGAAGGTTTAAGGAAGAAAGGTTAAGATCCAACAGTAAGTGGCAGAGAAGGGTTGTGAGAATTATATTGCAAAGTCATGCTGGCTGGGGCCAGAGAGAGTACAAGGATTAAGGTGATTGTCTTGCATGTGGCTGACCCCAATTGGATTCTCAGTACATGTTTCCACTAAACACTGCCTGAACATAGAGTCAGAAGTAAGTCCTGAGCACTGCCCAGTACTCCCCACAAACAAACAAACAAACAAACAAACAAACCCTGCCAAAAACCAAAGTCATGGTGTCCATTTCCTCTTTCTGTTTGAGCCTCCTACTCTTTCCTTATCCTCCTTATCCAACAGAGAGTGGGTTCCCCTCCCTTTGTCATCAAAAACAATTACAACTACTCATCCAAACCAGAAGTTTGAAGTCACGCTCGAGGTCCCTCTAACTGCCTCCCTGCCCAGTGATTCACGCATTAGGTTCTTCTGTCTTCACTCCTCCCAGCTCTGCTTCTTCCTCTTACCTCTTCCTCTTCCTGCACCCAGAGCATTGCCACTACTCTCTCAAAGGAAGTCTCTCAAAGCCTTCAGTCCTGCACCTTCAGCATCGCTGCCAGTAGGATTTCCCAACATACAGGTCTAGTTAAATCATTCTCTTGCTTAAAAATATTTCTTTGCTTTCTGGAGCTGTTAAGATAAAGCTAACTTGGTGTTCAAGACCCTCTATTTTCTCACACTTGTAGGACGTGTAGGTCCCGTGTAGTTTCACGTCTTCTTGTTTTTGCATATGCTACACCCTCTTGCCGGGCTCTCCTCTTCCCCTTCTTCATCTCCTCAACTCCAGTTGATCTGGAGTATCACCTACTGGAAACTTTCTCTTATTCCCAACTCTAATTAGATGTTCTTTCTCAGTGTATTCATCAGATTCCATCTGTACTTAGCGACATTCATATTGCAGGGCAGGGGAGATAGGCAAATGGGCATGCGTGTGTCTAGTACGTGTGAGGCGACAAGTTTGACCTTTGGCACCACATGGAACCCTCTATCTGAGCACTGCTGAGTGTGGCCTGCATTAAAACACACCAAACCAAGCAACAGATTACTCGCAATAATGAGTTTTACTTGTCTGCTGCTGCATCATTGAATTTTATTCAAAATATGACAAGCAGTTTGGAAGTTTATTTACAGGCTTCTGGGACCCACACAACCATCCCCAGTCCCTGGGGAAGAACCTAGATATCTGTATTAAGATTTTTTTCTGAAGTGGTTCTTACTTTTGAGAAGTTTAAGAACCACTACACTATCCAGGGCAGTGATAATGTTTTCTTGTAATTCTAGAACCTAGCACAGTGCCTGGTACAGAGAAGCACACAACAAGTGCATTGTGAATGAAGGAATGAAAAGAGAAGTCCCTGTGAATGAATATAAAAAAGTGTGTGATAATATATGAATGTGTCTCTCTCTTTGTCTCTCTCTATTTGTTTAATTTGAGAGAGAGAGAGAGAGAGAGAGAGAGAGAACTGTGGTTTTTCCATATACCAGAAGATGGCGTTGTGTCAGCACAAATGACTCCTCTGACAGGAGGGGGAGGAGGAAGACAGGAAGTTTTGCTTTACTGGAATTTAAGCCTGAAAATGCTGCATAATTGAATTTATGTTTTCCTACTCTGTCTACCCTTGTCACACTCGTCTGAATAAATTGGTTTCCGAAGGCATGAAGACCTAGACAAGGCAAATAAGTGCAAGGAGGGCTGTGCAGAAAAGGAGACTGGAAGAATATTTGTAATTACCCCTATTTCCCTCCTTGATGGTGGAAAGCTGCTCCCAGCAAACTCCAGGTGTTGTAAAATTACACAAGGCATTCAAAAGAAGGTGCCATTTCGGCGAGAGGGTGGAGCCATCCTGTAATTTCTGTTAGTCATGCATGTTTCCTTCAGGGACTGTCAAATGCCTGCATGACTAACCTTTTATAATAATTTTCCTCACCATCCCAGTTCTAAAAGCCTGCATCTTCATCCTGGGCTGAGTACTTTATTCTTCCGAGACATTGGAAATGGACCTCAGCGTCTAAAGCCCAGGGTCCCCTAACTCTGTCTTCCCTTTGTAACCTCCCTGGTCACCCCTGCCAACCTCCACCCCCATCCATGTGCAAATAGCTGATAGGGTGAGAGGGGGCTCTGGGGATCTGGGAAGACTATCAGGCAGGGCCAGAGCTAGCTGATGGGCTGCTTTTCCTCCCAAGCAGAGCATTCAGTTGGAGGCCTGCAGAAGGGAGGGGAAGTGTGGGAGGTTTAGGAGGGCCTCCCTCCCTTCACTGCTTAGGCAAAGGGAGGAGAGAGCAGCAGGAGGCACAAAAGTGAAGGCTGACGCCTGCTATCAGCACAACCTTAATGACATTGGGAAGGCACAATATAGATCATATAAACTGAGAATACGGCAGAAATAGCCATCATTTCTGAATGACCCAGTACCAAAAAAAAAAAAAAATACAAATCCCCTCTCTCTTCCCTTTTATTCCTTGGATAGTTGAGTTCAAAAGTCATTAGCTGGGAGTCAGAGAGATTGTACAGAGGTTAAAATGCTGGCCTTGCTCACAGCCTACTGGGGTTTGATCCCAGGCACTGAGTAGCCTCTGAACGCCACTAGAAGTGAGCACAGAGCCAGGAGTAATCCCTGAGCACCACCGGGCATGCCACCCCTCCTCATGGCCCCCATTCCACCCATCCCACCAGTCAAAAAATTAAACAAAAGTCGCTAGCTGGAGGGCCAAGCAAGTGTGGGATTTCATTGCCAGCCCCTTGTCACAAAAGCAAGAGGGACACATCAGGTCCCTCCCTTTCCCCTTTAATTACATGGAGCCAGCCCATAGCTACCGCTGGGCAAAGGGCTGGGGAGCACCAACCAGGAGTGCTCTGGTGGCATAGGTTCCTGTTTTTACCCAGTGTCCTTTAATTATATGGGCTATGGCAGCTCATGGGAGCCACAGCAGTGCCCAAAGTCTCTTGCTGATCGGAGACCAGAACCTCAGAGAATGAATCTTGTACACTCCGGACGGCTTACGTGATAATTGCAGCAAGTCTAGCCCAGTCTCTATCTCTGCCAGGAAATTGAATGCCTCATCCTGGTGATTCAGGTGGGAGTAGTAAGCTGTGCCACACAACACATTTAAGACCAGAGAGGCAGATCTGGTTCCCTTGGACCAGAGCTGCTTTGAGAGGACTGCATCCAGACAGCCCCACACAATGCTGATTCAGGATTCAGATGTCAGGAGTGTCAGGATCCAGACTCAACTCTGCTAGGGACCAGGAAGAGGTTGCTCTTACTGCTTAAAAAGCTGACTTGGTTTGTAGCAGGGTAAACCCATCCTCCACACCAGGGTGGGAGAGGGAAAGCACAGGGGTTAATGCAGTTACCTCGCATCCTACCAACCACAGTTTCAGTCCACGCACCACACACGCCCCTGAACACCACCAAGAGCCACTCCTGAACACTGAACCAGGAATAGCCTCTGAGCACCTTCGAGTATGGTAAATCCTGCCCCAAACCTGAACTCCCACATCCCCAGAGAGAGAAAGGCAGTTACATTTTCTTCTGACAGGGAAGTATACCTGTGTGTTAGTTTTACTCTCCTATAAGTGATCCTACCCTGTGTGTGTGTGTGTGTGTGTGTGTGTGTGTGTGTGTGTGTGTGTATTCAAGGAACCCCCTTCTATTCCTTAGGTGGTCCAGAGAGGGTGTACCAGCTCAATAAGAGAGTTTTAGGGGAAATACCCTTCTCTCTTTTCCTCCTGCTCAAACTGGGGCTTCGGTCAGGGAGGGGGTAGGTGGGTGGGGAGTGGGGAAGGTTCTGGGTAGATATTGCTGGGGAAGAGCTTTGACCAGAATCTTCCTGCCCTGGACACTGAGAGTCTCTCTTGAAGCTGTAGAAGATAAGCTCAACTGACCATGGTCAGGCTGGGTCCCCCGCTCAAGAGGACCAAGTACTGACTGGAGAGCTCGACAGGAGGAGTCATTGGAACTTAATTCTTGGTGACTTTTATTTGTTGTCATCTCAGAACTGATCCCTCCTCCTCCTTGGCACGTTCGTTAGATCCAACATGAACCTTCTGATTTCAACGCCAAAGTTTTATAGTTCATATTCCAGTCTCAGAATGGGAACCATGATCCTGGGCAGTCCTTTCCTTACCCCTTCCTTCATATCAAGTTTGTTGGCAATTCCTATCATGTCTACTTCTTTTTTTATTTTTTCAGGTTTAGACATCTTATTTTTATTTTTATGACATCTTATTATCTCATTCCTACTTTGGACAAACTTGCAGGCTGTCGAATGTAGCCTGCCCACAGGGCAGAGTCTGGCAAACTCCCCGTGGCGTACCAAATATGCCAAATACCAGTAACAATGATGGGTCTCATTCTCCTAAAGAGCCTTGAATATAATCTCAGGGTTAGGATGAAAGAGACGTTACTGGGGCCTGCTTGAGGCAATCGACGAATAACAGGATGATGAAATGAAATGAAATGAGGTTTAGACCAATTTTTTTTGCATTTAAGATTTTATTTATTTGTTTTTATTTTTCCTTTTCTAATTTTTTTGCATTTAAGATTTTATTTATTTGTTTTTATTTTTCCTTTTCTAAATTTTTTTGCATTTAAGATTTTATTTATTTATTTTTAATTTTCCTTTTCTAAATTTTTTTTTATTGAGTCACTCTACAAAGCTGTTAATGATTAGGTTTCAGTCATACAGACATACATGACAACCTTTCAGGATCTGTATTGCAAATCATTTCTACTTCTTGCCTGTAGCTCTGATGGAACCACTTCCCTCTTCTCTCCACTGCTACCACAGAAATCCAAACCATCTTCTGCTCCACAGGCAAAGGTAAAAATCTCTTGCCTGACTCCCCACCTCCTCTTTCTATTTCTCTCCACAGAATCCCCCAATTTACACCTCACTTTGCAATCCTCCGTGGCTCAACTTACACTTTTATTTTGTTGTTTACCTTATGTCCTCTCGAGCAAATCGACGATCAACGGGAGGGCCTTTACCTTTTCACCTTTACCTTAGGTCCTATCTTCTCCCTCTAGATTGCGGCACCATGGGGCAGGCAATCGTAACATCATTATATGTTTCCTCTCCGTCACAGCGTAGACACAGAGCAGATAGATGTTTTCAGCTGAGCCGCATTAGATCAATAGTTCCAATTAGAGTCAATAATCAGTGAAGAGCTATCACACATTTTAGGGAAAGCATTGCTAAAACATAAGGACATGCTAGGGAAGGGGAAGTAGAGCCAACTAGATCAACATTGGTTCATTTCTTCATTTGAGTTTCCAATTGACGAGTCCCTAAGACAATGGCATAGCATTCCAGAGGAAGGGATGGAGTTCTAGAGAGAGTTTAGAGGGATTTCTATCTTCATTAATATGTTGGGAAGAACAAAGAGAGACATTAATGCTGCAAGTTTGTTGAACCAGAAAATAGCATTATTTCATCTCTTTAAAAAAGAATGACTTGACTAGAAAAACCACATCCTCAGATAGGAGTGGAAATATTAGTACAGTTTTTCACTTTGTTTGTGGAGGCGTTGATGGAGTGCCAGGAATCAAACCTGGGTCTGGGTTGGTTGCACACAAAGCAAGTTCTTTAACCTCTGAACTTCTCTTTGGCTCCTAACACATTTGAGTTGAAAGTTACTATGGAACACTGAAAACAGACAAACCTGAAAACTTTTTTTTTTCTTTTTGCTTTTTGGGTCGCACCCAGCGGTGCTCAGGGGTTACTCCTGGCTCTGCACTCAGGAATTACTCCTGGTAGTGCTCGGGGGACCATGTGGGATGCTGGGAATCAAACCTGGGTCGGCCATGTGCAGGCAAAAGCCCTACCCGCTGTATTATCGCTCCAGCCCCGAAAACTTTTTTTTAAAACAACAACAACAACAAAATTAAGACTCACTGTGTTAGCTTCAGAATGTCTTTGGGGTAAGCACTAGACTTTACACGCCAAACATGTGTATGCATAGAAGTTACTAAATATTCCCAGAAATCATTGGAAATTTCCCTCCAAGAAGTACACACATGTTGACATTTCTTGGAATTCTTTGCAGCTGGTTTCCCTTCTCTAGTGTCAGACTGCCATCCCCAAAATCACTTGGCTGGAATTATACAATAAACCCATTGTTCCTGTCCTCCCTGGAGGCATAAGTCAGGGATTTGTCCCCTTTTTGCTATTACAGCCCCAGACCCATTAGCCACTCTTCCTGATGTGGTTTGATCTCTTAGAGAACTGTCACATCAAATGTGTCCTCTGTGGGTTCGCCTCACTGTGTAAGTCTTTATTTAATTCAGTGGCAATTAGCTCAGGGAGGCTATGGTGGGGTTGGGGAATTGAGAAGTAGGCATGCCAAAATCAGACTTTTTGGCTATTAAATTGAAAAATGGTCCAGAGGTGAGTGATTAGAACCAAAAGGTAAGGAAATAACAACATTGAGGAATAGTGCAAACAACTGGATGTATTTCACCAGAAGACAATACTATATTACGGCTTTTAGCAAAAAGACCTAAATTTACTTATAGGACAAATGAGTTCTAATTAGTCATAAGAAAGGAGCAAGAAAAATGTCAGCCTGACCTGTTGAACATGTAGAATTAATAGGAAATGAAGGCTGGGGATATAATTCAGTTAAAGAACACTAGCCTTGCACATGGGCATGGAAGGCCTTGGTATGTTGAACAGCTACTCATATTTTCACTTGCCAAGGCAAAATGCTTGCTCACACCTAAAATAGATGGAAATAAAACATATATAATATATGCCTTATTTAACCATGTAAATACTCAAACTAGATATGTAATTTCCTTTTTTTCCTTTTCCTTTTAAGTTTTCCATGGTCAAAGACTCCTCCTGACTTAGTATTTGGAGGGGGGAGATTGTTCCTAACAGTGGCCAGGGGGATTATTCCTCCTAGAACAAGGTGCCAAGAATCAAACAAGGGTCTCCAACATGCAAAGCATATTCTTAGCCTGTTGAATTATCTCTCTGACACTGGATTTATAATTTATGCTTAATTTTTTTTTATTATTGAATCACTGTGAGACATGTTACAAGCTTTCATGTTTGAGTTTCAATCATACAATGATCAAACACCCATCCCTCCACCAGCGCACATTCTCCACCACCAATATCCCCAGTATATTACCCCTTTCTAGCCCTCCCCCTGCCTCCATGGCAGACAAGTTCCCCCAGACTCTCTCTCTCTACTTTCGGGCATTATGGTCTGCAGTTCAGATACTGAGAGGTTATCGTGTTTGGTCCTTTATCTACTTTCAGCACACATTCCCCATCTCTAACAATTCCTCCAACCATCACTGACTTAGTGATCCTTTCTTTATCCCAGCTGCCTCCTCCTCCAGGTCATGAGACAGGCTTCCAACCATGGGGCAAGATTCCTGGCCCTTGTGTCTACTGTCCTTGGGTGTCCATCTCATATTATGTTATTTTATATTGGTGTTTGCCTTGCACACAGCCAAGATGGCTGACCAGAGTTCGAGTCCTCCATCCCTCTTGGAGAGTCCGGCAAGCTACAGAGAGTATCTCGCCCGTACGGCAAAGCCTGGCAAGCTACCCATGACGTATTCGCTATGCCAAACACAGTAACAACAAAGTCTCACGATGGAGACGTTACTGGGTCCGCTCGAGAAAATCGATGAACAACGGGAGGACAGTGACAGTGATATTCCACAAATAAATAGTACAATCCTTCTATGTCTGTGCCTCTCTTTCTGACTCATTTCACTTAGCATGATACTCTCCGTGTTCATCCACTTATAAGTAAATTTCATGACTTCATCTCTCCTAACAGCTGTAGAGTATTCCATTATGTAGATGTACCAATGTGTTTTTTAACCAATCATCTGTTCTCAGGTACTCATATTGTTTCCAGATTTTGGCTATTGTGAACAGTGCTGCAATGAACATATAGGTGCAGATGTCATTTCTACTGTGCTTTTTTGCACCCTTGGGATATAAGTGGTATTGCAGAGTCATATGGAAGCTCAATTTCTAGTTTTCGAAGGACTGTTTTCCAGAAAGGCTGGAGCGGTTGGCATTCCCAGCAACTTTCAAGAGTGAAAGAGCATCCCTTTCCCCCCACATCCAAGCCAGCACTGGTAGCTTTTGTTCTTTTGAATGTGTGCCAGTCTCTGTGGTGTGAGATATCTCATTGTTGTTTTGATTTGCATCTCCCTGATGATTAGCAATGTGGACCATTTTTTTTCCATGTGCCTTTTGGCCATTTGTATTTCTTTGTTGAGGAAGCTTCTGCTCATTTCTTCTTCCCATTTTTTGATGGGGTTGAAGATTTTTTTTCTTGGACAATTCTACTAGTGTCTTGTATATTTTGGATATTAATCCCTTACCAGATAGGTATTGGGTAAATATTCTTTCTCGTTCTATGGGCTATCTCTGTATATTGGTCACTGTTTCTTTTGAAGTGCAGAAGCTTCTTAGTTTGACGTAGTCCCTTTTGTTTATGTTTCCACTTGCTTGGTCAGTGGTGTTTCATCCTTAAAGATGCTTTCAGCTCCAATATTATGGAGGGTTATGCCTATATTTTCCCTCCATGTTCCTTATGGATTCAGGTCTGATATTGAGGTCTTTAATCCACTTTGATCTGACTTTTGTGCCTGGCATTAGACAGAGGTCAGAGTTCACTTTTTTTCAGGTAGCAATCCAGCTTTCCCTGACTTCAAACTGTACTAAAAGCAGTAATAATTAAAACAGCATGGTATTGGGCTAGAAATAGACACGAAGACCAATGGAACAGAGTTGAATATTCTGTCACAGACTCTCAAACATATGGCCACTTAATCTTTGACAAAGGAACAAGAAATGTGAAGTGGAACAAGGAAAGCCTCTATAATTTATACTTTTAAGATACGCAGGTGTGGGACTGGGGAGATAGTACAGTGGGTAGGGCACTTGTCTTGCATTAAACCCAGGTTCAGTCCCCAGTATCCCATATAGTTTCTCAGGCACCACTTGAAGTAATTCCTGGTGCAGAGCCAGGAGTAACCCCTGAACACTGTCATGTGCAACCCCCAAACAAAACTCCTTCCCCCCCCAAAAAAGGGTAACAACACAATAAAGCTAATCTTTCTTTTTAAAAAAAATACTTAGGTATAAACAGAACTTTTGAAATGCATCATTAGACTTGGGAGAACTTAGTTCTTTGTTTTCATAAGAAGTTTAAACGTTATTCTATTAGAAATATATATATATATATTGTAGTGAACTGCTGAATATTCTTTACATATAAAGGAAATTGTAGAGATAAAAGAGAAATTACTATGTTATTTCTACTCTTCCTATGGAATAATTTCTAAGCTATTTTTGGTTGAAGACAAATCTCCCAGACCAAAACAAATAGCGAACCACGTGAGTTATACCTCCATATATCTAAGACAATAAAAGTGAGAATAAAATTATAAACTAATGCTTATATTTTTAAAAAGTAAGGCTAAACAAAAGAAAAATCAGTCTTTTCCTCCCAAGGGAATGGGCAGGATAGAAAATATGGAGATAATAGATGATATGTGTGTGTAGGTGTGTGTGTATGTGTGTGTGTAGTGTGTGTGTGTCTGTGTATTCCATGTCTCATTTTGGATAATTTATGTGAATATAAATCAGCACATATGTGAGTTTGTATATCTGTATTTGTGTGTATAACTTCTTTCAGTTACAATAATACTTCCTAGTTTCATCCATGAGGTAGCATTTATCAATGTCTCAGTTTGTTTTTCCATTCATCAGTTAATGAACATTTTCATACCACTTGTCTTTTAAGAGATCAAGAATTTTTATGGCTCTGGCTATTTTTAAAACAGTGAAACGTTGTCATACAGATGGGGCTGGAAACGAATATTGAAATGTGTTATTTGAGGAGTGATGAGTGTGATTTGATGGGGAAAATGAATAAAATATGGAAACTTAAAATAGTCCTTCAAACTCATTCCTGTAACACAATACCATATTTCTGTATTGTCTACAATTCACATTTGAAGTTTCATAATTACAAATCACAAGATTTCATAATTATTATATAACAGTTTCAAGATGACAAGTGGTACCTTAAAAATTCTACCCCCCAAGTGTTATCTACTGATTGTTTCTCTTTCACTCTCACAATCAATGAAAATAATTTTTGGTTGTCTGTGAAATAAGATTCCGTTTTCTCACTGTTCTACAGACTCAGAAATAAATATGTAAATATTTTTAGAGTTTATTAGTCTTTTATTTTTCTTTATTTTTAATTTTTTTAATTTAATTTTATTTTTATAAAGTTGTTAACTATAATTTATTACAGTCAATGTTACAATACCAATACCACCACCATTACACCTTCCCACAACCATTATTTCGAATTTTCCCACTACCCCCAAAGCCTGCTCCCAAGCGGGACATAAATAATATATTTTGTATTGCTTACTATGGATAATCCACTCAAATGATCCAAAAATGTTTGCTTAGAGGAAAGCATGTGAGGATTGTTGTATCTCACCCTTGAGCCATTAGGCCCTTGTATAAGACATTACTAACATGTTGTTACAGTTGAGCCTTGTGTGTTAATGTATAATTTCTGATCGCGACCAATTGCCTTCTACTTTACACCCCATCAAATTGGTGTGCTACTCTTGGTATGTTAGTGGGATAGAGTATGAGATGAATTCTAGAATTCCAGGAATTTAGAAATTTTTCAATTGGGTGAGTTAAATTAAACAGCTGGAGTTAAATTTTTAACTGGATGGTGACATTGGGATCTAGAGGCATCTCTGCAGCTTGTTGCTCTCTTTCGAGACTTATTTGTGAGTCTCTGGTTTATGACCATTAATGAGATTATATTTTGCCAGAGGCATTGGGTGACTGCCAGGCTCCCAGAAGAATAGGGAGTTGGGGGGAGGTTGCCTATTCCTGACTCCATGAAATCCTGGAGATTTCGGTCACAAAATCCGCATACCTAAATTTTTCAGAAGATTCACTCATGGATGAGGCTTATCCCAAGCCTGTTGAGATTGCTCGTGGGCATGGTGGTGATTGATTCCTGGAGGTTTTTGGCTGCCAGCGCTCTGTTGAAGCAGGTGGTGGGACTCACCACCCCCCTTGGGTTTCCCTGGATGAGACTCAAGTTGGCATGGGGTCTGAGACAATCTCTGGTTTATTAGTTTTTATAGCAGCTAACAATTGTAGGGAAATATTAAATACCAGTCAATGGATCTCCAAAAATTAAAAGACATTTTTAAAAGCGTGAATATGGTTGTTCATGGTTGTCCTCTAAATACAAACTGGATCATAGGAATTAGGCTGCTCTTTTCCACCTCAATATTCCAACGTTGGAAAGTGGGATGTTTGCCTTAAAGGGACCGGCCTATAAGACCAGTGGGTTTCTTGGATCTCTTCAAGACTATAATGTCCCCTAATACCTTAGTTAACACCTTTCACAATACTGTTAAATGAATAAAGTTTAGGAGGAGTAAAGACTTCAGGAGACAAAAATATCTGTTTTTCAAATCCTGTGTGTTAATGTTTCATAGCTGTGTAACACACAATGTTCTACAGTTGTGTAACCACAAAATTAGTGACTTGAATAGATACTGATTTTTTTTACAGTTTCTATGGATCAGGAGTCATGTTTTACAACATGGGAAAGAGCAATTCCCAGCCCGATTCTTCAGCAATTCCCAGGGGCAGATGGTGAGGTCACAACTACAAAGATGCAGCACGGCATGTACACAGAAAACTCAAGGCAGGTGATCTGAAAGCCCACCAAGCTCAAGGAGTGAAAAGAATAACAAAGACGCCTCAAATAGCTGAGTGAATCCTCAGAAACTGACTTTAGTAACACCACTGGGTGGATGTTTCATGAGCTCAAGGGAACAAGAGCATAGGACCTCAGAGAAGCGAAAGTAATTATGAAACCCAAAATGAGAAAACTACAAATTGAAATAACAGACATGAAAAGCATAGTAGGTGATGTAAAAAACCTCAACAGAAGGTCTGAGTAGAATAATAGCAGCTGAGGAAAATGTCAAAGTGTCTGAAGATGAGATGAAGGAAACTTCTAAAAAAACACAGGTGAAAAGTAATGAACATACCAGAGAGCTATGGGATTAATTTGAAAGCATTGATACAAAATCATTGGAATCCCTGAAGGTGAACGTGATAAAGAACCAATAGTTATAGAAATCATAGACTAGAATTTCTCAGAGTTGAGGAAACAGACAACCAAATACAAGAGGCCTGAAGGACCCCAGCAGAATAGACTCAACTAGTAAAACTCCAAGATACACTGCACCCAGAATGACAAAAGCCAAACATCAAGACAGAATATTAAGAGCAGCAAAATCAGAAAATGATCTTACATGTACAAAGGAAATCGAATGAGTCTGTATAAGTCCGAAGAGAATAGAAGAAAATAGCACAAAACTTCAGTGAAAGGAGAACCTCACCAAAAATGCTCTATCTAATGATAAAAGATTATCATTCAGATTTGAAGCGATGATACAGAGCTTCCAGGACAGGCAACAACAGTTGAAGGAATTCAAAGTCTTGAAACTGAAAGAATCCATATTAGGGCATCAAATTTTTGCGTGCTTCAGCTAACTTGCAACATTGCTTTCTGTAAAACTGCTTGGCTGCTTTGCACCTGGGGGAGAGGGGACTTGGAAAGTGAACAGGGCATGACTTCTTTCTAAACCAAGTGTGACAGGATTCAGGTGTATTTACTGTTCCTGAAATGTATTGTCTCAGTAAAGCACCCTGCAGACTTGGGTAAAGGATAACTCAGGATGCTGTGGTTGGGGGAAATTGCCCTTTCCTGGAGTGTATTGTCTCACTAAAGCACCCTGCAGACTTGGGTAACTCAAAATGTGGATGGTCAAGGGAGATTACCTAAGGCTTAATGATTCCGGCTATAACCTTGCTTGTGCTGACAATCCATGTACGTAAATGCTGATCTTTGAATCTATAGCCTAAGGAGTGAGGTGCTTTTAAATGGATTGGTTAGGAAAATATATGTTGTTACAAATCTATTGGCTATGAAATGTGCGGGCCTTGCTGTAACGGCCAGTGAAGGCCGATATAAGATCCCCTTTGAAGAAGCTCGGGGCTCTCAGCCACTGCCCACTCTGGGGTATGCTGTGGAGCCCCAGCATGCTGGCCTAAATAAACCCCGTTTGTACTCCTGCAGGAATTGTGTCTATCTGGTCTCTCCGTGCCTCCCAGGGCTAGGGAACTACCGATCCCAACAAAACAAGTCATGCATGAAGCATTAAGGGAGCTTCTTTAAAGGCCAAGACAAACTCCTGAGCACTTGGAATGAGTATGGCATTCGCTCATAGCACTTATAATTCCCTCTGCTAGGTTAAGGTTTGTTTATTTCTATCCCGCTAAGGGAATTTATATATCCTCAATAACAAAGTAATATATGAATGTTACATAGCTAATCAGACTTCTTAACATCCATAGTTTTTTTTATTATAAGGTAAGGTAAATCTTTTACTTTTTAATGCATACACTTAAGCAGCATCTAAAATATTTTCTAATATAAATCCAATAATCCCTTTCTTAGAAAAGTCTATCTACATTCTCTCCATGAAAATTGTGTTTGTGGAGTTCATGCACAATTCAATCAGCCTAATCAGTGGCTGAATAAATAGCAGTACTCCTACATTTTTAAAAAAAGAAATGCTGTAATAAATTTAATAAATATCATGACCTACTTTGAAGCTCACAAAGTAGGTTTTGTGACCAAAAAAAAAAAACTTTAACAGTACTGTAAATTACAGTACCTCAATAGAAAAAAAAAATTTTTTTTTTTAAAGAAGAGGCCAACTGTGTAATAACACAAAAAATAAAAGGCCGGCGGTCAGGCCGTTTCCCCACTCCAGGGAGGTCAATGGCGATGGTCAGGCGAAGGAAGGAAACGAGGCCAAGCTGGTTGGTCTTAGCAGCAGTTTATTACATGGAAGAGATGTATGTCATGGAGGCCTCAGGAATCCTCAAGCACGTGCACCTTTCTTCTCTCAGCTTCTGTCCTCAGCCCCATCTTCCCAGGTTCTCTGATGCACGTGTTCCCCTCCCCCCCCCAGAGAGCCCTGAAATCTCCCTTATATAGATCATAGTACCTCTAAAGGGCACAATATAATGATGTTATCCAAAGCCTTTACAGAAAGAACATTGAGGCAGCAAACCATACATTGTTTCTTTACATCTGCAGGCCAGGAATCCTGGCCTCACCTTTTACAAGCTACAAGCACTTGGATTAGCACAACAAAGACCAGTCCACTAGAGCTTGGAATCTACATCAGCCTGCATGGAGCCAGGCATCTACATCCCAAAGATCAGGCCTGGCTTAGCACCTGGGATCTGCATACCTAAGGCCAGCTAGGTTCCTGTGAGATAAGAGAAACTGCCTCAATATACTGAAATCATTTACTGAAGGCAGTTTGAAGGGGAGAAAGTTCAGTCTCACCCAAGCTAGTCCGGACACAAAGGAAATCTGCTTCTAGGACGTGTTTCTCCTCTCCTTGTCCAACCAACATAAGCATACGTAATATTAATCATTTTGTATGGACACAGTAAGAAATACCTTGAGCTTATAGAATTGCTCTCCCAGGGCCATCTCAATCTCAGACTGCCGTGCTCAGGCCAGATATCTTTCCTATTCTTAGCAGCAGGGTCCTAGTCTCGTCGTTACTTTTGGATCATGACAGCATTTGCCTATGATCAAACTCTTAACTTATAGTTAAGAACCGTGGCACCTTGGCCTGGCCCATCGCGATGCCAGGGTAGCACATAACTTACCAGCTTGCCCTGGTTCCATCCAGTCCCACGTCGGGACCCTGCCCTTGGGGTGCTAGGAAGTGAGGGCAACTGAGGCTTAAGTTGAGAAGGCAGATGCCCAGGAGTGAATAATATCCAAAGCCAATTAAATCCTAAGTTATAAAGCATAATATTAATTAATTGTCTTCCTGGATCTATACAAAAGGACATTGCATTCAAGTAAACTGCTCAAAAGACATAAGGAGAGGAGAAAGGCAATATTAACTTACAGTACAGCTTCAGTGTCTAAGAAGGATGAGACCTTACGAATTGGTTGGGCAAGAGAGCATAGAAGTAGTTACAGACATACAAAGTAATGGGAATGACTCGGGAGCACTGTGATGGGTGTAACCTGCTAAACCTAAGCTCCGTGTACTCCAACATCTCACCCTTTTTTGTTTACAAAAACACAAAATTTTGAAATAGACAGAGGAGCAATTCCAATCACAAAACAGTCTCATTTGTAGTAGTACTAAAACTTCAGTCCACCCTTGAACCCAGAGCAGTGCTTATTGTAAAGTGTCCAATAGTCCTGCACTGTTCAAGGGTAATCAGAGTCATTTAGTCGCTTTTTGAAGAAATGAGGTGTCCAGATCACAATTTGAAGAGTTGTTTCTACAACATCAGCAGTAGTGGTCACAGCAATGAGTCCCAGCAATGAGTCCCAGAGAAACAACTGTCAAAGAGTCCTATGAACTTCAGGAAGCACTGGATCAGGCAGGGAGCACTGGAACAGGAGCATCACAACTTCTGTCAGGAGCTCTTCAGCAGGGGAATGCAGTCATTCTCTGTTCAGGTTCACTGCAGTCATAGATGTGCAACCTAGCTTATGTCTGGAAAAAACACTTTTTAAAAGTTATCAGAGGCTTTGAGCATTGGGGTTTGGTTCATCTCCATGTCTGGGGGTAGAGAAAGAGGCAGGGGAATTCCGAGAGAAACAGTTATCCTAGAGAGAAATTAAAAGGTGTTCCTATTAAAAGTTATTCCTTCCTCCTTCAGGAGATGAGGCACCTGTGAATTCCAAGGAGGGGGTAAAATTAAAGAATTGTTAAAATCCAAAATATGGGGTCCAGGCGTTGTCCAATCCACAACCTATAAGAGAAGGGTATAAGGAACGCTCTTAATTTGATCTCATGATATGTTAAAGGAGTTAGAGGCCTTTGCTGCAGGCCTTCTGATGCTGGCTCTTCTGATTTCCTTGTGAATTCCAGGTGAAATCAGCTTGGCGATGGCTTGGAGCTGGAATTTAGAGTTGTAAGACTGCAAAGGTCTGAAAGTTAATGCAGGTAGATGAATTCAGCTCCTGATGAAATGCAATGGGACCCAAAGTTTCTTAGTGGAGTTATCTGTTGAAAGAAAAATATAGCTTTTTCCTCAAATGAGGTGTCTCCCTGCTACCTTGTCTTTGTCAATTTTAATCAAAATAGAAAAGTTAATAATTTTCTGAGTCTGTGCATCTTTCTGAAAATGCTTTTTAGCTGCTGTATATGACTCCCCTTGAGGTAAATTCAAAAATTTTAAAGAAAACAATGTCAAAGACAAGGAGTCAAATGGGGCAATCCTTCTCATTTATTTATTTATTTATTTATTTATTATCTATTCCCGATTCATAGGTCCAGAAAGACCAGAATGAGATCTGATAACAGTAATTAAAACAGGTTCAGAGTGCTTTTGCATAAGAGCCTGTTGCTGCTGAAGCAATTGTTGAGCTATATAGCGTTTGATGATGTACCTAGAAACTCAGTCACAATACCAGGGAAGAGACCAACATAAACTGAATCTGAGATGATATTAGTAGGCCCTGGCACATGGGCGAGTGAAAAAAACCAATGTGGCAAGTTATAGCCTTCATTGGAAGCTCTTTCCTGATATCAAAAATAACCTGCTTCATAACCATACGCATACACATGCAGAAGTATCCTAGTGACAATGCCTTCTGTCCCTCACCAGACTCAGCGTCTGTAATGGCTGAGTGGGTGAGCACCCAGGAATGAGGCGTCTCTGTGCCTCCTGGGTCAATAAGCAATGGCCACGTGGGAGAATAACCTCGTACCCACTGGCCCTGAAGCCGTTTTCCCAGAGGTGGCATCTCATGAACTAGAAGAAGTTCACTTCTCCAAAAATTAAACTGTACCAGCCTGAGTCTTTGAATAACCTTCTTTGGAACTAGCAGTTCACCATTGGTTCTGATAAAAAACCTGAGAGTCGGTTGTCCAGACTGAGTTCCTGGCAGATGTTCTCGGGAATCAAGACTAGAAACTAGAGAAGGCTTTCTCCACCTCTGACCTGACTGAGGTCTCTCAGGGTAGCTGAGCCCTTTTAAACAAAGTTCTGCTTGGTTTGCCAGCGCAAATTCACCAATAGACACAACGCTTTGATTCCAAAGTTTCTCACTTTTTTCTTGGCTCAAAACCTGATGCACATTAGGTGCAGAACTCAGCTCCGCATGTCCCATACGCGGGATAGCTTGTTCCCTACTGCTTGTCAGTGAGCCTCTAGATGCGCTCCAGGAGGAACAGAGTCTGGGATCAGAGATGCCTTTCCCTCCACTTCCAGACAACCATGAAAACCTGATGTGCTGCTTGTAACATTTCCTTGAGCAAACTCCCTTTCTACCTGGGGGTTCAAATCTTGTCCCGTTGCACCAGAATTTAATCTGCAGGGACTCTGGGTGGGAGAAATGCTAACTGTATCAGAGCAGGGAATATCCAAAGCGGCATTCACTGCTGTGGCTGGTTGCAGAGAATCTACTGACTGGAGCTCTGAAGCTCCACACTGGGGAGAAAGGCTGCAGCTGGGAATGTCCCCTGATTTTGCGGGGCCTGGGGCGGGCCCCACTGCACGTTTCCCGAAATGGGGTCACCAATTACGCCAAGATTGGAGGGGCAATCTCTGGCCCACTGGTTTCCATTATGGCAGAGTGGACAAGGTCCAGGTGGTCGTCTCACAGTTGCACGTTTGGGAGGTGCCCTGCAGTCCTTACGAAGGTGGCCTGACTTCCCACAATTAAAACACTTGGCCTGAATTTGCCTCTGTATGGCATAGGCCTCAACAGCATTAATACGTGCCTGATGTTTGATAGAACCAACATTCCGACATGCCTTCAAGTACCCCATTATGTCCTCCTTCTCCTTAATGGGGTGCACAATGGCCTGGCAATCCTCGTTCGCATTTTCAAAAGCCAATTGTTTGGACAAAATTTCTTGGGTTTCCTTACCCCTACACTGCCTTTCAATGGCTTCCATCAACCTCCCTATGAAGTCTGCATAAGACTCTCTGGCACCCTGAATAATCTTTGTATAGCTTCCCTTGAATTCAGCATCTGCATCAATCCTCTCCCAGGCCCACAGGGCAGCATCACGGACATGAGCAAAAACAGCACGAGGCAAGGTGACTTGCTTCTTAGGGTCGTGCCATTTCCCTTCACCTATTAACATCTCATAAGTCAATTTAATCCCTGAAAATTTCCGTCCAGCATGGCCTAGGCTTTGAAGTTTTGCCTTGGCCTCATCACTGAACCACATCCTCCACTGGATGTACTGAGAAGGGCTTAAGCACGTCCTAGCAACCACATGAAAATCTTGAGGTACCCAGTGAGCCTTTTTACTCCAGCCAGTAAGATACTCCTTACAGTACGGAGATGTAGGTCCGTACAGGGCACAGGCCTTTTTGAAATTACTGAGTGAATCCATTCTTAACCCTTCATAAGACGGAGACTGATTCTCCTCCAGCTGGATGGGAAAAAAGGGACGGAGCTCATGCGGTCTGGGTGGGATTGACCACTTACGGTTGAGAGGTTTCAGCTGTAAGCTTCTATCGGGAGCGTGTCCCGAGCGGCCTGGAGGCCTCTTGGCTGAGGAGCGGCGGCTCCTGTGAGAAGCCTCCTGTAGCAAGCCGCTCTCAGACTCAGAATCTGAGGAAGTGGTAGCTGGCTCATCATATGCATCACTTTCCTCTGACGCACTAGAAGTGGAGTCATACAGAGGAGGTGGGGGTCTCTCTGGCTTGATATCAGTAGGGAACGTTAATTCATCAGTGGCAGAGAGATTTTTGCTCTGAGAACATGTTTGTACTGTAAATGCCTTGAGCTGCTTTCGGGGCTTGGGTACAGGAGCAGTCAAACATTGCGCATCAGGCTTCTTTCTAGGCTTGGGTATGGGAGGAGCCGAGGGTAAGGCTCTCTCAGTAGTGGGAACTTTCTTAATTTCATCTTTAATCTTAAAATCCTCTCTGCTTAGCTCCTGAGGAAAGCCTTCCATAGTACATCTAACATCCTCCTCCTCCGAGCTATCTTCCAAAGCCTTAAGAACGGAATAGACAATTTCCCAAGTTACCTAGATTGTTTAGGGATTTGAGCCCCTTCCTTAAATTCCTTGAAGACATTACCTTTAACCTTTTCCCAAACCTCAGGCGCCAAGGTACCCTTATCTGGAAACCAGGGATGAAATTTATAAACAGTTTTTAGGCAGGACCGGAGTTGGTCCCGAGAAACACTATGTCCAGTTCTCTTTGCAAAATGCTTAATCAATTCAATAAAAAAATGGCCACGATCAGTTTGGCGTGAAGAATTTTTAGAGGAATTCACGCGACTCTGCTTTTGTCCCATCTTAGTGGAGGAGTACAGCTAGCAGTTTAATTCACCACACCACAAAATCTAAGTTCTCCCACTAAACTTTTCTAGAGTGGGGGTGTACCGAACGCTGTTCTTACCTTTAGTTGTGCACCGGTTGGAGGCTCGCGCCGGCCCAGGGACGCCAGTTGTGTAATCACACAAAAAATAAAAGGCCGGCGGCGAGGCCGTTTCCCCACTCCAGGGAGGTCGCTGGCGATGGTCAAGCGAAGGAAGGAAATGAGGGCTAGGCTGGTTGGTCTTAGCAGCAGTTTATTACATGGAAGAGATGTATGTCATGGAGGCCTCAGGAATCCTCAAGCATGTGCACCTTTGTTCTCTCAGCTTCTGTCCTCAGTCCCATCTTCCCAGGTTCTCTGATGCACCTGTCCCCCAGAGAGCCCTGAAATCTCCCTTATATAGATCACAGTACCTCTAAAGGGCGCAATATAATGATGTCATCAAAAGGAGTTACAGAAAGAACATTGAGGCAGCAAACCATACATTGTTTCTTTACATCCACATTGTTTCTTTACAAGTGCAGGCCAGGAATCCTGGCCTCACCTTTTACAAGCTACAAGCACTTGGATTAGCACAACAAAGACCAGTCCCTAGAGTTTGGAATCTACATCAGCCTGCCTGGAGCCAGGCATCTACATCCCAAAGATCAGGCCTGGCTAAGCACCTGGGATCTGCATACCTAAGGCCTGCTAGGTCCATGTGAGATAAGGGAAACTGCCTCAATATACTGAAATTATTTACTGAAGGCAGTCTGAAGGGGAGAAAGTTCAGTCTCATCCAAGCTAGTCAGGACACACAGGAAAACTGCTTCTAGGACGTGTTTCTCCTCTCCTTATCCAACCAACATATAAGCATACATAATATTAATCATTTTGTATGGACACAGTAAGAAATACTTTGAGCTTATAGAATTGCTCTCCTAGGGCCATCTCGATCTCAGACTGCAGTGCTCAGGCCAGATAGCTTTCCTATTCCTAGCAGCAGGGTCCTAGTCTCCTCGTTACTTTTGGATCATGACAGCATTTGCCTATGATCAAACTCTTAACTTATAGTTAAGAACCGTGGCACCTTGGCCTGGCCCATCGCGATGCCAGGGTAGCACATAACTTACCGGCTTGCCCTGGTTCCATCCAGTCCCTTGTCAGGACCCTGCCCTTGGGGTACTAGGAAGTGAGGGCAACTGAGGCTTAAGTTGAGAAAGCAGATGCCCGGGAGTGAATAATATCCAAAGCCAATTAAATTCTAAGTTATAAAGCATAATATGAATTAATTGTCTTCCTGTATCTATACAAAAGGACACTGCATTCAAGTAAACTGCTCAAAAGACATAAGGAGAGGAGAAAGGCAATATTAACTTACAGTACAGCTTCAGTGTCTAAGAAGGATGAGACCTCACGAATTGGTTGGGCAAGAGAGCATAGAAGTAGTTACAGACAGACAAAGTAATGGGAATGACTCGGGAGCACTGTGATGGGTGTAACCTGATAAGCCTAAGCTCCGTGTACTCCAACAGCCAACAGTACAGTGGACAGGGTTCTTGCATTGCATGCAGTTGACTTGGGCATCATCTGTGGCTCCAAAGCAAAGCCAGGGGTGATCCCTGAGCACAAAGCCAGGATTAAAATGGAAGGTGCGAGTACGTTAAGTGAACCAAGGTAGTTTTTATCGAATGAAACTTGCTTGGAATGATGTGAGAGAAGAGAAAGGAAGGGAATACGTGTTCAAGAGAGAAAATGGGCTTCTTGAGCTGGAGTGAGGAAATAAGTGAGCAACGAAACAGCGAGACAAGCAAACAAGATACATCTCCAAGAAAGAACACACGTTTAAAGAGCCAGCCTGGAGCTCTGAATATTGAAAAGTATCTTGAGTCATTCTTTGTACAGAAATTGAAAGGATTCAAGGCTAGCAGATTGTGATATCTTCAGTGTGAATTTTTAACTGAAATCAGAACTGGATGTTGGGGTCATTTTATTGCTCCACGTGATTTCCTAATTCAAAACCGTTCCCTCCTCCCCAAAAATACTCAGATTAATAGAATTTTTGATGTTGTAAAAATGCGCAGTAGTAAACTTTTTATGCTAGCGGCCTTGTTAATAATGTTTTTAAGAATTGTAAACTCCTGGAACACTGTATATATAACATTTTGGCGATAGGAAGTACTGGAACTTAGTCCGGGTCACTGTACAGTAATTTGGTTTACTAACAAAAGTTGTGAATAAAACTGTGAAACTAGAACGCAGGAAAAAAAAAAAGTATGGGACAAGTTTTGAAAACGGAGATACCAGCTACCTGGAAAGTGGCAATACCTGAAGACGATTCTGTGCAGTGAGCAGAAGTAGAAACTGAAACTGTGTAGGGCTGCGGTTCCAAGCAGGGCAACTGAAGGCAATACTGTTTCCTGCTATTATTACAGTTACATATCGTTCCAGTTACAGTTACATGACCGTGATGTGGGCTTAAAATTTAATGCATATGTTCTGTTTGAAAATCAGATTTGTAGAAAGAAGAGAACCTGGCAGCTGGGAGGTCCGAGCACTTTATCCACTCGGTTGACGGAAACTGGGTGACTGGGAAGTTAGGGGAGCACGTGACCCCCAGTCACGCAGAGAAACCCAGGACAGGATGTGGGATATCTGCACCCGCCCTCAGCAGGCGGGACTTCCGTGCCGAGGGCGGGGCAGGACCAGGCGCCCAGGGCTTTGGGTGCAGAGACCCAGGCGCTGAAACCACTGTCCAGGGCCAAGGCTCGAGTGCCCTGGCGGACAGGCTGGGGCAGTCCCCAGCAGTTTCCGCATGGAGCCCATCAGGTGCCAACCCGACCCCCACAGCCCAAGTTCCAGGCTCTGGAAAGTCCAGGAGGGCCTGGGCAGTGGGGCCTCGCCCTCTGGCCTTGGACGTGGTCCCTGAGTCACGTGGAGAAGCAGCTGCTGCATCCTCTTCTGTGTGATGCGTCCCAGGGCATGCCCCACACTGCGTGTGTATGTATCTGTTGCCACTGCGTGTGTCTCTCTCGACTACCTAGGAGGACAGGAGTCAGAAACTTGGCTCAGGCCTTCTCGTTGTCTAACTCACTTCTTTGTCTTCTGTTAGCACATAGTCTCCGAAGATGGGCAATTTTCTCGCTCGATTTGGCCTCCTGCGGAGCCGTGGCCACCGTCCCCCGCTGGGTCGTCTGGGGCATCCCCTGCCACGCCCTGTCTCGAGAAACCCCTCTGCTCGCCCTGGCCGGGGGCACCCTGAGGCTCTGGCACCAGCTGGCCGCAGGCCTCAACCTCGGAGATCTCGACCTGCTACATTTATCATCACCCCCAGGAGGCCCTGTGCCCTGCCACAGGCCACCAACTCCCCTGTTGGGATTCTTCCGTCGTTTGGGCGCTCTCGGAAGAAGCTGGTCTTATCTGCCAGCAAATCCATAACGTTTAGGTACCGAAGCTGTGTCAGGATCCTACCTCCCGGACGCAACTTCAATCTCCTGCGTGTACCGTCCATGCAGTTAGTGAAGCCAGAGAAACCCGTGCCGCTTCCTTGCCCCAAGGGAAATGCAAAGATCCAAGAAGACCCCAGGATGGCAGGATGCCAGAAAGTTGGTGTGAAGACGGGACAGGAGGACGACAACAGGACCCTCAGTGGCAAGGCGCTTTTGACCCTGGAGTCCAGTGGCGCCCGCCCCAGTTACTCCAGCCCCCCGCCTCTCCACCTCCAGGCCTTGCAGGCAGAAGCAGAGACAGCCTCCGCCGCTTCTCCCAAGCCCACCCCACACCTGGCCGGACGTGTTCAGCCTCCTGGAGGGCATCATCCCAGGGTGTCGGTGTTGTCTGTGCCCTGCTCTTCACTGCCAGGGAAGTCAACGGCGCTAGAGGAGCCTGCAGAACCCCAGACCAGCTCTCCCCGTCCACTGTTGCGCATCACCGTGGCAGACAAGAGTCCTCCAGTTGGTCCAGTGAGGAGCGCTTCTCCATCACAAACTAAATGCAGGCGGCCCTGCAAAAGGAAACAGTCTCTGCCACGAACACCACAGTTGTCTCCTCTGCAACTGCCCCTGCAGTGGGATCGCAGTGAGTTTCCCCCACCTCCAAAGCTCCCCTGCATAACCGCCACACACTTCCAGGCATTGAACCACACTGAGGATCTGACCAAAAAGATACTTAAGGATATAATGGTCATGACCGAGAGCCCTGCTAACCCCAGTTCCATGGAGCCTGGCCCTTCTTGCTTCACAAGTTCCAGTGTTTTTGTGGGGTCCCAGAGCCCGTCTGTTGTTCGGCCTCTTCTGGCTCCAATTACTGATCAGAACCCAGAATCCACTGTCCCTCACGTGTTCCTTGGTCCTGCAGGTGGTGTGAGGCCAGCAAGCAACAATCCTGCTGGAAACATGCCAACTCAGAGAGGAGGCCCTTTGCATTCAGTCCCCATCAGGACAGCTTCTGTTTCTCAGCCCCTGGCTCCAGCCGCTCCCATCCCCATGTCCCTGCACCAGCCCTCCCACCCTCTGATGGATTTCACCAGGAGGACAGACAGACCCTCACAGGCAGGCGGGAGGGGCCATCCTCCTGTAGTTGCAGGACATGCCATTAAAATGGATACTACTTCCTCCAAGGCCACCATTTTCAGATCTCCCCCAGGCTCCAGCTAGGCTTCTGTGTCTCTACCCCGAGCCCAGGCACAGGGCAGCAGTCACAGGCTGCAAACAGACAACCCCCAACTAATCTCACCCCAGCCAAGGCCTCCAGGTCTTCCTCAAATGTGAACTCTTTTCACACTTAAGTCCAAACTGGCCTAAGTCCTCCACCATGGTATGAAGAGGAACAGAAGACAACTTCTCTTTGCTGATCTGCTTCATTCCTAATCTGTGTCCCCTGGCCCCTCCCCTTGCTCCAGAGGGCAGCAGCTCTGATACTGGGGCTATGGACACCACACCCCCTTCGAGAGCAACTCTCTTCCCTAATCTCCCTATCTTCAGTGCTCCTCCTGTCCCCCGTGGTAGTCCCACCTCCCCTGGCCCTACCTGCCCCCATTTTTCTCCTCTATAGTTTCTTCGTCCTCTCCCCCCCCCCCCCCATTGATCCCACCTGTCCTTCCTGTGCCACAACCCTCTCCAAATCTTCGCTTACCCTCCTTTCTCCTTACTCTCCCTTTACCCCCCCTGAGTCACCGGTCACTTCCATCTCATCCATCCCACCTGTCCCCCGCCCTCCCCCCGCCCCCGTAGCACTTGATCCGCCTGTCACATTTATCCCACCTGTTGCCCTAGAACAACAAACTGCACCATCATCAAATGTTCCAGGGACTGTCAGGCCAAAGAAAAATAATTAGAGATAGGAAAACAACAAACAAGGATCTGAGAAAAGTCTTTCAAGACACAAGTGTGTTTCCAACTTTGATCAGAAGACATACAAATAAGAAGTCCCAAACATTTCAATAACATTTGGAAGCCTGAAGGCCCTAGAATGCCCACTTTCATCAGTCCCTACTTTCATCACTAAGGACCATCCGGATGAAAAAAAACTGTCTATGTCTGTAAGAGTCACCCAACAATTAAGAACCTGTCCATGACTGGATTAGAAAAACTGCGACTCTCCTAACCATGCAATATCCATCATATGTCCCACTCCCAGATCTGTCTAACTTCCATACTCAGGGCCCACCTATCAAAATACTCATGGTATTTTGTAAGGTGATATGGCCAAATCCAACCTTTCATGACCTCAATAGTCCAATATTCTAGTCAGAAGGCAGCACGGGTTTTCATTTGTCACAAAACTTAGAATCTCCCCCATCCATAATGAGCTGCTGGTCACCTCTCCCCTTCCGCGTCCAAGGGTAAATGGAATGATTTGTGAAAAGCTCATAAATTTTCAGGTAAAACTCAGAATGAGAATGCTCAGAGCCTCGTCCAAATTTGGAGGGACCAGCCCTGTGTGTAGAAATTCCTGAGTCAGATCAACTGTGCTCATCCTTGGAAAAGGAAAGTCCTGCCTTGCCTTCATGCCATCTTTATTACCTGTGAAGTACTTCATAGGTGTCGGCAAACATATCTTTGAGCAGCAATCTCAGCAAATGAGGGATAAATCTTCCTCTGCAAATTATAACCAAGAACAGACTTCTTTTCAGTGCAAAACTCAATCTTTTATGTGAAACGACATGCCCTTTTCCTATGTGCTATTGTACACATGTGGTGCAATGGACTCCAAGAAGCACGTAAGTCCAAATCATCTGTACAAAAGAGTTTAAAAAGATTCAGTGTGGAGATGCATGCTCATTAACTGTAATATCACTGAATTGACTGGCCCAACCTCTTGCATGGATCTCAGAACTTGGAATTGGCTGTATGCCAACTACTTCTGATTGTATTGGCTGTTCCAAGTTTTGTTCCTGATTCATGTATTCCTATGCATTAATGTATCAGACATATTTGTATAAAACTTCATTCTTATTAGTCTGCCTCTGTTCCTACATCTCTACTCTTCAACTTATTTGTGGTGTAGAATCTAGCATTCAAATGGACCAAAGCAAACTGCAAAATTTCTTGTGTTCCAGTGCCTGGGCTTGAAAGTAATCATGCAGTTAGGCTGCATGGCTGACTCCTGAGTCCTGTAGAGGATCTAAGGAATGTGTCCACTGAGGAGAAAATCCTAAGGAGGGAGTGTTGGGGTGACGGTGACTCCTCTCTCTGCTTCTCTCTTCTCTCCTACCACTCTCAACTCACCCAAAGATTGTTTGGCCCCTTTTAAATACACTTCTATATTTTGGGGGGTTTTATGTATGCTGTGTATTGCGGTGCTAGAAATCAAACCCAGAATGTCACACACATGAATTATGTGGCAAACTACTGATTCACAGCCCTGGTTCTTTTGACTTTTACTGAAACATAGTCAGAAGCCAGTCATTCTCTCACATTTCAGTATCACAGTATCATCGGAAGAGAATGGATTTGGCATCGAGATTCTTCCATTAGAATTACAGGAAGAAAAACTATGTATCTTCTCCGTAAGTATTGAGAATTTAAGTTTTCTTAGAAGTTATGCTGCTGCTGAAAAATATCCAAGGTGGGGTTCGAGAGATAATACAGTTGGTAGGTCATTTGCCTCGCTCACAATTGAAGTATGAATCAAGGCACCCCATAGTGGTCCTCCTAAGCAACACCAGGAGTGATCCCTGAGTGCAGGGGTGAGATAAATCCTGACTACTATTAAGTGTGACCCCAAAACAGACAAACAAAAAAATAAGAAGTTGGAACTCTGTGCATTAAAATAATATTCCTGGAAAATTCTGAAAACTGAGATACAGACCAGATAGAGAAAAAACATTGGCACCTGAAGATAGTTCCTTGTAAATGAGCAGGACTACAACTAAAGGTATTTGTGGCTTCAGTTCCAAACAGGATGGGTGATGGCAATACTGTTTTCTCACACTATGACTGGTCGAAACTGAATGCGTTTTTACTGGGTCATGGTAATAAGTTACAGGTTTTTGATTAAAAGCTGAAATGCTGATATCACAATTGCATTGTGGTATCGTCTTAAGTTCGATTCCTCCGCCCCTCTCGGAGAGCCCGGCAAGCTACCGAGAGTATTCGATATGCCAGACACAGTAACAACCAAGTCTCCAATGGAGACGTTACTGGGCCCGCTCGAGCAAATCGACGATCAACGGGAGGGCCTTTACCTTTACCTTTATCGTCTTAAGCAAATTAGACTTATTATGAATAAGATTTTGTTACTTGCTATCTTATCCACAAGATAGCTCTTGTAAAATGTTACAGGTTTTTGAGTAGAAGCTGAAACCCTGATATCGCAATTGCATTGTGATATCATCTTAAGCAAATTAGACTTATTATAAAGAAGATTTTGATACTTTCTATCTTAACCACAAGATAGCTCTTGTAAAATATTAAAGTAATAGAGGTGTCTTTGTTTCAATATATTTTTAATATATTCGCACTGGTATTTGTACTGACTTAAAGGAACTCTACAGACTGGGCTACAAAATATTTCATGTTGTGTGTCCACTACACTTTCACTAAAACTTCTCAAAATATAATAAATAATCTGCCTATATATTGAGGCAGACTACCAGGGAACTCTAAGTATTAAATAGTACAATTAATTTTATTTTGTGGAGTGATAGCACAGTGGTAGGGCGTTTGCCTTGTGCACAGCCAGCCTGGCTGAGCCAGGTTCGATTCCTCCGCCCCTCTCGGAGAGCCTGGCAAGCTACCGAGAGTATTCAATGTGCCAAACACAGTAACAAGAAGTCTCACAATGGAGATGTTACTGGGCCCGCTCAAGCAAATCAATGAACAACGGGAGGACAGTGCAATATCAGCGGATTGTGGTACACTGCAGTCTGCACACATTTTGTTGTGGAGCCAGGGATTCCAGCCCAAATGGCAGCTGATCACACTCGACCTGTCGGATAATTCCCAGGTTCAAATTTGTAGCCTTCTGATAGTGATCTACCACTGAGTTCTCCCAGAAACACTTAAAATGTATTCTTGGGGACATAAAGATAGTAAGGGGTTAATGGAGTAAATCTCATGCCTTATGAGACTTATTCCATTTCAAGTCTTGGTCCCAGGTGTTGCCAGGTGGAGCCCTGGGGAGACCCCAAGCACCACTAGATGGGGCCTAGAAACACATTTCTCCTGTTCCCCTCTCCCTGCCACTGTACCACTGGAATGATTCAGGTAATTCCCAGCACCACAGCTCCAAGACATAGTACCTTGTTGTGTCCTTGCATGAAACACCAGCCCAGCTGGGCAAGCATCACTGATAAAGACCTCAGGCCTAAGCACTGCTTGGGAGGCACTCCTGCCTCAAAGCTCTTCTTCCCTTTCATGATGAAGACCTGAAACAAAACGGAGACCATAGAATTTTGTCTTAATACTATAAAGGTCATATACAACAAATCCACAGTCAATATCATCCCCAGTGGGGGAAACTGAGTCTTTCCTCTGAAGTCAGGCACAAGACAAGATGCCCACTTTTACCATGACCATGCAATGCAGTGTGGGAAGTCCTTACCACAAGGAAGCAAAAAAGAGAAATCAAAGCAATGATAATTAGTAAAGAAGTCGAACAAATACTGTTTGCGAATGACATAATATTGTACATAGAAAACCCTAAAGACTCCACTAAAAAATCCTTGAAAAAAACATAAAAAGTAAAGTAGCAAGTTATAAAATAAATGCACGTAAAACTGTTGCATTGTCTTTGGACATTCATTATTTCCCCGTTATGTTTTCCTTAGACTCCACATTGAGAGATCTTTCTGTGTACCTCTTTCTCCCGCTGAAAAACTTCACTCAGTGTGATACTTTCTGAAGACCAAGGAAACAAAGAAAATGAGAGCTAGTAGTCAATAGGAAACATACCACTTGAGGAGGCTGGGAGATACGACAGGGAGAGGGCAATTACTATTGTGAAGGGAAAATCAAATTATTGAAGTCGGATGTAGTGCTCAAAGGTGATAAAGTGTGTTGTATGAAATCCTATCAGCCACAGAACAGTAAACCACAATACAAAAACATATAATTCATATAACCCAATATATATGCTTATATGTACTTTTATATATAACCCAATATATATGGTTATATACATGACCAATATATATGTACACACATATACACATACACATACACATACACATGCATATGCATATACATATACATATACACATGCACATACACATACACATAGGTGGTTTGGGAGCCATACCTGGCAGTGCTAAAGCCACTTCTGGTTCTGAACTTAGAAATTACACCTGGTGCTGTTTGAGGGACCATATGGGAGGTCGGAAATTATACCGAGGTCAACTGCATGCAAGGCAATGCCCTACCCACTGTACAATCACGCCAGTCAAGCCAAACCACATACTTTTTAAAAAGTTTCTCCAGTATAGACAGACGAGGAGATAGGAGGCAAAGTGGGGAAGTAGTGAAAATTGGCGGAGGGCAGTGGGTACTGGTGAAGAAACTGGTGTTGAAACAATATATGCCTGAAACCAAATCATACATCATTTCACTGGTGACTAATACAGAAAGAAAGAAATCTGTTGCATTCTTATACATAAACAACAATATAGAAGAGGAAAAAATCCCTGCCTTTTATTTGGTGTCAGAAACTCCAAATACCTAGAAATCAATTTAGCAAAAAATGTGAAATATCTATTTAGTGAAAAATATTAGTCAATTCTGAATTACGTCATAGAAGGAACAAGAAAATAAAATCACATTCCTTGTTCATGGATTTGATGAAATAATACAATTAAAATGACCATTTTATCCAAAGCAATTTATAGATGTAATGCAAAACCCACCAAAATTTCCATGGCAATTTTAAAGAAATAGAACTAGTACTCCTAAAATTCATATGTAATTATAAAACTCCCAGAAAATCCAGAAAATCCATAAGAAAGCAAAATAAAAGAAGGGAAGCATTGCATTTCTAGACTTTAGTCTTGACTGCAATACTACAATAATTAAAATTGCATGTTATTAGGGGGTATGGTGCCAATAGCAGGTCAATCTGTACCTGTGAGGCGAGTGTATCAACAGCCTGATGTCACCTTCAGACTTCCAGATACCTCCAAATTGCTGCTGTGCCTGTGGCAAGACCCCAAAAACTTGGGACAAAGTTTACCAAGAAAGTAAATGGCCAAAAGTTAGGTATGTGAGAGACACACCCACAAACTACCTCCGGCTCAGCTATATAGTTGGAGGCAAGGCCTCTCTGGTTCCTGATCGAACTGCTTAATGTCCAGGATCCCAGAGACTCAGAGACAAATCTCGGAACGCAGCAGCTTTGGGCAGAGATGTGCCCAGTCACCACAATGGATTACTGGCACTGGAAAACCCGGGGGGAGGAGGGGAAAAGGGTGCTGTCCCTCCGCCTGCTCCCCCTTGGTGGCTCGGTGGCCACCATCCCCAGAGGCCAATGGACAGTCACGTTTGGGCCCCAATGACAGGACACGCAGGGTCTCACAGGATAGGGGTTGAGCTGGCGCTTCCTCCCCCCCCCCCCCCCCAACGAGACCTTGAGTCACCACCCACAATAACTCCAAGATGAGGAAAGTCTAGGAAACAACAGAAAATGGACAATAGCCTGAAGAGAAATAAATAGCATACCGGGGAACTGAGTTGAAGAGGAACAATAGGAGAATCATAGGGGTTCCTGAAAAACAGGAAGGCAAAGGTGATGAAGAAACAATAGTTACAAAATTATCAATAAGAATTACTCAGAGTTAAGGTTCAAGGACCCCAGCAACAAAGGACATTACTAGGAAAATCCAAAGACATATTATACTCAAAATACAAAGATAGAGAATCTACAGTGTCACAAATGGAAAGTAACCACACACACACTCACACACACACACACACATACACACACACACACACCCCAAAAGATTTACAGCAGAGTATGGGTGGATATAGTATAGAGTATGGAGGAATATAGTACAAAAACTCAACAAAATGAACACCTCACCAAACATATCCTATCCAGCTAGATTAACATTCAGATTTTAAAGAATGATACTGAGCTTCATAGACAGGCAACCACTTAGGGAATTCATAGCCTTGAAACAAGTTTTGCAAGAAGTGCTAAAAGAGCTTCTCTCAAGGACAGGATAAACTTGTCCCATTGAGTATGACACTCACGAATGATGCATATGGTTGCCTGCCACTAGATTAAGAAAGGTAATTTTTGCTTGCTGAGGGATTTGTACATTTTCAATGATGAATGTTCTATTTGTATTGGTTAAAATCAGCAATCCAAAAAAATCAGCAATCATCACAAATGGACTCTTATTGATTTATTTTCTGATAATTCTATTTGCCATTTCTTTGAGTTTTGATGGAGCAGGTAGTATGAAATAAATTTATGATATGAGTGCCAAGGGGGCATGCTGGGGCTGGTGAGAGGGAACGTGGGACCACTGGTGGGCAGAGGAGGATACTAGTGGTAGGATTGATGTTGGAACATTGTATGCCTGAAAAACTTTGTTATGCATTATGCTTTCTTAAAAGAAACAAATGACAAGTTGAGGAATAAGGCTTCCTTATGACCCTGAGTTTCCATTTCTCTATGCCTAGAACACAAAAACGTTAATCTGACAGGAGATAATGCACACCTATGTTCCTCATGGTATATCAACATTAGCTAAGATCTGGTAGGAACTCCTGCCTAAAGATGAGTCAATAAATAAACTGATTTATATTGGGCAAGAGTGACAATGCAATGGGCATGGTAATTGCCTTGCATGTGACTGACCCAGGGTTGATCCTCAGCACCCCTTATGGTTTCCGGACCATCACCAGGAGCGATCTGAGCACAGAGCCAGAGGTACGTCGTCAGCACTACAGGATATGTGGCTCAATAATAAAAAAATAAATAAAAGGTAATTGTAATAGATAGAAAGATAGGTAGAGAGACACTACTCAGCTATTAGGAAAGAATTTAAAAAAAGTAACATACTAAAAAATGTGGCATCTCCACTCTCTCCACTACTGTTCAATATAGTACTGGAAGTACTTGCAATAGCGATTAGGCAAGAAAAAGATATTAAGGGCATTCAGGTAGGAAAAGAAGAAATCAAGCTCTCACTATTCGCAGATGATATGATACTATACTTAGAGAACCCAATAACCTCCACCAAAAAACTCCTAGAAACAATAGACTCGTATAGTAAAGTTGCAGGCTATAAAATCAATACCCAAAAGTCCATGGCTTTCCTATATGCAAACAGTGAGAGAGAAGAAAGCAACATGAAAAAAAAATCCCGTTCACAATTGTGCCCCAGAAAATCAAGTACTTAGGAATCAGCTTAACTAAGGAAGTAAAGGACCTGTACAAAGAAAACTACAAAACGCTACTTCAGGAAATAAAAGAGGACATGAGGAAATGGAAAGATATCCCCTGCTCATGGGTCGGGAGACTTAACATTGTCAAAATGGCAATACTACCGAAAGCAATGTATAAATTCAATGCAATCCCTATAAGGATACCCACGACATTCTTCAAAGAAATGGAGCAAACACTCCTGAAATTTATATGGAACAATAAGCCCCCACGAATAGCTAAAGCAATTCTTGGGAAAAAGAAAATGGGAGGAATCAACCTCCCGAACTTCAAACTGTACTACAAAGCAGTAATAATTAAAACAGCATGGTACTGGAACAAAGGCAGAACTGCAGACCAATGGAACAGGGTTGAATACACTGACATCTCCCCTCAATCATATGATCATCTAATCTTTGATAAAGGTGCAAGTAATGTGAAGTGGAGTAAGGAAAGCCTCTTTAACAAATTGTGCTGGCATCACTGGACGGCTACATGCAAAAAAATGGGCTCAGAACTCTGCCTAACACCATGTACAAAAGTAAGATCAAAATGGATTAAAGACCTCAACATCAGACCAGAAACCATAAGGTACATTGAAGACAAAGTTGGCAAAACCCTCCATGACATTGAAGCTAATGGTATCTTCAAAGATGTCACGCCACTGTCTGAGCAAGTGAAAACAGAGATAGATAAATGGGACTATCTTAAACTAAGAAGCTTCTGCACCTCCAAAGAAACAGTGACCAAAATACAAAGACAGTCTGTAGAATGGGAAAGGATATTCGCCGAATACACATCTGACAAGGGGTTGATATCCAGGATATACAAAATACTGGTTAAACTCCACAAGAAGAAAACATCCAACCCCATCCAAAAATGGGGCAATGAAATGAACAGAAACTTTCTCAAAGAAGAAATCCGAATGGCAAAAAAGCACATGAGAAAATGCTCTACATCATTAATCATCAGGGAGATGCAGATCAAAACCACAATGAGATACCATCTCACACCTCAGAGACTGGCCCACATTCAAAAGAACAAAAGCAACCGATGCTGGCGCGGATGTGGCGAGAAAGGGACACTCCTTCACTGTTGGTGGGAATGTCGACTGGTTCAGCCCTTCTGGAAAACAGTATGGACGATTCTCAAAAAATTAGAAATTGAGCTTCCATTTGACCCAGCAATACCACTCCTGGGAATATATCCCAGAGAGGCAAAAATGTGTAGTCGAAGTGACATCTGCACTTGTTTGTTCATTGCAGCACTCTTTACAGTAGCCAGAAACTGGAAGAGACCTGAGTGCCCAAGAACAGATGACTGGTTAAAGAAACTTTGGTACATCTACACAATGGAGTACTATGTAGCTCTTAGAAAAGATGAAGTCATGAAATTTACATACAAGTGGTACAACATGGAAAGTATCATGCTAAGCGAAATGAGTCAGAAAGAGAGGGATAGACATAGAAAGATTGCATTCATCTGGGGGATATAAAGTAACAAAGTATGAGATTAATACCCAAGAATAGCTGAGATCAGCACCAGGAGGATTACTCCATAGCTTAGTGGCCAGTCGGGCATTCTAGAGGAAAGGGCAGCTCAGATAGAGAAGGGAACACCAAATAAAGGGTGTTTGGAGGATCCTCCCAGGAGGGGAGATGCATGTCGAAAGTGGACTATGGAGTGAACATGTTTGCCACTCAATGCCTCTTTTGCAGACCACAACACCCAAAAGGAGAGAGAGAACATAGGGGATTGCCCTGCCACAGAGGCAGGGGGGGATGGGGGGCTGGGGGTGGGGGGGATATTATCCATGGTGGTGGAAAATAGGCACTGGTGGAGGGATGGGTATCTGATCATTGTATAATCAAACCCAAGCACAAAAAATTGTAAATCTACAACTGTACCTCATGGTGTTTCACTAATTAAAAAAAAATTTTAAAAAAAAGGAGAAAATTTAAAAAAATGTGGCATCTACTCAATGATGATCTTGAGCAGGAAGTGGCAAATTAAGGACCCACAGACCCAATAAGATTGTTAGCTTGTATGTCTTTGAACTATGTGCTAATAATAGTTTCAAATTATGAAAGGTTTTTGGAGGAGAAGGTGGGAGAAGGTGGAAGAGGAGGAGCGGATGAAGCTACAGAAATTATACATAGAAAATAATTTAAAATTTGTAAAATATTTTTCAATACTTGGTATAGAGCATTGGGCAATCATTTTGAAGAAAGGGTATATGAAAAATTAGTTGCTGCAAATATTGAACCATGCATGGGTGAAGGAGTCAAGGAACACCCATGATTTCATCCACAATCAACAATACCATTTCCAATGAGATTTTTAGAATAAAATATTTTAAAATGTCAAAATAGTAAACCAGAAGTCATTTTCTCACATAAAGTCATAAACATCCATCAGGTAAAGTCATTTGTAATAAATGAAATGATATATTTAGACATAAACCTTACAAAGCATTTTATGTTCATTAACATTTAATTCTCATCAACTCCATGTGACATGTATTATTCCCCCTCAAGAAAATATCGCTCCTAAATCCTATAGTAAAGGTTATGAGGCAGAACAGCCAGTGAAAACAGAGTGACAAGTCTATTATTAAATGAATTCCACAGATCACTCTATCTGCATCCATATTAACCATGAATTACAATGAATTACTGTATACAAGAAAATGAGGAATGAGGGAACTAAATTTTGTCAGCTAGTATACTGTCATTACTACAAATTCTAAGTCATGCTGTCACATAAATTTGATATGTCTGGAGATTGGTGTTTAAAAATGAATCTTGCCTGGCAACGGCATCATGATCACGACCATCCTATTGTTCGTTGATTGCCTCGAGCAGGCCCCAGTAACGTCTCCTTCGTCCTAGTCCTGAGATTTTTTTTTTTAAAGTGCCATATTCAAGGCTCTTTCAGGGTTAGGAGAATGAGACCCATCATTGTTACTGGTATTTGGCATATTGGGCATACCACGGGTAGTTTGCCAGACTCTGCCGTGTGGGCAGGTTACATTCGGTAGCCTGCCAGTTTGTCCAAAGTAGGTATGGGATGGTAAGATGTCAGTAGCTCAGTAGGTAGAGCATGTGACTCTTAATCTCAGGGTCGTGGGTTCATTCCCCCACGTTGGCCAACGGCATAATATCTGTTATTACTAAAATTTTGCTGTTCTTTTGTTTTTTGTTTCAGTGAAGAAAATCTGATTCTCCCTCTCTAACTCCTGCCTGCCTGCCCAAGCAAACCGTTTGACAGGAAAAATCAGGTGATGGATTTTTCTGGGATACCATTCTTTCAATTCTCTTTTACCATACCAAATCCTCGACACTCATCATACATAGTTTTTCCCAATCTCAGGAAAAAAGATTTTTTTAATTGTAGCGATCAACTTATTAATTTTCAGCACATCATTGTATTTTACAAGTTTCATAGAATAATAAAACAAACACTTTGCATTCTTTAGTACTGTATAATTTTTCATTGTTACGGTTACTCTAGTTTTTCTATCTCAGGTACACTTTTCTGCATGTGGATATTATAATAGTTGACATCATTATAAAGACGTTCTAATTTTTTCTCTTTTTCTTTAGGTAACATCATCTCAAAAAAGTGCACATGATTTTAAGTTAAGGGGTACAATGTTATCATTACACAACTGTTTTTTTTTTATTAGTGAGACACCATGAGGTACAGTTGTAGACTTACAAATTTTTGTGCTTGTGTTTCAATTATACAGTGATCAAATACCCATCCCTCCACCAGTGCCCATTTCCCACCACCATGGATCCCCGTATCCCTCCCACCCCCCATCCCCCTCATCCCACTCAAAGATTTTAAAAGCAGCATAATTGATTGTTTTCAAGGCAGTTTAGCATATGCAACACTCTTGTGTTCAACACTTTGCAGAATTCCTGTGATAAACCTTGCTCATAATAATAACATCAGGACAGTGGTAGAGGGTCTCTGGTACTCTTGTGATGGTGGAGTGCAATCAGAGTCCACCGAAGTATAACATGAACATGAATGTCAACCATGATACCTCAATAAAATAAAGCAAAACGCAACTTACAATAAAAAATCTTCATTCAAAATTAGTATGAGAGCATGCCATGTGTGTTCATGCAAGTTTAATTAAGAAATTAATTAAATTAAAATTATAATTTATATTTATAATTTTATAAATTATAAAATAAAATTTTAAGCACTAGCACAGCGGTAGGGCGTTTGCCTTGCATGCAGCCAATATGGCCGACCTGAGTTCGATTCCTCCGCCCCTCTCAGAGAGCCCGGCAAGCTACCAAGAGTATCTCGCCTGCACGGCAGAGCCTGGCAAGCTCCCCGTGATGTATTCGATATGCCAAACACAGTAACAACAAAGTCTCACAATGGAGACGTTACTGGGCCCGCTCGAGCAAATCGATGAACAACGGGAGGGCCTTTACCTTTACCTTTACCTTTATAATTAAATTAAAAAATTAAGAAATTGGTTCTTATTGAACAATCTCTAATGATAACAAGAAATTGTAATTTAAATTTATAGTTGTAAATATTTTCTTATCATGGAGAGGTTTCTGTGTCCTATGCTATACCCTACATTTCCAAATCATTCTGAATGTGAGCAAAACCTAATATGATTTACCATTCCTCAAAGTTTGTGTGGAAGTCCACATATACTCACCAATGCTCTTTTCAAGAAATCTCATGAACAAAGGTCACAAGTTCGTTTCATATATGACCAATATCCAACATTACATAGATTGTCAACTAAAAATTTTTTTTCCCTGATTTTGGCTCACATCTGGTGAACAGAGCTATTGAACCCGGATTTCCCATAATTGCAAATGCCCTTACCTGCTGGATTTTCTCTCCATCCACTGAAACGTATTTTTACTGCTCAGTATGATTTTTGGTTCCGTAACTTCTGCTTGCCATATGCCATAGTACTCAGCAGCAGCCAGATGAAAGATCCCAGTGAAATAAGCCAGAGAAACAAGCTGCAGAAGAGTATCTAGAGACAGATTTAGTTGCCAATAAGGTCGTGTGAAAATTGCCCCAAGCTGCTTTGTGATCATAACGACAATCTCCAGTGGGAGAATTTTGTTTGGTTGATTTGGGGCCAGATGCCTCTGTACTCAGGGCTACTCCTGGCTCTGTGCTCAGGGATCACTCCTGGCTGGACTCAGTGGACTGTAGGGATGGCAGGGGCTAAACCTGCACTGTCCTCACACATGGCAAGTGCTGTACCCATGTACTCTCTCTCCAGTCTTGTTCCACTACAGTAACTAAATAGACACACAGGATGTGCTTGTGATAGCCACCCCACAGCTCTGACCAGTCAGATAACACGGACTAAGTTCATATCCTGGGTAGACCAACGACCACCTGGGTTGACCTAGGGGCACAGCTGAAGATGTAATTACATGTTTTCAGTTGATTTAAAATCTGTAAAAGCGCCTGCCAAAGAGGCAGGCAAGGGAGGGGGGTTCAGGGGTGGGGTGATGGGAGAGAACCTGGGGATACTGGTGTTGGGAAATGTACACTGGTCAAGGGATCAGTGTTGGAATACTGTCCGACTGATATTCAATCATGAATGGCTTTGAAATGCTCTAAAAAAAGTTAATCACCTGCCCCCCCCCCCAAAAAAAAGCAACAATGTGTAGAATGAAGTGGAGAAGGAGTGAGAGGTTAGGTCTGGGCAACTCATCCATCCTTGGAAACTTGGAAACTCAGAGGCCTGAGTGAGCCTGGGAGAATGTACATGTGACTCCAAGCCAGGCAGAGAAACTGAGGGAGGACAGGATCTGGGGTCTCCTCTCCGGACCGAGGGAGGGGGCAGCACCAGGCGCCCAGGGCCTTGCATGCACAGACTCCGGGCGCTGAAACCACACTCTCAGCAACGTGTGCCCTGGCAGAGAGACCCGCGCAGTCCCCAGCAGACCCCTCACTGATTCGATCAGGTGCCAACCCACCCTCCACAGTACAAGTCCCAGGCTCAGGAGAGCCCTGAAGGGGCTGGGCAATGGGGCCTCACGTGGTCCCTGAGCCGCCTGTGGGTGGTGGACAAGCTGCTACATTGTTTCCGCTGTGACCTGCGCCAGGCAACACAGTATATCCTGACCGCGCAGAGGCCAGGAGTCAGAAGCCTGGTTTCAGCCCGGTTTCCAGCGTGGTCCTCCGCGCTTTCTGGGACCGTGCCCTGGAAACATGGGCAACATTCTGAGTCGGATTCGGCTCCTGCTGAGCCATCGCCAACGTCCCCCAGTGGGTCGTCCCGGGCCAATTCCTGTCTCCAGAAACCCCGCTGCTCGCCCTGGCCGGGACCACCCCGGGGCTCCAGCACCTGCCGACCAACCGCACTAGCAGCGGAGGCCCCCGCCCACATCCTTCACCATCACGCCCAGGAGGCCCTGTCCCCTGCCGCAGACCACCAACTCCCGGGTGGGGATTCTCTCATCATACGGGGCCAGTCGGAAGAAGCTGGTCCTCAGTGCCTTCAGGTCAGCGACATGCGGGTACCGGAGCAATGTCAAGATCGCGGCTCCGGGACGCAACTTCGACATCCTCCGAGTCCCATTCGTTCAGATCATGAAACCGACAAAACTCCCACAATGGGCCAAAGCAGAGACGATCCAAGACCACCCCCCCAAGAGGGCAGGACACCGGGAAGAGGATGCAAAGACGCGACAGGACGACGACGAGGGCACCCACAGCGCCAAGGCCCTTTGGACCAGCGGCCTGCAGTCCAGTGGCACTGGCCCCACGTGCTCCCGCCCCCGGCCTCTCCACCTCCAGGCCTTGCCGGCAGAAGCAGAGCCAGCCTCGGCCGCATCTCCCGAGCCCTCTGCCCCGCCCCGGGGTGCACGTGTCCAGCCTCCTGGAGAGCCTCCGGCCTGCGCATCGGTGGGGTCTGTGCCCTGCTGCTCATTGCCAGGGAAGTCAGCAGCAGGAGAGGAGCCTGCAGACGCCCGGCGCAGCCCTCCAGGTCCACCAAAAATCACCAATGTGGCCGAGAAGAAGCCTCCAGAGCCTGCACCGGGGAGTGCTGCTCCGCAATGTGAAGGCAAGAGGGCCTGCAAAAGGAAACACCCTATGCCAGAGGAACCACAGCTGCCTCCTCTGCTACTGCCCCGGCAGTGGGGCCGCGGTGAGTTTCCCCCTCCTCCAAAACTTCCCTGTTTACTCAACAAAAAGTTCCAGGCAGCCAACCGCAGTGAGGGTTCCAAGAGGGTGCGCCACAGAAGGGCCATCCCATCTTTCAGGGCCGGTCGGAAGAAGCTGGCCCTGAGTGCCTTCAGGTCAGCGACATGCGGGTACCGGAGCAATGTCAAGATCCTGGCTCCGGGGCGCAATTTCGACATCCTGCGCTTTCCATCCGTTCAGATCATGGAACCGATAAAACCCGCACCATGGGCAAAACTTGAGATCATCCAAGACCACCCCCCCAAAAGGGCAGGACACGGGGAAGTGGGTGCGAAGATGCGACAGGAGGACGACGAGGGCACCCACAGCGCCAAGGCCCTTTGGACCAGCGGCCTGCAGTCCAGTGGCACCGGCCCCACGTGCTCCCGCCCCCGGCCTCTCCACCTCCAGGCCTTGCCGGCAGAAGCAGAGCCAGCCTCGGCCGCATCTCCCGAGCCCTCTGCCCCGCCCCGGGGTGTACGTGTCCAGCCTCCTGGAGAGCCTCCGGCCTGCGGGTCGGTGGGGTCCGTGCCCTGCTGCTCATTGCCAGGGAAGTCAGCAGCAGGAGAGGAGCCTGCAGACACCCGGCGCAGCCCTCCCGGTCCACCAAAAAGCACCAACGTGGCCGAGAAGAAGCCTCCAGAGCCTGCACCGGGGAGTGCTGCTCTGCAATGTGAAGGCAAGAGGGACTGCAAAAGGAAACACCCTATGCCAGAGGAACCACAGTGCCTCCTCCCCAACTGCCCCGGCAGTGGGGCCGCGGTGAGTTTCCCCCTCCTCCAAAACTCCCCTGTGTACTCAACAAAAAGTTCCAGGCAGCCAACCGCAGTGAGGGTTCCAAGAGGGTGCGCCACAGAAGGGCCATCCCATCTTTCGGGGCCGGTCGGAAGAAGCTGGCCCTGAGTGCCTTCAGGTCAGCGACATGCGGTACCGGAGCACTGTTAAGATCTCGGCTCCGGGGCGCAACTTCGACGTCCTGCTCGTCCCATCCGTTCAGATCACAGAGGGCCCAGCTGACCCCAGTTCCATGCAGCCAGTCCCTTCGTGCTCCACAAATCCTACTGGTCTCGTGGGCTGCCTGCTCCCACCCACCAGGACCCTTCAGCCCCATACTGCTACTGCCAGCATCGTTTACCAATTTGCAAACTCCCAGGCTCCAGCTCTTTTCTACACTCCTCTGAGTGCATATCCTGGTTCAAAACCACAGCTCATCATCACTCCTGAGCTTCCTGGTCCAACTGATGGTTTGAGTCTAGCAAGTTCCAATCCTGTCAGTACCACTCCATCTCAGACAGGAGATTCATTGCAGGCAGTTGTTCAGACGGCAACATCTATTTCTCAGCCCGTCATACCTCCAAGCAACCTAACTCTCTTCCAAGTACCCTCCTGCGAAAAGAAATACCCAGAACCCATGTGTGTGGATCCGTTTCCCCCTCCCTTACCCGCCATTCCTCCAGGCCCTCTATTTTCCATGCCTTCTTCCTCTGCTCCAGAGAGCAAGAGTTGTGATATTGAGCCTATGGATACAACGACCTCTTTTCAGGCAACCGCCTTCTCAAATGTCCCTGACTCTGGGGATAACCATGTCGCCTTTTACATGATACCTTCTGAAAACCAACAATCTGATAGAGTTAAGAAAACACACAAGAACTCTTTGCCAGGCGAACTAGGTGAAGCCCAAACACAGCATAAAAACCTCCCATCAACTGCTGAAGCCGGTTCTGAGATAAAAACCTCTAAGGCCTTTGCTCATGGTTCAACCAAGATGCCTGAGAGGTCAGTCAACACACAATCTACAGCTGACAGTCAGTCCCCTCAAACTGACCAGTACTCATCCGGGATGAGAGTAAAGAAGTCAAAGAAGAGCCACTTGCCAGGAAACCAAGATTTACTCCAAACACAGCGTACAAAGCTCCCTTCTGCTGCAGCCGGATCGGAGAAACAATTATCTTTGACTAGCAACCAAGGTGGACCCCAAAGACAACATGCAAAACTCTCATCTACTGCAGCTGGCTCTGAGAACAAATTATCCAAGACCCATAACTCAACCTCTCTGTCTGATGTCGATGGATATAGATACTACAATTCCCACTCAGTCCCCTGGAAATGTCCTGTACTCACCTGGGAGGAGAGTTTAGAAGCCACATACCTCTTTGCCAAGCAACTGAAGTGTAGCCCAAAAACAACATGCAGAATTACCATCTGATGCAACCCGTTCTGAGAAAAACTTATCCATAGCCTTCGCCGGTATTTTGAACTATCTGCCAGAAGTATCAGTGAACATACAAACTACAATTCCCAATCAGTCCCATCAAACTGTCTGGTACTCATCTGGGATGAGTGTTAGTAGACACACAGCAGCTTTTTGATAGCAACCGAAATTCAGCTCCAACAGAGTGTACAAAACTTGCATCTGTGGCCGCAACCAGCTGACCCAGTGGCAGAACAGTGAACTTAGACTTTGTACGTTGAATTGTGCCAGTCAACACGGAACCAGATTTTTGCTGACAGTCCAAGTTCCTCCAGGTACTCACCTGGGAGGAGAGTTTAGAAGCAACATACATCTTTGCCACGCAACTGAAGTGTAGCCCAAAAACAACATGCAGAATTACCATGTCCTGCAACCCGTGTCCTTCTCCGGTATTTTGAACTATCTGCCAGAAGTATCAGTGGACATACAAACTACAATTCCCAATCAGTCCCATCAAACTGTCCAGTACTCAACTGGGATGAGCGTTAAGTAGACACACAGCAGCTTTTTGATAGCAACCGAAATTCAGCTCCAACAGAGTGTACAAAACTTGCATCAGTCCAAGATCCTCTATGCAGAGTACCATCATCACTAATTCGGGGGAAGACCCAGAGAATACCTAGCACTGGAGACCGAAGTGCATAGTCTGCTGCTGCTAGTAAGAAATCATCTGTATTCATATATTTAAACAAACAACCACCACCACAAACAGTAGATGAAAAGGTGTCAGGATCCTATCAAGAGCCATTCTGGAAGACTAGAATCAAATACCCGATGCCCCGCTCTGGATTAATCATATCCAGTCCTGATTAATCAATCACATATTTAGAGGAAGAGTGAGTCTGAGTCACATCAACTGAGACCTGATACCCCAAATTCAGGATCACAGATTCTTGTACTAATCTGCTATTCTCATCCTGTATGAGAAAGAATTTGCTCCAAACTTTTAAAATCCTTTCACACTTTAGAAAGAACGAGCAGCTTTAGTCCTCTGGCTATGGCCTATAATATGTTGGAAAGGTAACTGGTAAGTTCATCTGCAAACCCACCCACTATGTGTATGGAAAATTCATCAAGTTTTAGACTCAATCACTACATTTTTCTGAGGATCAGTAATGATTTGCTGAAAAGATCAGCCGCACTTTTCATAAGCCTGCTGACAGGGCATGATCTCTGTCTTCCCTTCCCTTCCATCTGTGGGCAAGAGTTTGTACAAATATTTGAGACAGGTATAGTTTCACTAGCTGCCTTTTTTTTTTTCGTCACACCTAGCAATGCACAGGGGTTACTCCTGGCTCCGCACTCAGGAATTACTCCTGGCGTTGCTCAGAGGACCATATGGGATGCTGGGAATCGAACCCGGTTGGTCGTGTGCAAGGCAAACGCCCTACCCGCTGTGCTATCGCTCCAGCCCCACAACAGCTGCTTTTCAATATATCATCTCATCTCTTAACATTTTTCAGATGAGACTATAAAAATTCAACTTAGGTGGGTTATCAGAGGCATTCTTTTTCCCCCTGTTCCACATCTTTTGAATTATGATGTCCTTTATGCCCTTTGGGGCTCTAATGTGGGGCTGGAGCAATAACACAGTGGGCAGAGCGTTTGCCTTGCATGCAGCCGACCCAATTCGATTCCCAGCATCCAATATGGTCCCCCATACACCACCAGGAGTAATTCCTTAGTGCATAAGCCGGAAGTAACCCCTGTGCACTGCCGGGTATGACCCAAGAAGAAAAAAAAAGACTCTAATGTGTTTTTAATCGCTAGTACTCATTATTATATTTTCAGGGCTACAAAAAAGATAGTTGGTACATTCATTAAGTACTCCTGTTGGTTTATGAGTGATTGCTAACGATGACGTGTTTTGGTGTTTTGCAAAACTCAAGGCAGACACAGTCTTAGGAGAAATTCTCTTCATTGTTCTCCTTGTGTTATTGAACACAAAGTCGATTCATCTAATGTAAGTTTTTTGTTTGTTTTGCTTTGGCCATACCCAAGGTGTTCAAGGCTTTGCTATTCTTTGGGATCACTCCTAGCGAGAGCTCCAGGAACCATAATGGTGCTGGAGATTGAAATAGTCAGTCACATGCAAGGCAAGATTTTTAACAATCTCTGTACTATTTCTCTGACACCCAGGTTTTGCTATATATATTTGCAAAAGAACTGGATCAGCTTTGCAGCATTTAATGTTTTTGATGGGAGGTACTTTGCATTTCATAAAATAAGATTCACTCCATGTGAGGAACTTCGTTTAGTTTTTTATCTGCTGTCTCTCAGATTTCTCCTCTGCATATTGCTGTACAGGAAATTTCTGACAAAGTCATTGGTCAAAAGACATATATTCTAGTTCACCATTTATTCTTTACACTTTGGATTGCACTTGCCTATGTGAAATTAATTTTTTTATATTTGATTTTTCCCCTACATTTAATTATTTATTTTTTGGTTTGGGGGTCAAACCCAGTAGTGCTCAGGACTTACTCCTGGCTCTGCGCTCAGGGATTGCCCCAGGCAGCAGGGAATACCACAAGGAGTGACGGGATTGTACCCAGGTCAGCCCCATACGAGGCTGTTCATACCAGGTAAGCGCCTTACCTGCACTGTGTACTTTGGCTCCTGCCTCAGAATTCTTGGATTTTTGTGAAGCCCATCCACTGTCTTTTTAACGTTTCACTGACTTAATCATACTTCATCACACCAAGACTGTGCTTTCTTATTCTCTTTTGTATTTTTCTAAAGAATATTTTTCTTTCAGCGTATCTTACCAAATGGATTACAGAAAGTCCGCACCTGACCTTTCAGCTCTGCGTGAATTTCAGTTACAAGCGTACCGTTAAGTAACTCCAGTTCTGTCGGGTGCACTCGCGTGCGGGAGCGGGTGGGTGTGGAAGGACCACTGGAGAGGGCTTGCGCCTGCTCCCCGCCCCCGCCCCGCCCTCCCGCCCCTCTCAGCTCCCCCCCCCCCTCCCCAGGCTGAGTGGACCCAGGTTCAGTCTCCGTTAAGGAAATTCTCATCTATGATCAGCACAGGAGGCAGCAATTCTCCACTAGCAATTCTCTACTTCGTGTCCAAGAGATCAAAATGTCTGTAATTTCCTAGAAAGAGGATTATTAATTGGAGGATCTGACCACAAACTGATTTGTGGACATTATGCAATATTATATTTTGCCTTCTGCGTGGATTCTTCAGAAAGGGAACTTGGCATTCTAGACTTAACTCAAGTATTTGGAAACACTAGACACTTGATTTGGAAAATGTTTGTGAACTGGATTTAATTTTCCATGTAATTTCCATTGAATTTTCCAAGATTCACAGTAAAGTTGCAGAAATGGTGAGGGTCCTGGAAACTAACACGAATGAGACTGTTACACTAATTAGTGCAGAAAGTAAGCTGGAGAAACCTGAGGCTGGAGCTCCAGTCAGTGCTGTATCAGATGTAAAGAATATGAATCTTTTTGAGATCCCCCAAAATATTAACATTGGTGACAGCTGTAGAAGAGTGTCAAACCTGCCTTTTAAATTAAAAAAAAAAACTAAAAAGGGGCGTTTCCAAGTCATGTTCAGGGGGGACAAGTCATCTAAGTTTACCATATAGTTGTTTACCAAAAACAAAGAGCAGAGTCTTAACTTTTGCTCTTAAATCAAGGTACTACAGAGGTTTTGTAAAATCAGCATAGAAGTTCAATGCTTCTTTTCTAGCTCAGTGGTTTTTAAAGAAATTGAGTAGATCTTGTGTGATTTTCCCCCCCTAGAATGCATCCTCATGCCCACCTAAGACATCCCTCAAGGTACAATAGTATTTCTAAAAGTATTTGATACATATGTTATAAAATACACCTAAAATTCACTTACTACGAAGTTATCTTGTTGATGTCACTTACTTTGGGACAGCCCCTTCTTTGTCCCGATTAGTTCCCTTTATGTTGATTTTGTCTTTACTAAGTTCTGTTGTATACATAAATAGTCTTTCTAAGATCTGCATACTCAGCATTACAATGGTCATCATTTTTCCTAAACCCCATTTAAGTTCTATGAGAATTTCACTCCAAGGGCCAGAAGAATAGTGCAGTAACTTAGCTAAGCATTTGTGCTATCCCTGTCATCCCCTAAGTCATTACAATAAGGAAAAGGGATAGGGTGGAATGGAATTTTCGAAAAGAAGAAATTTACTTTTACTATCATCACTTTATTTTGCTGCTTCTTCATCTTTGTTGCTCAGATTTGTGACATCATAGGAGAGTCAGTGCTATGACATCTTACTGTCTGTGTGTGAATAGAAAAACAGTAAAGAAGCACCCACAGCTTTTATTATGTACCAGTAATGATCACAATCACAATCACAAATCATCCTGTTAATCGTCGATTGCCGCGAGCAGGCCCCAGTAACGTCTCCTTCATCCTAGCCCTGAGATTATATTCAAGGCTCTTTAGGAGAATGAGACCCATCATTGTTACTGGTGTTTGGCATATTGGGTACGCCACGGGGAGTTTGCCAGACTCTGCCCTGTTGGCAGGCTACATTCGGTAGCCTGCCAGTTTGTCCAAAGTAGGAATGAGATGTCATAATAGGATGTTTGGTCCTGGAGGTCTTCGGCTGCCGGAGCCCTGGTCGGGGCGGGGAGGAAAGCTCAACCTGCTCCCCTCCAATGGGCCCCAGCGAGAACAGCTTGGCGCGGGGGCAGGAGACTGCACTCTTCTCTTCCGGGAGCTGGTTTTTATAGTCTCTGAGTCTTGGCCGCTGATGGGATTACGCGGCGCCAGGGGGCCAGTTGGTGGGTGTGACCCCCGCCTACTGGAATTTGGAGGATCTGGGTGGAGGATGCTCGGCCCAAATCCGAGTAGGCTTGGAGATCTCGGCCCCGGAACCCGCGTGACTTTGTCCCTCTGCCAGTACCTTCACCAGTACTTGATCACCAGTAATCATACATATCTTTTATTTGCCTGGTGATTTTTAGATGATGGACTAACCTCAACAATTTGTATTTTATGTACTTGTCTTGCTGTTGTAAGCAGTCGTAACCAAAATTAGAATGATGTTTAAAGGACTGGAACTTTTTTATAATTCCAGTTATCTTGGAGTTTATTTCAACTGAGAGAAAACGATATCTAGTGATATTCACCTCTTTCATTTCTAATTTTAGTAACTTATTCTATTTCTTCCTCCTTTCCCTCTTTTTAGTGATATTGTTTAGGAGTTTTTAAAGTTTATAAACAATTTCAAAATATCAACTTTTAGTTTATTGTTTCACTTGTTTTTTCCCTTATTTTCAATTTCATTGATAATTGCTTGAACTCTTTCTAATTTTTTTCTGGCTTATTTTGGATTAATTCTGATTTTTCTCTAGTTTTCTAATGTGGGGCTTTCTATTACTGATTTATACATTTCTCCTCTACCTTCATCATCTCTTCTTCCTCTTGCTCTCTCTCATTTTCCTCTGTTTCCTTTTACCTTTTCCTCCTCCATCTCTTTGTTTACAAACTCAACCTTCTTCTGCTTGCAGGAGACATAATAGGACTTTAATAATAAACACAGGATAAAAATATAAGGTTGAAAAGCAACTGTACAGGTAAAAGGTAGCCTTAAAAAGGGAGGGGCAGTCTTACTCCTTTCAGACAAAATACATTTTAATCTAAAAAAGGTAATAGGGACAGAGATGAACAGTATGCAATCATCAAATTAGTAACAGAATTCAACACTCAATCACATAATTGCACTAAATAAACTGACATCAAGCAACAGTTTGATTAACAGGTATTATGATTAACAGTTTGTATTAACAGTTTTAACAGGCCAAAAGAAAGACAACAACTGCAACACAAGAGAAAAAGATATCTAGTGATATTCCCCTCTTTCATTTCTAATATTAGTAACTTATTCTATTTCTTCCTTCTTTCCCTCTTTTTAGTGATATTGTCTAGGAGTTTTTAAAGCTTATAAACAGTTTCAAAATATCAACTTTTAGTTTATTGTTTCACTTGTTGTTTTTTCCCTTATTTTCAATTTCATTGATAATTGCTTGAACTCTTTCTAACTTTTTTTCTGGCTTATTTTGGATTAATTCTGATTTTTCTCTAGTTTTCTAATGTGGGGCTTTCTATTACTGATTTATATATTTCTCCTCTACCTTCATCATCTCTTCTTCTTAAATAGTAGATTTTAAGATCCCACTCTAACCACTGGATAGAGCAATCAGATAAAAAATCAATAAGGAAACAGTAGCCTAAAATGAAGAATTGGAAGAGTTGGAATGAATATACATGTACCTGGTTCTCCACCCCCAAAAGAAATACACATTCATCTAACAGTATACAAGGAACATTTTATAGGTTAGACAACATTCTGGTTCACAAAACACATGTTCATAAAGTATGAAAATATAAATGAAATAGTTTTATTTCATAGTTCTATGAAGGTAGAAATTAACCATAAATTCAAAGCTGAAAAGAGTCAAATATTTGATGTCTAAACAATGTATTATTGAACAATCATTTAGTCAAGTAGATAATCAAATACTACAAAACTTCCTGAAAATGAATGAGAATTAAGAATAAACTATTAGAACCTATGGGATAGTTAAAATAGTACTAGGAGAGAAATAATAGCAACACAGGCTGATATCAGAGGACAAGGAAAGGAAAAAATAAACACCCTAACCTCATCTCAAGAAATTAGAAAAAGAACAAATGAAATTCAAAGTCAGTAGAATGAAATAATTTTTAAAAAGAGGATAAATAAATGAAATAAATATTTAAGAAGACAATACATAAGATCAGAGGAACCAAATTGTTTCTTTGAAAGAATAAAGAAGATTGAGAAACCCTTAGATTCATGAAAAAAGTAAGTTCTAATAAACAAATTAGAAATGAAAGGGAAGAAGTTACAACAGAGACCACAGAAATACAAGAGACTCCTCTGAACAACATTATGCCACTAACTCTCAAAACCTAAAAAAAAGAAAAAAATTTTAGACTCATCTCAGCCTTCTAAGGTTGAGTCAGGAGGAAATAAAAGACCTGAATATACGAATTACAATCAAAGAAATTAATATAGTCATCAGTAGTCTCATTGAACCAAAAGCCAAATGACTGTATTAGTGAGTTCTAAAAAACTTTTTAAAGATGGCTTATTATTTTTTCAATCTCTTCCAAAATGAAAAAGCTGAGACTCTTCCAAATAGGACCCATCAGACCCACATTACACTGATACCAAAAAGATACAACATCTCTCTCTTCTCTATCTCTCTTTCACACACACACACACACACACACACACACACACACACACACGAGAGAAAATTACAGACTTGAATTCCAAATGGACACTGATGACAAAGTCCTCAGCAAAATCTTTGTGAACTAAAATCAACAACATATTGAAAGTACTTCATAGGGGAGTGGAGAAATAGCTCAATTAGTTGAGTGCAGTCTTTGCATGCAAAGAAGGGTCCCCGGAGCAACAACAGGATTACTACCTCAGCACAGAGCTGGAAGTAGCCTCTGAATAATGCTTGGTGTGATGTGAAACAGAAACAACAACAAAGAGTACACCGTGGGACTTGGGAGACAGCACAGTGATCAGGGTCATAAGCCTTGCATGCACAAGAACCAGAGTTCAAACCCCCACACCATGTGATTCCTCAAGCATCATGGGTATAACTCTACAGACCCACAGCACTGATAGGTGTGACACTGGTGGCCTCTGACATCTCTAGGGTTGCCTTACTGGTCTCCAGCATCACTGGGCCTAAGCACTGACCAATCCAGCCTGATTGGCTGAGTATCTCTGAGATTGCTGAGCACTTCTTGGGTACCCGTCTCCCCAAAAACGTACAAAATGACTATGCGGGCTTTATTTCAGGGATGCAAAGTTGGTTTGATTAATGTGATTTCCTTTTGTTTATCTTTGCTCTCACTTGCTTGGTCATGCCACTGACCAAATAAGTGGAAGCAAAGATAAACAAAAGGAACTACATCAAGAAGTTTCTGCACCTCAAAGGGAATAGTGACAAGAATACAAAGACGGGCCACAGAGTAGGAGAAATTATTTAACACCACTTATCAGATAAAGGGTTAATATCAAAGGTACAAAGCACTGAGAGAACTTTACAAGAACATAACACTGAACCCTATAGAAAATGGCAAGAAGAGATAAACCGAAACTTATCAAAGAAGAAATACAAATGGCCAAAAGGCAAATGAAAAAATGCTCTATATCACTAATCATCAGGGAGATGCAAATCAAATCAACAATGAGACATAACTTCACACTAGAGGGACTGGCATACACAAAAAAGAATAGGGGCCCTTTGAAGGGATAGTACTCAGGAGTGATACTTGACCTGCATACAGCTGACCCAGATTTCATCTCAGGAATCCCATATGGTCCCCTGAGCCCCAACAGGAGCGATTCATGAGCAAATCCAGGAGCCAATCTTGAGTCATGTTGGGTGTGACCCCTCCCCCCAAAAAGATACATGAATCAGAGTGATAGTATAGTGGGAAGACACTTATCTTGCACCCAGGTTTTATTCCTGGAACCACATATCGACCCCCAAGCCCAGCCAGCAGTGATTCTGGAGTGCAGAGCCAGAAGTAAGTTCTGAGCATGGCCAGGTGTGGCCCAAAAACCAGAGAAAAAAAAAAAGAACAACAACCACCAGCGTTGGCATGGATGCAGGAGAAAAAGGTGCTCTCCTTTACTGCTGGTGAAAATGTCAACTGGTCCAGACTTTCTGGAAGACAATATGGACATTCCTCAAAAAACTAAGAATTGAGCTTCCATATAACCCAAAAATTCCACTCATGGGAATATACTCCTAGGGCTGAAAAGTACAATGCAGAAAAGATATCTGCATGACTATGTTCATTGCAGCATTATTCACAATAGCCAAAATCTGGAAACAACCTCCAATGCCCTCAAACAGATATCTGGATATGCACATATCAACAAAGGATACCAATTGGCATAAAAAATGAAGCCATGCAGTTTGCTGGCACATGGATGGATTTGAAGAGTACCAGGCTGAGTGAAATGAGTCAGGGAGGGACAGGTACAGAATGATCACACTCATAGGAGGGATATAAAGAGATGTAGTAGAGAGAAAACTAATGCCTAAAGGAAATAGGAATGAAAAGGAGAAATGGTCCTTAGTAGGAAGCTTACCACTGGGGGTGGGGCGTGGGGATTCTAAAGAGGGGGCATAGGTGAGGAAAGGGCTCATTAAGACAATGAAGGAGGGAAGTGGTCACTCTAGACCAGAAAGCGACTTTGAAAGGAGGTAAAATGATATTCGTGATACCCAATAAGTAGCATTGTAGCACTGTCCTCCCGTTGTTCATCAATTTGCTTGAGTGGGCACCAGTAACATCTCCATGGTGAGACTTGTTGTTACTGTTTTTGGCATATCGAACACGCCATGGGCAGCTTGCCAGGCTTTGACATGCGAGCAGGATACTCTCCGTAGCTTGCCGGGCTCTCCGAGAGGGAACCCAATAAGTAACAGTATTATAAGCCAGAGTGCCTTAAAATGGGGGAGGAGGAAGGAAGGAAAAAGGAAATATGCAAAAGTGCTGTTGTAAAGGCAGGTGGGGGGGAGGGAAACTGGGGATATTGGTGGAGGTGCTGGAGGGAAGTGGACACTGGTGAAAAGATTGGTGTTTGACCATTGTAAGCCTGAAACAGTCATAAAGAACTTTGTAACTTTGTACTCATAGTGATTCAATAAAGTTTTATTTTTAAAAAGTTACTACTAATATAATACTCAAGGCAGACTTTTCTCTAAGAGGCAAAAGACGAGACTGTCCACTGTTTTTGTTGTTGCTGTTTTGGGTTTATTTTTTTCTGTTTGTTTGTTTTGGGGTCACATCTGGCGATGCTCAGGAGTTAATCCTACACTTAGGACAGTCCTGGTGGTGCTCAGGGGAACAATTCCAGGGATCAAACCTGGGTCGCCCCAATCTTGTCCGCAGTTGCCACAATTACTCAATACAATACTGGAAGTCCTAGTCACAGCAATTAGGCAATAAAAAAGATACAAATGACAATATTGGAAAAGAAGTTTAACTATTACTGTATAGATGACATAATAATATACATAAAACCCTATATAACTGACCAAAAAAAATCCCCAAACATTTAAAAACAATAAACCAATACAGTCAAGTGACAGGCTATCAAATCAACATATACAAATCTGTTTCATTTCTATATGCAATCAAGAAAAATTTAAATTGCATTTATAATTTCATTAAGAATCAATTTCTAAGGTATTGACAAAGAGGGTGACTCATATATCAAAAACTGCAAGTCACTCTTAAAAGAAATGGAGGCATAAGGAAATAAAAATATATTTCACATTCATGAATTAGAAGAATTAGCAGGGGCTGGTGTGATAGTACAATGGGTAGTGTACTGCCTTGAACATACCCACCAGGTTAGATTCTTGGTATCCCATATGGTTCCCTGAGCCTTGCCAAAAGTGATCCCTGAGCACAACTAGCCTGGTGTCTTTCAAAAACTTAAAAAAAAAAAAAAAGAACGTTGTTAAAATAACCATCGTAATAAAGCAACAACACAAACCAAAAATGACCATCCTACTCATAGCATTACTCAGACTTAGTGTAATGCCTATTAAAATACTATTGACATACTTCAAGAGTATAGAAAAAATACTACTAAAGTTTACATGAAGGTACAATATCTGCTAAAAATAGTCATAGCAATCTTGAGGGAAAAGAAGATGGAAGGCATTGTGCCCAGGATTGAATACAGGCAGGCTAGATCGGACATGGGCTAATTTTATTAATTAATTAATTTACTTATTGCTTTTGGGGTCACACCGGGCGATGCACAGGGATTATTCCTGGCTTTGCACTCAGAAATTACTCCTGGCAGTGCTCGGGGGACCATATGGGATGCTAGGAATTGAACCTGGGTCGGCCATGTGCAAGGCAAATGCCCTACTTGAACATGGGCCAACTTTAAATGAAGCTTTAACTCTATAGTAACCAAATAGTATGGTATTGGGGTATGGCATTTTGGGAGGGGAAGGGGTACACCTGGTGATCAGGCTACTCCCAGATCTGCTTGAGGGTCACTCCCAGCAGAAACCGTGGGATTCTGTAGATTGAATGTGGGCCTTTGCACGTGCATGTACTTAACCCTTTGAAATAGTTCTCTGGTCCATAGCACAGTAATGAAATAAAGGTAAGCACAGAGATCAATGGAATAGAATTGAGAGCTCGCAGCTCCCCGACATGGACAGTCAATTTTATAACAAAGGAGCCAAGAATACAGAAATGGAGAAAGAAAAGCTCTTCAGTAAATGAATTTGAGTTAAGTGGTCAGTTACATGAAACAAAACTATCCTACACCAGCAATCAAACATAAAAATGAATTACAGATTTTGATGGCAGACCCAAATTCATAAGAGAGATCATGGCACACTCCACTGCGGAGCTTCCCACACCCCAGTTTGGGTTAGTAGTTGATCCTTTCCTTAAAAGCTCTCCAACATGGGATTGTCTGTATCCTTTAGTACATGAATTTCCTTTACTTTTCCCTTTTCCCCCTTTACTTTTACCTTTCCTTTTGGCACCCCCCGGTGTCTGTCTGTCTGTGTGTCTGTCTGTCTGTCTCTCTCTCATACACACACACACACACATACACACATTTTTGTTGTGGTTCTTTGTTTTTTGAATCCTAACCAGAGGTGTGGAGGGCTTACACCCAGTTAGGAGCTTGGGGGTCATTCCTAGAGATACTCTGCGGACCATGCAGTGGAAGGGTTCAAGTCTAGACCTCCTGAATGCAAAGTATGTGCTCTAGTCTTTTCAACCATTTCCCTTGCCTCTCTCCTTATAATTAGTGCCCTTCCCCACTTTGCCTCTCTTGTCATAATTAGTGCCCTTCCCCAAAAGACAATTTTACTTCAAAAGACCAAAACAATGGATAAAAAATATATAGTCAAAACACTCCATAATATTTGCTTCAGTGGTGTCTTCAGGGAGTTGACTCCATTGCAAAGAAAAAAACAAAGGCAAAAAGAAACAAAAAGGATTACATCAAATGGAGATAAAAGAGTAGCCAGTGTAAACGTGGTATACAACAGATCTAGATGGGAAAAAAAAATCAGAAAACTTCCCTTGTGCAAAAATGTCAAAGTTTAACAACTACAACATTCTGTTATGTTCTTACGCAGACAACTATGTGCTTATGTAGAGAACTAGCAATGCTTGTGCACTGTGCCTTAATATGTTAGCATCAGTCACCCCCTTTTATCATTGATCACGTCTCTCATTCATAACAGCATACAATCTTTATATGTTCTGCCAAAGCTATTGATGTGTTACAGACGCTGAATACCTCAAAAGGTGAAAGCATTATGTCCAAGGCATGAACCAAGAAAATTCAAAGTGGAGGCCCAAGTGACTAATGAGTTCCAGCTTCATTATAGGTTCATCTTAATTATTTTGCATAGAAAAACCTTCACTCACCAACTCCATGGCAGTTTAAAATTATCATGGGGCCAAAGAAAGAGTACAGGAGATAAGGTGCTTACCATGCATTTGGGCTCTCTACCCCTGGGTCACATCCCTAGCCTGACTTTTTATTTATTATTTATTTTTAAGGTTTTTCCTTCTTCCAGTTTAATGATAAAGTAAAAATTTCAACCTCTTTTTTTTTTTTGGTCTTGATAAAAAAAAAGTCTTTTTGGGAGTATGGTGCGTTAGCAGGTCAATATGTACCTGTGAGGCAAGTGCATCAGCAACTTGATGGCGCCTTCAGACTTCCAGATACCCCAAAATTGCTGCTATGCCTTTGGCCAGACCCCAAAAACTTGGGGCAACGTTTACCAAGAAAGTAAACGGCCAAAAGTTAGGTATGTGGGAGACACACCCACAAACCACCTCCTGCTCAGCTACATAATTGGAAGCATGGCCTCTCTGGTTTCTGATCAAACTGCTTAATGGCCATGATCCCAGAGACTCAGAAACAAATCTCGAAACCCAATGGCTTTTGGCAGAAATGCGTTCAGTCTCTGCAGTAGGTTACCGGCGCTGGGCCACCCCAGGTGGGAACAGGTTTCGTGCCTTGGTCTGATCCCCCTGGAGGCCTAGTGGCTGCCATCCTCCAGTGGCCACTGGACAGTCAGGTTTAGGCCCTTAGTGACGAGACATGTGGGGCCAATAGGATGGAGGTAGAGCTGGCCCTTTCCTCCCCATCCCAATGAGACCCCGAGTTGCCACCCACGAATGTCCTCTCTGGCTCCTGATCAAGCTACTTAATGGCCATGATCCCAGAGACTCAGAAACAAACCTTGACACCCAGTGGCTTATGGCAGAAATGTAGGTTACTGTCGTTGGGCCACCCCAGAGGGGAAAGGGTGCTGTCCTTCCACCTGCTCCCCATGGTGGCTTGGTGGCTGCCATTTGCCAGAGGCCATTGGACAGTCAGGTTTGCACCTGCAGTGACGAGACACGTGGGGCCTCACGGGATGGGTGTGGAGCTGGCCCTCCCAACCAGAGCCCGTGTTGCCACCCGTGAATGGCCTCTCTGGCTCCTGATCAAGACGTTTAATGGCCATGATCCCAGATACTCAGAAACAAATAACGGAACCCAGCGGCTTTTGGCAGAAATGCATCCACTCCCTCCAGTAGGTTACCAGCGCTGGGCCACCCCAGGTGGGAATAGGTTTCGTACCTTGGCCTGTTTGCCCTGGCGGCCCGGTGGCCGCCATCCTCCAGAAGCACTGGACAGTCAGGTTTGGGCCCACCATGACGAGACACGCGGGGCCCCACGGATGTGGGTGGAGCTGGCCCTTTCCTCCCCATCCCAACAAGACTCCGAGTCATCACCCACGAATGGCCTCCCTGGCTCCTGATCAAGGTGCTTAATGGCCACGATCCCAGAGACTCAGAAACAAACCTTGAAACCCAGCGGCTATGGCAGAAATGCGTCCAGACTGCGCAGTAGGTTACTGTCATTGGGCCACCCCAGAGGGGAAAGGGTGCTGTCCTTTCGCCTGCTCCCCCTAGGCGGCTCAGTGGCTACCATCCTCCAGAGGCCATTAGACAGTCAGGTTTGGGCCCACAGTGACAAGACAGGTGGGGCTCCATGGGATGGGGGTGGAGCCGGCCCTTTCCTTCCCATCCCATCAAGATCCTGAGTCTCCACCCATGAACGACCTCTCTGGCTCCTGATCAAACTGCTTAATGGCCGTAATCCAAGAGACTCAGAAACAAATCTCAGAACCCAGTGGCTTTTGGCAGAAATGCGTCTGGACCGCGCTGTAGGTTACTGTCACCGGGCCATTCCAGGGGGGAAAAGGGTGCTGCCCCACCGCCTGTGCCCCCTAGGTGGCTCGGTGGCTGCCATCCTCCAGAGGCCATTGGACAGACAGGTTTGGGTCCTCAGTAATGAGACACTTGGGGCCTCAGGGGATGGGGTTGAGCCGGCCCTTTTCTCCTAGTCCCAACGAGACCCTGAGTTGCCGCCCATGAAAGGCCTTTCTGGCACCTGATCAAGCTGCTTAATGGCCATGATCCAAGAGACTCAGGAACAATCTTGGAACCCATCAGGTTTTGGCAAAAATCCCTCCAGATTTAATTGTTAAAATTTCGGAATTTCAAAATTGTGTGGCCACTGCTGTAGTCACGCGACAACATATGTTATTCATAACCAGCAATAGAAAACAAATTGTCTACTGTTGCCTTTTCAGCAGATCTGAGTGTTGGAATAAAATCCCAAATAACAATGTTGGGTCTGGTGTCAAAATATTGAATGTAATCTAAGTAGAGAGAGAGTACTGTGGAAATCATCTGCTCCACAGGTAGGGGGAGGGTGAAGGGTGGGGGTATACTGGGGTTTTTGGTGGCGGAGAATGTGCACTGGTGAAGGGACGAGTGTTTCATCATTGTATGATCAAGACTTTTACCCGATAGCTTTGTAACTGCTTTCACAGTGATTCAATAAATAAAATTATAAAAATTGAAAAAAAATGAGTCTTTTGTACTCTATTCTACTACTGAAATAAGCCACATTTCCAGTCTAAGTTTTTGTTTGTTTTGTTTTTTGTAGTGCAGTGAAGGGATGAGGGTGGGAGTGCAGGGTGGGGGAAGGGTGTCACAACTGGTTCAGGTACTGCTCCTAGCTCTGTGCTAAGGGATCACCCCTGGTGATGCTAAGATGGCAGATCATGTTGTGCCCGGGATCAAACCTGAGCTTCCTTGCTCTTAGACCCTGTTTAACTGAATACTGGGCATAATTTATTTTAGAAAACTTAGATATCTGTTTACATTCTGAATGCTATCTTTCTGCTGAGATTACTTTTGCCATTATTTTAGGGACTTGATTTTAGCTCATTCTCAGTGACAGCCCTTGTGAAAGCTAGTCTCTAGTATTTGTGATGGCTGGTCTATGTGGCTGGTCCTTTCTCTCAGGGTTTTGCCCTTTGAGATTATCATTTGAAAGGTTGGATTTACCCTATTCCCAAGAACCCTTTTATTGACTGGACTTTAATTACTCCTCTAGCCCTGGAAAGTTTTATCTATACACTTAGCTTGTTAGACTATTTCCTTTTGCTCGGCTCACTCTCTTTAACTCTCGCTTCTTAGCTCCTGAACTGTGGACCTGGAATTAGCAAATGACACAAAAAGAAAAACTGAGCCAAATGTCAATCTTGTGTTTGTGTTTACTTTCTCCCAGTACTTGGCCAAAGTTTCTTTGCTTCTTAACACAATTCTGATGGGTTCCAGCAAGCGCTTTCTTCTGTTATCCAGGTTTTCTAATATTTGTAAGTTCTTACCTTACTTTGTTATTGAATCATCATTTCAGTTTCTCCTTCGTTCAAATTCATAATCTTAAAGTTATCGTTGTATTTTCTACACTAGCTTGGTTTCTACAGGAACTTTTAAATTAAGCCTGATTGTTCAATCTAGTTCTTATGTTAGTAGTAGGAAATAAGTTGGTAAAATGTTATTGGGGAAGCTAAGTATACCAGGCAGGGATTTGGGACCACTTTTGAGTGATCTCTTTTTGTTTACCCTTCCCTTACCACACTTTCTTGTTAATTGATAGGCACCTCGGTTATTTCCATATTACTTTATCACCATATTCTGCCCCTGACACTGACTGCTTATAACCAACTAGTTGTTATACAAATAAGGTTAACTACCTTCACAAAACTTACACATCCCTCACATTTTCACCTCCTAACTTGTCCTCTTCCTTGTATGCTGGAACTCATGTGCTGGTGACACTGTCTAAGAACGGCTACAAATTCATATTACTATGATTTACTGTCCTCAAAAAAAGCACAGGAACAACTGCATAGAAGAGGGGCTTTATATTTGCAATAGAAACAATTTGCTTTGGGAAGGATGTCTACCAGCATGGACTGGAGAGCAATTTCAAAAGGTGGGAGTAGGGGGTCTGGTTTTATGCCAATCAGAGATAGAGATATAGCTAATACATATTCTAGTAGTCTTTCAGGAAACTCGAATATATTCAAGAAGAATGGTAAATATGTGCAAGTGAGGAACATCCAATGAATATGCTCTACATGTATAGAAAAACACAGCAAAATGTCATCAGGGATGTGTTTTATTTCCTATGGTAATGCAGAGGAAGGATCCAGATCAAGAAGGGCCCTTGCAGTGTCTAAGGGCCAGTATTGTTTAGTCAGTAGCCCGGGGTCCTTATCAGCACAAAAAAGTTATTTCAAGTTCTGCTTTGGTCCAGTGGAATGTAATGGGCAGCATCTCCAGGAAAGTAGTCTTGGGTGAGTTTGTTTTTCGTTTCTGTTCTTCCCCAGGGAGAGAAGAGGCCCAGCTGCAAATGCTCTGACAGTTAGAGGGGCTATGTTAGTAGCCTTCTGAAAGCTTCCTGTACATCCTTGAAGATTGTTGATCAGATAACCCAGTCTCTGAGGAGATTTTGGTGCATGAATTAGAAGAAGTGAGGGAAGAGGGAAAAGCTGTGTGAGGTTATTCCAATGGATCATTTTGACGGAAGGGACGGTGGGTGGATCTGATTTGGAAGGAAATGCGGGGAATGAAAAGACCTGAAAGGGGCAATGCTTGATGTCTGGTAAGAAACAGCTCGGTATTCTGACTGACACATTCCGGTCTTGGTAACACGTTGAGGCTACGCCCAGCTTTGCAACGTTTCTCAAGTTTTTCTCCAAGTTTAAAGTAGGAACATTGGCTTCTGAGGTTAATATGAAAATCATAAATTGTCGAAATCACAAAGCCCAGATCATTCAGTTCACAGGAAGCTCCCTAAAAGAACAATAAATTGTGTTGTATGTTCATTTGGAATCAAGCAATATTTTTACCACTGCTAAGGTGCACCGAAACTACTCCTGAATACTTGTCTGCTTTATTCACCCTTATTTTCATGGGACATTCAAGAAATTAGTGTACACATGGCCAGTCTTTTTCCAATTATTGGTGGTGTTGAGTTGTCATGTTTACACTGTTCTAAATAAAAAGGCACAGTATTTGCAAGTAAAAAAAATAAAGTGGAAACGGCGCCGGGACGGGGGCCCTGACAGACAAGCCCAGCGAGTGGCCTTCAAGGGGCGACGAGTGCCAAACCCTCTTTTCTCCTCTTGAGAGGAGGAGGAAAGATGCCAAAAAAGATGCCATGGACGTCGCGGGGCTTACCCTGAGCAGTCAGCCCAAGCGCTCGGCCTGTCGCAGCCAGCCAGTCCCAGCGCTCCGCTGCCTCCAAGTCCAGAGACCCCCGTGGAGACCGACCAACACGACTGGCGGATTCCCGCGCTGGGCTCCCCGGGCCGCCGCTCCCCGACTGCCCGCCCACCGCGCGCTGTGGCCGGGGCTGAGGCCCCGCCCCTCCCCGCCGAGGACGAAAGGCAGCACCACTGGGGCTCCGCCCAGTTTGGGCAGCGGCCAATGGCGGGGCTGCGCGGGCCTCTTCCTGCTCTGACGCACGCCAATGACGGCGAGGCCCGGCGCGGTGGCCACGCCCACCGGGGGGGTGGAGGCGGGGCGGGGGTCACGGGCCCCGCCCCACTCCCCTCTGACCCCGAGTCTCGCCTCGCTGTCTTCCTGTTCCAAACCACGTGGACGCGCCGGGGGCTGCTGGGCTGCGTGGCTGCCGGAGGGAGCCCGGGTCGCGCCGCCGCCGCCGCCGCCGCCGCCGTCGCTCGGGGGTCGCGCCTCCCGCGCGCGCCTCGAGTCGCGGCACCCGGGTCGCCCGCCCCGCGCCGGTCCGGTGCCGAGGGCGCGCACATGGCGAGCCAGGCGCACTCCCTCAGCTACACGGGCTGCAACTTCTTGCGCCAGCGGCTGGTCCTGTCCACCCTGAGTGGGCGTCCGGTCAAAATCCGGAAGATTCGCGCCAGAGACGACAACCCGGGCCTCCGAGGTAACCGGGGGCGGGCGGCGCGCCGGGTCCGGGGCGCGGGGCCGAGGGCGTGACGGACGGGGCTGAGGCTTCCGGGGCCGCCGCGCTCGAGCGAGCGCTCGGGGTCCGCGGCGCGCGCGGCTGCCGGGTCGCCCCCCGGGTGCGAACGCGCCCGCGGCTGTGGAGGAGGCGGGGCCGGGCGGCGCGGGGCGTGCCGAGCCGCGCTCCGTGACTCCCGGGCGCCGCTTAGTAAACAGCTCCACGTTTTTCAGCGTTACGTGTGGTAAAAAAAAAAAAAAGAAAGAAAAAAATACCTCACGACTCGCCGCCTCGCTTGTCTTCGGTCTCCTCAGCTTCTCGCCGCCCAAATGAGGAAAAAAAAAAATCTCACGACTCGCCGCCTCGCTGGCCTTCGGGCCCCTCAGCTTCTCGCCGCCCAAGGGAGAAAAGAAACAACAACAACAACAACAACAAAACAGAAAACCAAAAAAACCCCAAACCCAAAAGCAAAAGGTTGACGGGACCGAACTGTGAACGGGAGGAAGGGAAGATGGACGAGATTTGCAAAGCACCATGAGTGGCCTCCGAGCCACTGTCCCAAAGCAAATCTCAGGAGCTGCTGCCCACTTGGGCACCGTCTGTCCCTGTCGCCATGATTTCTTGGCTGCCCTCGCCCCGTATCTTGGGGGAGGGGTGTGGATTAAAGAATTTTAAAGCTCTGGAGGAAGACTAAACAGGCCCCATCTAAACCAACCTGGGCTGCGCTGGTGGTTTCAGCCGGGCTCCTGGAGTAAAGGCGGAAGCGTTTTGAAGGCGTCTTGTCCAGTGTTCCCGAATTGGGAGATTCAGTGAAAGGAAAGAGGAAAAACCTGTCAGCGCCTTGGAGGAGGAGGAGGAGGAGGGGGTTTGTGGCTGCTTCAGGGTTTTCTGGGTCCTGTGGGTGTTTTTCAGCCCTTTTCATATCAGAGTGTGTGTGTGTGTGCGTGTGTGTGTGTGTGTGTGTGTGTGTTTTGGACAGTGCAGTGTCTGCCTCCTGAATGGTGATTTTGTGTGTGTGTGTGTGTGTGTGTGTGTGTGTGTTTTGGACAGTGCAGTGTCTGCCTCTTGAATGGTGATTGATGTACCTAAAAGGAAAATGCCATGTCATTGATAGAAATGGAAGATTAGAAAGAACCAGAAGATCTTCTCTATGGTAGAAAGGAACCTGGTTACAGCATGAAGGATTTATGTTGGAACATGGCTTCTGTCCTCACTCAACTGCTCAAAATCCCGAGGCCCTTCTAGCCTGTTTTGAGGCCAGTGCTCTAATCACTCACCCTGTTGTCATGATGCCTTGGCTGCCTTCACACCTTTCTTTTGGGTATGGATTAAAGAATTTTGAAGATTTTCTGTGTTTTTAGCCTCAACTTTGATATGTGGAAGGAGCTTTGAGATACATCTTTCCCAGGCTTGGGCCTAGTTGCCTTGGAAATGCCAGGGATGAATCATTGGGCAGTGTGCATAACAAGTGCCTTATTAACCTGCTGTGCTTTCTCTGGCACAAGAGGAGGAATAATTTTTTTTTTTTTGGTACTCAGCATTTTTGTATTCTTAGCATTGATCAACTTTTTGTGACCAACACTTAACAAAGCTTTCCTCTTTTAGTTTCAGTCGTACAATGATTGAATATGCATCCCTCCACCAGTGTACATTTTCCACCACCAGTGTCCCTAGTATTTTCCCCCCACACACCTTGCCTCTATGGCAGTTTCTTTTTTACTCTCTACTTATGGGCATTCATCACATCACTGTCATCCTGTTGTGCATGGATTTCCTTGAGCAGGCACCAGTAACGTTTCCATTGTCCTAGCCCTGAGATTTTAGCAAGTGCCACATTGGAGGCTCTTTCAGGGTCAGGGGAATGAGACCCATCATTGTTACTGGTTTTGGCATATCGAATACGCCATGAGAAGCTTGCCAGACTCTGCCGTGTGGGCAGGATACTCTTGGTAGCCTGCTGGGTTTTCTGAGAGTGACTACTAGACAATAAGAGGTCGCTTCCAGGAGCTTTGTTTTATAGTCTCTGGATCTTGGCTATTGATGGGATTACATGGTGCCGGGAGCAGTTGGTGGGTGTAAAGCCTAGCTACTGGAAGATGGGGGATCTGGGTGGAGGAGGAGACCCAGTCCTGATCTGAGCAAGCTAGAAGATCTCAGCCCCGGGTCCCGCACACCTGGGTTCCTCTGCCGGTTCCTTCATGCGTGAGGCTCCTCTGAGCATGTGGAGAGTGGTCTTAAGCATGGCTGTGGCTGGTTCTGGAAGTCTTCAGCTGCCGGGGCTCTGCTCGGGGTGGGGAGGGAAACTCAATCCGCTTCCCTCCAAGGGCCTCGGTGAGGACAGCCAGGCGCAGGTGCAGGCACGATCCTTCTGACCTTTGGGGTTTTAAGCAGGAGGTGTCAGAAAAGTTACCACAGGAATAACTAGCTTGTGGCAGCCAAGCATTCATAGCGATGTCACTTTTTGATCCTTCGATGTTGGCTCTTCCTATCATTGTGAAGCAGAATTCACCAAGTGTTGAATTGTTCACCCACTTATGGGCATTATGGTTTGTAATACAGGTACTGAGAAGCCATCATGTTTGGTCCTTTGTATGCTTTCAGCACACATCTCCCATCCCAAGCGATCCCTCCAACCGTCATTGACTTAGTGATCCCTTCTCTATACCAGAAGAGGTGGAATTTTTAAAAGTTAACATAGTGTTTAAAAAAAACCCCACAGTTTGTCCCTTCAAGGGTGGCTTCAACTAATATTAAGGATTTTTTCCTCTCTGCCCTATTCCACTTTTTGTGACCTCTCTTCATACATACAAGAACTACCCCTCTCCTTTTTTTTTTTTCTATTTGACTACATCACACTTTCCTAAAGGATGCCAGATTCTGGTGCCTCCAACTAGTATATTTGTTGGCAGACATACTGGGCATTTCTTGGGAACCACTATGTAGAGCATTATTTGCTTTACCACATGTGTGTTCATAAGTGTGTGTGTGTGTGTGTGTGTGTGAGAGAGAGAGAGAGAGAGAGAAAGAGAGAGAGAGAGACAGAAAAGAGGTCCTTGATTTAGATTTCCTTGTGCTGACTTCAGGGTATCAGGAACTTGGTAGACGTTTGCTTAATTTCTTACTATACATGATAACTATACATGATCTCAGTTATATAACTATGTATAACTGAGGTCGCTATAATACAAAAATTTATAGGTACACATGCATAGTTATATGTAGCTATATAAGTGATGTGTTCTGCTTAGGACATATCACAGAGATGTGATATGTCTTAATGAAATGGGTCCTTGGGGTTTTGAAAATATAGCTAGTAGACTACAGGTTAGTTGAGCACCCAGGTAAATGCATATTCTATAGATATCTATTCATTTTCGAGTCTTCTTTTTTTGGAGGGAAGGAAATTAACATCAGACCTGACAGTACTCAAGGTGCTCTATGCCCAGGAATCACTCCTAGGAGGTGCTCAGAGACATATAGGGTGCTAGGAATCAAACCTAAGTTGAATCTGGATGGAAGGCAAGTGCCCTACCTTATGTACTATCTCTCCAGCCCCTTTTCTGATTTTTTCTGATTCGGATATTGAAAGTTGGAAAAACTGAAAATATTCAGTATTGCTATCTGCTTAAATATAAGAATTGCGTCTCTTAAGCTTTCAGTATCAATATTACAAGCCATAATGCCCAAAGTGGGGGGGGGGGTAAGAGAGAGGGGGAGGGAGGGAGGGAGGCAGGAAGGGAGAGAAAGAAAAGGAAAAAGGGAAAAGTGCCTGCCATAGAGGCGGGGGTTGGGGGAGGGGAGGCTGATGGGAGGGAGCTTGAAGACACTGGTGCTGGGAAATGTACACTTGTGGAGGGATGGGTGTTGGAACACTGTATGACTGAAATCTAATCATGAACAGCTTTGTAAGGGTCTATCTCATAGTGATTCAATTAAAAAAATTGCATGTCTTGTAGGTTCTTAAATATCCTTTCTAGTGTGGATTTTGAAGAATGGGAATGGTACAGAGCCTCAATCACCATTCAGAAAGGTTTATTGAGCTTCGTTATGTGTGAGAGTTCATGGCAATGTAGATGTGAGAAGCTGGCTGTCCCACTTTCTAGGAGTTTACTAAGTAGAAAAAGATTGAATGACTGATTCTCATGTGTAAAGAAATTCAGTAAGATCTGTATGTTATAAAGGAGTTAGAACACAGACTCCTTGAAAGGTTTTGAAGGAGGACTTGCTGGATCTATTTCTTGATAGATAGGGTAGAGATGGTGGCATTAATAGTCTTGGTGTAATTTTGCCAAACACAGTAACAAGTCTCATGATGGAGACATTACTGGGCCCGCTCGAGCAAATCGAAGAACAATGACCATAACCGTGACCGTTGGTGTAAGAGATCATTCTTAAGTCAAAAAGTATTTGGTTACATTGAGGTAAAATCCTTAATTTGCCATGGTTTTACTGGTCTGGTTGTTAAGAACTTGGGCTCTGAGTTAGATTTTTGTTTGAATCCCATTTCTGCCTTTTGCTATTAGTTCTTGGATAAAATTATTAAACCTTTCTGAACTTTGAAGTGGGCCCAAATGTCTTTATACTGTTTTTTGTTTTGTTTTGATTTTGCTTTTTTTGGGTGACACCCTAAGATGCACAGGGGTTACTCCTGACTCTGCACTCAGGAATTACTCCTGGCGGTGCTCGGGGAACCATATGGGATGCTGAGAATCGAACCTGGGTCAAACCGTGCAAAGCAAACGCCCTACCCGCTGTGCTATCGCTCCAGCCCCAATGCCTTTATACTGCTAAAGTGAGACTTCACCCTGTTATTGTGTGGACTGAGTGAGATACTTAAGGGCCCAAAGTAGGGTATGGCATATATGCAAATGTTAGCTGATTTTATTATGTAACTTCTACCCACAAGATACAGTTTTTCTGTTCCCTGGCATTCAAAATATTATATGGAAATTAAAAAAATATTTAGAGATTTATACTTCCATTATATTCTTTCTTTCCAGTTTAGTTTTCCTTGTATGTGATGATTTTTAAATAATTGTGTGGGGGCTGGAGTGATAGCACAGAGGGTAGGGCGTTTGCCTTGCACGACTGACCCGGGTTCGATTACCAGCATCCCATATGGTCCCCTGAGCACCGCCAGGAGTAATTTCTGAGTGCAGAGCCTTTTTTTTGGGGGGGGGGTTGGGCAGTCTTAGTTTCCTTAAAGGACTAGACTGCTTCTCTTTATTAATTTTTCTCCAATTTTTGATTTCATTTTTTTGCCCCCATTTTTATTATTTCAGTGACTTTGGATTTAGTTTGTTCTTTTATTCTAAACTTTAATTATTAGTATTGTTATTTTGACCATTACCCTATGGTGCTGGTGATCCACGTGCTGAGGATTGAACCTGGGCATTGAACCTGGGATTACTGTATACAAAACACATATTCCAGCCTTGTGGGCTATCTCCCAGCCTTTCCCCTCTAAATTACTAACGTAGGGCTTCATTGCAAGGTTTGGTTTTTCTTTTTTTTATAGTGTATGTACTTAGTGCAAACAACCCTCTTAATTGCGCTTTAGGTGTATTTCACAGGTTTTCACATATTTTAATTTTTATTCAACTTATTCATGTTTTATCTTTGAGAAGTTTTGATCATTGGGTTATTTATAATGTATTGTTTAATTTCAAAGTTTCATTTTTCCTTGTTATTCTTCTATTATTGGTTTCAGTTTGATTACATTAACGGATGAAAAACATGCTGTGTATAATTTCACTTCTTTTAGATTTGTGGGCTGGAGCAATAGCACAGCAGTAGGGCGTTCACCTTACAAGCGGCCAACATGGCCAACCCGAGTTCGATTCCTCCGCCCCTCTCGGAGAGCCCGGCAAGCTACCGAGAGTATTCGATATGCCAGACACAGTAACACAAAGTCTCCAATGGAGATGTTACTGGGCCCGCTCGAGCAAATCGACGATCAACGGGAGGCCTTTACCTTTACCTTTTACCTTTTAGATTTATGGAGAGATTTTTTTTAAGGCCAAAGTTTGTTTGCTTGGTATATATTCCATGGGGAAGAATGTGTAACTGTACCCAGAGGAATAGCATGGATTTCTATCACACTTGCATTACCAGTGTACGATTTGAGTTCAAGTCTCAGGCGTCCCACATACAATGAGTATGAGTCTCGCAGCGCTGCTGTCTGTGATCCCTGATGCTGCAAAACCTGTCTCACTGTACCACAGCGAGGGTATTTAGAGGGTATTTAGAAAAGGAATCTGTATTCGGCTGTCCTGCAGGGAGTGTTCAAAAAGGGGTACACTCGCTAGCAGATAGTCTAAAAAGATGTGTGAGTAAAAGAGCCAGAAATTCCAGCCTGTGACAGGCACTTATGTGAACCCTATAGCAACCCCCAGTAAATACCAAAACCATAAGTTGTGTCCCTCAACTAAGTGTGAACCCCAGAGAGCACGCGTGCAAGTTCTGCAACTAACAGTTCAAATTGTAGTGGCATTTAGACTGAGTATGTGAGAGTGAATATGTGAGGACTGCAACCTAATGTGTGCCCTTCAGTGAGCTCTGCAGCTGATTTTCACACACATTTTGTGTGAGTGCAGTAGCCAGGCATGTGTGTGACCGTGGCTACCACAATAATGGCCTTCATGACAATACGGGAGGCAGAAAGGAGGGAGGGTATTTAGAAAAGGAATCTGTATTCTGCTGACCTGGGTGGAGTGTTCATTAAATAATGATAGTACAATGGGTCTATCGGAGTGATAGCATAGTGGGTAGGGTGTTTGTCTTGCACGTGGCCAACCCAGGTTTAATTCCTTCGCCCGTCTCGGAGAGCCCGGCAAGCTACTGAGAGTATCCCGCCCGCACGGCAGAGCCTGGCAAGTTCCCCATGGCGTATTGGATATGCCAAAACCAGTAACAACAAGTCTCACAATGGAGATGTTACTGGTGCCTGTTTGAGCAAATTGATGAACAAATGGAGGACAGTGCTACAGTGTAGTACAATGGGTAGGAGGCTTGTTTTCCACATGACCAAACTAGGTTTGATTCCCGGTGTCACATATGGTCCCTGGAGCTTGCCAGAAGGTATCCTTGAGCTCAGAGCAAGGAGTAAGCCTGAAATATAGCTGAGTGTGGCCAAAAAATAAACTGAATTAAACCCTAGAGATCATGTTCTCTTTGGTTGATGAAATTGTTCAGTTTTTCTCTCACTGCTAATTTTCTGTCCAGTTGAAGTGCGCAGAGGGTTGCACACACACTTGGTTGCTGATGACGGTGCTACCAGAACACTTTCAGTTTCAGGGGCACTACTTGGCATGATCTAATGCCTGTAAGGCAGGTGCTCTGCCCCTGAGCTATCCGGGACCCTGTTGAATTGATTGTGAGAGGGCTATTGAGGTTTCCATCTAAATAGTCTTATTTTTCATTTCAAATGAGCTTCATGTATTTTGCTGCTTTGTTCTTTGGTGCATTTAGGATGAATATATCTTCTTAGTGGACTGACCTGTTATTATATAAATTCTTTTCTGTTTCTAGTAATTTTCTGAGGTAAAAAATATCCTAGTGAATTAATGTTGGAGAGAGATTTTCTTGTAATGTGTTTACAAAGGCAAGGACTAGAATGGATGGGTTTGGACTTACAGAGTGAACTTGAAATATTGTTAAAAACAGTATAAAACAGGGAATTAAATGCCCTCTGATTTTGTTTCTTCTACAGATTTTTATTTATGTAAATGAAAATGGGATAGTTTGAAGGTATGGGACAACAAAGTATTTCTTAGTATTTTTTATACATTAGAACAGTTAAAATTTTTTGTACATGTATCTTAGTATACTTTTGTTTCTGTTGGATAAATTTCTAGATGTGAAATTGCTGGGTAAGAGACTGATTTTTGTGCCCCTTTTTAATGACAGTGTGGGATCAAATCAAAGTATGTAAAACTGTCTTTCTTAATTGGTAAAATAGCCTTTCTCTTCAGTGATACTTTCTTATATTTACACCTTCTTCCATTCTTTTGGAAATGTGTATTAATGCTATTTCCAGTGTGTCAAGTGAAGAGATGATTGAACTTCCTTTTTCCTGTTTTTTTAATTGTATTTCTTTAAACTTAAATTTCATTTCTAAAAATAAATTTATTAAAGTATATTACATTTCAGTAAAGTATGACATTATACACAGCTTAATTAGTCTTTATCAGTTGTGAGCATGCTAATGACAAGAAATGACAAGTGACCAAGACCTTTCCCGTTCTTCTCTTGTTTGCTTCCAGGCACACAATTTCCTCCTCCTGAACCAAGAATAGTAAATTGACTTTCTATATCATAGAATAGATTTCTAAAATATTAACCATAATTTATATATGTGGAATCATAAAATTATGTATTTAAAAATAAGTAGTTTTAATTGTGTCGCTTCTTTAGTTTTGTGATTTGTGGGCTTTATTACTGTTTTGGGATCTGAGAATGTAGCTCAGTACTGTGTTCAATTCCTAGCACCACCTCTCCCCAAAATAATAAAAACATTTCTGTTGTAGACACAGTGATTTGCTGATTTTCATTGTTGTATCGTGGTATCAATTTTATTGTTTTTAGTGTCATATTCTTACTCCTGGCTCTACAATTAGGAATCACTCCTAGCTGTGCTTAGGGGACAATATGAAGACTTGGGGATTGAACCCGGGTCAGCCACATGCAAAGCAAGGGCTGCTGTACTATCTGAATCCAGGTCAGTCACATGCAAGGCACAGGCTGCTGTACTTGTCTCTTTGACCCCATGACTGACTTTTAAATTTTATTCTGAAAATTAGGCATATACTTAGAGTTTCTACCTTATAGTTTGGTTTTAGCTAGGACAATAATGACTTTTGATTTTATGATACTAGTTTTTGACTTATCTTTTGAGTTACTTTTCTAAAGAAACTCATTTCATATTATGTAACTTCTAAGTTTTTTCCTTGGTATAGTGTGTTCATTTCTTACCTAATAAAATAATTATTGAAAGATTTTAATTTTAATATATTGTTCTTTTGGCAGAGTGAAGGGCTTACTTTTGGCCCTATACTCAGAGATCATTCTTGGAAGGGCCAGGGATTGAACCTGAGTCATCCATGTGCAGGGCAAGTGACCTACCTGCGGTACTACCTCTCTGGCACCTATGTTATTTATTTAATATTTAATTAATTTATTTAAAAGACCACTTTTATTTTTAATTTTTTGTCTTTTAGGGTCACACATGGCAGTGCTCAGGGATTACCCCTGACTCTGCATTCAGGAATTACTCCTAGCAATGCTTGGGGAGACCATATGGGATGCCAGGTCAAACCCCAAGTTGGCTGCATGCAAGGCAAATGCTCAACCTACTGTACTATCACTCTGGCCCCTTTCATTTATTTTTTAACTATTAAGGCACTGTGATTTACATTATTAATCATAGTTGAGTTTCAGGCTACACAGTACCAACGCAGATCCCATCACTAGTGTCAACTTCCTTATACCAACGTTCCCACTCCTCCCCACTCCTGAGTCTGCCTCCTTTGCAGGCACACATTTTAAAAGAAAAATTTTTTTATAAAGTAGTTCACAATATTTGATTACATTTAATATTCAAACACCAATCCCACCAACATTACACCTTCCCACCACCATATTTCAGATATTACCATCCCGAACCCCAACTCCTGCCCTAAAGCAGAACTGAAATAATATATTTTGTATTGTTTGTTATGAAAAACCATTGAAAGTGCTACAAAAAAGTTTCCTTATAGGAAAGAGTGTGAGGATTGTTGTAGTTCACCCAGGCACACTTTAAAGTGCTTATTTCAAAAAAGAAAAATAAAGTGCTTATTTCAGTTTAGATCTCGTGCTTGTAGTAAGTGTATGTTTCCACATATGTACATATATATGCCTATACCACACTTCTATACCAGAGATGCCTGTATTAGATCTTACAAAAACCTTTTATAGAATATTGAATGAGAGCAGTTCTCTCAGCTGTTAAAATTGATTTATAGGATCAGGGATTTGGCTTCAAGTAGTAGAGCACATGCCCGCCCTGACTTTGATCCTTGATACTGTATACCTGCCTTCAGCACTCCCAGATATGATTCAGGTACAACCCTCATACCACCAGCCTTGCCCCTACCCCTCCGAGCATGACAGATCCTTTTTCCTCTAAGAGTGTCTCAGTATTTTAGTATCTTATTTGTAATTTTTACAGATACATTTACATTTTATCCATATTTTATGTATTTTATTTAATTATACATGGTAGGAAATTCAAAAGGAGACAGTTTACAAAGTCATGTCTCTTTCCCAATTTTCTTTCTTGTGATGTAACCAGTAACACTAGTTAAATTGTTTAAGGGCTTTTTTTTTCCCTCCCACAAATTTCCTGCACGTTTACCTGATTTAGACAAATGATCTTCTGCATCTTACTTATTTTAATGTACCATGGGGATTTTTCATATCATGAAAAAACACCCCTCAGTATTTTCCAAGTACTCTGTTAAGTACTCTAGTAAGTAGGTACACCATAGTAGACAGTATTTCTAGATATTGAAGTTGCATTCTAATTTTTTGAGATTGAGAGTGTATTTACTCCTTGCTTTTAAAGAGTTGGGGCAACACCTGGCAGTGCTCAGGGCTTTTCACTCTTCACTCAGTATGGAACAACAAACACCCACGAATAGCTAAAGCAATTCTTGGGAAAAAAAGACATTGGGAGGCATTACCCTCCCCAGCGTCAAACTCTACTACAAAGACATAAAAATGAAAACAGCATGGTACTGGAACAAAGACAGAGCTGCAGACCAATGGAACACAGTGGAATATCCCTACACACAACCCCAAATGTTTGAACATCTAATCTTTCATAAGGGAGCAAGAAATGTGAAGTGGAGCAAGAAAAGACTCTTTAACAAATGGTGCTGGCATAACTGGACAGCCACATGCAAAAAAATGGGCTTAGACCTCGGCCTAACACCATGCACAAAAGTCAAATCAAAATGGATTAAGGATCTCAACATCAAGCCAGAATATATAAGATACATTGAAGACAAGGTCGGCAAAATCCTCCACGATATTGAGGCTAACGGTATCTTCAAAGACACCACTCCAGTGACCAACCAAGTGAAACAGAGATAAACAAATGGGACCATCTTAAATTAAGAAGCTTTTGCACCACAAAAGATACAGTGACCAAAATACAAAGACAATCTACAGAATGGGAAAGGATATTCACCCAATACCCATTGGACAAGGGGTTGATATCAAGGTTATATAAGGCACTGGTTGAACTCTGCAAGAAGAAAACATCCAACCCCATCAGAAAATGGGGTGATGAAATGAACAGAAACTTTCTCAAGGAAGAAATCCAAATGGCAAAAAGGCACATGAAAAAATGCTCTTCATCAACTAATTATCAGGGAGATGCAGATCAAAACAACTATGAGGTACCACCTCACATCACAAACTGATACACATCCAAAAGAACAAAAGCAACTTGTGGATGTGGGGAGAAAGAGAACTTCCTACACTGCTGGTGGGAATGCAGACTGGTTCAGCCCTTTTGGAAAATAGTATTGATGATTCTCAAAAAGTTAGAAATTGAGCTCCCATTTGACTCAGCAATACCTCCTAGGAATATATCCCAGAGATGCAAAAAAGTATAGTCGAAGTGACATCTGGACTTGTTTGTTCATTGCAGCACTGTTTAGAATAGCCAGAATCTGAAAAAAACCCAAGTGCCCAAGAACATATGACTGGTTAAAGAAACTTTGGTACATATGCACAATGAAATACTATGCAACTGTTAGAAAAGATGAAGTCATGAAATTTACATACAAGTGGTACTACATGGAAAGGATCATGCTAAGTGAAATGAGTCAGAAAGAGAGGACAGACACAGAAAGATTGCATTCATCTGGGGAATATAAAGTAACAAAATAGGAGACTGACACCCAAGAATAGTCGAGATAATAATTACCAGGAGGTTTGCTTCATGGCTTGGAGGCCAGCTGCACATGCTGGGGGGAAAGGCAGCTTATATAGAGAAGGGAACACCAAATAAAGGGTGTTGGGAAGATCCACCCAGGATGGGAGATGCATACTGAAAGTAGAGTATAGACTGAACATGATTGACACTCATACCTCTATTGCAAACCACAACACCCAAAAGGAGAGAGAGATCAAAAGGGAATGCCCTGCCACAGAGGCGGGGTGGCATGTGGGGGTATGGAGTGGTGGTGGGAGCGTATACTGAAGTCATTGGTGGTGGAGAATGGGCACTGGTGAAAGGATGGGTACTCGATCATTGTATAACTGAAACTCAAGCACCAAAATTTGTAAGTCTACAACTGTACCTCATGGTGTTTCACTAATAGAAATAAAAAAAAAATAAGGTTTTCATTATAGACAATTCTCTGGGAAAAAAAAGAGTCACTTCTGATGGGCTCGGAGGCCATGTCGGGTTTTCCAGGATTGAACCCAGTAGGATGTGTACAAGGCAAGCGCTTTGCCAGCTGTGCTCTCTCTTGGCCCTATGAAGGGTAGAGTCTCTAGATTGCATTCCTGCCAATGCTTCCCTTGTTTGAGTAATAAGAAAGGGGTCAGGGTTAGGGTCAGGCACATGACTGCCACTGTCACAGTGTGTTCCTATACAACAGTAAAATCATGATGATTTATTTTTTTATGTAACTTTATCCCTAATGTTCTTAGATATCTGAAATCTTGTCCTTACCAGGAATCGCTTTAAAGAAGAATCACAAAAGAGTGTGTGGGCAGTGATGGCAATGGGAGGAATCCTGTATATCTTGTTTGTCTTAATGAAGTTTGAGCTTCAGTCTTACCATTATCAGATGAACTCGAAATCTTTTTTATACCAGGTGATGGAGCTCTATCTCCACTGTTGTGAGGATTCAGAACGAGCTCCATGGCACTTTGAAGTAGTGCTTCTGAGGTACTCTGTACAGGTGCCAGTGTCTAGTCTTTTTAGGTGCCATTGTCTTCTCAGTCCTGTTCTTCTGCTGGAGGTTTTAAACTGTGATTATGCTTTAGAGCCCTGTGAATCAGAAAAAGGAAAATCAAAAGTAAAAGTCACATTGTTTTTTTCCTTCTAATCTGTAAGAGTTATAGATTTTATTTTATTTTGGTTTGGGGGCCACACTTGGCAGTGCTAAAGGGTTACTTCTGGCTCTGCATGTGGCTCTGGCGGTGCCTGGGAGATCATATGGGATTCTGGGGATCAGACCTGCGTTGGCTGCATGCAAGGCATCACCCTACCAGCTTTACTATCTCTCTAGCCCTGCCTGATTTTTATTTTTTAATAGAGGAACAAGTTGATTGATTGTGGGGGATAAAAGGAATCAAGACACTTAGTGTTGTGGTATGGTTAGAAACAAGAAATTTTGGGAAAGTCAGATGTGGGTTCAAATCCTGGCACTATCATTGCCAGCCAAGCTGTTTGGAGTTGAGTCTTACAAAATGATGGGGAGTGGGGGAGGCTTGCCAGCTGCCCTATAAGAGCATTCTCTTCTGTTTGAGTTTTCTGAATTATCCCACGTTTCATGTATAAAATCTTTCCTCTTTCCCCCACCCCCCTTTTTAAAGAATTGTCACTGTCCTCCCGTTGTTCATCAATTTGCTCAAGCGGGCCCAATAACTTCTCCATCGTGAGACTTGTGTTTGGCATATCAGATACGTCACCGGTAGCTTGCCAGGCTTTGCCGTGCGGGTGAGATACTCTCGGTAGCTTGCCGGGCTCTCCGAGAGGGGCGGAGGAATCGAACTGGGGTGGGCCGCGTGTAAGGCAAACGCCCTACCACTGTGCTATTGCTCCAGTTTTTATATTTTGCAACATTTTTATCATAAAAGGAGTTAGGGTGAATTTGAACATAAAAATGTTTGCTGCTTGTTTTTGAGCCACAGTTAGCAGTGCTCAGGTCTTACTCCTGTCTCAGGGATCACTCCTGGTGGTGTTTAGAAGACTGACTATATATGGTGCCATGGGTGAAACTCAGGTTGGGTGCCTGCATGACAGGTGCTCTGTTCTGTACTGTCTCTCCAACCCGTGAACATTAAGAAGTGCATTCATTTAAATTCCTACCTTGAAAAAAAGTTCATTTATTAACACTTGGAATTTTTTCACTTTTTTAAGGCACTTAAAGAAAGGTTGCATTAACATTGTATATTCAAACATCCTTGTAATGAAATAAAAAATTAAATTGCTTAGATAACTCTAGATTAATATGTCATTAAAGGAATGGAGATGAATACTTTGTTGAATGGGACAGCGACTTCTTACTGAGATAACCCATGATTTAATCTACCTTGTAAGACATTCTGAAACAAGACAAGTGAAAATTAAAGTTTCTAAAGCAACCTGCTCTATTTTGATTTCTTCCTTATTTGGCATGTGCTCCTGAGATTACAAGTCTTTGTAGGCATTATGTTACTATTTTGCACTAGCTGTTTTTTTTTAAATTCAATTTTATAGGGACTCCTCAGTAGTGCTGGGGAGACCCGGAAGCTGCTCTTAGGGATCCTCAGCCTGGTGGCATGGGCCTGTTGGTGAAACCCTTTGACCATACCAGGACCACACCAAGCCATGCTCCGGGGTCCATGTTGTGCTGGAGACTAAACTTGGGGCCTAACACATGCTAGGCATATGCCTTTAGCACTTGTGCTAGCTCCTTGGAACCAGTGTTGCTCTCTCTGGTGGTATATGAAAACCAGATTGTTTCTAACAGTTCCGCCAGATTTATATATGCTGTTTGATACTTTGATCAACTTGTGGTTGTTCCTCAGCTAGCGATTCCACCCAAGTCTGGAGAAAAATGCAGATGGGTTAGAGTTAGTAACTTTCCTTCCAGTACAGATGGTGGATGGAACATGTTCTCTAGATGGTGACCTACAATAAAGTCAGTCAGTTTTCTCCTTTTCTCTCTCTCCTCTCTCCCCACAGATTTTGAAGCCAGCTTCATAAGGCTGTTGGACAAAATAACTAATGGTTCTCGAATTGAAATAAACCAAACAGGTAAGCCCTTTTTTTCCTGTTACTGAAAGCATTTAACAGTTTCTGAAAGACTGATGAAATTATAGATCAAGGAGTCTCAAGTGACATAGGGCCACTTACAAGTCAAGCTTGTTTTTTTGATAACTTGTTATATTATTCTGGTGTAAAGATTGTATTCAGATGAAGAGAAAACATTTCCCTCCTTTTTTGGTAACAGTTGTATGGAGATATACATGAAAGTTGCCAATTTAAGAGGTAGATGCTTCATTTAAGAATGTTAGAAAACTGAAATTTTCTGATGAACAAGCAAGCATCTCCTCTTTCCATTTTTTCTTACTTAAAAAACATTTTTGAGAGGGACCACTCCTGGCAGTGGTCTGTCCAGTAGTAGAAGCCTGATGGGTGGTTGTTCAGGGCCACCAGATTTCCACCCAGTTGTGCTCAAAATGGAGACACGGTGGTGCTGGAGATCCCACTCAGGGCCTGGTACCTGCTAAGCTTGAGTTCTAACCCCTGAACTCTCTTCTCCAGCTAGATACCTCTTTTTTTTGACAGTGAAAATATTCTTATGCCTAATTACAAATGATTTTGTGAAGTCCATTGCTTATATTGTTGCATGAAAATCTTAAGGCAGACTCTGGGGTAGTTGTTTGTGCTGAATTTTATTTTGTCTTTTCCGGTAAGTGTAGATAATAATGTGCAGAAAAGAAAAGTGAAAGGCCTTTCACTTGTTTCTTCTTCCATGTCCTTCCCTAGGGCAGCCACAGTCACGGCCTGGTATTTGGCCCCTGTGTCCTTTATATGCATTTGGTCACATGTATAGTTCTGTGTTTCAAACGTAGCATCCTGTTCTTATTTTCCTGCAGCTTGCCTTTTTCCTTTTTCCAGTAACACAAATGTCTCTGATCTTTCCCTGCTGGCACACAAATGCCTCTTTCAGGATTTCAATGGACCCAACATAGTATCCTATTGTTTGGATACAAGATAATTTATTTCAGAGCTCCCTACTGATAACATTTAGGTTATTTCTAGCTTTATGTTTGTTATTTCCCTCAGAGAAATTTTTGTATAATAGGGCTTGAAATAATGTTGTCTTGTTCAACCTCATTTCATTATGATGTTGATAAGAGAAAAATTATCCTAGCCAAAGTTGAATGAAAGGCATTATTTATTTCACTGGAAGTCATAACAGTTTCCAAGAACCTATTTATGCCATTAAGTGAATACTTACTGAATGCATAAGGTACTGTGAGACAAACACATCCTAGGCCGACTTTCTGAGTTAAGCATCTTTGTACGTATATTCAGCAAAGGAAACTGATGTCCCATATGTTGGCTCTCACGAAAAAAAAAAAAAACAAGCTTGACTTGTAAGTGGCCCTATATCACTTGAGACTCCTTTATCTATAATTTCATCAGTTTTTCAGAAAACATGTGTCAGACACAAGACTGAACGCCCTATTGTAAGCTGTGATTCCCTTAGTCTTCCTTGGTTTATTTACTTTGAAATTAATGGGGTAGATTTTTTTTTTTAATTTTTAAAAGTAAACAATTTTTTTTCCCTTTATTTTTTTTTTACAGTTGTAGATTTACAATTTTTTGTGCTTGGGTTTCAATTATACAATGATCAGATACCCATCCCTCCACCAGTGCCCATTTTTCACCACCATGGATAATATCCCTCCCACCCCCATCCCCCATCCCCCCCCTGTCTCTGTGGCAGGGCAATCCCCTGTGTTCTCTCTCTCCTTTTGGGTGTTGTGGTCTGCAAAAGAGGCATTGAGTGGCAAACATGTTCAGTCCATAGTCTACTTTCGACATGCATCTCCCCTCCTGGGAGGATCCTCCAAATATCCTTTATTTGGTGCTCCCTTCTCTATCTGAACTGCCCTTTCCTCTAGGATACCCGGCTGGCCTCTAAGTTATGGAGTAATCCTCCTGGTGCTGATCTCAGCTAATGGGGTAGATTTTTTTCGGCAGTATTTACTGGGGAATTAGATCATTTTTTCAATTCTAGTCACATCTGCAGCTTAGGCTCAGAAGTAAGATTTTTTCCTTTCATTTTTTTTTTTGGTGGCCTCCCAAACAGTATTCTCTTAAGGGACCCAGGGATTACGTTTTGTGATAGTTGCCAACTGGATGGCTATTCAGTGCTAGCGCCTAGGGTATGGTGCTGTTCCCTACGTGCTTGGAGACCTCTAGAACCATAGTACAGTGGGTAGGGCACTTGTTTTGCACGTGGCCAACCCAAATTTGATCCCCTGCACCCCTTATGGTCCCTTGAGCACTGCCAGGAGTGATCCCTGATTGGAGAGCCAGAATTAAGCCCTGAGCACAGCTGAATATGACCCAAAACAAACAGAAGAAAACAAAAACAGTGCTAGTTGTACCTTTCAGTGCTGGGAGGCCATGAGGTTCCAGGGATCAAATGTAGGTCACCATGGATCATAACCCCTGCATTCTTCCTGGCCTAGACTTCCCCCAATCCAACCCCTCCCCCCATAATCTAGAGTGGAATTCTTATGATCTGGTCAGATTCTCACTTGGTTAATTTATAAAGCATAGACAAATTTGCAGAGTTCAGTGATAAGTCTTTTTTTTTTTTTTTTGGTTTGACCTAAAGGATTGGTTGGTGACTACTATAGTATATGGAGTCAAGTGATTGCCCTCTTTGGTCAGAATATGATTTGGATACAATTGTAAAGATTTTGTTTTCTAATGTAAGAAATTCTATATTTTATTTATGAAAGTCCCAAGAGTTACTTTCTTTTTGAGTGAGTGAACATATCTCCTCTCCCTGATATTAAATTTTATTGGTAAATTGTACCTGAAGATTTGGGCAAAAGATTTGAATGGTGAAAATTATTTTATGTTGTACATTATATATTATTTTATATTTCATAATTATATTTAATGAATATTTTATATATTATAAATACCACTGATCATCTAGAATATTTTATCTTGCTTTTCTTTCATTATGTAATCTAAAGAGAAATTTTGGGGATGATGTAAATCAGTGAAGGTGTATAAAGTTAATAACTATTAAATAATGTTCACATATCTGTTTTTACTCTTAAAATAGCTACTGTTAATGAAATTAAAGTATTTGTCCTCTTTAGGTATATGAATCATCTCATTTCAAGTATCTTGAAGCAGCTGACTGTTGGTGTGATTTTAGGGCATCATTTGTTCTTTATCAGCACAGTCTGAGAGTTTGACAGTTCTGAAGGTTGGGGGGGGCTTAATACTATTTATTATTTGAAAAGAATTTTATTGCGGTATTATGATTTACAATACATTTTATTGTTTCAGATATCTAATATATCAACATCATACCTACCATCAGAGTGTCATTGTCCATCTACCAATTTCTTGGGTCCCTGACGTTCCCACTCTCACCCCACACCTAAGTAAACAGTTCTGTAGGCCAACTCTCAGGGTCTGTTGCCATTGGTCATTTGTTATTCCCCTGTGTTTCTTTATATTCCATAGTTGAAAGAGATCATTGTTGTATTTGTTTCTCCTGACTGATTTCACTCCATATCATTCTGTCTAGTTCTGTCCCCATACCAGTGAATTACTGCTTATTAAATTGTACTCACTATTATTGTTACAGGGACTTGACAGTAATGAGTCAGCATTTGGAGTAACATGTGGGCACTTAGGAGTGGCATTTTGAATTCTCTTGGATGTCCTTGTCAGACTTTCATTTTGGGACTCACTGTGTTTGAGATGCTTAGTTTTTATTTATTTTTTTTTCTCGGTTGTATGTGGCTCTCTTCCCTCTGGTGTAAGGAACAACATTGTATTACCAACCTGGTCTCCTGTATGGTGGATCTGTGGAACATGATTGTAACATCCTTCGCAGCATTGGCTATTACCTGGAGAGTCTTCTTTGCCTGGCTCCATTTATGAAGCACCCATTAAAAATAGTTCTTCGAGGAGTGACCAATGACCAGGTTGACCCATCGGTGAGTAGAACTGTAGCACTGTCCTCTGGTTGTTCATTGATTTGCTCAAGCAGGTACTGGTAACGTCTCCATTGTGAGACTTGTTACTGTTTTTGGCATATTGAACATGCCACAGGTAGGTTGCCAGGCTCTGCCATGTGGGCGGGATACTCTCAGTAGTAGTGGAGCTAAATTGTAGTGTGAATTTTGTTTTGTCTCTTGTGATAGCCCACCTTTTAAAAAATAAGGCACTATAAAGTACAGGTTTATTGTTGAATATTTTTTTTTTCATTATTTGCTTTCAGATTTAGAGGTTTATCATTTAAGGAGAGCATTAACTAGGACACAAGTATTAAAACTAGTACTAGGTTTTTTGTTTTTTGTTTTTAAATTTATTTATTTATTTATTTATTTATTGAATCACCATGGGAAAGGTTACAAAGCTTTCAGGTTTAGGTCTCAGTCATGCAAATATCAAGCACATTTCCCTTTACCAAAACTTATTTTTTACCATGAAGAACCCCAATAAAACCCCAACCCCCACCCCTCCCAGTCCCTGTGGGGCAGATGAATTCTAGTTAACACTCTATCTGCTTTGATTAGATTCATTGTTTCAATAAAAGATTCACCACTATTATTTAGAGTTTACCCCCCCCACCCCCAAATCAGACATGCTGACAAAGCATTGTGGAGTGATTTGCTTTCTACAGCTGGGTTCAAGAATTATATGTTGGTTTTGGATTTCCGCTATTTTACTTATTGACCCTGGAAGTATTTCTACTGAAAGTCAGATAGTTAAGAAATTGGTTTCTGTGCTCTGGAGTCGTGGCCGTGCTGGAGAGCCGCTAGTGGGGGGCAACTGGTGGCCTCGGTAGGGCGTGAAGGGCGGACCGAAACGCCCCCCTTCCCATGAGGTTTTAGTCGTCCTCAGTCCCCCGGCTCATACCTGCTGTCCACACGGCTCCCATGCGGCCGCCATCTTTCTTTCCAGAGAGGAGAAGGCGACTGGGGCAACACCCTTTCCCCTCCGGACAGACCTGATGGCCTGGATTAATGCATAGTCCGTTCACTTTTCTGCTCCAAGCTGCCGGGTTCTGCATTAAGTCCTTGTGCTTCTGGGGCCGTGGCCATGCTGGAGAGCCGCTCGCGGGGGGCAACTGGTGACCTCGGTAGGGCGTGAAGGACGGACCGGAACGCCCCCCTTCCCACGAGGTTTTAGTTGCCCCCACACCCCCGGCTCATACCTGCTGTCCACAAGGCTCCCATGTGGCCTCCATCTTTCTTTCCAGAGGGAGGAGGGCGGAAGGGAGCAACACCCTTTCCCCTCCGGCAGACTTGATGGCCTGGATTAATGCATAGTCCTTTCACTTTTCTGCTCCAAGCTGCTGGGTTCTGCATTAAGTCCTTGTGCTTCTGGGGCTGTGGCCGTGCTGGAGAGCCGCTCATGGGGGGCAACTGGTGACCTCGGTAGGGCATGAAGGGCGGACCGAAACGCCCCCCTTCCCATGAGGAAAAACTAGTACTAGGTTTTTTGCTAACACTTCATGGTGGCTTTCATTATTGTGACTAAGAACAGATGTTTGCAGTCTTGTTATGGTTGACATGAAATACTCCTCTTTTGGCTGATGTGTCTGACAGCTGAGTTTTCCAGAGGTCTTGTGATAACTAAGCAGACCAGATTTTACATAGAAAATGTCATTGTTGCTGCATAATCTTGACTTTCTCAGTTTTCAGCAAACTTGAGGGCCATTTTCTTCTAAGATGAGTTTTCAGGTTAGAAATGGGGCAGTAAGAGCTTTTGAGCTTTGGTTTATGGATACCAGCAAGCTTCTTTTTAAATATGCTAAATTTTTATAGGGAGCATAATTTCATGTAAGGGGAGGATTTTCACTGTGGCCACCTTAGCTATCTTAGTCCTACTGTAGGTTGGGTTTTGTTTTATATATTGAAATAAGGTTAAAGTCCTGAGCCAGACCTTCCTTAGACCTCTCCTGGGGATGGAAAGACCCCTACCTTTGGATGCCCTGCTTTCCAGAAGAGGTATCTTAAAGCTGAGGGTCATGATGTGAGGTCCTGATCGGGGCTGCTTATCTTTACAAACACTGGAGCAACACCAGTGAAGGGGCAGCTTCTGAGGCAGAATGTGAAGGATGTAGTATTCCTAATCAGGGAAATCAGTAGTTGGTCCAGTGAACCCCAAAATGGAGGCTGCTATTGTTCACCAAGATACCAACTTGGTTAATTTGTAGATGTTAAAAATTCTATTCTTAAGGGAATTCAGGTGCATGAACTATGAACTTTTCCCCTAGATTCCTGTTACATTCAAGATAAAATCTTGGCTGTAAAGGAACATTGCATAAATTGAGTAGATTTTATAACTAATCTGCAATAAGTACCTTTGTTTCCTCTAATATCTGCAAGATACAAGGAAATGCATCCTTCGCTTCTAAGTGTGAGAGGATATTTTAACAATTGAAGGTTGGAAAGATGCCTTGAATGCTGGAAAAAGTTCAAGTGACCAGCACAGTGTGGCTCTCCTTTGAACTTTTATGTGTGTCTGAATACCCAGAAATAGTATTTGTGTTTTGCAGGTTTTGGGTCCCCCTCCCCCCAACAATGTTTTTATATGCTACAGGACTATATCCAATCCTGGTTCAAGTAACTTTTTAATTGTTTTTTTTTTTTTAAAAAAAACAACAATATGTGGTTTCCCATCTGTTAATGAATTTTCTCTTTGCACAGAGGGATGAATCCAGTGAGTACTGCCCTTAGGGAATGGTCCCATAAAGAGCTGTGACCACAGCTAAGGAGGCCTCTGGTCTCTGATAGGGAACCAGCCAAGTACTGAGGGTGTTATTCTAGAAATTATCTTCATGTTTTATTCTCTTTCTGATTTGGCACCACATTTGGTGTTGCGCAGGGGTTTCCTGGCTCTGCACTCAGGAATCACTCCTGGAGTTGTCCAGGGGACCATGTGGAATGGCAGGGATTGAACCTGCATTAGCTGTATGCAAGGCAAAGTACCTTACCCACTGTACCCATCTCTCCAGCCCCTCTAGAAATTTGCTTTTCAAACTGAATTTTATGATCGCAGGTGGGGCTGCATAACTGTATATGGGTGTCACAAAAAATCTGGCAAAAGTAAAAGATTTCTTGACCAAAATCTCTCTAGTTTTTAGGAAGGTAACTCTGGAGGCAGAGTGAGAGGAGATTGAATTGAAGCGTTGTCAACTAATTTGGACATTATAGAGATGGAAGTGGGACGGTAGGAACATATATGAAAGACAGAGTGGACAGAGAGATGTTACAACTTGATAGTTATTAGTTATTGGGGGGTGGGGTAGGGTTGGCCACACCCAGTTTTATTTGGGTTACACCTAGTTCAACACTCGGAATTACTCCTGATGGTGCTTGGGAAAACTGTATGGGATGACAGGCATCAAATCCAGATTGGTCATGCAAGGTAAGTCCCCTCTTCACTGAACTATCTCTCCCACGTTGTAGAACTGATACCTACTAAGGTGGTGGGCCGCTCAACAGGTGTCTTGGTTGGTGCTTTGGTTTACTTTGACTTAGAGTAACACAACTGTAAACATTAAACTACCGTATTGTAAAATGTGAATAAAAGAAAACTAATTTTTTTCATATTCTTTAAACCAGTAAGAAAGAATGAGCTGGAGTTTCCAGTTTGTTACCTGAGTGAGCCTAGCAGGTTTTCAAATTGTTTCCTAATGATCTAAATGATTATGATGACTCATGAGGCAGGCCTTGATCTCCATGTCATAAATGAGGAGGACGAGAGAGATAGTACAGTGACTAGGGTGCTTGCCTTGCATCTGGCTGACCCAGGTTTGCTCCCGGCTTCAATCCTGGCTTCCCATATGGCTCTTGGAGCACCACCAGAAGTAATTTCTGAGTGCAGAGCTAGGAGTAACCCCTGAGCATGGTGGGTGTGGTCCAAAAACAAAAAGAAAAACAAAACAAACAAAAAACCCACCAAAAAATGAGAAAAGGGGAATTTAGAGAATTCAAGTGACTTATCTTACTTGTAGACCTAACCTATCCCCACTAATGAGCCATGTCCTTTTTTTTATTCTTTTTTTTTTTTTAAAGAAAAGTGAGAACATCTTTATTTAAATGCCACAGTGCACAAAGTTGTTCTTTCTGTTGTTTGTTTTGGGCGTTCAGTGTTCCAGCACAAATCTCACCAGCAGTGTGACCTTTCCTTCCCCGTTGTCTCCAGTTTCCCACCACCCCCAAGGCTGCCCCTTGGCGTGCACAAATTAGTTTATTTTATATTGTGTGTTAAGCAAAATGGTAAGTGGAATCATCAAAACTATTGTTCCGTAAAAGATGATTTATGAAAATTGTCATAATTCACAATAGTGTATTAAATTAACGAAACTAGTTAAAGTCATTATCTGAGGATTCACTGAGCTGTTTGTTGCTAGTTGAGCCTTCTGTGTTACTGGTTTCACTTCTTGCGCTGTGTGGGCTTCCATGCTACCTTCCCATCTGATTTGTTGTGCTCCTACCGCTGCTGTGTCAGTATTGCGGACTTTGGAGAATCCCAAAGTGTGTGTGGTTATGTGCTCCAGCAGCGGTGGAACTGGGAAGCTTCATAAGCTTGGTGTCTTTTCTGAGATTAGAGTTGAAGCTGGGTATTGAAGCTGTAGGTGCAGCTGCTGGGGCTTCGGGTGGGGACTCTGACCACCCTCCCTCCCAAAGGACCCCAGAGTTTTCAGCCCGAACACCAGTATGCCTGTGAGTTTTGTTGTTTTGATTTGGAATCTCTTCTGAGGCTGGGCTGTTCCTATTGAAGACTGAGAGACCACATCCTTTCTTCTTACCAGACTGTATCATCTACCTGGTTGCTAAGCCTCATTCTCCATCATGTGATCTTTCTTTTTGTCTGCTTCAAGTTTTGATTAAACTTTTCTCTCCTCTTCCTGAATTAATTCTATAGGTTGATGTCCTAAAAGCAACAGCCCTTCCTCTCTTGAAACAGTTTGGGATTGATGGTGAATCATTTGAGCTAAAGGTATGAATATATGAATTGTTTGTTATTTATGACTGTGTTAAATATTTTTGTACAAACTTAATGGAAGATCTGTATGCTGAGCATCAGTGTTTTTAAAGAGTAAGTCACTTGGGGCTGGAGCAATAGCACAGCGGGTAGGGCGTTTGCCTTGCATGCGGCCGACCCGGGTTCAATTCCCAGCATCCCATATGGTCCCCTGAGCACCGCCAGGGGTAATTCCTGAGCGCAGAGCCAGGAGTAACCCCTTTACCCCTATGCATTGCTGTGTGTGACCCAAAAAGCAAAAAAAAAAAAGTAAGTCACTTCAGTTTTATTTAATACAGAACTTCGGCAGATCAGTTATTTGTTAATTTGTTATTATAGGAGAGGGGAATAGAGTCTGAATGTTAAGAACTGGGTTCAGCTAATGAATGAGGTCAGACTCTTCATTTTAAGGAAGAACTGGACCAGTGGTGAAGTAGCTCGAATTTACATTCTTCTTAAGGGTCCATTGATCTTTGAGAGACTGACAGATTGAATGCAAAAGAACTTTCTTTCTGAGTGCTAAGGAAGTTGCTCCTGGGTATTTGATATCCTTACCAGATGCTGTATCAAGATGATTCACTCTTTCTGCATCCTCACGGTCTGTTTTCTGCCCATGTATGTAGATTGTGCGACGGGGAATGCCTCCCGGAGGAGGAGGTGAGGTGTTGTTCTCATGTCCTGTAAGGAAATTCCTGAAGCCCATTCAGCTCACAGATCCAGGAAAAATCAAGCGTATCAGAGGAATGGCGTATCCTTTGCTTTGGGTTCAAGATCCTAACTTTTTTCTCATCTCATTAAGATAATGATAATTCATAATAACTTTACTTCTTCCTAGGGTTATTTCCATTTTAGATAGAAATCTTGGAAAAGTCATTGGCTGAGATATATTTTTGCTTTATTATGTGCCCCACTCTGACGTGTATGTGTGTGTGTGTGTGTGTGTGTATAATTTTTTTTTATCTAATGCTTAAACCAATAATTTCCATGCATGTTATATTATCTTGAGAATTTGGTTTGGGGACTACCAGTGGTACTGTAGTCCATTTCTCAGAGAGTTTATCACCTGGTGAAGAAAATGAATATGCAAATAGTTAAGATATAATGTGTATGGTGATATAGATGTTTGCATAGTGGCCTGGGGGAGCTAAGAATAGTGACCAATAGGATATAGGACAGCTGAAACAGTAACAGTGATCTTATGTTCTATTTCATAAGTACTTACTTTGTTTCTGCTTTGGTGGTCATTTAATGTATTTTTGAAAATTCTTTATTGAGGTCCTGCCACAGCAGTAGGGGATTTGCCTTGTGCACAGCTGGCCTAGCTGAGCCGGGTTCGACTTCTCTGCCCCTCTCGGAGAGCCCGACAAACTACCGAGAGTATTTTGCCTGCATGGCAAAGCCTGGCAAGCTGCCTGTGACGTATTTGATATGCCAGACACAGTAACAACAAGTCTCACAATGGAGATGTTACTGGGCCTGCTCGAGCAACTCGATGAACAATGGGAGGACAGTGCTATACAGTGCCATTTACTGAGGTATAATATGATTGATCACTTGATCACTTGACATCCTGTTATTCATCCATTTGCTTGAGCAGGCGCCAGTAATGACTCCATTGGTCCCTGTCACATGCTAGTGTAGCCCAATGACGTCTGCTCGTTCTAGGAACACGAAGAGCCTTAAACCATTCAGGATCTTGACGAAGAAGTCTGACCATCTCATAGGTGGGCGGCCACGCGATCTTTTGACGTCCGGTGGAATCCAGTCGGTAGTGGCTGTAGTCCAGCGGTCATCTCCAAATCTCATTACGTTTCCAGCCTATCTGATTTTTGACGCCTTGGCAAACGAGACAGCATCCCTGATTCTTGATTGTCGATGGAGGTCTCTCTCATTTGAGTGAAGCATGATACTCTAAGCATAGCTCTTTCGATTCCTCTTTGGGAGACCCGAATAGCATTTTTATCCTGTTTTCGTCGGGCCCAGGTCCCTGAGGCCTATGTTAATGCAGGAGGATCAGTGGAATCGAAGAGATGTGCCTTGAGCCGGAGGTTCTTCGTCCACTTGGCTATTTCTTCGATGCTCTTGAAGGCATTCCAAGCCGCTCTCTTTCACCTGTGCAACTCAGGTGCCAGGTCATTCATCATGTTGACTTCTCGACCTAGGTACACATAACTGTTGCATTCGGAGATGTTTGTCCCATTTAGAGCAAATGGAACATCAGGAACGAGACCATTTCTCATAAACATTGTCTTTGTGAGATTCAGCTGTAGTCCTCCCTTTCCACACTCATGGTTGAATTCGGCCAGCACTTGTGCCACTTGGCTGATGTTTGGTGTTATTAGAACGATGTCATCAATGAAGTGGAGGTGGTATAGTTGCCGACCGTCTATCTTCACTCCCATTTCTTCCCTTTCCAGTCATTGCATGATGTTCTCGAGGGTGGCACTGAAGAGTTTTGGTGAAATGGTATCACCCTGCCGAACCCCTTTCTTGACGTCAATGATCACCTCCCGGTAGAATGGTGAGATCCTGGTAGTGAATCCACAATACAGCTCACAGAGGATCCTGATGTATTGAGTTTCAACTCCCTGTTTGGCTAGGGCTTTGATGACCGCTTCAGTCTTATAATATGATTGACAGAAAAAAAACTGTACATATTTAATGTATGCAGTTTTTGGTTTTTGTTTGGGTTCTTCAACAGGTGGTGTTCAGGATTACACTCCTATCTGTGGCAGGCTTGGGAGACCATATGTAGTGCCAGGGATTGAACTCGCACCAGCCAAATGCAAGGCAAGCATACACACCCTCTGTACTATTAGACTGGCCCTGGTATCCTTATTTTTTAATTTTCTTTATTTCTGCCCATGTCACTGTTTTTTACATTTTGATTGCTTCAGATTTACCTTACTCTTTTTCTAGTTCTCTCTCTTTTTTTTTTATTAGTGAGACATCATGAGGTATAGTTGTAGACTTAAAAATTTTTGTGTTTGGGTTTCAGTTATACAGTGATCAAATACCCATCCCTCCACCAGTGCCCATTTCCCACCACTATGGATCCCAGTATCCCTCCCACCCCCATTTTCCCATCCCACCCTGCCTCTGTGGCAAGGCATTCCGTTTTGTTCTCTCTCTTATTGGGTGTTGTGGTTTGCAAAAGAGGCAATGGATGGCAATCATGTTTGGTCTATAGTCTACTTTCAGCATGCTTCTCCCATCCTGGGAGGATCCTCCCAACACCCTTTATTTGGTGTTCCCTTTTCTATCTGAGCTCCCCTTTTCCCTAGCATGTGTGGTTGGCCTCCAAGACTCTTTTTCTAGTTCTTTACGACGCAAAGTTAGTATTTTTCTTTATTGTTTTGGTAGAAAAATTATGTGTATTGTTATATATAATCCCCTCCCCTTATTTTCACTGTATCCCAATGTTTTGATATATTGTGTTTTCCTTTTCACTTGTCTCTAGGTATTTTTTAACTTACCTTTGGTTTTCTTTGACCCAGTGTTTGTGCATGAACATGTTGTTTGTCATGCTTTCATGTATTTACCATTTTCTTGTTCTTTTAAGAGACTTGGGTTGGTTTCTTAAATCTTAAATTTGTTAGGATTTGTTTGTGATTTAGCATGTTGGTCTGTCGAAAATTCTCTGTATACTTGTATATTTTGTTATTTCAGGGTTGAATGTTCTATACATGACTGTATATTCTGTGTATTAGGGCCGTTTGGTCTATAATGTTCAAATTTACTTTTTCCTTGTTGATAGTCATTTTGGATATTCTATTAGGAATGGGCCAGCGATAGAGGTCTTCCCTTTGAACCCCCTTCTCATCCCATATAACCAAGCAGAAACCCAGTGGCACTGCAGTTAGTAATCTCCAGCGTCACAACCAAGTGTGAGCATTGCTACCAGGTACATGCAATCCCTGGTATAAAAGCAGCAAGGGAAATGAAACCTTACTGATTGCCATTGAGTTTTGCGGTTTTCACGATTTCCAAAAATACTGTGGTTGATTTCATACTTACCTATGAATTCATGCACTCTTTTAGAACTATTTTTGTTTTTATTCGGTTTGTTGGGTTTTTTTTTTTTGTTTTGTTTTGTTTTGCCTTTCCTTTGGAGATTAGCTTTCTTGATGTTAATGTTAAACTTTCTTAATGTCACCTTCCTTAATTGGAGTTTAGCTCCTTTATTGAATCATGGCTGTGAGCTTTGCTCAGAATTGATTGATTCTCTGTAGTCTGGAAATGTTATTTTCAGCACATGGTCACTTTTGATAAGATCTTGTGGAGGCATCCTGGGTATCACAAGGCCATCATACTGAATTTCGTCTGTATTCTGCTGGGTGTGCATGAGGCTCTGCACAGGGCTTTGATGCTACTGCTGTGAAATGGGGAGAGCTTGGAGTTAAAAAGTTGAAAAAGCCGAGTTTGGAGCCTGGTGGGGAAAAGAGCAGTCTTTGGGTAAAGCGTTAGTTGGTTTTGTGATTTTTCTGCTTGCAAGGATGGTTAAGTATTGGTCTAAACTTGGAGGTTGTCGTCCCCAGAGGAAGGTTCTCATTGGGATAATGAGCTCTGCTCTGTTGTGTTTGTGGTTTCACACTGCACAGTGTGCCTCCATTTCCTCAGCAAGTGATCAAGAACTGGGAGGGAGTTGGGCTTGGTTTCTGCCAGTAATTGGGCGTTTAATGCCGGTCAGTCTCTTTCAGCTACCTGATACTGGGCCAGAGAGAAAGGAGCACTTTGTTTCAGTTTGCTGCTGACCTGGTGGCTGGGACATTGATGATGTTTTTTCAATGAAGTTAGCTAGGGGCAGAAGACGGGGGAGAGCTGGGGTTTATGGGAGTCGGTTTCCTTTCTCTGACTATAAGGGAAAGTTCTTGGAGAATCGTTATTTCTGTCTCTCCCTTACACATATCACAAATTCCTTAGTTTTCCCTGGTCTGAAACCCAAGGGAGGCTGAAGAGTAGAAGTTTAGCTGTGAATTTATCGCTCTTGATAGGAATTCTTTTTTTCTTTTGAAAATGTTTGTTGAGGTATTGTGATCCATAATATCATTAATGGTGGCTTTATATATATATATATACTTTATTTCAACACTACACCTGCAACCAAAGTACCCGCTTGTTTCTACCAGTCACGTATGTCTCAAAGCCATGCTGCCTGCCACACCTCCCCCACATCCCCCACCTGCCTACCTTTAAGCAACATAAAGTAAATTATTTTGTGCCTTCTAAAGGGGCAGGCTTATGGAAAGTGGGAAACGGTGGACATGGGTGGTAGGATTGGTGTTGGAACATTACACTTAAAACAGCTGCGTTATGAACAACTGTAATTCATGATGCTTAAATAAAGTTTCAAACTTACTTTTTTTAATAGAAAAGAGAGAGGATCCTTTAGGTTCCTCACATTCTAAGAAGAGTTCTTGATTTCCAGAAGGATAGGAAGTTCTGCTTTGAACTGTGAGTCTTGTACTACCAGTTTTAAAAAGCTATAGCTGATATTTATTGGACTGCTATTACATCTCAGGCATTGCTGAGAGCTTTGCCCACATTACTTCGTTTGACCCTTTGAACTCTGGAGAGAGTATTAAGATTGTCCCTTATTGAGAAAGGAGAATGTAAAGGCCGAAGCTATCACATTAGACCAGACTGATGTGGTTTGCTGAAGCCTGGACTTAAGTACAGTTAGTTTGATTCTTGAGTCCTTAGTTGTTCTTGGTAGCACCGATACTTTAAGCCGGGTGACCTCATGGTGACTCTGGTGTAGCTGACTTTAATCCCTTCTCTTCACTAGCTAAATTCTAGTAGAGCTTCTACTGAATTGGCACTGTTCTGCCTGGTTTCCACATCTCTGGGCAGGTTGGGGGAGGAAATTGTCTTTGGGGAATCGGATGTTTAATTTTGAAACTTGGGTTTTGTTCCAGTTGCCCTCAATAGAAGCTCTGGAGCCAGGAATCTGGTACTTACATGCCACATGATTGCCATAAAATAATGTACCTGCAAGAATATTGGGAGCCTTCGAAGGTCTGAGTTTATATATTAGAACAGGTATTCCTGCTCTCCAGGGCATAGAGGATAGCCTTGAAACTCAGAAATCATTCATTAAGTCCAAAGGGTATGAGACCCAGGACTGTTTGTCTAAGCTTCCTGTGGTCAAAAGTACGTTCTGGGCAGAAAAACGTTGTGATGTAACTGAACTCTATGTGTGTATTGAAAAATCCCTCTTTGCTCTTTCCTCATTTCAGGTTTGTCCTTTGAGTCAGGTTAAATATTTATTGAATATTCTTGAGTACAAAAGTAGTGTGTACCTGGGAGCTCTGAGGGATACCAAAGTGGAGCCCTTTTCCTTATGAAGTGTGCATTGTTGAAGAGGAACCGCAAAATGTGTGCATATGAAGGGAGATGCCTGGTGAGTTCAAGTGGATCTAGATCATAGGTGTTGACTGAAGGTTTTCGGGAGAGAGGAAACTCTGGAAGGAAAATGGACTGCAGTTCTGGTCGAAGAATGTGGGTAGTTTGAGTGGGTTAGAGGGGTTGATGGTTCTAGAATAGGAACAAACACTGAGCAGGCTGGAGGTTCTGACAGTGAAATCTGGTAGGACTTGATGCTACTCGATGCTACTCAGATTCTCACTACTATGAAAACGATTCGATAGCACAGCGGTAGGGCGTTCGCCTTACAAGCGGCCAACATGGCCGACCCGAGTTCGATTCCTCCGCCCCTCTCAGAGAGCCCGGCAAGCTACCGAGAGTATTGGATATGCCAGACACAGTAACAACAAAGTCTCCAATGGAGACGTTACTGGGCCCGCTCGAGCAAATCGACGATCAACGGGAGGGCCTTTACCTTTACCTTTACCTTTTCTTGAAATATTCAGGATGGATCATGAAGGGGAGCTAGCTAGATGCTGGTGAACTCCTTTGCATAGACTCAAGTGCATTTTGTCTCTGTAGCTTAAATGAAATGAAACTTTTGTTATTTATAGGTGGGCTGTGCTAGGTAGACCATATGCCTTGTTTTTCTTGCTGGAAATCCCACTTGGTGCTTATTTTAAGGGTAGAGGAATATATGGTCTCGACTCTACATTATTCATTGAAAGTATCAGTAGTACTGTAGCACTGTCATCCTGTTGTTCATCGATTTGCTGGAGCATACACCAGTAACATCTCATTGTGAGACTTGTTACTGTTTTTGGCATATCAAATATGCCACGGGGAGCTTGCCAGGCTCTGCTGTGCAGGCGGATACTCTCAGTAGCTTGCCGGGCTCTCCGAGAGGGGCAAAGGAATCAAACCTGGGTCGGCCTTATGCAAGGCAAATGTCCTACCTGCTGTGCTTTCGCTCCAGCCCAAAAAGTATCAGTATATACTTTATTTTTGATTCATGAGTAAATCTCTGTAATAAAACTATTTTAGTTAATAGCTCCCTCCTTCTCAAGCACCAGCCTTTTCACCATTGCTGTTAGCTACTTTGTTTTCTAGGGTACCCTATTGAAAGTGTTAATTTTAGTAGCAGCCCATGCGAGGCCCATATCTCCCACAAAAGGGGTCTTTGAAACTAAATTGAAATTATCCCTTGTAAGCTGAAAAGACAATAAGGACCTATTTAGATCTTTTGATCTTTATAATCAACAGTCACAATGCTCTGGCTAATCTTTTTCTGCTATAAGAGACCAGGGAAGAAATTGGAATTGGCCTAAGTCATCCCCCTTACGGTCCCTATTTTGAGTTTTGAATCGTAAGAGAAGGACTCTTATGAATCAAATTATACCAGAGGGGTCATTAGAGAATACTTCAGTGGAAATCAGATTCCTGCCATGCTTCATTTGTTTCAAAGTTGGTTTTCACCATTTCTAGGGGAAGAGGTAATGGATAGAACATGTAGAGAAGATTTGGGAAGCTTTTGCTTCATGCATTCCAACTCTGCATTTGGAAATTTTTCAACGTGAACTTTAAATGCCTTTTATAACAGCAACGTAAAAATTACCTATTAATTTTTTAAAAAATTTTAAATTGAGTTATGCTACTTTATAGTAGTTCATACAGGTGGAAAATAGGTTAGAAGTAGCAGCCTCAGAATGTTATAACAGTTTCAAAGTATTTCCTAGCTTTACAACAGAGTTTTCTGTGCTCTGGAGCCCAGCAGAATGTGTCCTTAACTCTAGACTGCAGGTACTCCGTACGAGTTTCGCCTCAGATGGCAAATAGGATTGTGGAGTCTGCAAGGAGCATCCTCAACAAGTTTATACCTGATATCTATATTTATACAGACCACATGAAGGGAGTCAACTCTGGGAAGTAAGTATGATTATAGAGAATAATTCTACAGCTGCCCCTGCCTTCTTGTTCCTCTTCTAGCTGAAGTTAAAGCTGCCAGCTCTCAATTTGGGTGGCGAGTAAAGAATGACCCCAGTGTTTACAGAGAAGGAAATAAATCATGGGGGTGGAGGGTGGTTGGGGGGAGAAATGGGAAGTAATGGATGAACGGGCACCAGGGCTTCAGTTATACTGGTGATATGGGTGAGTGGTATAGCCATCTATCCTGATCACAGACTCAGCAACACTGTAAACAAGAGGTCTAAGCTGTAGGTAGCCGTTGGAATTTTGTAATGTGTCTGTCCAGTTGACAGGCGGGGAATGGGGATGGGGATTGGAGAGATGGGACGAAATATGGGTACACTGGTAGAGGAAAGTTGATATTGGTGGTGGGATTTGTGTTTAAATATTTTATGCCTAAAACTTAACTAATAATAACATTGTAAATCATGGTTCTTTTTTAGTTAAAAATTAAAAAATATAATAATATGAAAAATTAAAAAGGAATGATTTTAGAATGATTCTCCTTTTGACTGCTGTTGTCATCAGTAGGCATCTTTGGAGTCTTCCATGGAATGGATCACTGTGACCACTGCTGAGAGCAGGGGACTAGCCTCAGGGCGTTAAAGCAGTTTTTAATAGACAGTGCTTCAAACTTTAAATTCCATCTGTTTTCTGCTCCCACAGAAAAGTTAAAGAGGCTTGTTCTTTAAGCCCATTCGTGTTCTTCCTTGCTTGCTTGCTTGCTTGCCGCTGTTTCTTTTCCTGCCTATTTCCATTCTGTAGAAGCCTATGTTCTTTCTCAAATACTTCTCTCTTTCCCTTCTCATCTTTCTGAACAAGTCTCAATAAAACTGTCTGGCTTTACCAAGCATCCCTATTCCCCCCACCTCCAGTTTTTTTTTTTTTTTTTTTTTAGTTCTCACCCCCTAGGTAAATAACAGTTTAAAATGGGGGGGGGGGCAGTTTAAGGAAAAAAAACTGATGCCAGTTAACTTCTCTCAAGGAGAGAGCCCACAAAAGTTGTTCTTGTAGATTTGAATTTTGTTAGTAAAAGGTTTTGTATAAAACTTCACGTTAGAAAATAAAATATTAATCCTGGTCCTGGTCCTCCCGTTATTCATTGATTTGCTCAAGCAGGCCCAGTAACATCTCCATCGTGAGACTTGTTGTTACTGTGTTTGGCATATTGAATACATCACAGGTAGCTTGCCAGGCTTTGCCATGCAGGCGAGATACTCTCAGTAGCTTGCCGGGCTCTCCGAGAGTGGTGGAGGAATTGAACCCAACTCGGCCGGGCCAGCTGCACGCAAGGCAAACGCCCTACCGCTGTGCTATCACTCCAGCCCAAAATATTAATAAAGATTTGTATTATGAAAATACTGGGTTGAACCAGTAACTTAGGGATGCAAAATGCTTTAAAATGAAAAATTAAAGGAAAACAGAAAAGTTGATAGTACAGTGAATCCTAACATAGTTAACAATGATTGTTTTGATGGTTTTGCTTTACTACTTTTGTGGGTTTTCTTTGATTTTTGTTTTGCTAAGCCATTTCAGTATAATGATGGATTGTAGCTTTAAATTTTTGTATTGTATCTCCTAAAAATTAAAATTTTTGTCTGAGATTGTTAATGATTTAGAGCACCATTTTAAAAAGAATAGTGGAATCATAATTAAGTTTTCAGATTATATTTCCTAAAAATTAAAATACTGTCTGAGATAGTCTGTTAATGGTTTAGAGCACCATTTTCCCCCCTAAGTAGTACCAGACTCACCCTTTTAAAAATAGCTTTTCTGTCAGGGTTTATTTTAATTTCAACAATAAACAAAACAAGTAAGTGGTACTTGTGTTAGGAAATTTCTGGCCTTCAGGAAGCCTAAAGGGAAATACAAAGGTGATTTGAAAAATACAGGCTGGCTCAGTTCAAAACAGCAAAGGTAGTGGGGTGGTGTCAGAGATTAGAATTGGGAAAGGATTTGTGCGCAAAACTGGTCATTTCTTCTGAAGTTGAGAAAGCAGTGGCCCGAACCTTTGATTTATTGCTCAAATTTCCCCAGTGTTTTTTTCATTCATATCATGGGAATGGCAGCAACTTGGATCTGCAGGTTACCATGCAGGTGAAAAGAGTACATTTAAGCCACTAGAGCAATGCTTAGAACATGATGTTGCTACAGAAACGGTAGCTGCTGCTGTTTCTTTCTTGGCCCTTCTTGGACAGAGGTCTTAGAATTATATGTTATTTTCTGGGAAGAGAATACAATGGGACAAGGGAGAATTGGAAGCAGAATCAGCGCCCCATCTTCTAGCTCTGCTAAAACATGGTCAGGAATAAGCAGAGCAGGTCTGAAGGCCTTGCTGTCCCAATTATTGTGGACTACTTATAAGGCCATTGGGTCAGCAGTCTCTAATTCACAGTTGAGTTCTGTACTTGTTTCTGTGAAAAAGATGTCCACACAGATCAAGTTGTGAGCATGATGGAGTCTCATGGGTTATCAAGCCAAAAAAAAAAATAATGTAAAACTAATGTGTGTGTTTAGTTTTCAAACCTCAAATTACAGAAGGCAAACAGAAGCTTCCTTCTTTCTTTTGAAATTGTAAAATCATGGGTGAGTACTCTTCTTGGTCTGAAGAAGTCAGGTGTTAATGTGAGGTAGGTTTATTAAACTGGAACTGAGAGTTTGTGGCTGCAGTCTAGAATCCCAGAGGCTTTTTAGTACTTGGTTTCTGTGCCAGACATCTGTTAGTGTGATTTCATTTTGTTTCTAGTGACTTAAAAAATAAATTTTTATCCTTTACCAATTGCAAAGTTTTGGAGACGGTCATTTGCAAACTGGACTAATGACACTGTCAGTGAGGTCATCTGTTAGCTGCTTTGGCTTGTCCCTTAGAATAGGTCTGGCTTAATGGGATGGACATACATAGAGTTCAGTATGCTTTTGCATTCTTTGTTGTCTGTAAAACAGTATTAAAGGGGAAGAATCCCAGTTACGTATGACGTTTTATGGTATACATACCTCAAAATTTTTAAGTGGATAGAAAGATTTTGGAGTTCTTTGGAAATGTAGTTAAGTAAATGGGTGAGGATAATCTTGAAGCTTGTCTTCTGGTTCTTTGATGTTAAGTCAAGATCATCTATAGAGATTCATTTTAGCTTATTTTCAGTATTTTAAATTTTTTTGTTATTTCTTCTACACCCAGTGCTGCTTAGGGCTTACTTCTGGTTTTGCACTGGGGATAACTCCTAGTGATGCTCACTGGAGACCATACTAGATGCCTAGGATATAACCTGGATTGGTCTTATGCAAGCTTTACCTGTTGTACTATTGCTTCAGCCCTGAGAGGTATTTGCTTTTACTGTTTATGGACTGACTTTGGTATAAAGCTAGGTATTATTAATCTCTGTGACTATTAACACTTGTTACCATTGTGCCCCTAGGTCCTTGTCCTTGAAGGCTTTTTTCCAAATGTTTGTTGGGCATCAGAGTGAGTGAGTGGGTGGTAGTCGAGAAAATGAAGGGGATGTTAAGTTCTGTCTTTGGGGTAGTAGAAGCATAGTTGGAGAACCTGCTCATTGACAGTTGAATTCTGAGATGCCCCTGGGGAACAAGGACAAAAAGATATGCCTTTCTTAGGCCTCATTTGGCTTAGCACATATTTTTCATTATGGGTGGAGAAGCCAGATGTATTCAAGAAGAGCTGTAATAGGTGGTCTCCAGGTTGCTCCTGCCTTTTGGACTGGCAGAGACTGAGGCGACCATTGTTAAGGCTGTTTAGGAGAGCTGACATAGTTTTTGGAGTCTGGAACTCGTGCGTTTGAAATGCATCTTAGTCATTTTCTAGCTGTGTGGACTTGGTGCAAGTTGCCTTATCCTCATTTGTAAGCTGGGTTTTTAATATTTACTTTGCAGAACTGTAATGTGTCTAGCTCAGACTGGTAGAAAATAGGTGCTCAGAATCAGCAATGCTCAAAATTGCCAGCGTATTGTTACAGATTTTCCTAGTAGAGTCTGAAAATAAAATGAAGACAGAGGTTGGCAAGGGAGAAAGCAGTGCAGACTTGCCTCTCCCTCAGCTGTACTGTGTGTGCCCTCACTGAATTATGTCTATACTTCCAGGGTAGACAGTAGGAAGGAACTCTGGTTGCGGACTTGGTGTAACAGGGCAGAATGCCGTCAGAGAAAAGCTTTTCCTTTGTGGTGAGTGTGAACCCAGACTACTACCCCTACTCAGCATTTGTGCTTTCGACTCCCCAGATCTCCAGGTTTTGGGTTGTCACTGGTTGCTGAGACCACCAATGGCACTTTCCTCAGTGCTGAACTGGCTTCCAACCCCCAGGGCCAGGGGGCAGCAGTGCTTCCAGAGGACCTCGGCAGGAACTGTGCCAAGCTGCTGCTGGAAGAAATCTACAGGGTATGTCTTCAGCCTCTGCAGCTTTTGTGAGGGGAGCCGGCAGGAAGCAACCCTCTTGTTCTCATTCTTAAGCCTTGACAGCACTCTTTCCCTTCCAAGGGTGCAAGCCTAGGTTTTAGCATTTGAAATAGTTTAGCATTAATGGTTCTCTAAACTGGTCTGTAAGAAGAGATCAGCCCCACTGGGCAGGGCTGGTAAGTATTAATGAGGAGAAGAGTGGAAGTTGAGCATCCAGAAGGGAGAAGGCGGTAAACAAAGCTGAATGATGGAGAGTAGTCATTAAAGAGTTCCAGCATCCCGACCAAAGCAGGTACTGTCTCCCGTCCTGCCTTGCCTTTGCCATCTAGGAATGGGGACTCCTTTTCAGACCTTTGAAGAGAGGCTGAAATTCTAGACTTTGCATTTTGCTAATTGATTCATTTTGATAATTGGTAGAAGATGATGCCAACAGGCTAGACATAGCCATTTGCTATGCATTTAGATCAGGTTTCTCAAGTTTTTTCTGACCGTAGACCCTTTCCAGACTTGTACCTTCCTGGGGCCCCTGTCTTATGGGTTGTACCCCACCCCCATTTAGGCCATTTTCTTCTTTTTTTCTTTTGAATTCTTTATGTAAACACACGATTTATAAAGTTGTTCATAATACAGTTGTTTCGGGCATTCAGTGTTCCACAGCAATCCCACTACCAGTGTGACCTTCTTTCTACCATCGTTTATGCAGCTTTCACCTGTGGGCTCTTAGAGTATCTGAAGACCCCTAGGGAGCCATCTGGCCCACTCCTAGATGAGACTACTTTAGAACATAGAAGGTCTCGGAAAGGCAGCCCTGTTTTAGAGCATGGTAGGGGCTGTGGAAAGCTTGAGAATTTGGAATCCCCTCAAAAGGAAACATGATCCTGAAGGCAAAAGGTCATAACTGGTTTTTTTGCTTCTGTAGTTAGAGGAATGCAGCCCACACCAATCTACCTCAACCTCCCCTCTGGTTAGTAGCAGTCTTTTCTCTTTTAACCCAAAAGAGAGCAAAATGCACATATGCGGAGAGCCTCTGTTACTGTCTCTGAAAGATAGGTGATCTAAATACAAAGGGCAAAATTGGAGCAGGAGGAATAAAATGAAGCTGCCTTAAAATGCTCTCTAGATTTCAGATACTTTCTTGGAGAAGAGTCACTTAGATTTCTGTTAGTTCATGCTTCCTTTTGCTAAGACTCCATACCAGGAGACCAACACTTCTCCCTTGGCATACAGACTCCAGGACATGCACTGAGGGACGGTCTTTTCTCTTTCTCTTGTGCTGGACCCTACATTCTTGAACTGAGCTTGAGCAAAAGTTATGTTCTGTGATTGCCATTGGGTGGTATAATGTTTGCAATGTTATTTTCTCCAGCTTAAGAGTCTTTGATCTCTGTTTATGGGTGTATTTGTTCTGGTTAATAGTAATATATTTGTTCTTAGTTAATAGCCATGTCTGTTCTTTTCTGAAACATTCAATGAAGTTTTTCTTTGCTGAGTATGTTGATGCCGCAGCTGCAGTATGCAAGATTAAACCCCATCAGTGTGAGCCATGGGGCAGTAAGGAGGAAACCTGATTTGGGAAATAGTTCTGAGCATGCGCTATTCCCAGGTTCAATCCTCACCACTGCATAGTCCTTTGAGCTCCACAGGGAGAGTCTCTTCAAGCACTTGTGCCTGGAATATCTCCCAAGCTACTGAGAGTATCTCGCTCACATGGCAATGCCTGGCAAGCTACCCGTGAGGTATTTGATATGCCAGATACAGTAACAACAAGTCTCACAATGGAGACGTTACCGGGCCCGCTTGAGCAAATTGATGAACAAGGGCAGTGACAGTGACAGTGAGTGTATCCAAAACAAATCACTTAATTACTTAATCACTAACTTCCTGTTAGTCATCGATTTGCTCGAGCGGGCGCCAGTAACGTCTCCATTTGTCCCGGTCGCGTGCTAGTGTAGCCCAATGGCATCTGTTCGCTCTGGGAACATGAAGAGCCTCAAACCGATCGTTCATGATCTTGACGAAGAAGTCTGACCATCTGGTAGGTGGGCGGCCACGCGGTCTTTTGACATCCCGTGGAATCCAGTCGGTAATAGCTCTAGTCCAGCAGTTGTCTTTAAATCTCATTACGTGACCAGCACATCTGATTTTTGACACCTTGGCAAATGAGACAGCGTCCCTGATCCTTGATCGTCGACGGATGTCAGAACTCTGGATTCTTTCTCTCATTTGAGTGAAACGTGATATTCCAAGCATAGCTCTTTCTATTCTTCTTTGGGAGACCTGAATAGCATTCTCATCTTGTTTGCATAGGGCCCAGGTCTCTGAGGCATATGTTAATGCAGGAAGAACAGTGGAATCAAAGATGTGGCCGGAGCCGGAGGTTCTTCGTCCTCTTAGCTATTTCTTCGACGTTCTTGAAGGCGTTCCAAGCCGCTCTCTTCCTCCTGCGCAGCTCGGGTGCCAGGTCATTTGTCATGTTGACTTCTCGACCTAGGTACACATAGCTGTTGCATTCGGAGATGGTCGTTCTGTTGAGAGCGAATGGGGCGTCAGGAACGAGGCTGTTTCTCATGAACATTGTCTTCGTAAGATTCAGCTGTAGTCCTGCCTTTCCACACTCACGGTCAAAGTCGGCCAGCATTTGTGCCGCTTGGCTGATGTTTGGTGTTATTAAAACAATGTCATCAGCAAAGCGGAGGTGGTGTAGTTGCCGACCATCTATCTTCACTCCCATTCCTTCCCATTCCAGTCGTCGCATGATGTTCTCGAGGGTGGCACTGAAGAGTTTCGGTGAAATGGTATCACCCTGCTGCACCCCTCTCTTGACATCAACGATCACTTCTTTGTAGAATGGTGAGATCCTGGTAGTGAATCCACAATACAGCTCTCGGAGGATCCTGATGTATTGGGCTTGAATGCCCTGATTGGCTAGGGCTTCAATGACCGCTTCCGTCTCAACAGAATCAAAGGCCTTCTTTAAATCAATGAACGTTAAACAGAGCGGCATCTTGAACTCCCGAGAAACCTCAGTGAGCTTGGTTATCGTGTGGATATGGTCGATGGTGCTGAATCCTTTGCGGAACCCGGCTTGCTCACATGGTTGTCCTTCATCTAGTGTTCTGCCAGTCCTATTTAGAATGACTCGAGTGAACAACTTGTAGATGACAGACAATAGGCAGATCGGGCGATAGTTGCCAATGTCATGGATGTCTCCCTTCTTGAACAGTAGTACGGTCCTGCTGGTTCTCCATTGGGACGGAACTTTGCATTCAGACAGGTAGTGAGTGAAGAGCCGAGCCAGTGTATTGATGAGTACTGACGGCAGGTTCTTCAGGTGTTCAGGTCTGACCTTGTCTGGGCCGGGTGCTGTTTGTTTCTTTACCGACGAAATGGTGTGTCGGATTTCGGAAGGGAGAACGTTGGGAACGACATATCCATCCTGTGGAATTTGGTATGTCGGCAAGTGGACATGGCTATCGAAGAGATTTGAGTAGAAGTCATGGATAATCTTCTCCATTGCTGTTCTGGAGGATGTGATGGATCCATCAGGACGTCAGAGGGCAGTCATCTTGGTCTTGTAGTTGGCGAAGGACAGGCGGGCGTTATGAATACTTTTCCCGGCTTCTGCCGCATATACCAGTACTTCTGCTAAAAATTTATTCAAAACAAATAAATCAGAAAAAGCCTGAGCCTGGAATATCTTCCAAGTACAGTACCCAAAACAAATAAATTAAGCAGAAAAAACCTGAGCTTTATAAAATAAAAACAGTAAGGCAGTACAGTTATTTTATTTATTTTATTTTTTTGCAATCTCTTTTGCTGCTATAATTTATTAATCTTTATGGAAAGGTAATGCCTGGGGAATTGAGTGTTTATCTCTAAAGGGAAACAGCTTCCTTGATTTATGTCAACATTCTTGGAAAGAGCTCATTGGTCACAAGGTGGGTCAAATGAGAATGAACTATTTCAGAACTATTTAAAGTTTCTTTCTTAAATGGCACCATTTAATGTACCATCATTTAATGTATCATTTAATGTAAGCAAAATAAAAACCCCAGGATTCATAATTATGCCTTCATTGTGACCTTATGTACTTGCTACTCAGCTAACTATTGTGGTAGAACAAAATCTACAGAAGATGGAAGTATCTTCTCAGAAGGTGAAAATATCTTCTCACAAATCTTGCTCAGTCTAATTCTGTCCTCAGTGTTTTTAATGTTAACTCAATATTTGATGTTCAGTTTAGTGATTTTTTTTTTAAGTGGGTAATGGATGGGGGCTATAGCTTAGTGCTAGAACAAACATGCTTGCATGCCTGAGATCCTGGGTTTAATCCCCACACCGTTATTACTTAAATTTATTAATTTGAGGTTCCTCCTGATGATTCCTAGCCATCTGGGCCAGCCCTTCAGAGAAGGCCCAAGGCTGTGGTGTGTGCTCCGACCCTGTAATGTCAGGGATTACCTGTCATTCCAGTGATGCTAGGGGATTGAATGCGGGGTTGTTCAGGGCTACACCTGGTAATGCTTGAGGACTATGTGGTTCAGGGATTGAACTGGAGTCAGCATGCAAAGTGTATCCCTTAAATTCTGTACTAACTCTCCAGCCCAAAAATTTTCTCAAAAATATATAAGTGAGGTGGCTGAATAGATACTGCAGTGGGTAAGGCGCTTGCCTTTCACACAGCCTACCTAGGTTTTATCCCTTACACCACGTATGGTCCCCCTAAGACCTCCAGGAGTGAACCCTGAGTGCAGAGCCAGAAATAAGCCCTGATTCTGCATGTTGTAGCCCCAAAAGAAAACACACACACACACACACACACACACAGACACACACACACACACGAAAGATATGGGTAGTGAGACCAGGGAGATAGCTCAAAGACTGGAGCCATTCTTGAGGTCTCAAATTCAATCCCTGGAGCTGCATGGTTTTCCAACACCACTGGGTGTGGCCCTAGTGTCCTCCACCACTGCTGGACCCCAAGCACTGAACCATTAGAGTACAGTGTTTGGGCCAAATGTCATGGGGAACATTGTGTCCCCTATGCATTGCTCGGATAGTAAATGAAAGTTGGGAGTAGATGATCAGATTAGCCTGTCTGTTACTTAATTTAGGAAGTTTGTCACCTAGATTTTTGTGAGGAAAGATTGTGATTGTGATGTGTATTTGTACAATCCCTGTTGACTTGCACATGTTTCCTCAGTCCAGTGGAGGCAGCAGGGCCTCTACCCAACTGTGGGGACCCTTGCATTTCTTTTCAGTAGACTTGTGGGAGATTACAAGTTACATCACACAAAAGTGCACTGGTAGCCTATGGGATCAGGTGGACTGTGGGTTTTGTAATCTATAAATAACATGTTATAAGCCTCAGGGCTAAACAAGCAGGCTTTCCATAAAAGTAAAAAATTCAGTCTGGATTAGGTTGTTATTATTATTTACTCTAGTTAAATTCTTATTTTAAACCTTTTCATTCTGCTTATTGATTTGGAAGAAAACATGACAAAAATGCATAAGTAATAAGAGTGAAGGATCTGATCATAACAGTTTATCAGTTTTAAACACAGGAGAAGATAAAAAAGAGTTGGTAATATAAAAATGACAACTTTTGAATGTATTTGAATGTTTGTCCTATTTAAATACTCTTTAAAGGTCAAAGTCCTTAGATATCAGATTGTAGTTTTCTATGTCAGATTGGAAAGATATGTCATGTATTTAACTGTTGGTAATCATAGGCTTTCTGAAGCCCCTTAAGGCTTTTTGTTTATATATCTTGCGGCTGCTTAAATAATGAAGGAAAAATTTTCGTTTTTCACAGATAAATGTAAGGAAACTTGAATGTCTGGTTATTTTGATAGTTTAACTATTATTGTTGGGTTGATTATCTGTAAACTTAATAGTTGATAAGGATTACTCTTACAACATCCATGTTATACATTTTTATTCATTAATTTTATTGAAAGTCTATAATTTAAATACTGTTAATAATGCATGTTATATTTTATTATTATTTAAACTTACTGTGGATTCTGCATTGTTGTTTTCTGGTTGGTACAGTGATCATAGTGTTGTGTTTACAGGGTGGATGTGTGGACTCGACCAATCAAAGCCTGGCTTTGTTGCTCATGACCCTTGGACAGCAGGATGTTTCCAAAGTTCTGCTTGGACCACTCTCTCCCTACACGTGAGTTATATCTGTCCAGCCTTTATTCTCTGCCCAGTTTAATCTTCCATTTGCACAGGTGACATAGTAGTTGTACTGTGCATAACCTATCACTGAATTTCTATTTGTACTGATCCTTAAATGAGCCACAGTTTGGTCTCAATCTCGTATTAATAAGGAATAAATTCTCCTTTCTTTACTTTTATAATTCCTATCTCTATCTCTCATTGCATGCCATTAGAGCATTCTGTTAAATACCCTTTTAAAAATTTTTTGATCGGTGCTTTAGGTCTTTTTTCTCTTGGGGACTTAACTCCTAGTTCTATTATAGGTCAAAATCTGCCCTCAGCCCCCCCCCGCCCCCAAACACACACACACACACACACACACACACACACACACACACACTCCCCCGTTTTTCATTAGTCCCACTTTTCCCTTTCTGTGATGAAAAGAATTATCTTTTTGTGCAAGATCTTATACTGAAAACTGACTAGAAAGGTGATGAGAAAGATCAAGTTCATAGTTAGTACTACTGGACTGTAGCACTGTCCTCCCGTTGTTCATCGATTTGCTCGAGTGGGCCCAGTAACATTGTGAGACTTGTTACTGTGTTTGGCATATCGAATACATCACGGTTAGCTTGCCAGGCTTTGCCGTGCGGGCGAGATACTCTCGGTAGCTTGCCAGGCTCTCCGAGAAGAATGGAGGAATTGAACTCAGGTTGACTGGGTCGGCCGCATGCAAGGCAAGTGCCCTACCTCCTGTGCTATCACTCCAGCCCATTACTAGACTAGTAGGTAAATTTATATATATGTACATATAAATGGACTGGAGCGATAGCACAGCTGGTAGGGCGTTTGCCTTGCACGCAGCCAACATGGCCGACCCGAGTTCGATTCCTCCGCCCCTCTTGGAGAGCCCGGCAAGCTACCGAGAGTATCTCGCCTGCACAGCAAAGCCTGGCAAGCTACCCGTGACGTATTCGATATGCCAAACACAGTAACAAGCAGTCTCAAAATGGAGACGTTACTGGGCCTGCTCGAGCAAATTGATGAACAACGGGAGAACAGTGACATATAAATATGTTTTTTGTGCCACACCTGGTGATGCTCAGAGGTTATTCCTGGCTTCATACTCAGGAATTACTCTTGGCAGTGCTTGGGAGACCAAGTGTGATGTTGGGGATCGAAACTGGGATGACTGCATGCAAAGCAGATGCCCTACGCACTGTACTATTGCTCTAATCCTGGTAAATGAATTGTAGAGGTGAGTTTGAGACCTTTGACTGTTCTTCAAATATGAGGTTGATACCTCAGAATATTGATAACTTTGCAATATTAAAAAGAGCAACTGCTCAGAAGAGCTGAATTATGAGGAGGTCAGTGAAAGAAGTATTGTGTGCACTTGAGTTTCTGTGCTTGAAGAGCATAATGTGGTGGGAGCAGTGGGTTACATAGGGGAATTACATGAGGGTGGTGTGCAGGTAGCTAAGAGACTGAACTGCCCTTTTTCGGTTATCATGGTACCGATGCTGTATATCTGAAAGGTACAGTACTGTGATAACTGAAGAATGGTGGTGCCATCACATTGAGAAAGGCGGGAGCTCTGTCACGGGACAGTGTCCATCGGACCACGACTTGGAGTGGGTTGGAGCCTTGTGTTTAAGATTTCCTTGGGAGGCTTTGTCTTGCTTTTTTGCATCCTAATTGGTGGCAGGAGTTTTGGAGTTGTTTTTGTTTGTTTTAAACAAGTAAATGGAAGAGAATGCATTCTGTTGACGGAGGGGGAAAACCTACAAGCAAAAAACTGGTGTGGACCCTCCTTCTCTCCTGACAGCTAATGTGAAATGTTTCATGGGACAGAAAACTTGAAATGGAGTAATCCTAAATGGCACACTTACCTCTGGAGTCCACATTGCTAAAATAGACATTTGGAGAGGAGGCAAGGGCTGGAAGTAGAATGAGTGTTCGTAAGTGCAGAGATTCTCTTTCATTGAGGAATGGCTGATGTACGCGACCTTCTTCAGCGTTTTAGTTTCATGGCTGCCACTTTCCAGTTCCACAAGGATCAACTGCATCTATAACACAACATGGTGTCAGAAAGGGCAGCTATGTGCTGTGAGCTTTGGTAGCACATTGGTTTAAAAAACTGAAATCCATGCCTCTTTGACCCCTTTTTTGGTGGTAGGGTATATGTTTAGTTATTTTTTCAGTTTGGCTTCTGGGTTTTACCTCCTTGACACACCCCTTTGCCAAACATTATTTGCAGGTATGTCACTACTGCAAACCTAGTGTGAAATTACTGCATCTCCTGGGGAGGCAGTGTGTCTATTGCTGAATGGAGCTTTACTAAGAATAAGACAGACAGACTTCTAAGTTACTACATGTTTTGAGACTTGGTGGACATTCTTCCTCTAGATTACTTGCCTCCTAGGCTCTAGGCTTCTTGCAAAGGGACTTTCCTTTTTTTTTTTTTTTGCTTTTCGGGTCACACCCAGCGTTGCACATGGGTCACTCCTGGCTCTGCACTCAGGAATTGCTCCTGGCACTGCTCAGGGGATCATGTGGGATGCTGGGAATTGAACCCAGGTCGGCCACATGCAAGGCAAACGCCCTACCCTGTGCTGTGCTATCACTCCAGCCCCGCAAAGGAACTTTTAGGAGTGGGCAAGGTCAGCCTCCCTTTTTTCTCACTAGCATTAGAAACAGTGGGGAAATTTATTTTTAAGAAAATCATGTCTGTTCGGGTCTCTTCTTGCCCTTTGTCACTGTGCAAGGCTCCACTGACTCAAGTGATAAAAGGACAAGAGTGGAGAAGAATTATACATTCTTTGGGAACCTGATGGCCAACTTTGGATTTGTATGTATTAAGGGCAGAGATGGCACAGAATCAATAGCTAGAATGATGGAGGTAATAGTTTATGCTTGATGGATTCAAGAGCTTTTTGGAGACCTGTTTTTATGCAGTTTAAGTCAAAGGAACCTGTTTTCTGAAACTTCCAAATAGGAAACCAAAAATCTTCTTGATTAACGGGGAAAAGGCAGTTTGTTCATTTTTAATTTTATGAATAGCTTTTAAATTTTTATTTAGAAAGTGAGTACTAGGATTAAGATGGATTTTTCCCCCTATTATTTACTTTTTTAAACTCTTTGTGAAAAATAAAGGTCTCCTTATTCTTCCTTGTTTTCCTCCTCAGAAAATGTGTGCTGTTGGTGACTTGCTTTGTTACTTAAGAAATAAAGTGTGTAAGTGTAAAATTCCTTGGGAAGACCAGGTACAGGGCCCATTTTTACTGTGAGAACTGGGATTCCTCCATAATGATAGATTTAAGTTATCTCCTCTTCTGGGCAGGATGTCACAGCAACATCTTTTCAGATTTCTTTCAAATTCTCCTGTATGATAGTCTCCCACTGGAGTCTGAAATAAACCATGCCACTGTTTTTCCCTAATAGGTGATCTTGTGCTACTACTAGTTAAGTATTGGGGAACACAAGCAAGTACCCTTACCAACACTGACTGACTGAGGGTTGTTGACCCATGGCCGAGTGAGGATCAAATGAGAATATGCCTGGAGAAACTGGGAGCCAGAGGGGCAAAGCTTTGCTTACTGTTTGGTATTCATTGCTCAGCTTTTCTCTGAACTAAAATAATAGTGCTGTATAGTTGATCTTTGTAAAGTGTTTTAAATATTGCAAAGCCTTATAACATTTATATTATATTTCAAGGATATATGTAACTTATATAAGAGAGAGCAAGTAAATGATAGCCATACTTTTCAGATGAAAATACTGACTTCCGTTCCAAGGACAAAGTTATTTAACTTGTTTATAAACAAAGCAGGACATAGAGTTAGGCTGGGGTTACATGGGTTTTATGTCAAGTCTGACCAAGAGAAGAGTTTTCGTTCTGGGAGCAGAAGTCAGCTGAGCTTTGGGAAAAGTCTCTAATGGACATAAAAAGTACCATCAATGTATTTTAAAACTGCTGTGTAATCATGCCAGGGGGCCACATTTAAGATTGTCTCCCAATCCCCAAATCCTTCTCCTTGACTTGCAGAGTTTCCTAGACCTGAAAAGTAGGTAATCCTAGCATCCATGGGACTTGGTGGAGAAGGCAGGACCCTGTGTCTGTGGGATGCCAGAGAGAATTCACCCATGATTGTGCCTTCCTTTTTTTTCTCTCTCTCTCTCTTTTGGCTTTTGGGACACACCTGACAGTGCTCAGGGCTTACTCCTGACTCTGCTCAGTGATCACTCCTGGCAGGACTTGGGAAATCACATGGGATGCCGGAGAATGACCCTGAGTTGGCATGCATGGAAGTGCCTTACCCGCTGTACTGTCACTCTGACCCCTGATGGTTCCTCTGCCTCTGTCCCCTTCTCAGGTTTCAGCAGAGGGACCTCTGCTGTTAGGGAAGGAAGGTACATTTAGGGATTGACTCAGGAAATCTGCCAAGTCCCAGGCTGTTGAGATCCAAAGGGAACGTGACCATGAGCCTATAGCTTTAACTGTCGGGAACAACTGCTTTTTGAAGAATGGGCACATTCTTCACTACCTTCAAGATGAGAAAAAGATCTCGTGTCCCAGAATCTTTAACACTTAGTTATCTATTAGATGGCTGTTGCCTTTTATGGAGATTTTTTTTTAATTTTTGTTTTGTTCTGAAAATAAATCACTTTGTCCTGAAAAATTCTTCACGGGAGTTGCTGCAGCTTAGTTGCCTAAAGTAAAGCAGATATGCTGAAAGCCACCAGTTTGACTTTACAAAGTTCTCACTTCAGTGGAGTTGCCCTCCACATGCCATTGGTCTCTTTTGCCTGACTCTGTGTCTAAGTGGTTGTGTCTTAGAAGAGTGGGTCTGGGTTCAGAAGAGAGGGCAAGAGAAGCGTTTGGGGCTTGTGAGTGGGAGAGATGGCTGACTTTTCCTTCATTGCTACTGACTGGCAGCTTTGCTCACAGGTACAGACTTGTGGATTTTATGTGTTTGCTTTTTATTGGGTCAATTTAATTTTTTTTTTTTTATTTTATTGAATCACCGTGAGAACAGTCACAAAGCCTTTCAGTTCAAGTCTTGGTTGGTCATACAATGATCAAACACCTGTCCCTTCACCAGTGCACATTTTCCACCACCAAGAACTCCAGTATACCCCCGCTCCCACCCACCTCCCGCCTATGTGGCAGATTTCCACTTTACTCTCTCTCTGTCTACCTTGATCACGTTCAGTATTATGACAAAAGACCCAACATTGTTATTTGGAATTTTCCCCAATATTCAGACCTGCCACAAAGACATCATTAGAAAATTTGTTTTCTATTGTTGATTATGAAGAGCATATGATGTTGTGTGGCCACAATAGTGGCCACACAAATTTGGATTTCAGATATTTTAGTAATAAAACTAGAGGGATTAGTGCCAGAAGTCCCTGGGTTCCGAGATTGGTATGTGTGCCTCTGGGATCATGGTCAGTCAGAAGCTAGAGGAGGCGTTTGAGGGTGGAAACCGCGAGCATTGTCATGGCAGGGAGCAGGGCCTTTCCAACCCCATCCCATGAAGCCCCACGTGCCTCGTCAATGCAGTCTCATACCTGGCTGTTCATTAGGCTCTAAAAGATGCAGGCCATCGTGTCGCTGCCGCAAAGGGTACAGGCAGAGGGACAGACACCCTTCCCTTCCAGGGTGGCATAGCACCATAGTTAAACACACAGTCCCAGATGTATTTCAGTTGGGCATTATCTTTTGCTCAGATTTTCCCACCACCATTCACGCCTGATTTTCAGGGACAAATGCTAAATTATTTAACAAATGCTAGATTATTTACTTTCCATTGATCACTTTGCATATCAGGAAATGTCCTGGTATCCACATGCCAGAGCCATGCTTGTAGAAGCTCATGGTCATGGGGATTCCATCTGGAGAAGGCGAGGAGACAGCACCTATCCCATCTGGGACCTCCCAGTGATATCGGCTCTGAATGGGGCCCAGAGAATTCTCTGGGAGCTGTGGGGCCCTCCAGCCAGTTCTTTTCTTCGCTGCTGTATGCTGTAAGATGGCGCCGTGGGCGGGTTGTGGGTGTGACTTCCGGAAGCAGAGGTTGCCTGGGAGCTGGGGCGGCCCCATTGCGGTTCGGAAAACAGTCTGTTTGCTTTCTTAACCTCTTGGACAGGGTAGGAAGGATTTGAAGCTGAGCCAGAATAAAAACGCTAAGAATTTCAATTGAAGTAGGAAAGCCAGCAGGGAAATACCTGTTCTTTACTGTTGAATTATATACTAAGTTTGGAATACGTTATATGAGGGTGTGAGCTGAGATCAGTACTTTTTCTAAAATTAGACTTGTGTGGTGTGTATCCATGAGTGTCCATTTGCGCATATATGTAAAACTTAAGCAGCTTTATTATGATATAATTCATATACCATACTTCATCCATTTGAAGCCTACAATTCAGTGGTTTTTAGTTATTAACAGTGGTTTATAACCATAACCGTAGCCAGTTTTATTTTAGAACATTATTACCACTTAGCAAAGAAACCCTTTGGTTTTTGTTCCTCCCAGTCTCCTCAGCCAAGCCCGGGCAGCTAGTATCTACTTCATACCTCTAATCTAGCATCTATGCATGTTCTGGCCATTTGGTATAAATAGACTCATACACTGTGAGGGCCTTTGTGACTGCCTTCTTCTCCTAAGTATGTTATTGTCAAGGTTTATCCATATAATGTGTTAATAATTTCCTTTTAATGGCTAAATAACATATTGTAGAGTAACATTAAATCATACCACATTTTGTTTATTCCTTTGGGCATTTAAATTGTTTCCTCCACTTTTGACTATTACAAATAAATAAAGCTATTGCAATCATTCATATGTAAGTTTACATGTGGTTGTTTTCATATCTCTTATATATAGACCTGAGAATGGAATTACTGGGCTATTTGGTAATTCCTTGTTATATATTTTGAGTAACAGCTAGACTTTTCCCCAGTGGCCAAGCCATTTTACATTCCCATGAGTAATGGAGGAGGACTCCAATTTCTCACATTCTCACCCATACTTTTACTTTTATCTGTCTTGAGTGTGCGGTGGTAGTTCCGTGGTTTTTACTTTTGTTTCCCTAAGTGACTGACTAATGATGTCGAACATTTATCACATGCATATTGACTCTATATATCTCTTTTGGAAAAGGGCTTTTTTTCAGATCCTTTCCATATTTTCATTTCCATAACTTTATTTTTAGAAATTATTTTTAAAGTTTTTTTCCCTTTTAAATCTTAATTCATTTTTTTAACTTTTTCCATTTTCAAATTTACTTTTAAACTGATACTTATTTTTGTTCCTTCTCCTCTTCTCTTTGTTGTTGTTACACTAACCACAGTTTTTGCATCCTCAGCCACATTTGGGACAGAGCTAGCACATGTGCTTTTGTTTTGAGTTACATTCTTTCTTGAGGCAAACAACTGGTGTACTTGCCAGGGGTCACTGTAGTATTTACAGATGTGATCGGTCACCAGGGTAGTATTCACCAGTTTTGGCACCCCCTTATTCTCTTTTCCCCGTGGTGCTTGAATAGATATAGCAGTGGGACAGTGGAAATGATTTATGGAACGAGGGGTGGCAGACAAGAGAGCTGCCAGGATCATGTGTCGTGCTTAGCAGGGATTTGGATGCATGGCTCTACGCTTGCAGGGCAGGCACTGGGCTATTCTGTCTGACCCTCAGTGGAGTTTTAAAACTTGAGTTGTGGGGCTGGAGCAATAGCACAGCGGGTAGGGCGTCTGCCTTGCACGCGGCTGACCCGGGTTTGATTCCCAGCATCTCATATGGTCCCCTGAGCACCGCCAGGAGTGATTCCTGAGTGCAGAGCCAGGAGTAACCCCGTGCATCGCTGGGTGTGAACCAAAAAGCAAAAAAATAAATAAAAAAACTTGAGTTGTAAGAGGTGTTTAAATACATAAGATAGTAGATACCAGACCTATTTTAGATACACGATTTGCAAATATTTTCATGTAAGCTTGGGGTTGTTTTTCCATCTTCTTTGTAGAGTATCTTCTGATACACACACAAAAAATTCTCTCCTCTAATTGATTTTGTCATTAGCAGAAGAGTAATTGTAACGGATAGCTCAATTTATCTGTGTTTTTTTGTTTGTTTGTTTTTGGCTAGCCAAGTAGTGTTTGGAGCTTACTTCTGACCCTGTGCTTAGCGATTACTCCTGGTAGGGCTTGAGGGAGCATATGTGGTTCAGAGATTGAACCTGGATCTGCCATGTGCAAGGAAAGCTCTGTACCCATTGTACCCACTCTCAGTCCCCATTTTTGTTTTTAAAATCATTTTGCTTTTGGTGTTATCTGTAATATCATGAAGATTATTTTCTGTGTTTTCTTCAGTGAGTTTCATTTTGACTTCCATACGTAGATCTCTGATCCATTTGTGTTAATTTTGCATATGTGAGAAAAGAGTTCAGTTTAATTTTTTGGCATGTGGATATCTACGCATGTGAAGTTGAAAAGTACCATTTGTTGAAAAGATTATTTCCCTGTTGGATTATCTTGGTACTTAAAAAATGAATTTTCAAAATTGATATTTATAAACCTTAATTAGTGCGTGGGTTTATTCTTTTTTTTTTTTTTTTTTTAGTGAAACATCATGAGGTACAGTTATAGGCTTACAAATTTTGTGCTTGGGTTTCAGTTATACAATGATCAAGTGCCCATCCCTCCACCAGTGCCCGTCATCCATCACCACGGGTCCCAGCATCCCCCTCCACCTCTCATCCCCCCCCCCCACCCCGTCCCATCCTGCCTCTGTGTCAGGGTATTCCCCCTTGTTCTCTCTCTCTTCTTTTGGGTACTGTGTTTTGCAAGAGAGGCTTTGAGTGGCAATCATGTTTGGTCTATAGACTACTTTCAGCATGCTTCTCCCACCCTGGGAGGATCCTCACAACACCCTTTATTTGGTGCTCCCTTCTCTATCTGAGCTTCCTTTTCCCATAGCACATGTGGCTGGCCTTCCATTCATGGAGCAAAATTCCTGGTACTAATCTCAGCCATTCCTGGGTGTTAGTCTCCCTTTTTGTTGCTTTATGTTCCCCAGATGAATGCAATCTTTCTGTGTCTATCCCGCTCTTTCTGACTCATTTCGCTTAACATGATACTTTCCATGTAGTACCACTTGTATGTAAATTTCATAACTTCATCTTTTCTAACAGCTACATAGTACTCCATTGTGTAAATGTACCAAAGTTTCTTTAACCAGTCATCTGTTCTTGGGCACTCAGGTTTTTTCCAGATTCTGGCTATTGTAAAGAGTGCTGCAATGAACAAACAAGTGCAGATGTCACTTCGACTACACATTTTTGCCTCTCTGGGATATATTCCCAGGAGTGCTATAGCTGGGTCAAATGGCAGATCAAATTCTAATTTTTTGAGAGTCGTCCTTACTGTTTTCCTAAAGGGTTGGACCAGCCGGCATTCCCACCAGCAGTGAAGGAGGGTGCGTGGGTTTATTCTTGATTGTGAATTCTGTTCCATCCATTTGCACCAGTATTTCGAATACCTTTCAGGTCTCTGTGCGTTTAGGGTTGAGAACCATCTGGCTGAGCCAGGGAGTTTGAATGATTAGTTAACAATTCTTAGTTAACGAAACAGTCTCCTGGGGTATTTCATACAGAGAGGCAGGCTGACTGTTCTCTGACTACACCATTGTTTCACAAACTGGGAAATGGCTATCTTTACATTTGACGTCTGGTTCTGGGCTCTCTCTGTATAGACCCTTCTACCATTAATCACCAGTTGAAGAGGATTTTGAGGAACTTATGTGTTTAATAAACACTCCAGCTGAGTCATGCTAGCTGAGTTGATGCTGACTTTGCTAAATCAGACTAGTAAAAACTTTATGCCTATTGCTGTTTCTGGGGTACTTTTAGGGTAATAAACTTCATTCTGTCTTAAGAAAGGTGATAGGAAACAGCTCTTTGGAACATAATTATTGCCATAATTACTGTGAGCTCCTCCCTGACCACCTTATCTAGCACTGCTTCCTTTGTATATACTCTAATACTATATCTATATTTTCTCTTCGTATGCTTTATTTATTTAAACTTCCATTGTACTTTTTTGTTTTTGTTTGTTTTTTGGGCTGCACTCAGCTTTTCTCAGGACTTAATCCCAGTGGGCTGGGAGGGTGTGCATGTGGGGTGCCAGTGGTGAGCAAGGTAAGTGCCCTACTGGCTGTACTATCTCTCCTGCCCCAAATTTCCATAGTACTTAAAAAATCAACGTATTTTGTCTGACCCACTGGATTGAAAACTTCACAAGAAATTCTTAGTTAACAAACACTCAGTTGAGCAAATAATAGAGTGCTGAAATTTAGAAATGGAGATTTAAATATTTTGGTATAGCAGCAGTAATTTTTGGGTTTACCTTGTGATGCTGTGAATTGTGAGAGTACATATTTGTGTGAGCCATATATGTGTAAATAGATCTCTATGGGTGTGTGTATATATGAATATTGTGTGTGTGTATATATGTGTACATCATGTCTCTTAGCTATATAGAAATAAATAACTGCATATCTTGTATACTAACTTTAGACCATATACAAATTATTTTATGTTATATTGTGTGCATCTCTACAAGTTATGTAAATTTGCTTTGGAAATTGACAGGCTATAAATAAAAAGGTAAAGGCCCTCCCGTTGATCATCGATTTGCTCGAGTGGGCCCAGTAACGTCTCCATTGGAGACTTTGTTGTTACTGTGTGTGGCATATCAAATACTCTCGGTAGCTTGCCGGGCTCTCCGAGAGGGGCAGAGGAATCGAACTCAGTTCGGCCATGTTGGCTGCGTGCAAGGCAAACGCCCTACCCGCTGTGCTATCGCTCCAGCCCTAGGCTATAAATAGATACTGTTCAATCAGCTTTGATGAGAAGTTCTTAATTTTTGTTATTTTTCTGGATCTAGGAAATTAAGGGCTTTGGGTTCTCGGTGGGGAAAGATAGGTTTTTCACATATTGAATTACTTTTTCATTGTCCCCCCCCTTCTGTTTGTTTTGTTTTAGGATAGAATTTTTGCGGCATTTGAAGAGCTTTTTCCAGATTATGTTTAAAATTGAAACCAAGCCCTGTGGTGAAGAACTCAAGGGTGGGGATAAAGTACTGATGACTTGTGTTGGCATTGGCTTCTCCAACCTTAGCAAGACCCTCAAGTGATACTGTCACAAACTATGGCCCCAACACCTACAAACAAGCAGAAACTGCCAAGGACACCAAAAGGGTCGAAATCCAGTTCCATCCAAGATAGGATGGCCTCTTCTATTAAGACCTTCTCATTTTTCCGTTTAGAAAAAAAAGTCATTATGTCCTAATAAAAGACATCTCTATATCATGTGGTTTCCAGCTGTTTCTAGTGACGTTGACATTCCTCTGGAGGCCCAGTCTTGGTGAGCATTCCCATGGCTTAATGGATGAAGAATAGACCTTCAGGACATAGACAACAAGAGCAACCTCATACTACTTTTCAGCTTTGCTTCCTCAGCTCGTATCACTGGACTATGTCATGTGACTGTTTTTCAGAGCTGTAGAGTCTGTTACTGTTCACTCTGTAAGGACCGACATGATTTAGCCATAGGTTCCATTTAGGGACTAAATGAGATTATGACTAAAGTTCCTTGATGAGTGCAGTGCATTCAGTTGTCAGAAATTGACAGATATCAGACTTCTCCTGTCTCTGTCTTCTGATTGGAATGTTATCTAGTAGATGATTTCCCTTTTGGTTTCATTTTATGTATATGTGGGAGGGACGTGGCCTGGGGAGACTGGTTTGACTGAAATTGTTGGATGTTTTTATGTCTTAATTGTGCCATACATTTTTAACTTTTTTAGTCTTATAATAGTCAAGTAATGTGGATATTATCTGCGCAAGAATATTCAAAACAAGTATGTTTTTATTTCTTTGAAATTGATAATGTAAAAAAAATACCAAATTAAAGGTCTAAGTAAAACTGTCAAAGTGTGGAATTCCATCAATTTGCAAGCTAATAAGTTAGGTTATTACTGTCTTATGGATGCCAGGAGAAAACACTGAGCATTCTGGGCCAGGATATGGGGCTGGCATACCTGTTTTATTGCTGGCTGGCTGTTGTGGGTAACACTCAACTTACAGAGTCTGTCTACCACATTTTTTATGGTGTTGTTCTCTCTACAAACCAGTATTGAATCCTTCTCATGCTTGAATCTGACTTCCTCTTGAGGTTCCAGTTGGTGAATGTTGCTTTTAAATGAATTAGATCACAGTGGTGTAATTTGGATCATCTTAAATTAAGGCCAGTAGGTCACAGTGAACTCAGGTTAGCCAGGGAATGGAAATACTCTAGTTGAATAGCCAGAGAATGGGAATCTTGGCAGTCATCTGAGAATTCCGCCTACTGCATGTGCTGCAGTCTTAGGTGATGGTACTACTGTTTGATCCTAGGTCTGTGTGTGCTCAGATAAAGAGCTAATGGATGGACATGTTGCTTTGAATCATGTCAAGTACTTTCATACAGGGACTTTCTGTCATTCAGAACAAGCTCTAGAAGTAATTCTGTTTTCCAATTTAGGGTGTAGACTCCAAGCAGATTACTGCAAGCAGTTGACAGAGTATGTTCCTCTCTCCACAGCAGGCATGCAAGTGGCTTGTGGTCTTAGTTGCTGCTGAAGTAGGAGCATCTGGCCATAGTAGTGATGACATGCCAAATAGAAATTACTATTTCTGTCAACACCCTACTCCCAGTTTCTCAGACGTCCCCAAGATGTCATTCTCTATTACTTCCAGTACATCTTAGTGACATCCAACTCCTGCAGTCTGTCTTGTTCTTTTCTTTGCCTGGAGTAGTTTTTTTTTTTTCTTTTTTGGGTCACACCCAGTGATGCACAGAGGTTACTCCTGGCTCATGCACTCGGAATTACTCCTGGAAGTGCTCGGGGGACCAGATGGGATGCTGGGAATCAAACCCGGGTCAGCTGCGTGCAAAGCAAACGCCTTACCCACTGTGCTATTGCTCCAGCCCCTGCCTGGAGTAGTTTTAGTGAGAGATGCTAGCATTTGGGACTTAGTTTTCTGACTCAGTCTCTATGTTCCCGTCTAATGAAAGAGGCCACTCTGCATTAAATGAAACTAGTGATATTTTTTCTTAAGGCACATGTACCCATAAACTTGTTGGGAGTAATGGTGGAATCATTGTGTTTGCTTTCCAGTTTGTTATTTCTCAGGCCCTGCTTCTCTCTTTCTAAATCTTTAAATAAGTACATTCTAACAAATAACTACTCTCTCTCCATCCTGATAATTTTTACTATTTAGCTCTGTAGCACTGTCCTCCCATTGTTCATCAGTTAGCTTGATTGGGGCCCAGTAACATTGTAAGACTTGTTACTGTGTTTGGCATATTGAATACATCATGGGTAGCTTGCCAGGCTTTGCCATGCGGGTGAGATACTCTTGGTAGCTTGCCGGGCTCTCCGAGAGGGGCAGAGGAATTGAACTCCGGTCAGCCAGGTTGGCCATGTGCAAGGGAAATGCCCTACCCACTGTGCTATCGCTCCAGCCCATTTTACTATTTATATATTTTTCTTTTCTTTTTTTTTATTGAATCACCATGAGATACAGTTACAAAACTTTCATGTTTGAGTTTCAGTGCACAAAAGACCATCAAGTGGTCATTTCCCATATATACATTGAAGGTTTCCATGTTGAGTGCAGTGTTGGCGGTTTTATAGGGACCGATTATAGGAAGTTGTTGAGTGCTAAAGCTGGGAAAGGATTAGTAAGCAGGGTCGAGTGGAAAGGTCTGAAGAAGGAGAGACTTATCAGGGTTAAGTGCTGCTCTCTTCCAGGATTCATTTGTGAAGATGCAATTGAAGATAAATGTCAAAACTGAATAAATAGGGAAGTAAGGAGTTTTCACTGCTTTAACCTTGACAGTGGTGGGGATGGGATTCACTTGGGTAAGTTGGGAGGACCAAGGAGGTAGGAAAATAGATTTATTGGGGGTCTTGGTCATGGTGTGAAGTTAGAATTTTCAACTACTGTTAACTTCACTGGAGATTTGTGGATATGCAAGTTGGTGATTTTTGTCAATCTCTGATAAATCGGAACACAGTACCAGGATCTTCAATCTTCAAGGTGACTAGTAGTTAATGGGTATGCCTGTACACCAGTGGGTGTTTTTTGTACTTTATTGAGTAGGCCTAAGAAACCTTTTGAAAGGCAAGCGTTTTATCAGTGTTTTGCGTCTGACAGAGGCCAAGCCACATCACTCTTTGAGTGAATAAAAAGTCATTTTGTCAGGCTATTTAGATCTAAATTTCATCTTTGATTCTCACATTTGGTGCCTGCCTGTCTCTAGTCTAGCCCCAAGTTTGAGCATAGCTCCTGGGCCGGAACTTGGTGGTTCAGATTGGATTTTGGCACCTAGACCCCCTGCCTTCCTGATTTTCTTACCCTTGGTTCTGGATGTTGATCCCTTCTGCTGAGCCATGCAGTGGGGTCTGCAGAGGAGATCATGGTGCTTCCAGGATGTGATTATGACACAACTTGTCCTTTTGTCCCAGCACGATCACTAGCTAACTGCATAACTCTAAATAATGGACTTTATGGAACTGAGGTATGGATGAATGAGTTTTCATGTTCTCCCTCACTCAAAATCAGAAAAAATACACATCCCTTGCCCCAATTGCCTTCTCTGTATTCTTCCCATTCTCATTTATTTGGGCTAGGTTGTTTCCTTTTAATCAGATCTTGTTTTAAAAGCCTGTTAGGTGCTTTATTTAAGGTCTCAGATATCTCTCTGTTCCTTTCCCTTTGTTGCTACAGTGTTTGGAGAGCTTTCACACACTTTACACTTTTATTAATTTTTTATTTTTAATGTTTTTATTGAATCACTGTGAGATAGACACAAAGCTGTTCATGATTAGGTTTCAGTCATATGTGTTCCAACACCCATCCAGTATACATTTCCCAGCACCAGTGTTTGCAGACACTCTTTTTTCCCTCTACAGGAGAGTTAAAAAAAACGGCAAACCTTCAAGAACCTCTCCAAACATTGCTAAATAGCATAAAAGGAAAGCCTTTGCCTTTGACCAGAACAATCTTTTTAAAAGTTTATTTTCATAAAGTTATTCACAATAATAGTTTACATGGAGAGCCCAGCAAGCTACCGAGAGTATTCGATATGCCAAACACAGTAACAACAAAGTCTCCAATGGAGACGTTACTGGGCCCGCTCGAGCAAATCGACGATCAACGGGAGGGCCTTTACCTTTACCTTTTAAATATTTGGTGTCCAAAGGCATCTCTGTGGCTTCCTGCTCTCTTCCAAGATTCATTTGTGAGTGTCTGAATCGTGGTTGTCAATGTGTTTAAATGGTGCTGGAGGCAGTCCGTGGATGTGACTGCCAGGAAACCGGAAGGGTGGGGAGATACCAGGAGGTTGCCCATCCCTGACTCCCTGAGGCCTGAAGTTTTTAGTCACTAGTTCTGCATACCTGGGTTTTTCAGCATATTCATTCTCATGCATGGGGGGGTGGGGGGGACGGCGGGAGGCTGAAAAGGTTGGCCATGATTATGGCAGCAGTTGTGTTCTGGTTTGTAATGCCAGGGTTCATTTGGGGCAGGCGGAGGGTCCCACCTGTCCCCCTCTAGTAGAATCAATCTGGTGCAGAGTGGGGAGACCTCTGTTAATGCGCTTAAATGGCCTTAGTTTGGTCTCTTTCGAGATTTATCTACAGGACTGTAGCACTGTCCTCCCATTGTTCATCATTTCGCTCTAGCGGCCCAGTAACGTCTCCATTGCAAGACTTGTTGTTACTGTTTTTGGAATATTGAATACGTCACAGGTAGCTTGCCAGGCTATGCCGTGAGGGCAAGAAACTCTCGGTAGTCTGTTGGGCTCTCCAAGAGGGGCAGAGGAATCGAACTCTGGTTGGCTGTGTGCAAGGCAAACGCCCTACCCACTGCTATCCTCCAGCCAGTCTCTGAAGCAAGGCCGATAAATGAGCTTGTACAGCTGAGCCAGAGGAGGTCTGTGGTTCTGACTCTCCTATACCTAACGTATGGCCTTTAATCCCTTGGTAAACTTGGTCCCAAGCTGTTGCGGTCCAGCCAGAGGCATAGTGGCAAATTTGGGGTATCAGAAAGCCTGAAGGCACCACCCAGCTGTTGATGCACTTGCTCCACAGATATGGTTGACCTGGGCAGCACCATACCCGCAGGATTGCAGACACTTTTAAAAAGCTGGGCTTGCTGGGAGTTTTATGTTGTGGTTGTTCTTCCAAGGGCTTGCACATTTGGTGGTTGATTTGTTTTTGCTTGGGGGCCACACCCAGCAGTGCAAGCATTTACTCTAGCCCCTGGGTTTAGTAATCCCCCTGGGTCAGCTGCGTGCAAGGCCTTACCTACTGTACTATCTCTGGTCCACACTTGGTTACTGTGCTTGCCCATTTGGTTGCAAGGATCACACACACTCGATTGGGGTGTACTGTGTACCAGACACATTTTGTTGGGGTGCCAGGTGTCACAAACAAAAGTGTCATTGGGATCAGCTTTGCCATGTGTTGGGGGGGCGGGCAGAAACCCTCTCAGGCTAGCCAGTCTGGTGCTCTTCCACTTGACTTTACCTGGGCCTCTTGGGACATTTTGTGTTCCTTTATGTTTCCTTCTGATCTTCCTCCTCCCCACCCCCTACCACCCCCAAAGAGCTTAACATCCAACGCTTGATTAATTTGCTAATAATTTCTCTCTGCTGTGATTTGAGAAGCATTATACTCAAATTGATGGTGGTCAGCGAACTTTTAAAAGTCAGAGCCAGTCTAAAGACAAAAGGTCATGAACTAGACTGTCAGTGGCATGTATAGGTGTCTGTGAATAACAGAAGAGCGTGATGGAGCTACTGCTGGACTCTGGTGGCTAGTGGTCAGCTTTCTGAGCCTCAAAGGGTGGGAAACCACGGGGCTAGCTGCCTCTACTCCTGTATCTGGGAATAGTAGGACACTAACGCTCTTTGGCCTTTGAGTAAAGAGACTGGAAGAGGACCATCCAGTGTGAAATGGTGCCAGGCTTCCTACTTGGAGAGATTTAATTAACATCAGGCTGTGGCTGCTGATCACAGGCTGTTTAAAGCACCCAGTGGATCTAGTTCAAGAACCCCATCCTGTACTTCTCTTTCGGTCACATACCATTTGATCCTCCTTGCAGTTATAACCGTTAGTCAAGTAAAGACATCATGCCTTTGAAAGGCATGTGAAAATGTTTATATTTTGAAAAGAAATAGGGGAAATGCTAAATCATGCAGGAAAAGAGAAAAAAATACATAGTGTCCACAAAATGAGATGTTTCCAAATGCTTCAAAACATTAGGGTCACTGGAAGCCTCTCCCTCATGAGCTGGGGGAGAAGGTGCTGGACTAGAGAAGGTATCATTGAGGCAATGATGGTTGGAGGAATCGTTCAGGATATGAGATGTGTGCTGAAAGTAGATAAAAGACCAAACATGATAGCCTCTTAGTATCTATATTGCAAACCATAATGCCCAAAAGTAGAGAAAGAGTATGGGGGAAATTGTCATAGAGGCAGGGGGAGGGTTGGGAAGTATGGTGGTATATTGGGGATTTTGGTGGTGGAGAATGTGCGCTGGTGGAGGGATGGGTGTTTGATCATTGTACGACTGACACTCAAACATGAAAGCTTTGTAACTGTATCTCACAGTGAGATAAAAAGAAAAACATTCTATGTCTATCCCTCTCTTTCTGACTCATTTCGATTAGCATATTTTCCATGTAGTACCACTTGTATGTAAATTTCATGACTTCTCTTTTCTAACAGCTACATAGTACTCCATTGTGTAGATGTACCAAAGTTTCTTTAACCAGTCATCTGTTCTCGGGCACTCAGGTTTTTTCCAGATTCTGGCTATTGTAAAGAGTGCTGCAATGAACAAACAAGTGCAGATGTCACTTCGACTATACATTTTTGCCTCTCTGGGATATATTTCCAGGAGTGGTATTGCTGGGTCAGATGGGAGTTCAATTTCTAATTTTTGGAGAATCGTCTATATTGTTTTCCAAAAGGGCTGAACCAGTCGGCATTCCGAAGGGATGGGTATTTGATCATTGTATAATTGAAACCCAAGCACAAAGATTTGTAAGTCTACAACTATACCTCATGGTGTCTCACTAATAAAAATAAATAAATATTGATCTTACAACAACAAAAAAAAAGAAAAACATTAAGAACAATATAGGCAAGTTTTTCAAGATTTTACAAGCACATATACTGATTGCTAAGAAATTATAGCTGATTCTAGATTAAATGAGTTGCTGGTCAACAAGCAATTCGAATGACTTTTTTTTTTTAAGGCTTGCAGATATTTGGGCTGTGACTACATCATCCTGTGTGTGGTTTGATAACAATACCTTAAGGGGCCTAGAAAGTTAAAAAAAACCTGTGAATCATCCCTCCCTCTGAGCCATTTTCTATGTCAGTGTCCTCAGTTATTCCTACGGGAGCCCCCATGTGCATGGACTTATCTTTTGATTGTGTGTCTATGACTTTAGGAAGTTGTGTGTGTGTCTGTGTGTGTGTGTGTGTGTTTTAAGCCTTAAAAGAAAAAAAAATCAATCATTTATGAGGAAAATTCTGGTTGCTTGAGCTTTTGTAGAGTATTGTGAAAACAACAGGGTAGGGATGAGACTTGTTTGCATCCAGTCTGTCAGTGGGCTTTGAGCAGGCCCTCTACCTGAGATTATTTTCCTCATCTGGAAATTGGGAATTTTTACCACCCACTCTTGATAGATTTGTTAAATGTCAAGGCTAGATATGAAATCCTCGGGCTTCTCTCTAGCTGTACTAATTCCCAGTGAAGATTTAACGAAGCCTTTCAGCTAGCAGGTTAATGTCAGCATGAGTCATAGAGTTTATCTTTACATCTTGAACTTGGATATTCTTAGCTAGATGACCAGAGAGAATCCATAGCACCTGCATTCAGTTAGGGTCAAATTGTCCCTATGACAAATGTTGCAGAATTGCCTCCAGGCATCGTCATTAAGTTCACTGTGTTCCTACAGAGTGCCTGGATCATTCTAGACAAAGTGAATAGGGTGCACTTCAGGGCTAGCAGATTGTACCCCAGAGCAGAGTTATACACTGAACAAACTTAGCTGTAAGGGACTAAAATGCCAGTTGATTCAACCCTTCCCATTTCTATTTGACTGTCCTTAGTGCTCTCTCCCCTCTCTGTAGGCCTTCTTTTAATAATCTAGTCTCTGGGAATTTTGGTGAACAGAATGATTCACTGTACTTAGTACTTTTTCAAAATTCCAGAATTGCATCTCCCCTGCCGTCTCTAGAATGCATGGATTGGGTTAATCCTGGCTCTTCACTCAGGAATCACTCCTGGTGGATTCGGAGACCAGATGGGATGCTAGGGATTGACTACCTGCATGGCAAGTGCCCCACCTGCTATACTGTTCTCTGATCCCAGAAGAGGTGATTCTTAAAAGAAAATAAGAACCTTTTACAAAAATAATCTGGGGAGACAGAAACAACCAGTTTTCACTATGGACTATATAATCTGATTTTTAAAATGTTTCTAAAAGAATGTTCTGCAGAACTGCCCACTCAGCACCATCGTTCACTACCCAGATTTTCCAAATTCATGGTGTAGAATCAGTTAGCAAGAACGAATTTATTTGAACAAGTGATGGCTGACAAGACCAATGTTAACATGGACACTGGGAAAAATTAAATTATATCACTTTAATCAGTAGATGTTGTGTCAAGCTGGAGAGCACAGAAAAATGATAACATAGGGAGAAATAGTGTTAGGCTCAGAGTCTTAGGCCCAGCTGACCACACAGACATCCCGATTTTCAGAGAACTGATCAGGCTTTTACTTGCCAGCAGTAATCACTGAGCTGCAGAGAGAGGGTTTTGGGAAGAGAGAAAGGACTGGACTTTTGACAATTATTTTCGGGGACAGGGTGAATTTGACCCCATCTGTCTGTGTTCAGAACTTATTCCTGGTTCTGCACTCAGGAATCACTCCTGGCTTTGCTTGGGGAAACATATTCATTCGGTACTGGGAATTGAACCTGAGTCAGCTATGTGCAAGGCAAGCACCCTATCCTTGTACTAGCTTCTGGCCCAAGGATTGAACTTTTAAAAAGAGAGACGTTTGCACTTAAACCAAGCTCCTCCCAGCCTCTGCTAGTAGGTTCTCTCGATACCTCCTTCCACGTTCTTCCTGTGCGTCATAGAACATCAATGTGGGGACTTTTTTAAAAAGGCTGTTATTGCCTACACATCAACTTTTTTGATTCTTCAGATAAAACTTGGGTAGATGTTCTTGACAGTCCTGAATTTTATCTCTTGGGAGTTTCAGGAAGTGCAGTGACAGCAAAGATTCAGCTAGAGCTCTGAATATAAACCCAAGTTAGGAAATGACAAAGAGAACTTGAACTCCCTGCCCACCTGCGTACGTGAAAGGAAGAAGAATGCAAAAGGAAGTGGAAAACAACGTCTGATGGAAGGAGCATGTGATCTTTATTAACAGTACCTAGAAAACAGCCGTGGCGAAAGTGGGGGGTTGTACAGCCGTGGGTCAGCGCTCTAGGCCCTCTGGGGCTGTCCTGCTTGTCATCTCTCAGTGCCAGGAATCTGTATCCTAGGAGGACTGCAAAGACAGAAAACAAGACAGCGGTACATTCCCCTGGGACTCCTACCGAGTGTTTAGGCTGACTACTAATATGAAGATACCAATAAATTTTAAAGCCTCACTGAGTTCAGCACTCTGTTAAGTGCTTTCTCAGCCAACAGATTCTATGATATAGAAACAGCTGTGAAATTGTTATGTTTAAAAGCAATCCTCATGCTTGAAAACGTTTGCATTTGTGTGATGATTTTCTCCACAGTAGTGGTCCCCTATCTTGCGTTAGTGATTTGAAGTGATCTGAACTTTTGGCAAAAACCTCGCCTGTCTGAATGTATCAGTGAGGGAAAGGTGAAGAGAGAGGAGGAAGAGGTGGGACTGGAATTAAAATCCGTTACTGAGCCACTCTCAAGTCATGAATCAACTGATGGGATTCTTTTGGCATCATTGATCAGCTGAGTCACCTTGCTTTGAGAATGAAATGCTGTTTTCTTTTATCAAGATTATTTTCCTCTACAAAGCAGCAATCTTCTGAAGTTGTGAGTGTTCAGACGTGCCTCTGTTCTCAATTGTCTCTCGATTTTATTTTATTTTTATTTCACTTCCCAGAAGTAAGCCCTGATATTCGAGGATCATTTCTGTCAGGGTTTGGGGGACCATATTTGGTACTGAGAATTCAGTGTGGGTCACTGAGTGCAAGGAAAGCACCTTAGCCCTGTGCTATCTCTGTCCCTCTTTCTGATTTTAAGTCTTCTATGAGGTCACCGGGGAGACTGTACAGCGGGTAAGGCACTTGTTGTGCAAGTGACTGACCCAGTTCCCAGCACCCCTTCAATATATTGTCAGTACCTAGAGATGGGATGATGTAGAGTTTCTGAGGGAAAGGGTGAAAAGAAGTGTGCTGGGAATGGGCTCCCAGTGTTTTATATTTTCTCAGCAAAACTAAACTCCACATCCTTGGGCCCTACACTGAACTGTGGCCTGGTTGGCTGAGTATTGTTGGGATGGTGCCCCGAGGAATTCCATGAGCACCACCTGTGGGAACCCTTTCTTCCCGTAGGCTCCCGACTAAACTAAGACTATAAACCCTTCTTAAGTAATTTTTCAATGCCCACACACTGCTGTGGGAAATTAACAGTAGTTAGAACTTGTCTGTTGTATTCGATTGAAAGCAGAGAGCAGACTTGGGAGGCTCCCACGCAGCCCTGCAGCTGGCTGAGTCAGTGTAACTGTGATCTCACCAGACCTCGCTTGACAGCACTACACTGGGCGGGAGGATTCTGTGGGAACACAGAAATGACCCTAAGGAGCTTGTATTTGTACCCTGGGCTGCAGAAGGAAGACACACCCCAGGAAGTAACTTGGCAGCAGAGGGGATGGAGAGACTTTGGAACTGGGTGTTGCTGAAGGAGAATAGGGTATGGCACAGTAGGTGCTCCATGCCCTGCTGGTGTTCCAATGGAAGGCAGTAACTTGTAGCCTTTCTAACACTCTGTGTGCTCTGCAGTGGGCAGGTTTCTCCCTGCAGTCCCCAGCAGATTATCAGATTCGACTATCCTAAAGAAGGATGGGTTGGAGAGTGATTTTGAGTGGCCACCACAGTATTCTACCCTTCTATGCAAGAGGTAGACCAGTAAAACCGAACATGTATGGAAGTAGGCCACGATTCCACAGGACCCTCCTCATCAGAAATGGTCCAGAAGGGAAGCCGCGGAGATCAGGAAAATCAAGATGAGACGTAGGGTCAGCAGCCACCTCAATCTTGGTGCCTCTGCAGTTTCAGATACCCAGACAGATGGCCCCCAGACACGAGATGGTGAAGACGGATGCTGTTCCACTAGCTGAGATCCGCCAGCTGAGAATGCCTTGCTCCTGATGCTGAGGAGGGTGGGGCTGAGGAAATGCACAGCTTCTGTCTGACCATCACCCAGTTTAGCCATCCAGCAAGAAATGAATAGGAAATTCCAACAATAAAAAAATGAATACTGAAAACCATAAGTGCTTGCTTTTTCTTTTTTGCCCATTCTTCAGATAACCAGAACTATCTACGTAATCATGCAGCATTGGATTATTATTACTTTATCTAAAGAAAGACACTTCATTTTGGTAATGACAAGTGTGTGTGTGTGTGTGTGTGTTTGTGTGTTTGTGTGAAAGAAGCCTAGCTTTTCTTAATATGACTTTAAAGATTTTTTAATTATTTCATGTCTGATCAAGTTGAGATCCTTAGGAACCTCATTTTGATTTGTAATAAAAATTTTACTCTTCGAGTCAGAGATATCAGAGATACCAGATATCAAAGATAAGGAAACAAATGTTGGCTGGAGGAGCTAAAGCAACAAACATACACTAAAGAAATGATTTTCTGTCCTCCCTACTTTGAACCGCTTATCAGAATAGTCCTGTAAAAACCATCCATGACTTTCCCTGACGGTCAGTACAATTTTCTTTATTCTCTTACATTATAAATTGGTTTCCTTCCCAACAACCACCCTAGTATTCCAACTCAAATTTTAGCAGGTGAGGAAATTTGAAAACTAAGTAACTCAGACCAGATCCTGGCACCACTGACCCTGCTACTTGGGTTAGTTCTACAGCTTAGCCTTGCTTGTCCCACCGCACCCAGGTGCTGCTGGACCCCAGGTTTGTGTGAATTATGGCTGTACCAGGAGATTAGACTTAGAAATGCAACCAGTTATGCTCTAGGCAATCATAGTGCTCAGGTGTTAGTCCTGACTCTGTTCAGGAATCACTCCTGGTGGTGGTTGGGGAACCATATGGGATGCCGAGGATCAAATCTAGGTTGGCTGTGTGCAAGGCAAATGCCCTCCCCAGTGTGATATGGCTTCGGCCCCAGTTACAACTTTTAATGCTTTGCAGAGAGTATGTTAGCTTGGCCACCACAGTGGTTTTATCTAACATTCCAAATATGTGCATTGAAGTCCAGGCATTGAATTACATACATTGTACAATGCACATATATATATATATGTATGTATATGTACAACATATCTGTGATAAAGTGCATGTCTTATGACTGACAAAAAATATATATGTATTGTGCATGCTTATTTATATGTAGGTGAGAAAGGCTTGTTTGAGGCTTGATGGCAAAAGGGAATGTTTTTGCTTTTCGGTTCTCTGTTGTGATTTGGAGAGAGACACTGATAGTACAGAGGGATCTGCAGGGAAATCACTCTTAACTCTGAATATAAATTTTGAAAAAACTGGCAAGGTACCTCTGATGGGCAGCTAGATGGGAGCTGAGAAGTGGTATCTGGATTCAAAAAGAAGGCTCTCGCAGACCCAGCAAAGTTAAGATGGTCAGATATACGGTGGCACTTGGTACAGGGTAAAGATTCTGTTGACTGAGTTTATATTCTAAAGGTAACAGACTTTCCTAAATATTTATTACAGAAGGATACTGTGTGGAAATAAGGATCTCACCCCCCCCCCACCCAGGTGAGTACTTTGAGGAAAATGCTTTTCCAAGGCCCTTTATACCATGGTTGTCACTTGGGTACATTTGGGACTCCCCTTCTCACTGTTCTTCCTCTTTGCAAGAGCCCTGGCACTGTCTCTAGCTTTATCTCTAGCTTTCCTTCTCTCTTCTCCTACACTATGCGAAGTCTACAGTGTCTGAATTGGCAATGGCCACGGACATGTATTCTTTGGAATTGTTGATGATATCTAATAACACGATAGTTCTGTGTCTCTGAGCCCATGGGAAATAAAGAGATGGTGAAAGGGTGGGGAATAAAATGAAATCATAAGTCATTCGTTTCTTTTCTGTGAGGTTGTCATTAAGGATAATTCTAGCTTCAAGATCTGAGACACAAATGTGGTATGACCCAAAAAACAATGTCCACTCCCCCAACCCCCAAAATAAAACAATAAAACCAAACCATGCCAGACCCAGAATTTTGTCTCCCATGACATGAGATTTCCATTAACAGTGCCCATTGAAAAACAATCTTTGGTGGTCTTAGGGATAGAAATTTTCCCAAGCTGCCAAAGAACAGATCTAGTGTGATCTTACACCCTGTCTCCCTCTTCTTCACTACAGTGGATCCCCAGAGATTTCCGAGGAGCTGAGGGCTCAGGTTTGGCTTCAAGATAATTGAAGAGGACAAGGACCCTGCAGATGTGAGATGGGTTGAGGGGAGAGAGAAACTGCTGGCCACCGAGAGTGCCTGAGGGAAATTCACATGTACTGAGATGCCCAACCTTGATTTACTTCCTGTCTGTGAGATCTGGATGACTAAAACCTGTTTGGGCTTAAAGGACAGGGACAATTTGATCTACTCCTTGATGCTGACTGCACTTAAACATTAAATTAATAAATGCTAATTACATTGCGTCATTGCTGGGAATCAAGTGTCTGCCATCTCCTAGGAGATTGATTTTTTTCCCCCCTCTAAAGCTCAACTTGTTCCTTGTTGTTCTTTTGGTAATTCTTCCTCAGGAAAAAAGTAACTCCCGTCCAGTCCCACATTAGCTAAAGGCTGGCCAAATGTAAGGTGAACGCTTTAACTCCTGATCGATCTCTCTGGTTCATTTTATGCTTTACTCTCTCTTCTCAAAATTTCTCTTTCTTTCCATCCTAGTCCTGAGATTTTTAGCAGCCTCTCCTTAATCGTTCTTCCTGACACTGCTGTATTGGAGGCTCTTTTAGGGTCAGGGGAATGAGGCCCATTATTGTTACTGTGTTTGGCATATCGGATACGTGACGGGTAGCTTGCCAGGCTCTGTGGGCGAGATACTCTCAGTAGCTTGCTGGGCTCTCCGGGAGGGGTGGAGGTTAAGCCCATATATAAGAGGATACAAGCAAGTATGTTAAAACCAAACACATGTGCTGCTTTAGGTATATCAGTGGGCTAGACTATAAGAGGTCGTGCGGTCTCATGTATGTACATATAATATATATAAATACATTATACGTATAAATGGGGCTGGAGCACAGCAGGTAGGGCGCTTGCCTTGCACATAGCCAACATGGCTGACCCGAGTTCGATTCCTCCACCCTGCTTGGAGAGCCCGGCAAACTACCGAGAGTATCTCGCCCCCACGGCAAAGCCTGGCAAGCTACCCGTGACGTATTCGATATGCCAAACACAGTAACAACAAAGTCTCACGATGGAGATGTTACTGGGCCCGCTCAAGAAAATCGATGAGCAACGGGAGGACAGTGGCAGTGATACATATAAATAATGTTCTGAATGTCTAAGAGGCTGCTCAAATCATCCTAAATATCACGTATCCCTGCACCTTTGTTTTGCAGATAAAATGAGAACTCAATAGGTTAGGTAGACATGTACTCAAGATGTATCTAATGCTGAGAAATCAGATAATGAACCAATGCTGAAAGTTAATCCCATCCAATTTCTTCTATATCACCATACTTAGGCTTATAATTCCAATGATTCTAGTTTTAAATTAAAATAAAAATAATATATAACCAGAAACATGTAAAATGAATGCCCAACAAAGAGAAAACTTGCTCTTGAGATCTTGTTCCTCTTCCTCTTCCCTGAAATGGCCCTTCTTCATCTCCCAGGTAAACTTTCTTCTTGTTTATTCCTACCATCTTACAGAACTTCACACAACCACATCTGTGCAAGGGGACTATCTTGACCTTCCAAACTAGGTCAGTCCCTTCCCTGGCTTGTGTTTTCTTAATATTTCACCCATCTACTTTTACCACTCAATTCTGTGGAACATTTTTTCAGTGGCTGTCTTCCATGGAATCCCAGGAGCTACAGGCCAATGTTCAGCATGTCACTTTGTTGAACAAAAGAGTGAAATGTCAGAAAACAAGGAAAAGGGAACATTGCCTTTTATATGTGGGAATCTGAATTCTAAGAAATTAGAGAAAAAGCTTCTCTAAGATGAAGGTTATTTAAGAAATAATTTTAAGAGCTAAGGGTCCAGGACTTCCAGTCTCAATACTGATGTTAATAGCTAACATTTAAAAAAAAAAGTCACATGCATTAGGCTAGATTCATTGTCCGTTTTTATCTTAAGAGAAATTCACTGAAATCGAAACTATAAGCCCCAAGTCTATTTATTCAGAAAAATAAATATCCATCAGTTTACTTTTAGAAGACAAGTAAGTCTCATTCTTCTTTGCACCTGTCCAGAGACCAACTAGAAGCTCATGTGTGCTCAGCAAAGGGATCATGAATGAGTAGTACTCACTGGAAGTAAGACTCATTCAGACTCTCAGTTCCAGATAGAATATGGAACTGTACTGCCTGACAAAATTTAGAAAGGCTAAGAGAATTTTCTGGCATTCTCTAAGCTGAAGTAAGAGTTGATGTAGTTTTAGGTGGAAAGACTATGAAACATCTGTTTCTTTGTGAAGGTAAATCCTTGGAAGTATACAACCACATTAAAAAAAAAACACTATATTTGGAATTTCTCAATCTGTTCTTTGTGCGTGCTTGTTGTAAGAGTGCTGGTCCCTAGAAGCTGGTGTGTTTTCCCCAAACCCTTTCATACCTAATGTCTCACACAATCCTCTTTGCAGCAATCTTCTGAGGGTGACAGGTAACTTATACCAAGTGTTTGAAGAGTGAACAAGAGGTTCAGAACCAATAGGAATTGTTTTGGATCTTACACTGAGACTAAAAAGTGTACCTGAATCACCTCTTTCAGCTAAGTGGACTCTTACCTGCATGTCACCACCAGGATCTTACTTGTTTCATCTTTCCTTTGGTGGTGGTGATGGTAGGAGGGGTGGAAGTTGAGACTGGGACTACATCCGACTGTGTTCAGGGCTTATTCTTGGTGGATTATATGTGGTATTGGGGTTGAATCTGGGTTGGCCATGTGCAAGGCAGGCACCTTACTCCCTGTACTATCTCTGATCTGTTTCTTTTTAATTATTTCAGTGATGAGGACTTCACACATGTCACTTGCGTGTGTGTGTGTGTGTGTGTGTGTGTTGTTTTTGGTTCACACCTGACTGTGCTCAGGACTTACTCCTGGCTCTGCACGTAGGAATCACTCTTGGAAGGCTTACATGACCATATGCGTCCCTGGGATTGAGCCTAGGTGAGCAGTGCAAGGCAAGTACCCTACCCACAATATTATCTCCAGCTCCATGGTAATGATTTTATCTTGAGCGTTGTTGACTAGCAGTTAAGCAGGTTGATTTGTTCTGACTCATGTGGGTTTACACGAAATGATTTTCATTAGCTATGTATTTTCCAAGGAGTCACCATACTCATATTATGTGGCTAAGAACACATATTAGTTCATTTATTTATTCATTAATATTGAGTATCTACTATACTCAGTAGGTGCTGTGTGCCAGCTGCTGAGCTCAGCACCAATAAAACTGTATCACGCTGGATTGGCTTTGAATCTAGTGTGAGACAAAGCCTTACAAAATTAATGATCACCACATGACAGTCATTAAAGTGGCTCCAGGGGAAAAGTACAAAGGAAAATATACTAAGGAGCCCAACATAATCTGAGACATGGGTGTGAGGGGAAGAGTAGTATGAGATGAAGCCAGAAAGCCAGAGACTAAGACCATAGGAATCTTGGCTCAACTTTTTAGACTAGCGTTTAATTTCAGATACACTGAGAAACCATTAAAGAGGAGTGATATGATATTGACTGTGTCGGCCCAGGAAGAAGGGACTATGACAGCCTAAGGCTCGATGGCACAGATTATGTGAGAAGGGCTCTTGGGCAGGATGAGGTGAGACCCAACCAAAATTGACCCAAATCTGGCGTCTAGTGAGTGTGTCTTCTCTGTTATTGGGTATGGGGAAGCACACCTGTCTGTGCTCAGGGCTTACTCCTGGCTCTGCACTCCATGGTCAGTCTTGGCAGGCTCAGGGGACCATATGTAGTGCTGGGGATTCAACTTGGATCAACTGTATGCCAGGCAGGTGCCCCACCCACTTGACTATTGTCTGGCACTGAGGGAGGAATCTCTGTTATTGGGCCACACCCTGTGGTGTCCAGGCTCCACCCCAGCTTGGAGCACAATAGTGACCCCAGGTAGCTGTATTTGGGGTACCATATGGAGTGCCAGGACTCAAACCAGGGTAAGGCATGTGCAAAGCAAGTGCCCTTACCCGCTTTCTATTTCAGTTCCCTGGTGCCCTGGTACTTCTTCACCAGGCCCTAACTTACCTAGCTATGGCTAAGGAGGCTTTTTATTAATTAATTAATTAATTAATTAAAGTAAAGCACACGCTTAATTACATATAAGGGATCAAATCAATATGGCTGTGAATTCCCAAGCTAGTGGCACCAAAACGGAATTTGTAGTCTGGCTTAAGGAAAGGGGGTGGGGTGGTCATAGGTTTCAAGGAGACAGAGTCAGTGTCCAAGTCCTGGATGCTCGATGATCACATGGTCGCCCTGCTTCATGGATAGTTTCTTCCATAGAAACATGGAGAGATGTGCACAGAATGTTAATACAGTGGGGAAGGGCTGTGCTTGCACAAGGCAGACCGGGGTTTGATCCCCAGCACTGCCTGTGGCCCCTGAGCACCTCCAGGAGTGATTCCTGAGCTTAAAGATCAGAATAAACTCTGAGCAGAGGCCTAACTCTGGGTAAGGTGCAGTGTCCTTCTGGGCTGAGAAGAAGAGGGTGGGAGTTCTCCGTGCTGCTGCAGGGCCTCTGTGACCTCAGCTGCCAATCACCTGCACCTCAAAGAGATGGCTCTGGGAACCAGTGCTGGGCACCCTCTCCATCTGGGGTCCCCTGGTTTGCCCAAGTAGAAGGGAACAAGGGTAGCAGCCGCACTCACCTTCCTGAGGATCCCCGCCTGACACAGGAACGTCTGGGTCATTGCACCTCGCTGCTTCTCCTGTGTTCTCAGGAGCTTTGGAAGAATGCCCCCAACGGGGGCGTTTTTTTTTTTTTTTGTTTCTATTTCTTCTATTCTCCTTCCTCTGCTTTTGGCATTGTTCCATAGTGTTAGATTTCATATAGAACGTGCCTACAGTTACCCTTTCTATAACCTTGATCTTAGTCTTCCTTACGACTTTTCTCAATCTTCAGGAGAAAGGGTTTCTCTGCCTGCCTGGTGTCTTCAGCCCAGTCCTGTGCACCGTCTTGAGACTCAGGCTGCTGCTTGCCACCTCTGGCTGGCTTATGACATCATTTTAATTGCCACCTGAATGTCATAGCACAAGACCATAGAAATTTAGAAGGAAAAACTATGTTTGGTTGACATTTGTTGTTATTTCAATTGTTGTGGGAGCCACAGCCAGTGGTGCTTAGGTCTGACCATGTCAATAACTTTACCCAGGTTCTCAAACATGCAAATTATATTTATTTGTTAAATTTTACCTTTCTTAGTGCTAGCAACCAAACCCAGTACCTAAAAGAAGTAAGTCATGCACTCTACACTGAGCTAGATTCCTAGGACTTGGTTAACTTTTTTTGGAAAGGAGTATGTTTTTTATACCAGGTACCGAGGCTTTCGTGGATTCCTACATTTTATTCAGTAATAATTCTAATAATCTAATAATCCAAATAATTTGGTAGGTGCTTAATAGTGGGGTGGGGGATAATTGGGCCATCCCTAGTAGTGCTCAGAGCTTATTTCTGCCTCTATGCTCAGGGTTCACTTTTGGCTGTGCTGGGGGAATGTATACATTTTTGTGAATTGAACACTGGTCGGCCATGTGGAAAAGTACCTTATCCACTACACAGTTTCGCTGGCCACTAGATGCTTAATTTTGGAACATCTAGCCTTTGCCAAGAACCTCCAGGTTTTGTTTTAAATTCTAGGATCTCATGTGTTCTCACAGTCAACCTCTGAACAAGGTGTTGTCATTACCCCAGTGGATCTGACACGGGCTCTATATTATGGTTCATTGTATGAAATAGATGCTACTCCAGGCTTTTCTAGTAAAAAGATATTGAGAGCAAGGAATATGGTGCTCAGAAAACCAGAGACGGTGTCTGAGATGAGAAGGCTATTAGGCTTTTGATCTTAAGGGCATTGTTCTATAGTTTTGACATAGCTTTGTGTTGCCTTTTGGATATGATTGCCATGTTGCTATTTCCAGACGTCAACCCTACTTAGAGTTTGGAGTGTGAAGTTAGACCCCTATCAGCACTTTTCTTTGCCAGAGTCTACTTATTGACCTTCAGGCTAAATGGAATAAGTATTGATGATTTGCTAAGGTTTACATTAGGACCATTAGGGTATCACAAGCTCCAGAGTAAGGAAGGCTAAGGAGCATTAAAAAAAGTATTTTCTACACATAGAAATACAGGGACGAAATTGTAAATGAAGAAAGATAAAATGGAGAACATGAAGAGATGTTTGTTCTAGAAATAAATTGTATACTGACTCAGTCGAGTTTGTTATTTGCTAGATGTTATACACAACACTAGGACTGTGTTTCTCAAAATATGGGTCATCAGAGCCTGTAGGATACCCAGAGAGATGATTGAAATGACTGAGAGAGGCATATAAATGGATGAGCCTATGACAGTGTGCTTGGTTCCGAGTCTTATTGTCCTCTGCTGGAGTATCTAGAAGTCACTGCCTGATCCCGGGGTGGGAGTAGCAGATACGTATGCCATAACTTTACCAGCTTGCCCTTATCACTTCAATACAGGACAGAACATCCAACTGCCAGTGTCTAAATGTTCTGTAGGGATTTTTGTGTCCACTCCTGTTTCTCTCCCTTCACTCCCCTCCACCAGGCATCTTGTGTCCAGTGGTATATTTGCTTGTCAAGTGCGTTGAGCCTCCTGTTGTAGAGGAAGGAGTCTCAACCAAATATCATAGGTATCAGCATAGAATATTAAAACAAAACCAGGAATTTATTCCTCATAAGCCTAGAGGTAAAGAGTTCCTATAATTCCACCAAAATAGAATAAATTTTCATACCTTTTATGCCTATTATTCTCCCAAAGTAGAAAGTTACATATTTTCACTGAAAATATGAATGACAACTATAAAGATGTAGAAGCCTGCAGTCCTCTGTATTAAAAGAAGGTGTGGTCTTTCTACCCAGATATGTTCAATGAGGATTAAGGAACAGTTCTTCCATGATTTTATTTTTTACTGCTTCTGTCTCCTAGTTGGTCTCCTGGCTCCAATTCCCACCACTCCAGTCTGCTAAGTGACCTTTGAAATTCAAACCTGATCCTTAAGCTTTATGAGGACAGGGATGATATCTCATCCTCCACTCTATCCTCAGAAATGCTTGCACATGGTAAGTAGCTATTGACTGATAGTAACGGACACTTAACTGGCTCTATCACTCTTCTCTTTTAAGGCAATTCTTTGGGTACTGTTGTTAACGACGATAGGTGTTTTTTACTTTATATAATCAAATAAAAATTATACTCAAATAGAAATCTATTCCCTATCAAATAAATTAAAAAATTTATAATTTCTCAGATAGAAATACTCTGTAAAAACTAAGTTCATCTACATGGGAGTTTAACTCTAGTCCCAGCTCTCCTTTTCTCTAAAGTAAGGTTAAGATTAATATTCAGACGGGAGGACGACGAAGATTAAGATGGGAGATGGAAGAAATGGAAGGATAGGCCCAAGGATCATTTAGAATGGTGTCACTTATTATCAATGTCTTCCTTTTCCACACTTCCATTTTGGCTCTCCTCTATCATGGAATGCCTTCTCCGTGCCAGCCACTCGCCATGCCCATGCCCCACACCCCTCCTCTCCCACTGGACCTCTCAGTCTTATTCCCACAGGGCAAATCATTGCAAGTACTGAGGAAAGTGTCCTGGCTGGACAAATTCACATTCTGGATGAATCTGTAGCAGCTCTTTAACCTTCCTAGGGAGATTTCAGACTTTCTAAAATCACTTTATGTTAAACAACTCTCATTAGGAGGATTCACTATAGCACTGTAGCACTGTCCTCCCCTTTTTCATCAGTTTGCTTGAGCGGGCACCATTAATGTCTCCATTGTGAGACTTGTTGTTACCGGTTTTTGGCATATCGAATACGCCATGGGGAGCTTGCCAGGTTCTGCCGTGCAGGCGGGATACTCTTGGTAGCTTGCCGGGCTCTCTGAGAGGGACAGAGGAATCAAACCCGGGTCGGCTGTGTGCAAGGCAAATGCCTTACCCGCTGTGCTATTGCTTCAGCTCCAAAAACGGGAGGAGTAACTGTGACTCTCTTAAGGTATTGTGAAATAAAGGTAAAAGGTAAAGGCCCTCCCGTTGTTCATCGATTTGCTTGAGCGGGCCCAGTAACATCTCCATTGGAGATTTTGTTGTTACTGTGTTTGGCATATCGAATACATCATGGGTGGCTTGCCAGGCTCTGCCGTGTGGGCGAGATACTCTCAGTAGCTTGCCGGGCTCTCCAAGAGGGGCAGAGGAATCGAACTCGGGTCGGCCATGGCAGGGAAACGCCCTATTGCTGTGCTATCGCTCCAGCCCATTGTGAAATATTTTATAAATATAAAAAAAAATTTAAAAAGAAGGCTTGGGTAGATAAAGCCAACAATAAGCACTCCTCCTATGTAGGACTTGAAAAATCAGGACAGAAGTAAAATCTGGGTGCCTTTTCAAAGCAAAACAAATGTCCCTCTGCTGCTAGGACTCTTATCATCTCATGCCACTGAGGTTTGAAAGAAGCTTTAAGAACAACCACTGTTCGACATCTGCACTCGTTTGTTCATTGCAGCACTCTTCACAATAGCTAGAATCTGGAAAAAACCTGAGTGCCCGAGAACAGATGACTGGTTAAAGAAACTTTGGTACATCTACACAGTGGAGTACTATGCAGCTGTTAGAAAAGATGAAGTCATGAAATTCATATACAAGTGGTACTACATGGAAAGTATCATGCTAAGTGGAATGAGTCAGAAAGAAAGGGACAGACATAGAAAGATTGCATTCATCTGGGGAACATAAAGTAACAAAATAGGAGACTAACACCCAAGAATAGCCGAGATAATTACCAGGAGGTATACTCCATGGCTTGGAGGCCAGCCTCACATGCTAGGGGAAAAGGCAGCTCAGATAGAGGAGGGAGCACCAAATAAAGGGTGTTGGGAGGTTCCTCTCAGGATGGGAGATGCATGTTGAAAGTAGTCTATAGACCGAACATGGTTGTCACCCAATGTCTCTTCTGCAGACCACAGCACCCAAAAGGAGAGAGAGAACAAAAGGGAATGCCCTGCCACAGAGGTGGGATGGGGGGGGATGCAGGGGGTGGGAGGGATACTGAGACTGGTGTGGTGGAGAATGGGCACTGGTGGAGGGATGGGTATTCGATCATTGTATAACTGAAACCCAACACTGTCCAACACTGTCCTCCCATTGTTCATCGATTTGCTTGAGCGGGCCCAGTAACGTCTCCATTGTGAGACTTTTTGTTACTGTGTTTGGCATATTGAACACTCTCGGTAGCTTGCCAGGCTCTCTGAGAGGGGCGGAGGAATCGAACCTGGCTCAGCCAGGCTGGCTGCATGCAAGGCAAACACCCTACCGCTGTGCTATCACTCCAGCCCAAAGGCCTACAGCACCCGGTATTCCCAGGCAGTCTCCCATCCAAGTACTAACCAGGCCCGACCCTGCTTAGCTTCCGAGATCAGACAAGATCAGGTGCCTTCAGGGTGGTTTGGCCGTAGACTGAAACCCAAGCACAAAAATTTGTAAGTCAACAACTGTACTCACTAATAAAAAGTAATTAAAAAAAAAAGAACAGCCACTGTTCGAGTTGCCCCCCACGAGCGGCTCTCCGGCAAGGCCATGGCCCCAGAGGCACACGGACCTAATTCAGATCCCAACAGCTTGCAGCAGAAATGTGAATGGACTATACGTTAAACTACGGTGTTGTGTCTCCCCCACCCCCGGGAGGGAAAGAGTGTCTGTCTCTTCTGCCTTCCACGAGCCACCCCCCACCCCACCAGCACAGTGGCCACAGCTTCAGAGCTTATCGGACAGCCAGATATGAGCCGGTGGTGATGGGATAACTTCAGCCTCATGGGATGGGGGGTGGAACCGGCATGTCCTTCACGCTCTACTGAGGCCACGAGTTGCCAACCCCTCGCCCTCCCCCCCCCCCCGGCACGGCCATGGCCCCAGAGGTACACAAACCAATCTCATAATTTTCTGGCTTTTGGCAGAAATCCCTCCAGACTTAATTAGTAAAATATCAGAAATCCAAAATTGCATGGCTGCTATTGGGACCGCACAACATTATAAACACTGAAACAAACACTGCCCTCCCGTTGTTCATGGATTTGCTCGAGCGGGCCCAGTAACGTCTCCATTTTTGAGACTTGTTGTTACTGTGTTTGGCATATTGAATACGTCACAGGGAGCTTGCCAGGATTTGTGGTGTGGGTGAGATACTCTTGGTAGCTTTCCGGCCTCTCTGAGAGGGGTGGAGGAGTCAAACCCGGCTCGGCCAGGCTGGCGGCGTACAAGGCAAATGCCCTACCACTGTGCTATCACTCCAGCCCACACAACATCATATGATCTTCATAACCAGCAATAGAAAACAAATTATTTCACAATGCCTTTTCAGCAGTTCTGATTGTTGGGGGGAAATTCCAAATAATAAGAGTGCATCTTTTGCCAAAATAATGAATATAATCAAAGTAGAGAGAGAGTTAAGTAGAAATTATCTGCCTCACAGGCATCAGGAGGGGTGGGAAGTGGGGTATATTGGGGTTCTTGGTGGTGAAAAATGTGCACTGGTGAAGGGATGGGTATTTAATCATTTTATGACCAAGACTTAAACCTGAAAGCTTTGTAACTTTTCTCATGGTGATTCAATAAATTAAAAAAAAAAAAAGGAACAGCCACTGTTCCATGCTGCCAATTTTATTTAGGTGATATTTGGTAAAATAATGTAAAATTTTCTAATTGGATTAAAAATATTTTCAGAAGACTAATTAACATCTCCTATAATTTACTTATTTCAGCAAAAAGCTATATCAGAATCAAATAAATTTAAAAAATTATACTCAACTAGAAATCTATTCTATTCCCTATCAAATAAATTAAAAAATTTATAATTTCTCAGATAGAAATACACTTCTATTCCCATTCACTTCTTTTCCCTATTTCTGATAAAGGACAGCAATTTAATTTCATAATTTAACATGCCTTGTTTTCTCAGAAGCTGTAGAAAAAAAAACGTTGCAGTAACTATTATTTTCCACTCTTATGTATCATAAGGATTCAGTATAAAAAGGTAAAATAAAAAATGCACAGTGAACCATTATTTTGGGACACATATTCACACCATTTCCTCGGCTCTGTCTGCCAGCACATGGGGTCCAGCTGGGTCTTGCCCAAGATGCTGCGGTGTGCTTTGTCGGGGGAAGGGGCACGTGCAGGGCTGAGGGTTGGACTCGGGGCCTTGGCTAGGCCAAGAATGTGCTCTACCACTTGAGCTCTCGCCCCTGACCCATATGGTTCAGTTTTATAATTTTCATTTCTTTCAAGATTTCCTCCCTCACCGCCAGGAGTAATTCCTGAGCACTAATAGACATAATCACCAGGTGTGACCCCAAGCCAAGCAAAAACAAAACCAAAAGAAATCCCTCCCTGCATCTCTTTCTCCACAAGCAGGGTCGAAGAGGGCACAGCTGACTGATACTAGACCATAACGTGGTCTTGGCGTCACTGATTTTCAGAGACTTGCTCCATTCCTGGTACCTTTACCTCAGCAGTGTATTCCTTTGACTCCTGATGGGGAGCCTGGAACCAAGCCCCAGATGAAACTGTACTCACTACACAAAGAAGAGCCAGGACAATTGGAATATCTAACGGACAGTCTGGGGATTTCCATCTCAACATTTGTATTGCCGTGGGTTCTGTGTTACATTTCTATCATGAACTATGTGACCAGGGGACTTCTGACTTTGCAATGATAGGAAAGGAATGGAATTAGAAAAGACTCAAGTGATGAGTACCCAAGGACACCCAGCTGTTTGGAAGAGAGAACATCTCCACTTTCATCCCTTTATTTGGCTTGTTGATTGGGTTTTTTGGCTTTCAAAAGAGGCTTCATATCACCTAAAATAATGGTCTGCCCAATTAACTTTAAGATTCATTGTCCCCTTCTGAGTCAGAGAAAAATTTAAAGTTTGTATGTTTAGCATTTTTCCATTGGCTTGAGATAGTATTACTCTATTTTCCCATTAAACATTAGTTATACCCAAAAGGGCTTCAAACACAAGTGTTTCTTTTCCATCTTGGAAATATACAGTGCCCAAGAGCATGTTGAAGGGTCTGAGAAGTTCTGCAACAATAAAAATCAAAGTTTGTTAAATTTAATAATAAGTAAAAGTAAAGTAAAGTAAAGGCCCTCCCGTTGATCGTCGATTTGCTCGAGCGGGCCCAGTAACGTCTCCATTGGAGACTTTGTTGTTACTGTGTCTGGCATATCGAATACTCTCGGTAGCTTGCCGGGCTCTCCGAGAGGGGCGGAGGAATCGAACTCGGGTCGGCCATGTTGGCCGCTTGTAAGGCGAACGCCCTACCCGCTGTGCTATCGCTCCAAATTTATTTAGTTAAGAATTTCTCTCCATGGCTTGGATGCCAGCCATACATGCTAGGGGAAAAGGCAGCTCAGATAGAGAAGGGAGCACCAAATAAAGGGTGTTGAGAGGATCCTCCAAGGATGGGAGAAGCATGCTGAAAGTAGACTATAGACCAAACATGATGGCCACTCAGTACCTCTCTTGCCAAACACAGGACCCAAAAGAAGAGAGAAAGAACAGAGGGGAATGCCCTGCCACAGAGGCAGGGTGGGATGGGAGGGATGGAGGGTGGGAGGGATGTTGGGACCCGTGGTGGTGGAGGATGGGCACTGGTGGAGGGATGGGTACTTCATTGTATAACTGAAACCCAAGCACAAAAATTTGTAAGTCTACAACTGTACCTCACGGTGTCTCACTAATAAAAATTAAAAAAACAATTTTCTCTCTCCCCTACCTTTCTCCCTCCAATCGTTCTTTTTCATAAATACTATTGCCAAGTAATACACTTCAGGAGATACTGGATTAATGTAAATGGAGTTGGCAGTATATAGTAGGATTGTATGTTTGGGCCTGACACCACGGATGGAAAACATGCAAACAAGTACTCACTACAAATAGTAGCTAACATCTATTACTTTGTGCTAGGTAAGATACTGAGGACTTATTTATTCCTCATCTCACTTCTGTAAATTACCAATATGTTGTGAATAAGAAAAGATGAAATATTGAGTACTTGAGGTCACATAGTAACTTAGTTAAGGGGTAGTAATAGTTTCAAAGGGTAGAGGCCCCAAATATAATCCTCAGCATGTCATGGCACCCATGTGCCATGGGGCTGAGCAGCACGGCCTAGACAAGCTCAGGCTCTGTTGGGCCCAGGCCTCGCCGCTAATCCCTGAGACTGGTGCTCCAGTTCTCAAGCAATGCTGAGCAGACCTCCTTCCCCTTCCTCCAAGATAGATTCTCACCTCAGTTGTCTGAACCCAAAGCCTGAAAACTGAAAGGTAGGTGGCAGAAAATAGCATTCACTGTGAACTCCAGCCATTTCTTCAATCTGGGGGTATGAGAAAGCAGGATGAGTTCCTGAGTTTACTATCTAGGAACCATGTGGTAATTTCTAGCGCTGGTGGTAAGGAGGGTCTCTGGCCAGGGTGGAACAGGAAGAGCAAGCAGCATCAAGTCCACCTTTCTCCACCTGTTCCGCAGTTCTCTCGTTGAAATAGTCTTCAGGCGGAACCCCTAATCCAGCAGTAAAAGGTGCCTCCCGCATATTACCAAAGCACCTGGCAAAGAGTCTGTTTCTCGGGTAGGAGAGAGAGATCATGTGTGCTAATGTGCATGAGCCAGGCCCAGGCTTGATCCCTGGCACCTCATGGCTTTCAAACCTCAGATCAATGAGCTCAATACAGTAGCTCTTGAGCACTGCTGGTTTGTTCCTGCCACCCCCACCCCCCGACAAATCAAAATAATAGTCCACTTCCTATTCTCCTGGGAGATAAATGTCATAGATTTCACACATGAGAAATGAAAGAAAATTGAATTCAAGCACAAATAGTTGCTCTGAATGATTTGGCAATTGGTCATTTTTTTCTCCCTCACTCTTTTTCCATTAGGGTGGGCAAATATGGTTAACTATCCTAGTTTAAGTAGAACTGGGTATGAGACAGATGTATGGAAAAACGCTAATTTAGGCTAGTTTTTCTTTTGAAATGTATGGGAAGGAAATACTTGTGACTTTAATATTGCTGTTGCCGAAGAACTTGGCAGTTAAATATTGGAACCCCTCCCTCCCCCATCTAATCGTCCTTCAAAGAGTTTGTTTTGACTTCCTGCTCCTAAAAAGTCAAAGAGCTCCTGTCTTTTTCTAAAATCCCTACTAAATATAAATTACTGTGGCCAATAAGTTATGGTTTGGTCAAGAAATTGGCGTCTCATAAGAACGTAAGATGGGAATTTCCTAATCTGCTACATTCCCGTGGATGAATGGATAAATCAGGAAAATAAATGACTGCCAGTGCAAAGGGAATTGTTGAGATTACAGACCACAAAAGGAAAACTTTCAAAATTTCCAGTTATTAGTTACTTAAGATTACTTTTTATCTCTGGAAAACCCACTCTTACCAGAACTAATGAAATTTCTAAGGAAAGAGGGAGGGGAGAAAGGTCGCTTTGGAATGTATTACTTATCTTACAAATAGTTACACAGACTTATACTAATTTCCTGGTTAGGAAGCATCTTTGGGCCTCTCTGCATCCAAACTAGAGCTTTCCTGAGGAGATTGATGAATCCACTGTCCAACTGGAGTCAGTGAACCTTTTGGGTATGTCTGATTCATGTTAAACTCTGAGCAAAGCAGGTAAATATTGGAGTCGCAAGCTGTTTATTTTCTTATTCTTTACACGTTTCTCCTCTGGTGATTTCATTCCATGGTGGTGGTATTTAGTGAGCCTACTTTACATTACTTGGAAAATAGATATTAACATATAGAATGGGCTGGAGCGATAGCACAGCGGTAGGGCGTTTGCCTTGCACGCAGCCAACATGGCCGACCCGAGTTCGATTCCTCCGCCCCTCTCGGGAGAGCCTGGCAAGCTACCGAGAGTATCTCGCCCGCATGCCAGGGCCCGGCAAGCTCCCCGTGAGGTATTCGATATGCCAGACACAGTAACAACAAAGTCTCCAATGGAGACGTTACTGGGCCCGCTCGAGCTCGAGCAGCATATAGAATGCTGTTATTATTAGTACTGAGTGTAAGACTCATCTCATGAAACTTAGTCAAATAAGAAGCGTACAATTTACAGTGTAAGCACTATGTAAAAAAAATATTTGAAAAACTGATTTGAAGAAATGCTTGAAAAGGCTACTAATTTAAGTATGTTAACTGGGAAATTAGAAAATGTATGCTAGTTTTGATACCCTGAGATTCACCTACTATCTGTGAATGAGCACATATTTGAAAAAGCTCAACTATAAGTGAAGCATCATCTTAGTTATTAAAGATTATTAATAGTCCCAATATTTCTAATTTTCATGTTTTTAAAGGGGAAGTATTTCTGAGTGTTTCTAAATTTCAGGTTTTTATTATTTTTTTAATTTTTTAATTTTTTGCTTTTTGGGTCACACCCGGCACGATGCACAGGGGTTACTCCTGGCTCTGCACTCAGGAATCACTCCTGGCGGTACTCGGGGGACCATATGGGATGCTGAGAATGGAACCTGGGTCGGCCGCGTGCAAGGCAAATGCCCTACCCGCTGTGCTATTGCTCCAGCCCCAATTTCAGGTTTTTAAAGGGGAAATTTCTGGGTCTATTTACTTCACTGAGTAACATGTATTTTTAATGTCTAATTAAAAGATAATATAAATTCATTAAAGAGCAAGAGAGGAGCACTAAACATGGGGGAAAATAAGGATGATATATATAAGTGGTAACTCAGAGATAAGTATAGGGACTGGGGAGATAGGACAGGAGATCAGGCGCTTGCCTTGCATGCTGCCAATCCCAATTTGATCCCTAACATTGCACATGGTCTCAGGAGAGCAGAAGTGATCCTTTTAGCACAGAGTCAGGAGTAAGCTCACCCAATTATGGACTGAATTGTGTTTCCCCCAACTCATACGTTGAAGTTCTAACAGCCCACCTCTCCACCAACCCCTCCCATCCAGTACATCAGAATGTGACAATTTGAAGATAGTATTACCTGAGAGATCAGATTTAAGGAGGCATTGGGAATAAATGAGGTTAATGAATTTTTTTTTACCCTTAAACCCCAAGAAAAAGAAGGGAGAATAGATTAAATTTTTTCTGGAGTTTATATACATAAGGCAGCGTTGGACCCAAGTAGCGTGATTGAGGGTATGTTAAGTTGTACTTGCACAAAAGGAAATGTCTTGCCACAGAGGTGGGGATGTGGTGGAGGCGATGCAGTGTGTGTGGGGGTGTAGAAGGGCTACTGGGTTCATTGGTGGTAGAGAATGGTCACTGGTGGAGGGATGGGTACTCGATCATTGCATAACTGAAACCCAAGCTCAGAAGTTTATAAGTCTACAATTGTACCTCATGGTGTTTCACTAATAATAAATAAATAAATAAGTTGTACTTACACATAAGGATTATATGCTTTGCTCATCTATACATGATGCATCACTACTATGTAATTATATAGCTAGAAGAGTATGTAAGCTCATATATATATATGTATATATACGTATATATATATGTATATATATATATATATATATGAGTTTAATGGTTTAATGAGAAAAGTGAAATTTGGTGAAGCTTCTGTTATCTGGGCATACTCAGGTATCAAAAGAAAGTATCAAAAGTCCTTAATTTTTAGATTTTTTTAAAATTTTACTTTATTTTTATAAAGTTTTTCACAATATTTTATTGCATTTAATATTCGAACACCAATCCCACCACCATTACATCTTCCCACCACCATATTTCAAATGTTTCCATCCTGAATTCCAAACCCTGCCCCGAAAACAGAACCGAAGTAATTTATTTTATATTTCTTGTTATAAATAATTCTCTAAAAATGATCCAAAAAAGGTTTCTTAGAGGAAAGTGGGTGAAAATTTTTGTATTTCACCCAGGAGCCATTAATCCCTTCTATAAGAGATTAGTAACATGTTGGGCATGTTGGGAGGGAGGAAGGAGGAGGGGAGAGAAAGAGAGAGAGAGAGAGAGAGAGAGAGAGAGAGAGAGAGAGAGAGAGACTCAGAAAAACACCTTCATCTTGACTTCTAGCCTCCAAAACTGAGAAAAAGAAATTGCTGCTTTTTTCCTGTGGTATCTCATCATGGCAGCCCCAGCAAGCTAATTTCTACCCTTTTTGCTTTTTCTCTGCCATTATCCCCAGGAGGAATTATAATCAACATTTTGGGACTTGCGTGTGTATACTGGAGATTGTACCTGGGACCTTATACTTGCAAATAATTGCAACCTATCAACACTATTGTTCTTGGCTTAATCCATACACTTTGCTCTCAGAGTCATATGCAAGAAGTTTCTTTGTGTTCAAAGATGGAATGTTATAAACAGTGTAAATATTACTCTGTGACAGATGATTTTTTAAAATTTTATGGTAGTAATAAATAGCTCTCTCTGTCAGTGTATATAGAGAATCATCTCCCACATCATCATTGAAGAATTTAACTTTCCATTGTTTGATATATTATGACTTATTTTCACTATTCTAATATCAAGAGCATTTAGGTCAGTGGTCTTCAACCATGGGTCTATAGGCACAGAGAGGTTGAAAACCACAGGTCTAGAGCTATTGGTTTGAGGACCAGTATATAGAAAATGTGTCTGTCTGTGGGTGTAAAAAGGTTGAAGGACTCTGGTTTAGATTATTTTTATTTTGTAAAGATTATCAACAATATTTTTATAACCATCCTTTACATTTTGTGGTTGGGCTCTTGTGCTAATATATCTGTAAGGATAATTCTAGAATTTGAATTGCCGAGTTAAAAAGCACATGCACTGTTTTCTTTTATACTTTTATTGAGTACCGTAGTGTCCAGTATGTACTCTTTGTGCTTATGTGTGAGGGTTTGGGGCAGACTAGACAGCGCTGAGGAAGTAGCTCTAGCCTGACTTAAAAGGACACTGAACCTATTGGGTTACCACCCCATGACTCTTTTAACCTTAATATTGAAGCCGTTGATTTATACAGTTATAGAGAACCCTACATGTTGAAGTTTTGAAAGCTAAGGACTGGAAATGTAGTTCAATGGGTAGAGCAAATGCCTTGCAGATACAACATTCTTGATTCAGTTCCTAGCACTGCATACTACATATTGCCACCAAGACTGCCAGGTGTGGCCTGTGTGAACCCCAAGGATCAAAGGAATGTGTCCCCTACAGCATTCAAATTAAAAGAGAGAAAATGGTGGTTTCAGTGGGGGATGAGGGGGAGTTGGGCGGAGCGGTGTAAGTGCTCAGGGAGAACTCTTTGCTAAATCACCTGCCTTGGAGGCCTGAGGCCACAAGCTTCATCACCAGTTATGCCCAAAATGCTGAGTGTAACTTTCTGGCTCAGCACGTTGTTATCCTCAGTGCCACAGGCAGTGTATGACTGCTAGCACATTGCAACCAGGTGTGAGTGAGCCTTCATTGCCACAGCAACAGCACAAACAAAGCAAGGAGGGAAAGAAATTTAATAAAAGGGTGTATGTGAAAGCAGATAAATAGATAAAATTGGAAGCTATTTGTTGAATTGCCTTTAATAAAAGCTTCAACCTTTTCCAGTCCTGTGTATGCATTTATTTCTTTCTTCAGTTGGACTCTCTCTTTTTCTGTTTATAGATGTGAGTGTACAGCTATACTTACATTGCAATGGAAATATTAACTTTAAAAGTCTAGCTAAGCATTGTTTTGATCTCTGTCCTCCCTCCCTCCCTCCCTCCCTCCCTCCCTCCCTCCCTCCCTTCTTTCTTTCTTTCTTTCTTTCTTTCTTTCTTTCTTTCTTTCTTTCTTTCTGATCAAACCCAGGCTCTTACACATGTAAGGCATATGTTCTATGGATAAGACAACTCACTGATTCCTTCCTCTGTGCTTTAGCCACAAGGATGATTAATATTATTTTCAGTCTTTATTAATCACAAGCATAATTAATATTATTTTTAGTCTTCCCCTATGGAATTGTTCTTCTTGGTGGAAGCTCTTGCCTATATCAACCACTATTACTGCCAACTTTGGAGTATAAAAACTAATGAATTTGGGCCAAACTGAAAGGCTTGTTTCCTGGATTGAGGTAGAACATGAATGTACTCTTTGCCTGGAAATCAGTGAACAAACACTTTGAAATAGTTTGCTAAGGTCTCCCTCTGAAAGTTAATGCTCAATCTTCTTTTGGAATCTAAATTATTAAGACAACAATAAAATCCAGTAGGCTCACTGAATGCCTGTTTAATGGCATTTGAGTATATATTAGTCTGCTTGGGTTGCCGTTAAAAAGTATGACAAAGTGAATAGCCTAAACAACAAATAAATATTACAATTCTAGAGTCTGGAAATAGGAACTCCGACGGAGCATGGACAGTGTCTGGTGAGAACTCTCCTCACAGATTGCAGATTGCTGCTTCGCCATGTCCTCACAAAACCTCTTCTTTGTGCTTGTGTGTGGGGGCGTGGGGCAGGCGAGAGCACTCTTAGGAAGGAGTCCTCTCGTGTCTTCTTTTAAGGACACTGAGCCTATCAGATCACCCCCATCCTATGACCTCATTTAAGCTTAATTGCTTCCTTTGATGTTCCATTTCCAAAGATAGCCACATTAGGTTTCACATATAATTTTAGGAGGATGGGATCATTTTGTCCATAACAGAATGGGTCTGTGGTTAAGTCCTGAGTAAGCCTAAGGATTTTTTTTTGTATGAATCTGAGGAAATTTGACCCCATGGGGACTGGACTCTGAAGAGAGAAACAATGGCTGACTTAGATGGGCTATCTCTTTTTTATTATCTCCTTTGGAATACTATTCCATAATGTTATTAGCGAAGGGTCTCAAGAGATAAAGGAAACATTTTATTGATCCTCATTTATTGGTTAATATAAGTGGAGTCTGAACTCAAGCCAGCAGATATTTATTCATCTCAACCATATGAAAGATACTGTTAAAGGGCCAGAGAGATAGCAAAATGGTTAGGGCACTTGATTTGTATGCAGCTGACCCAAGTTTTACTCCCAGGATGGTCCCCCAAGCTCTACCAGGAATGGTCCTTGAGTGTAGCTCCAAGAGTAAGAAAATGAACAAACAAAAAATGCTGTTTGATACATTGGAAGTAGTAGAAAGAGGTAGACATGGTATGTGACCTATTCTCGACCAATATCCCTAGCTTCCTACCCCCGCCCCCCCACCAAGCTTACCTCTTTGGCAGGCACAAATTTACTTCATACTGCTTGTTTCAGCAAAATCACATGTGAAATTATCAAAAAGTAATTTACTAGAAATCAATTTGTAGTAATTGTTAGATCTCACGGTTGTATTACTGAAGTCATTGAGGATTTACTGAGCTGGGTGGTGCTGATTGTGTCTTCTGCATTAATGTTTTTGCTCATTGAGCTTGGTGGACTTCTACACAATTTTCTCATCACTTTCGCTGCGCTCCTACTGTACTGTCAGCACTGTGAATTTGGAGGTGTCCCTCAGTCAAATGCTCCAGGAGCTGTGGAGTTGGGCCTTTTATATGTTGAAGGATGTCAGGTGTGGAGGCGACTGGTATATCCAGCGGGGGGGGGGGGGGGGGGGGGAGGGGAATCTGCCCGCCCCTGTTCCGAGAAGATCACAGAGTTTTCAGCCTGAAGGTCAGTTTACCTGGGATTATTTGGCAGCAGCAGTTTGGTTTGGTTCTTTTTGTTTGTTTGCATTTGGTTTGGGGGCCATGTCTTTTTTTTTTTTTATTTCTTTATTGAATCACCGTGGGAAAGGTTACAAAGCTTTCAGGTTTAGGTCTCAGTCATGCAAATATTAAACACATTTCCCTTTACCAAAACTTATTTTTTACCATGAAGAACCCCAATAAAACTCCACCCCCACCCCTCCCAGTCCCTGTGGGGCAGATGAATTCTAGTTAACACTCTATCTGCTTTGATTAGATTCATTGTTTCAATAAAAGATTCACCACTATTATTTAGAGTTTACCCCCCCCCCCCAAATCAGACATGCTGAAAAAGCATTGTGAAGTGATTTGCTTTCTACAGCTGGGTTCAAGAATTAAATGTTGGTTTTGGATTTCCGCTATTTTGCTAATTAACCCTGGAAGTATTTCTACCGAGAGTCAGATAATTAAGAGATTGGTTTCTGTGCTCTGGAGTCGTGGCCATGTTGGTGAGCCGCTAGTGGGGGGCAACTGGTGGCCTCGGTAGGGCGTGAAGGGCGGACCGAAACGCCCCCCTTCCCATGAGGTTTTAGTCGTGGGGGCCATGTCTAAGGCTGCTCAGGAATTACTCCTGGCTCTGTGTTCAGGGGTCACTCTTGGAAGTGCTCCAGGGATTGTCGGGATGCCTCTGGACTATGTCTCCAGTCTGAGGGCCAGATATTTTTGAAATAGTAATTCCAACATTTGCACCAGTAAGTCTGTTTATATTTTTGAGGTGTGTGTAAACCCCCACTGTCAGGCTGTGTAAACCCCTCACGAGCGGAGCTGGGTAATCTCCTCTTGTGCGGGGATTACACGTGAACAGATGTTCACAGACTCTTGGAGTGGCTCTCTGGTCTCCCGTATTCGGTGCTCTCGAGCCACTTCTCCACCCGAGATGGCTGTTTCTTTGGACTGACGAAGGAAGAACGAGGGCCAAGCTGGTTGCTGATTAATTGCCGTTTATTCAGTCTCTAATCTCTCCCAGTTCTCTCCAATCCTCTCTCTCTCTCTCTCTCTCTCTCTCTCTCTCTCTCTCTCTCTCTGTTTGTGTCTATCTCTCTCTAACTGCGCAATTTTTTTCTTCTCGTATCTGTCTCCTCTATCTCCCTCTCAATCTGCTGTCTCTCTCCGCTTCTCTCCTTTCACTCTCAATCCCCTCTCCTTCAATCCTCTCTCTCCTTCAATCCCCCCTTTCTCCCTGAAGGCACTTTTTGATCCTCTCACCACACCTCCCCAACCACGCCTCCCCATGGGAAGTACAATAAAAAATATTTTTCCAGACTTCCTGACCACCTGCAGCCCACAAGGACAAAACAGCCCCTAAGGCGTGTTTCTCCTCTCCTTAGACCTGCAACTTGATCAACATCTTGGATTCTACTTCCTAATATTTACCATTCTGTATGGACACAGTAATAGACACTTTTAGGCTTGTAGGGTGACTCTCCTGGGGACATCTCACCACAGACTCAGATTACAGTACTAAGGCGCGATTAATCATTCCTAACCCCAGCAGGATCTAAATCTAGTTATTACTTTTGAATCATGACAGAATTTGTCCATGACCAAGCTCTTAACTTATAGTTAAGCATTATGGCACTTTGGCCAAGACCATTTCAATGACAGGGTAGTTCATAGCTCACCACTTGCCCTGGGTCCATCCAGTCTCTCTTCAGGACCCTACTTTTGGGGATCTAGGCAGTAAGGGCAACTGAGGCTTAAGTCAAGAGAACAGATGTTCCGGAGGTAAATTATCTGGAGTCAGTCAACTCCCAAGCCACAGGCTTGTCTTTTTAACTGTCTTCCTGTATCCATACAAAAAGCAATTGCTCTGAAATAGCTAACCAGGCAAAGGACATTAAGAAGAAGAGAAAGACAATATTTACAAGTCAGAGTCTGATCAGGAGACAAAGGTAACTGACAGGTTGTGGGAGGGGGTGGCAGTCAACAAACACAAGCTTCCAGTGGTCAGGGAGGAAGGGCAAACCAAAGTTATCCTACAAAGGTGATGATTACATTGGTCTGTCATTTTTGACCATTCACCTGATAGTAATATTTCTACCTTTGGTGTAACAACTTGATTGGGCTGGACTTGGGGTTAGGGTGATTTTGATCAGATTGTTAGGCACTGATTTACAAAGGAACTAAGGCATGTTGTAGAATAGGAGACTTAGATCCTGACCAACATTGCACCAGGAGTGTACTTAGTGGACTGGGGGAGCTCCCATGGGGACCAGAGAGAAGGAATGACTGGGTCACTTGAGAGCTAACTAATCAGAAAAAAGAAGGAATCTGCTCTAGCAAGCCAAACCCTGGTGCATGGCCCTGGTGTTTTGTCAAATGGTTGCTTCTAGTATACCAGAGGAATTTATGTCAGAATATATCCTGGGGCTAGGGAGATAACTTAGGTGGCTAGTGCACATGCTTTGCATGCCAGAACCCCAGAATCAATCCCCAGGACTACATGGTTCTCTTGAATGCTTCGATGAGGGTTCCCTGAGCATAGATCTGGGAGTAGACCTAAGCACTGCTGGGCATGCATCCTCCCCAAACAGATAGAACAAACTTCATCCTTGCCATGCCTGTATGGTAGTGAAAGAGCCTAAGAAAAATGTTCTAGCTAACATTCTTAATTCCCTCCTTTTTTTTTTGCTTTTTTGGGTCACACCTGGTGATGCACAAGGGTTCCTCCTGGCTCTGCACTCAGCAGTTACTCCTGGCGGTGCTCAGGGGAACATATGTGATGCTGGGAATTGAACCCGGGTTGGCCGCGTGCAAGGTAAACACCCCACCCGCTGTGCTATCGCTCCAGCCCTAATTCCCTTTTTTTTTTCCTTTTTGGGTCACACCTGGTGATGCACAGGGGTTAATCCTGGCTCCTGCACTCAGGAATTACTCCTGGCAGTGCTCGAGGGACCATATGGGATGCTGGGAATCAAACCCGGGTTGGCCGCATGTAAGACAAACGCCCTACCCGCTGTGCTTTCGCTCCAGCCCCTCCCTCTAATTTTTAAGGTCAGTTTTAGATGTCCAGCATTGACAGAATGGTGCAACTCTCAGTGAACAGTTTCTAAACTTTTAAGGTTACAAGTGACAAAATTTTCTGGAGTAGCCACCTAACATTTCAAGGTTCATGTGACTCTTCCTGTAGTCTTTTTAATTCCCAATTGCATTCATAACTTCCTTCTTGATATTCATAGGCACCTTTGCAGGATCCAGGAAATAACTTTGAAGTGGGAGATTCTGAAACATTAGAGTTTCTGTGGTCAAGCAAATGGAAGGTGGTGAGATTTGGATTATTTTTATTCTGCTATTATCTTTGCTTTAAAGGTGAATGAAGGGTAAACTGTTTGGACTATCCTTTTTTTAAAGTCTCAATATCTGAGAACTCAAAAATAATGCTGATTTCTTATGAAGAAACTTTCTGGTTAGACAGTGGTTAAGGTCAGACTCTATATCCTGTTTTTATATTAGGATAATTCATAAATACTGCAATAGTGCTGGTACACTGTACATGGTCAGAGTAACTTGTTGCTAATTCTATTCTCATGGTATAAAAGCTCAGAGTGCTTATTAATGGACTGTGGTTTCTTTTTGAAAATCATTATACTCTTCTCTGCTATGACTCATACTAACAGGAACACTGATGAAATATTTTTTCAGTAGTAACTGGAATGAGTGCTTCTTTTTATTACTTAAAGTGCAGTAGATTCACTACCAATAAAATCAGATATGGTCAAAGCTGAATGGTGACAGAGGGAAATGAAGCATTTTAGATGACTACCATGAAACTTTTCTCCTCCACCTAAAAAGAAAAAAAAAACACGAAGAATTATTTTAAGTGTTATAGTAGTTAGACAGTTGACTGATGCTTTGAGAAATATGTCTACCTACATTAAAGATGCTTTCCAAGTGAGATAGTTACTTATCTCTGCAATAAGTTATCTAATCTACGACAGGTATTTATATATTTTATGCAAATAAATGTAAAATTCTCAAAATTAAATAAAATTGTCTTCTTCCTTCAACCTTAGTATACCTATGAGTTTATGGTGGTTTTTTTTTTCCTTTTTGGCTTAAGCATCACCCAGTGATGCTTAAGGGTTACCCCTGGCTCTACTCTCAGAAATTACTCCTGGTGGTGCTCAGGGGACCATAAGGGATCCTGGGGATTGAATCCAGATTAGCTACATGCAAGGTAAATGCCCTACGCACTGTGCTATTGCTCCATCATCAAGGTTGTTTTGTTTTGTTTTGTGTTTTGTGTGAGAGACAAAAATTTTTGTTACCTTATTAGAATTTGAAGCTCTATTGATATTGGAATGAGAAAAGGGAGAAATGACCTAATCAGATTTTTATTTCTCTTGAGAAGACAGTGAGTAATTTGGGTGTGTCAGTTTCAATGTAGTTTTGATCTAAGAGTATTTTTCCTATGATTTAGAGAGTATGTGTGTGTGTGTGTGTGTGTATGTGTTTGTGTGTGTGTGCTGGTGTAATGGGGAATGAATTTAGGTCCTCACACATGCAAGGCATGTGCTCTATTACTGAGTCACATCCTCAGTTCATTTTTTAAAATGTGGTTTTTATTCAAATACAATAAATTGTTTTTTAGGTATTTTCTTTAGAGTAAATGATAAAGCTAGGTATATGAAATAAGTTTTAATACAACAGTTCAAATGAAGATTAAGATTTAAGATATAGTCTACTTTGCCCACATATCTGTATACTTTCTTTTGTCTCCCAACTTCTCTCTTTGATTTTAGGATGTAGGAAAGAAATGTGAGAGAAGAAATGAGAGTAAGGTCTTTCTATGCCCTTCCTTATTTTTCAGCTAGTTTCCTAACAGGAGCTAATTGCTGAGTTTCTACTTTGAATTGAGCATTATGCAACCAGTATCTTATACAATCATTACAGCATTTCTTTATAAGAACTGCTATTAATTGTCTTCATTTTCCTGATAAGGAAATGGGATTTTCTGTAGCATAGGGATTCTAAGTGTAGAAATTGATTTCAACCCCGTTTGGTTTTAACCCATTTTAATTCCCAGGTGCCTATCTTTTTAAAACATAGAATGAATTCACTGGTGCTAAAAAATAGTCACTGGTGGAAGGATGGGTGTTGAACACTGTATGACTGAAACCTAATCAGAACAGATTTGTAAGGGTCTATCTCACAGTGACTCAATTTAAAAATAAAAAATAAAAAAAAAACATAGACTTAATTCAGTAAGCACTCTGTTTACTTCTTTCTCTTTTATTCCCACACCACAGTGGATATGTCCAAATTAAACACAAAACCTTATTCTCCTCAGCTCACATGGGACTAAGCTTAGCAGGTCAAGATAGAGCTTCAGTTTTAGAACAGAAGAATGGAGGTGTGTGTGTGGGGGAGGGGAGTGGTAAAAAGAGAAAGAGAAAATAAGCCAAGTAGAAATGAGGTCAAGGAAAGATAGATGGATATTTGGGTAAATTTATGGAAGACAGAAAGGAACGATTAAATCCAAATCATGTGGAAAAACACGAATGCCTTCCATACAAGCACCATGTCTTATGTTTGTTGAGTTCAGTTGACTTCTGTGTTACTTTCTCATCTAATTTGGTGTTTTTCTAGTGGAATTTCAGGAATTTGGAGGTGTTCACATTGGAAGTTTCTGTCCAGAAACTTCAGATCCTGAAGTTTCTGTAGGACCGGGATGAGTTTGCAGAGATTGTTATTGAAGCTATGGACTTAGGCTGTAGGCTGTTGGTGTGAGTGCAGAGTGGAGTGTGGTGGTGGCTGCTGGGGCAATGATGGGTCAGGATATGGCCCACTCCTCCCCTGTGGGTGCCCCAGAGTTTTGAGTCAGGGCAGAGTGTGGTGGGGAGGAACTTGTTGTGTCCGTGAATTATAGTGGCTTGTATCTCCTTGAATTTTAGGTGATGAATCTGAGTCTGAAGAGCAGGACTGGTAGGTGAGATGACACAGTGCAACTACAGGAGGTCGCCTTTCTTTATTCCCTTTTTTCATTTCTTACTCAGAGTCTCTTACAATAGTAAAATTTATAATCATTATTTATCTACTACTCTGTGAGGTTGGAATACAAAGAGCAAATTATTTATCTAGTACAAGGACTCAGGTAAACAAATAATTTTCATTAAAAAAAAGTGAAATTGAATAGAGATAGGATGTGCTGATGGATATTAAGGATCCCACCTTATCAGAGATGATAAGGCTTTCATAAGTTAATTGACAGTGATGTGATGTGTTAAAGTGAATCAAATGAAAAAAAATTGCTGTTGTGTGTGAACTAAGTAGAAGTTTTTGTGCCCACAGTACAAATCACTTTTTCTTTCCATTTAAAATCTAAGTTCTTGTAAAACATTTCTGTATTTTTTATATTTACAGTTAATGTTTTAGATTCCAACATATTTATCTTTTATTGATCAAGAGCTTGAGATTAATGTTTCAAGATAGTTGTGACCGAGTAAATACTCTGTTCTTCTGGCACAAATGCTTCTAAGTATTCACTGTTAGAATATTTAAAGACTTGGGATGTAACTCAAGTGGCAGAGCACATGTCACGCATGAAAGAGACTATTGGATTGACTCACAGCACTGTATGTCCCGAGCATTGGCAGGCATGACTCTGGCAATTACATAATAGCAATTATATAACAGCAATTAAAATAATAGCTCAGCTCCTAAAGTGTGACCCCACAGTAACAAAAATATGATTACTATGGGTTTCTGATTTCTCTTCCCTGAGAACATTAAAGACGTCATATACGAGGTTGGGAGATAGATCAAAGGGATGGAGCATGGGTCTCATAAGCACGAGGTCCCAAGTCAGATTCCTGTCACGTGATCTCGCTGGCACTGCTGGCTATAACCTTTTTTTTTTTTTGAATTATTCTGGCTATAACCTTTTTGGCTCTTGAACCACTGCTGGGAAGATCCTCATCAAATTTTATGGGTATTTTCTGAATTTTATAAAAACAGGCTGGAAGCTATTGAAATAAATTCTTTTGTTCCTGTAATCTGTTAATAGATAGTGAGTGATATAAAAAATACATTGCTATAAATCAGGATTATGTTATTTATCTACTTTACTTTGATAATTTGAACTCAATTTGATAAATTCCTAATTAAGAAGCTTTTACAAGACATCTTATTATCTCATTCCTACTTTGGACAAACTTGCAGGCTGTCGAATGTAGCCTGCCCACAGGGCAGAGTCTGGCAAACTCCCCGTGGCCTACCAAATATGCCAAATACCAGTAACAATGATGGGTCTCATTCTCCTAAAGAGCCCTGAATATAATCTCAGGGCTAGGATGAAAGAGACGTTACTGGGGCCTGCTCGAGGCAATCGACGATTAACAGGATGATGAAATGAAATGAAATGAAAATTACAAGTAGGGGCTAAGGAGATAATTCAAAGGCTGGAGCACATGTTTTGCATGCAGGAAGCTGTGATGTGATCTCTGGCATCACGTGGTCCCCTGAGCAATGCTGGCAAAGACCCCTGCGTTCTGATCTGGGATTAAATTCAAGCACTGCCACATGTACCTCCCAAACAAACCAGAAATGGAGGAAATTTACACATATGTAAAAGTGAGCTTTGTCAATAATTTTCAACTCCACCAACCCTCCCCATATTTTCATTTTTCAAATTTTTGTTTAGGGGCACACCTTGCAGTGCTTAGCGTTTACTTCTGGCTCTTTAATCAGGGATCACTCCCAGGGGTATCAGAGGGCCATATGAAGTGCCAGAGATCAAATGCTAGCCACAGGCAAGCTAGACATCCTACACTCTGTACTATCTCTCCACCCTCACAATTAAAGCTGACACAATTCCATTTTTGCTTTTGCTTACCTAGCCACTGGAGTTGAATCGCTTAAGATACTGTTGGAACCATTATCACAGTTTTTTTGTTGTTGGAATTTTCTTTGTTTTGTCTGTCTTTTCTTTGTATTTTATAGATTCAGGTCTAACATCAAGGTCTCTAATTCATTTTTAATTAACTTTTGTGCATAAACCGAAATAGAGATCCAACGCTGTTTTTTTTAATTTGTTTAGACCATTTTTATTTATTTTAATTTTTTTCTAATTTTATTTTTTTAATTTTTTTTTATTAGTGAGACACCATGAGGTACAGTTGTAGACTTACAAATTTTGTGCTTGGGTTTCAATTATACAATAATCAAATACCCACCCCTCCACCAGTGCCCGTTTTGTTTTTTTGTTTTTCCCCTACTGTTTTCTCGTATCGTTTGCTGAAGAGGCTTTCCTTCCTCCACTGGCTCTTGTTTCTCTTGTCAATTAACTGTCTCTCTATTTAAGGGTTTGTTTATGATACCAATTCTATTCCATTGGTCTGAATGTTTGTATTCTAATGCCACAGTGTTTTGACTGCTATGGCTTTATAGTATAATTTAAAATAGGGAGATATGGTTCCCTCCTTTATACCACAGGATGACTGTAGCTGTTTGGGAGGTGAAGGGTTACAGTTTCATGCGAATTTTATAGCATTTGTTCTATGTCTTTGAAACATTTTAAATTGTAATAGGAATTACATTGCATCAATATAATGCTTTCTTTAGGTAGGTAAAGGTAAAAGGTAAAGGCCCTCCCGTTGATCGTCGATTTGCTCGAGCGGGCCCAGTAACATCTCCATTGGAGACTTTGTTGTTATTGTGTCTGGCATATCGAATACTCTCGGTAGCTTGCCGGGCTCTCCGAGAGGGGCGGAGGAATCGAACTCGGTTCAGTCATGTTGGCCGCTTGTAAGGCGAACGCCCTACCCGCTGTGCTATCGCTCTAACAGCTAAATCATTTCAATGCGTGAGCATGGAATATTTTTCTATTTCCTTATACCTTCTATTTCTACAAGAGTAACATAATATTTGATGTCTAAATAAGTCTTTATTTAAATAAATTTTTATTTATCTGACCTCTTCTGTTCATTCCTAGCTTCTTGTTCTCTTAGCTATAACTATAAATGGATTAATTTTTTTCCTATTATTGCATGCAAGAATGCAAAACCTTTTTGTATATGGATAATATAAGCTGCCAATTTACTGTATTGATTTATTATTTCCAATTTAAAATAAGTGATTTAAATTTTTTTGGTTATTTTTCTAAAGAGTTAGTTTTTTGGTGTTATCTTTAAGGTTTTGCCTGCATATTGCCGTGTCATCTGCAAATAGTAATAGTTTACTACTTTTCTGATTTTAATCACTTTAGTATCTTTTTCTTGAGCACAGCGGTAGGGCGTTTGCCTTGCACGCAGCCAACATGGCCGACCCGAGTTCGATTCCTCAGCCCCTCTCGGAGAGCCCGGCAAGCTACTGAGAGTATCTCACCCGCATGGCAGAGCCTAGCAAGCTCCCCGTGACGCATTCGATATGCCAGACACAGTAACAACAAAGTCTCCAATGGAGACGTTACTGGGCCCGCTCGAGCAAATCGATGATCAACGAGAGGGCCTTTACCTTTACCTTTTTTTTTCCTTAATTGCTGTCCTAGAATTTCCAATATTAAATTGAAAAGAGTGATAAGATTTAATGACCTTATCTTTTTTTTAGAGATAGGCAAAGGTTTTTTTATTATTTGTTTTTTAAATCACCATGAAATACAGTTACAAAGCTTTCTTGTTTGAGTTTCAGTCATACAATAATCAATCACCTGACCTCCACCAGTGCACATCTTCCACCACCAAGATCCCCAGTACCCCCCCACTGTCCCACCTCTCCCCCTGCCTCCATGGCAGACAATCTCCCCCATACTCTCTTTTGTATTGCTTGTTATGAATATCATAAGATGTTATGCAGCCGCAAGAGTGGCCATGTGCTCCTGGAATTATAAAATTTTAGATAATTAGGGCCTGGAGAAATCTCTGCAGCAAGCTGCTCGGTTCGGAGATTCCTTTGTGTGTCTCTGGATCATGGCCGTTAAGGGGCTCAAGTAGCAGCTGGAGCAGTCCATGGGTGTGACCTCCAGGGTCACATGGGACGATGAGGGTGGGGATGAGAAGGACCGGCCCATCCCCTGTCCCTTGAGCCCTGGAGTTTGTTGTCACTGAACCCATGTACTTGCACGTCTCACTGGGTTCTGGAAGTTGGTAGCTGCTGGGGTTTATAGGGGTCAGGTCTGAGGCACCCTGGTGAAGTTGGCCTGGCTTAAAGTCCAGAGGCCTCTCTGCAGCAAGCTGCTTGGTTCAGAGATTCTTTTGTGTGTCTTTGGATCGTGGCCCTTGTTTCCATCTTTTCCAGAGCAATAAACTATTGACATGTGCCCTCCAGGGTGTGCCCGCTTGTCTGCATTGCACCTCGCTGTGCTTCTGGCTCTAACTGTGACTTTAGATCTCTTTCGTGATTTATGCGTCTTTGAAATAAGGCCAATAAGTGAGCTTGTATAGCTGAGCTAGAGGGGGTTTGTGGGTGTGGTCTCCCACATACCTAACTTTTGGCCATTTAATTTCTTGGTTAATTTGGGCCCAAGTTGTTTGGGTTTGACCAAAGGCACAGCGGCAATTTTGGGGTATCTGGATGTCTGAAGGCACCATCAGGCTGCTGATGCACTCGCCCTGTAAATACAGGTTGACCTGCTGGTGTCACCATACCCCCAATGACCTTATCTTTTGTCTGATCTTAGAGAAGAAGATTTCTGTTTCACCACTGAATATAATAAGGTATATCTCTTTATATTGTTCTTTAAATATTTGCTTTAGGTATTATAATATGCAAACTTAATTTATTGTACTTTATGTGGTCTTATTTCAAATAAAAAGTCAAATATTCACAGCACCTCTGTGGTATTGCTTTCATTCATTTTACATTTTAATAATAATTCTCAGATTGTAATGTCATTTTTTGTTTAATACTGACAGTTGTCTTTCACAGATATTAACAGAAGAAAAAAATCTTACTTATGTAGATCTGCTTACCATTTAAGGCATCTTTTATTCCTTCATTTGATTCACACTTCCATCTGAAGAAATTTTCTCAAATTGACATATTTTATTTAATTTTTTTGTTTTGTCACGGTGCTTTACTTTGTTTTAGTTTTCAGTGTTTAGGTCACATCTGACAGTTGTCAGGGCTTATTCCTGGCTCTGAGCTCAAAGATCTGTCCTTGCTCTGCCTGAGGTACTATACGGTGTGCGAGGTACCAAAACCAAGCCAGGCACTTGCAGGGCGGATGCCTTACCTGCTGTGCTGTCTATCCAGCCGCTGTGCTTTACAGTTATAAAATACTGCCAATGACAGGCATCATGCATACAACACTTCAACACTATCCCCTCACCAGAATGTCTGTTTCTTTCTACTGTTGTCCCTGGATTCTCCCTCAGTTTCCTCTCAGTCACCCCGCCCTCCTACCCAACCCAAGTCTCACTACTACAGTGATCTCCATTGCATAGACCAGTTCATAGGTTCTGTTGTTAATTTTGGTCATTTGATGTTCCCTAACTATCGCTCTGCATCTGCCCCTCTTCTTCTAACTGACTTCACTCAGCATGATACACTCCAGTTCCAACCACGTGGAGCAAATTGCATGATTTCAAATTTTCTTATAGCTAAGTAGTATTCCATTGTGTATATGGAATTCAGCTTCCTTTATCCAGTCGTCTGTTCTTGGACAGTTGGATTATTTCCAGATTTTTGGCTCTTGTGAGCGATGCTGCAATGAACATATAAGATGCATATCTTCTCTGAATAGAGATTTGGAACTTGGGGCTGATGCCCAGAAGCAAGATTGTTGGGGGGTATGGAGGTGCAATTCTGTCTTTTGATAAGTTTCCAAATTGGTTTCCAAAAAGGTTGCACCTTCCAGCATTCTCACCTGCAGTATTTGACGGTCCCTTTTCTCCCACATCCACACTAATACTGCTTGTTGTTGTTGGTTCCTTTTGATGTGTGTCGGTTTTCTCCTGTCGTTCCAATTGTCTGGCAATGGCTTTGTTAAGCTTTTCTTTACTTGAACATATTTGCATTTCACACTCAGTTTATATTGTACGTATTGGATGTAAAGTTTTTAGCTGAGAGTGTTTTCTGAGGGCAGGTGAGCTAATACAGCGTGCTGAGTGCATGATTTGCATGGAGTTCCAGAAATGATCCTATTGCACAGTGCCTTGAGTAGCCCCAAGCACTGCTGGGTACAGTTCCTCTCCCAAAAGAAAAGTTACCCCTATGGAGCCAGAAAGATTGCTCAGTGGGACTGAGTATTTGTTCTGCGTGAGGGTGGCATGGTCCCTTCAGCACAGCTGGGAGCAAACCCAGGGCACTAAGAGTAGCCCCCACATGCCTCTCAGTGTGGCTCTCCCCCACAAAAAAAGTTTTATGGATTCCCTGGGTAATCATTCATTACTTTTATCGTTTCTGTATGTGAATGTATCTAACTTTTCTGTCTCTGTTTTTAAGATATTTTATTTAGCTTTCAGGTTTTTTGTGTGTTTCATTTTGTTGTACCTGGTGGTGTTATTATTACCATTTTAGTTTGGAAGCCACACCCAGGTTTGCTCAGAACTTACTCCTGGAAGTGCTTAGGGGCCATATGAGGTACGAAAGATCAAACTCAGGCTTGACTGACATGTGCAAAGTAAGTACCCTCCCAGCTGTACTGTCTCTCCAGCCTGATGTCACTTAAAAAATTTTTTGTTCTTAAATTTTGCTTGGGTTTAGTGCACTCCATATTTCTAGAAATTGTTGTTTTCACTAATTATGGAAAATTGCCAGATGTTGTTCAGTTTTTTTTTCTCTCATTCTCTTCTTAATCCTCTAAAGACTTATATTTCAAGTGTCATTCAGCAAGGTATTCTCCCATTTGATGTTGAAGCTTTATTAATTTTTTAGCCTTTTTTTCTATTTTCCATCAATTTGAATGCTTTCACTAGGTTATCTTCAAGTTATTTATTTTTTCTTTCATAATCTACTAACCCATCCAGTTCCAAAAGTTTCACTTCGTTGTTTGTTATAGTTTGTATGTTCTCCACTGAGAATATTCATCTGTTCATTTATTATATCCACTTTTTCCATTATATCCTTGAATATGTGACTACTGGTTTTAAAATAATTATGATTGTTAATATCTGGGGCTTTTCAACGTATTCTCATTGGCATTTCTTTAAAAATTACAAGACTATTTCCCCTCTTTGCATATTTGGTAACTTTTTTTTATATCTCATTTTGGATTTATGGGTCCCAAGCAATCCAGTGAGACTACATTATTTTATCACCTTTTAAAGGGCATTGAATCTTTTGTGTCAAGTAAAGTGTTACAGATCTTTTGATCCTATCAGGATTGGTTTTATTCTCAGAGTAGGTCTATTTCAGTTGTAGTAGGCCATGGCTGTTATCCGAGGATGCCCTCCTTCTTATATGGGTGGCTGCTCTGTATTTCAGCTGAAAAATTTAGTTATTAAGTGAAGTCTCTCAACACTGAGAGGGCCAGAAGACAATTATTTTCCAGCACTTAAGCTCTCAGACATAATCAATTAGTTATCTCTACCATAGTCTTTAAGGAAAGATATACGCATCCTATATGTATGTATCCAAGGACTTACGCTATATTCCCATTCTAACCTTTCTCCTAACCCTGGGTATCTCTTCTAGTGTACTCACATGAATATTCCAATTCCTTAACAGTTTGAAACCAATCTCTGCAGTTAGCCACCACTTCACTGCTGCCACAGTTATGCTAGTGTTCCGCACTTAATCCTGCAGTAAGCCAGTGAACTTGACCACTGGGTACACCTAATGTTTCCCTTGTCTCAAGGTTTGCAGTGTTATATTACACACTTCTGTTTGAAAACCGTTGCCTCATTTTAAAATTTTCAGTTATATAGTTGTTTTTCCAAGAGACTAGTACCATTTACAGTCATGGATTTTTTCTTTTTTTTTTCTTTTTGGGTCACACCAGGCGATGCACAAGGTTTAATCCTGGCTCTGCAGTCAGGAGTTTCTTTTGGCGGTACTCAGGGGACCATATGGGATGCTGGGTATCGAACCCGGGTCGGCCACGTGCAAGGCAAACGCCCTACCCGCTGTGCTATCTCTCCAGCCCCAACAGTCATGGATTTTTAAAGTTATTTTCATAATTGTTATTGTTTTTTGTGTAATTGACAGAAGTGGGTTCTAGGATTTTAATATTTTTTATTTGAAGTATGGTGTGTGTAAATGTGCTTGTCTGAGTGAAATGTCCTATGTGATAAATTCTTGTTGGTGTTCAGTGAATTTTTAAGTAGTTTTATTGAACTGTAATTCATTCAAAGTGAATTCAAATTGTATAATTCAATCATATTTTAGTATATTCAGAGAGTTGTGTAATATTACCATAATCCAGAAAAGCAAATGGACTTGTGTTGATCCGCGCCACCAAGCCTGCCCGGAGGGGGAAGGGCGTTGACCGGCCCGCCCGCTCCTCTCTGGAAAGAAAGATGGCGGCCGCACGGGAGCCTTGTGGAAAGCGGGTTTGAGCCGGGCTCGGCCACGACTCCAGGGCACAGAAATCAATCTCTTAACTAGCTAACTTTTAATAGAAATTCTTCCAGGGTCAATAAGTAAAATAGCAGAAATTCAAAACCGCGCGGCCGCTATCGCGGCCGCGCGACATCATTTTATTCTTAAACCAAGTTGTAGAAAGCAAATCATTTCACAACGCTGTTTCAGCATGTCTGATTGGGGGGGGGGGTGGGTCGTAAACTCTAAACAATAATTGTGCATCTTCTATCGAAATAATCTATCTAGTCAAAGTAGATAGAGTATTAACTAGAACTCATCTGCCTCACAAGAATTGGGAGGGGTGGGAGGTGGGGGTCTATTGGGGTTCGGGGTTAAAAATGAGTATTGGTAAAGGGAAATGTGTTCGGTATCTACATGACTGAGACCTAAACCCGAAAGCTCTGTAACTTTTCCCACAGTGATTCAATAAATAAATAAATTATAAAAAAAAATATTACCATAATCAATTTTTAAAACATTTTCATCATACCTAAAATAAATCTCACATCTTCTAGCCACCCCATCTTTTCCAGTTACAGCAACCACTAATCTCAATTCCATCTCTATAGAACTTACTGTTCAACTTTCTCCACTTTCTAGGTCTTTGCTTTTTCTTAAGAAAAATTAAAGGTGTTAAAATTTATTTTTTATAATACAAACAAATTATATTGGATAAAAATGTTTCTTTGAGTTTGTGATTTTTTTTAAGTTTATTTTAGAGTTTGCTGCAGGTTGACTTTAGGTTGACCTTGTGACACCGTGGGTAGGGTGTTTGCCTTGCACGCAGCCAACATGGCTGACCCGAGTTCGATTCCTCCGCCCCTCTCAGAGAGCCTGGCAAGCTACAAGAGTATCTCGCCCGCATGTCAAAGCCTGGCAAGCTACCCGTGACATATTCGATATGCTAAATACAGTAACAAGTCTCACAATGTTACTGGGCCCGCTCGAGCAAATCGATGAACAATGGGGTGACAGTGACAGTGAAGTTTATTTTAATACCATACAATAAGGTTTTGCCTTACATGTGGCTGACCTGATTTCGATTCCTCCACCCCTTTTGGAGAACCTGGCGAGCTACCGAGACTATCCTGCCTTCACAGCAAAGCCTGGCAAGCTACTCATGATGTATTCAATATGCCAAAAGCAGTAACAACAAGTCTCACAGTGGAGACGTTACTGGTGCCCACTCGAGCAAATTGATGAACAACAGGACAGTGCTACAGTGCTACAATAAGGTATATACAAGATTTTTACATTTTTAAGTTATTGGTAGATAGCTTTGTCAACATAATTTACTCTGAACGTTAATCCCTATAAAATACATGATTTTAGGGTCCACTGGTTAGGGATCTGAAGGTAGGAGTATCTAAAGGCAGGATTGCTGCAATACATTCTCTTTTGGCTAGAAAGGTGGAAGCACTGTCCCACTTCTCAGGACTATCATCTTCACTGGGGGTTTTATTTTAGGAAACTTTACCTTGAGTTTTCAACTCTGGAGTGAAGACCATAATCATTTAACCTGAAAAAAAATACTATGTTGCTATTCCCACTTATATCAGAATGCTTCCACCTACAAATATAGAACATATGCATAAAGCCGACTTTAACAATAAGCAAGTAAATAATTTCACAAAGAGAAAATCCAATCAGTTGATAGGCCTCAGAACTGGTTGATTAAGAAGCTTAACATTAAGTGTTAAGGTCTAGCCTTAATTGATTTCTCAATTTCCCCATGTATAGTGTTCAGCTCTTCCAAAGGTTTATTTTCCTCTTATTTTTGACAATCAGGAAAAAAAAGTTCTTATTTCTATCCAGCAAATACTTATCTCACAGGTAAGTTCTAAGTCATGTGCTTATTCCTGAATAAATCACCAAAGGCATAATAAGATTACACTCAGAACAAATTTTCTCACTCTTGAGTCTGAAAGGATTGGTCTTCTGAAAAGTGTATGTTCTGCAAAGGGGAGAAGTGAAACAAAGTTAATATTTCATTAGAATTCAGGAACAAATGAATGTTGATCACTACATCTCGATTAAAAATGTACTAAGTCAAAAGCTCAAACTCCACTCTTTCTCTCCCTTATCCTATTGTCTCATATATATATATATATATATATATATACATACATATATATGCACACACACACACACACACACATATATTCTTCCCTGTCTCTTGAGGCATTTCAGACTTAAAATATTATTGTTGTAGGTTTTTTAGTGGTTTTGTTGCTGTTGGATTTTGGCCACACCGCCACACTCCAGCAGTGCTCAGGTCTTACTCCTAGCCCTGTGTGGAGGGATAATTCCTGGTGGACTTGTGGATCAAGTAGGGTATCAGGGACTGACCTTGATTGGCTGTTTGCAAGGCAAGCACCCTACCAGCTTACTATCTCTCCAGCCTCAATTCCAGGATTCTTTTGAGAAAGTCGTTTTGGGTGGATAGTTATCTTTTTCTTTTCCTTTCAAGTTTGCTAGGCCCCATTATCAATCTGCCTGAGATTGTTATACTTGCCTCACTCTTTACTTATCTGGGAACAGACTATTGTCATTTTTTCTTTTCGTGTTTGTTTTGAGGTTATTTATATGTTTGTATTTCATTTGTCATTGTAATATTGGGAGCAAAATGAAAGCACCCAGTCAGCCAAATTGAATTTGAGGTCAGCAAGCTTTTATCAGATTTCCTTTTTCTGTCTTGTATGCTTAACCCACCATGGCTTAAATATTTCTGTAATAATGCTTATTCAAATGTTGGTCCATAGATTGGTGCTGTTCTTTGAACTATATGATATTAGTCAACAACAAAGTAAAGTTTAAAAAGTTGGAGAGGACATATAGAAAATTTTAAAAGTAATAGTTCTCAACCCAAGTGCCCAAGAACAGAGGATTGGATAAAGAAACTATGGTACATCTTCACAATGGAATACTTTGCAGCTTTTAGGAAGAATGAAGCCATGAAATTCGCTTATAAATGGATGGACATGAGGGTATTATGCTGAATAAAACGAGTCAGAAGGAGAGGGATAGAAAGAATGATTGCACTCAGTTGTAGGACATTTAAAAGAAAAGTATGCCACATGAGAAAATGCTCTACATCACTTATCATCAGGGAGATTCAGATGAAAACAATGAGATACCATCTCACACCACAGAGACTGGCCCACATACAAAAGAACAAAAGCAACTGGTATTGGCACGGATGTGGCGAGAAAGGGACCTTCCTTCACTGCTGGTGGGAATGCCGACTGGTTCAGCTGTTTTGAAAAACAATACGGACGATTCTCAAAAAATTAGAAATTGAGCTCCCATTTGATCCAGCAATACCACTCCTGAGGCAAAAAAAGTATAGTCGAAATGACATCTGCACTTCTACGTTCATTGCTGCACTGTTCACAATAGCCAAAATTTGGAAAAAACCCGAGTACCCAAGAACATATGACTGGTTAAAGAAACTTTGGTACATCTACACAATGGAATACTACACAGCTGTTAGAAAAGATGAAGTCATGAAATTTACATACAAGTAGTACTACATGGAAAGTATCATGCTAAGTGAAATGAGTCAGAAAGAGAGGGACAGACATAGAAAAATTGCATTCAACCACAGCACCCAAAAGGAGAGAGAGAACAAAAGGGAATGGCCTGCCACAGAGCCAGAGTGGGACGGGGGAGAAGGGGGGTGGGAGGGATACTGGGATCCATGGTGGTGGAAAATGGGCACTGGTGGAGGGATGGGTATTTGATCATTGTATAATTGAAACCCAAGCACAAAAATTTGTAAGTCTACAACTGTACCTCATTTTGTTTCATTAATAAAAATTAAACAAAAAAAAAAGAAAGATTGCATTCATCTTGGGAATATAAAGTAACAAAATAGGAGACTAACATCCAAGAATAGTCGAGAAAAGTACCAGGAGGTTTATTCCATAGCTTGGAGGCCAGCTGCACACGCTAGGGGAAAAGGCAGCTCAGATAGAGAAGGGAGCACCAAATAAAGAGTGTTTGGAGGATCCTCCCAGGATGGGAAATTCATACTGAATGGACATGATTGCCACTCAGTGCCTCTTTTGCAAACCACAACACCCAAAAGGATAGAGAGAACAAAAGGGAATGCCCTGCCACAGAGGCTGGATGGGATGGGGGGGGGCACTGGGGTGTGGGAGGGATACTGGGATCCGTGGTGGTGGAGAATGGGCACTGGTGGAGGGATGGGTACTCAATTATTGTATAACTGAAACCCGAGCACAAAAACTTGTAAGTCTACAACTGTACTTCATGGTGTTTCACTAATAAAAATTTTTTTAAAAAAGTATGAGACTAATACACAAGGTCAGTAGAAACACAGGCCAGGAATATTGGTCCAGGTTGCAAGCCTGCCTCAGGTGCTGGGGAAGAATGTAGCTGGGATAGAGAAGGGACCACTATGGAAAAGATAGTTAGCAACGATGACTCTGGATAAGAACTGAGGGGTGAAAGTATATAAAGGAACAAGCTTGATAACCTCTCAGTATCTGTATTGCAAACCACAATACCCAAAAGGAGAGTGGGGGAGGAGAGAGAGAGAGAGAGAGAGAGAGAGAGAGAGAGAGAGAGAGAGAGAGAGAGAGAGAGAGAGAGAAATGGGGAGAGAGTGGTGGGGGGAGAGAGAGAGAAGGAAAGTGGGGGTGGGGGTGTAGGAGGGAAAATGGGGTCATTGGTGTTGAGAAATGTACACTGGTGGAGAGATGGGTGTTGGGGCATTATATGACTGAAACCCAAGCATGACCAGCTCAATAAAAAAAAAAAAGAAAAATTCTTCAAAACATATGTTTGTATATGTATTTATGTTTTTGTGTGATGTGTAATTCTTCTGGAGAGACGATATTTATTTCTTTTTAATGCTGGATCATTGTCTTAACAAAAAAATTTACTGTCCATAACTCTGACATGGGCTACCAAATAAGTATCCCTAAAATGATTAATACGTAAATGTTTTATAGTGCCAAACTCATTTTTTGAAACTTACCTTCAATAAATATAATTTATGTTATAATTAGTTTATCTACATGATACTTTAAATCTGTTTCCAAAACTAATACAAATTTAAAATGAAAAAATCATTTTCTGGGAACATCAAGCAGTTACCTGTAGATTATTTTTTGGCAGAGTAGAAACAACTTTAGCAGTTGTTGGATTCACTTTGTCAGTTGAAGCATGATCTAAATACTAATTATGTTTGTGTCTATTGCTATTTATATTTTGACATTTATATTTTGATAAATGTATATTTTTATAAGCTAAAGACCACAAAAATGAACCATAATTGATTTTTTTAAAGGCACCAAATGCATAGCATGGTCAGTTACAAAATACTCAAGCTCCCTGATGAGAAATCCAGAGAGATCATACAGGGGTTAAGGTGATTGCCTTGCAGGCAGCTAACTCCGGTTTAATCCCTGGCATCACATGTGGTACCCTGCACACTGCCAGAGTGATCTATGAGCTCAGAGCAAGGAGCAAGCCCTGAACACGACCCCCTATCCCAACCCAATTCAACTAAACGGAAGAAATTGATTATACAATGTGAAGTTTATCCATTTGTCAGATAGTTTATTCTATTCATATGTACCAATATGGCTCTATTATTCTTATTTAATATGCCATCTGAGATTTCTATTCCTTTTTCCACAAGTATTTCTGGTTGTTCTTTTCCTAAATGTTCTCTAGCCCAAAGAAATATGTCACCATAATGAAATGAAATGTTTCACTGTGAAAATTGTTAAGGTCTTAAAGCTATGAAAAGTCTGTACCTTCAAAAACATTAAGTATAGGGTTGTCTCTGCTGTACTTTCTCTCACAGGAGGAGTTAATGCCCCTTCCCCTGGCTTTCTGAGTCCTATTACTTGACCTGGACTCTTAAGACCTGACTTGCCATTATCTTAACATCATCCAGGGTTTCTACTTTGTTTTCAATTGGGTCTTAAAGGATAAAGCTTCGTTTTAAAAGTACATCCATTTCTGAAATCATTTTTTCCATTTTACTTTCATATTCCAGTGTTACCTGGGACTGACCCAGATTTTCAGTTTATTGTTAATTCCCTTTTCTCTCTAAGCACACTGATTTGTTGTCTTTTTCTGAAGCACAAGTATGTAGCTCCTTGTTCTCTCAGCTACCTCCAGACAACTATAATATAGTATTTGTTTACATTTACTGCAAATTTTATAAGGTAAAATCTTTATGCTAGTTGCTTGACATTCATCCCATTCTGTTATGTTTTTTATCTTCACAAAGTTGGCTAGATTATGCAGCTAATAAAGGACAGAACAAGGATTTGGGCCTTTGGGGTGGACTCAAATCTGTAGAGCCTGAGTCCAGCTGTGAAGTTCCTTCCAGTGAGGTTTTGACAAATACACCATGTGTTTTTGAAAAATAAGATTATATTCCCAACTCTGTTTTCAATATCATTGGCAGGGAGGGGTATTGGGCCACACTCAGCAGTGCTAAGGGTGTTTTTCCTGGTGCTGTGCAGAGGAATCACTCCTGGTTAGAGCACAGGGGACCATATGGGGTGATGGGGAATGACCCCTGGATGGCTGTCTGCAAGGCAAGTGCCCTACTCACTGTGTTCTCACCAGCCCTAGTATTCTAAATATCTTTGTGTAAAACATCTCATAAATCCATCTCTCGCTTCTTTGGTCCTAGAAGCAAGATTGCTTCAAACTTTCAGCTATTTTAAGAATCAGAGAACCAAATGCTTTGTTGTGAAGTTATAATTGATACCATTGAGGTTACCATTGTAAACATACATTGATTTATGGCCTTAAGAGCATTTCTATTGTCACCGTCCATAAATTGCACTTCATTAATTGTTTTATTTATATTATTGGTGGTTTTCAGGTCATACCTAACAGTGCTCAGGGATTGTTACTGGCCCTGTGCTCACAAGTGACTGCTGTGTTGACCATATGTGGTGCTGGTAATCAAACTTAGGTGAGTTTCACACAAGGCACCTTACCCTATATAGTTCATTCTAAACGTCCTTTTAAAGATATACCTTCTGAAAGAGGTTCTAATTTTTTTCTTGCTTATTTGCTTTTGGACCACATGTGGTAGTAATTGGGATTTGCTCCCTGTGGTCCAGGGATTTGAACTCAGGGCTTCACATAGCAAGGCAACTGCTCTATCATGGAAGCAAACCCTCAGCTCCTGAAAGAGAATGTGATCAAAATTTCTGAAAACATAAATGTTTGTTTGCTGCCTTGTAGCCTTCTTTTTGATAACATGCATTTTTCTTTTGTGGCTTTCAACAGTTTTCCTTTGGCCAAAACTACTAATTACCACATGCAATATACGGTTAAGCCTATTTTAGGATTCCCAAAAGTTTCATCAGTTCATGGATTAGTTTAAAATCCATGGAGATCCTCATGATCTCCATTAGATTTTGATGTGATTTGTCTTGATACAAATACTTATAAGCTAAAAAAGACAAGCTACATGCTCCCACACATCCCACATACAGTTGATAAAGCAGGGGCAAGATAAATGCAAGAATATTCTTGTTCCTAAAGTGGAAAAATAGAGGCTCATACATAGATATACAGTGTTTCAAAAATCTTGCTGGGTAAATATCATTACATTGCCTTACTCTGCAGGTGAAAAATGTTTTGCTTTTGGTTACACCAGCAGTACTCAGGGCTTACATCAGATTCCAGGCTTTGGAGTGACTCCCGGTGGTGCTCAGGGAACCATTATTGTGCCCGAGTTTCAGATACCCAATTGCAGAGACCAAGTCCAGACCCAATAATGCAAAAGCAAAGGAACTTTATTGCTAACTTGAGCCAGTGTCCAAGTCTCACCCAGTGCAGAGGAGTCTTGACAAGGACCCTAACTTCAATTCACCAGCAGTTTATATAGGGTTCAGTTAAGAAGAGATTTATAGACTGGTCTATTTTTAGCATTGGTTATTACAACAGTGGTCAGCAATTAGACAGCAGGTATCAATAACAGTTTGGGGTTCTTCCCAAGAAGGGTGTGGCAATCCCATATGACTGGCCAGATCCAACTGCCCAGTTTCTTATCTAGCTGAATTACTCAATTGGGAGTTTACCAGAAATTTCCAGTCCTGCTTTGGGGAAACAGAAACTGAGGCCTAGTTGGGACCTAATGATAGTTGCGGCCTATCATGGCATGAGTTTTGCCCCCACACCATATGTGGATTCTATGCTATTACATCTTTGCCTCCTTCAGATATCACAATGAAGGAATAACAGTCCTACTCTTGATTAGGCCTAGATCCTAAAACCAGTTTCTCAGTTTGAGAACCCTTTACTGCCTGGAGAGATTGGATTTGAAAAAGAATTTTATTTCCCAACCTAGCAATTTCTGGCTCCTCTATAGTCTGTAAAAATTCAACCTGCAATCTGACCATTTCTTTTTTTGAGGTCTCTTTCTGGGGTGAGTTATTTATATACAGGAGCAAGTAAGAGCCAGTTGATACTTTCAACATCTTTCCTAGAAATCTTTGCTCAAGTCTAAATGTTCATTTGGTGAATTTTTCATCTTCTAAATTGCCACGGGCTACACTGCAAAGTGTAGTCACCATTTCTCAAGGCTCTTTTAATAGTTTCCTGACCATTTATCCAGTTCTCATCTACTCTCTAGTCTCAAAGTTAAATGCCACAGATTTTAGGGTTTTTTTGTTTTGTTTTGTTTTGTTTTGTTATAGCAATACCACACTTGTAGGTATCCATTTATGTTTAAACTAGCTATGAATATAACTATGTTTAAGAACAAATAGTAAAAAAAATCTCACTGGAATTAAAAACAAACATTTAATACAGGAGTCTGTGTAATATAGCTGACTTGGTTTACTTTAGGCAATCTTGCTGGATTTGTCTCTGGGTAAGAGTCAGCCAGCTGATCTTGAATGCCCTTGGCTGGGGTGACTGGGATAACTTGACTGGATGACTGTCCATCTGCGTCAGGTGCCTTTCATCCAACCTCTTGCAGGCTGGCCCTGAGAACATGAGCATCACTAAGGAGCATGAGACAAAGCAAACTTTCTATACAGAAACTAAAATGGGTAACCTAAATCAATGGATAATTCATAGATTTAAATATGAAACTGAAAACAATAACATTAAAAGAACATAATAGGATAAATTCAGATCGTTACATTAAAATGTGATAAATTGTGTTTTATTTAAATTTTAAAATCTTCTTGAAAAGATACCCCTGTGAAAATAAATACATTAAAGATTAAAAAGTAAAAGTAAAGGCCCTCCCGTTGATCATCGATTTGCTCGAGTGGGCCCAGTAACGTCTCCATTGGAGACTTTGTTGTTACTGTGTCTGGCATATCGGTAGCTTGCCGGGCTCTCCAAGAGGGGCGGAGGAATCGAACTCGGGTCGGCCATGTTGGCTGCGTGCAAGGCAGACGCCCAACCCGCTGTGCTATCGCTCCAGCATTAAAGATTGGAGAAAATATTTATAGTCTCTATTTTTTTCTCTCCCATTGTTCTCTCTTTCATTTCTAGAAGTTGGAATGAAATTTTAAGGAAAGTAATATAGAAAAGGAGGGAAAACCAGAAAAAGAGGATCATGGAGCTGACTAAAGATTCTAGGGATCAGTATCATGGAAATTGTAGGAAATCATGTTGCTACACCTCAGAAATTGCTCTTCCAAAGAATAGGAGGCATCTCTCAAGAGATTATACCCTTCTTTACTCTGGGAGGACCGAGAAAGCTCTCAGCTTTTAATAACGGCTGGGTTAGGAAAGTTGAAAGACCACAGTGAGCACTTGAATTGGGAAGCCTTTAGCATATATGGAAATTGTCCACCGTAGCTCAGGTTTGGGCTGAGGGGATGTGAAATGGACACCATAAATAGCTGTTTTAGGTATCTCACACGAGTGGAGCCAAGGTCATATCAACAGTGCTGGTATTGTACTCAGCCTCATTTACAAAGCAAGGCAGCTGCCTTAACAAGTCACATCCCTATAACCCAACTTCTGTTCTTTTGGGTGGGGTTGGACCACACCTGGCTGTTGTCAGGGCTTACTCCAGGAATTTCTGTCCTCTTAAAAGACTTTATAGTAGTTTGACACCCCCAACCTCTTCTCCCATGGCGGTCACATTTGACCAACCAGAGTAGTCAAGAGCCTAAGGTAAGCTTCTAGACATTCCCTGAAAATGATGTGTGAAGTATTTGATAGTCATCCAAAGGGAAGAATAGATGTCTTTTGGACTGACTCAAATTATCTGCAAGGCAAATTAAAAAAATCACAACAACAATAGGAATTTAGGCCTAATACAAGTAATTCCAGTATGGTAATATTCGTGTCAACAAAACTTTCCAATTTACTCACAACAACGCTTTCTCATTTACCCACCTGTGCTTTCTTGGGTAATTTTGCATCACCTATTTGCCAAGTTGTTGTTAGAAATTCTGTTTTTGTTGTTTGCTGTATGTTCCATAGTTTCTAATTTCTCTGAAACAGATTCATGATATAACCAACACTGAAAGCTAAGATGATAATTATAGTCATAATTTTGGTGTCATTTTCCACTGCTGTATTCTTTTACTAGTAGTATTCATTGAGGTTATGTGATTTAAAACACCATTAATGATGATTTCTCTTGATGTATTCTGTTATCAATCATCTGTAAATACCAAACAACCTGAGAATGTGGAATTATAGTCCAGTTTACACATGTTGACTCTAAGACTCAGCTGATCAAATACATTCTTAAAGCCTTTAGCATTATTTAATTGTTTTTTTTAAAATAGAAGTCACAGTTGTGTTTAGGGCCATGAGGGCCACACCCTACAGCTCTTTAGGAGGACTCTGAGGCTATGCAGTGCCAGGGATTGAACTTGGGGCATGTGCTCTATCCTGTGAGTGATCCTCTTAGCACCCTGTTAATAAGTAACCTCTATTTATTTATTTAGGCTCCCAAACAATGCTCAGGGCCTGGGAAAACGATGGGTGCTCCCTGTAACACTTGGCTGATTAGGTGGAAGGGTTCAGTGCTCTGACTAATATAATATGTCTTGGGCTCATTGGTACTGAAGGCCACTAGGTTCTCCCTTGCAGTACTTCAGAACCATCAGAACCAAGTCTGATGATGCAGGGGAAGGGCCTGCAATGCTGGAGTAAATCTTGGCAGTTTCTTTTTTCTTTCTTTTTGTTCTTTTTGGTTTGGGGCCACACCCAGAAATACTCAGGGATTACTCCTGGCTCTGTGCTCAGGAATCTCTTCTGGCGGTGCTTAGAGGACCATTTGGGTCGACGGAATGGAAACCCAGGTCGATCATGTGCAAGGCAAACACCCTACCTGCTGTATTATTGCTTCGGCTGCTCTTTATGTTCTTTATGTGGTGTCAAGGATTAAATTCAGGGCCTCTACATGCAAGGCATGGGCTCTACTTTTAAGCTCTGGATCTCCATATGCAAGGCATATGCCCCAGCGCATTGAGCAATTCCCTTGGCCCCTTAAGTGACTTGAATTTATTGGCTGGAGCGATAGCACAGCGGTAGGGCGTTTGCCTTACAAGCGGCCAACATGGATGACCCGAGTTCGATTCCTCCACCCCTCTCGCAGAGCCCGGCAAGCTACTGAGAGTACCTCGCCCACACGGTAGAGCCTGGCAAGCTCTCCGTGATGTATTTCGATATGCCAAACACAGTAACAACAAGTCTCATGATGGAGACGTTACTGGGCCCGCTTGAGCAAATCGATGAACAACGGGAGGACCTAAATTTTATAACTCTTTCTTTTTATTATGTTTGAAACTAGATGACCTGCCTTCATCTGGAGAAGGCTCCAGAGATCTCAGCCTGGAGATGGAGATATCTGGGATCATTCAGCGGCTCTCCATCACTTACGTCTTTTTAAATGGGGAGCAGAGACCAGGAAGGTAACTTAAAGGACTGGAGCACATGCCTTCCGTGAGGAGGCCCAGATTCGATCCCAGAACCCCATGGTCTGCTACGGCATAACTGAGTATAGCTTTGGTGACCTCCTGATACAGTGAGGTATGGCTCTTGTGACCTCTGGAGTATCACTGCTAGAAGAACAGCACTGATTTTACTGGTCCCAAGCGCAGAAACTGCAGGTTCATATAGCTGGGACAAGTGTGTTTGTGGGGGGAGGGGGGAATTCCCCCTTTATAAAACAATATAATCTAATATAGGATAGAATGAAATGAGCCGTTCCCTCTTGTCTCTTTTGACTGATGGGCCAGCTCTCCAGCTGGAGTTGTATTCAATCTCCAATACAGCTTTTCTCTGGTGTTACCCTAGGTTCAGGAAAACTAAGCCTATGTGTAGCTCTGGGAATATCTGCAGTCAAAGCTGTGCCAGTAAAGTGCCAAACTCTAAAAGACAAATGAGGTCAGCTTCCCTGGCTATTAAGACTCTGAACCATATTTCTTAAGAACTCAATCTGAAAATTGAGTACAGGCAATAATTTTTAAAAAGCCTTTTTGAAAGCTTTTTTTTCTAGTTTGATTATAGTATATTTTATCATAGAAATGTATGAATGTGTCATAATTACATAATCCAGAATTTGCTATTTCCCTTATACTAGATGGAGGCATAATATTTTTCTTGAAATAGTTTTAAATTTTCCTAGGACCCATTTGCTGACTCCACTTGATAGAGCTAAGAAATGAAATTGCTCTGAATTAGTAAAGTTCCACTAAGCCTTACAAAACAGAACAAAATGACTGCACTTGGGTACCATTCTGAACAATAAAATCACACAAAAATGGAAAACATATCATTACATAGACTGGTAAGAAGACACTCGCTTACAATATATGAGTGGAAATGAGAAAACACAAAATTGCTATAGCCATCTGCTGGGAATGTAAGGTGTGTTGTCGGATGATTCAAGTTTTCTGTTGCTCTCTGCACATCTGCAAATGACACTCAAAAGTTCTACTAGTATGGTTGACTTAAGGTTACAAACAAACTTCAGCAAGTAGGAGAATCCATAAATTCAGACTTCTCAAATATCGAGGTTGTACTGTGTGTTAGACTGAATGAAAAGAAATTATTTTTCTTTTAAAAATACTCTGATTTTTAAAACTATTCTGTGGCACCTCATAACAAGGGAACATGGGTAGAAAAAATTGAACAAAAGGCAAAATTTGGTTTTTGTTCTTGCCTGTGCAAGAAATTATTTTTTTGAAATAATATATATTGCAGCATTACAGATGTTTCATGTGTATGCAACATTATAAATTACCATCTACATATACTAACAGAGAAGAATATATACATTTTAAGCTTTGAAACTTAAGATCTAGGATTAGAACATTTTCTCCCATGTCTGTTGTGTGATTGTGGTTTTCAACAGTTTCCATATTGTTCATACTTACGATGCTAGTTTACTACCTCCATCACCAGAATGCCTATGACCCTCCACCACATTTTACTAATTCCATTTTGTATTTTCCAAATGTCGTTATCTGGGATTGCACAGACTGTTGGCTTTCCATGTTGGCTCTTTTTCATTTAATATATAGTGAAGTTTTCTCCGTGCACGTGTTATTTTAATGCAGGAAAATACATGTTTTGTTTTGTTTTGGTTTGGTTGAGGGCAGAAGCTTGGGGAAGGAAATTCCTTTTAGGTGTAATCTTTCTCCCTGTAAGACAGGCTCTCCTCTGATTTTGCCAAGAGAGTAAAGAGGTGTCAAGTTAGAACTGTTTGGACCATTGGGTCCAATTCCCTCTAAAAGGAATTTGAAATATGTTGTTGACAGAAAAGCAGGCCAGCGGGAAGATCAAGCCTGCTTCTAAATGAGAAGCGATGTGTAACAAAAGCTGTCTTTAGGGACCTCTTTTTAGAAGAGCCCGTGGCTCTGATTGTGGAGAGACCGAAGTGATTGACTGTGTTTTACTGAGAATAGTAACAAAACCACCGTGACAAGAACCTGGCGAGAAGATTCATCCCTTTGCCACATGCTCCTTTCTGTTCATTTTTTTCAACCATAAAAGCAATTATCAGGGCTTACTCTTGGCTCTGTGTTCAGACATCACTCCTGAAAGTCTCAGGGGACCATATGGGGCGCTGGGGATTGAACCCAGGTTGGCACATGCAAGAAAAGCACCCTACCCCTGTACTATTGCTCTGATCCCCTAATTTTTTATTTTTGCCTATCATCTTTCTTCTTCCTTAAGAAAAAAGGAACAAACTACTAAATAACAAACTACTAGAAGACATGACATGAATGAATCTTGGATTATGGTCAGCGAAAGAAAACAGACTCTAAGGATTATGAAATATCATATTTATATGAAATTACATATCATACTATCTACATGAAGGTATATCACCATCATTGTCACTGTCCTCCCGTTGTTCATCGATTTGCTCGAGCGGGCCCAGTAATGTCTCCATTTTGAGACTTCTTGTTACTGTGTTTGTAATATTGACTATGTCACGGGTAGCTTGCCAGGCTTTGCCATGAGGGCAAGATACTCTCGGTAGCTTGCCGGGCTCTTTGAGAGGGGCAGAGGAATCGAACCCGGCTTGGCCGAATGAAGGTATATAAAAGTCAAAAATTATAGAAAGTGAAGGTAAATGGGGCATAAGAAGTGGTGAATAGGAAATGGAAATAGGAAATGGAAATGGGGATAGAGGTTGAATAAAGGAGTAAACTGAGGGTAACAAAACTTCTGCGTCTTGATTTTTAGTTACATGATTATATATTTGTCTAAATTCAAAGAACTTTTTTCTATAAGGAATGAATTTTACTGTATTTAAATTTTAAAAGAGACTAAAACAACACAAATTATAGGAACTAAATTAGAGAAATTAAAAAATTATCCAAATTCTAAAATATCCCAAATTGAGTGTGACATTCATTAATAGAGATCGCGGTATCTCTCTGTCTCTATCTGCATGTAGATTTAAAGAATGTTGACATAAATGAACACTATACTTTGGAATTTAGCTATCAATAAAATTGTGTAGGGTTTGAGTGATAGCACAACAGGTAGAATGTTTGCCTTGCATGCGGCCGACCCAGGTTCGAATCTCAGCATCCCATATGGTCCCCCAAGCACCACCAGGAGTAATTCCTGAGTGCATGAGCCAGGAGTAACCCCTGTGCATTGCTGGGTGTGACCCAAAAAGCAAATAAATAAATAAAAATAAATAAGATTGTGTAATGTTTAATATTATTTAACTTGAATTTACATATAAAACCATACTATAAAATATTTTAAATTCTATTTTACTTTAATAACTTCAGCTTTTTTTCCACAAGAGGTATTTTCTAGAATATACATCTTGGCTTAAAAATTATTCACAAAATTTATCAAACCCATAAAAATGGAAGAGTAACTGAACAGACACTTCATCAAAGAAGAAAAACAGGTGGCCAACAGACTTAAAATATGTTCATTGTCACTGATTTTAGGCAAATCAGTGTGACAATGAAGTATCTCTTCACACCAATGAAAATAGTCTACATAGAAAAGTCCAGAAATAATCAGTGCTGAAGGAGATGTGTTAAAAAGAATTCTCATTTACTTTTTCAATTTAAATACTATTGATTTACAAGGCTGTTAATGATGCAGTTATGCCAGGTATTCAATGTTCTAACACCAATCCACCCTCAGTGTGACCTTTCTTCTACGAATGTCCCCAGTTTCCCACCCACCCCTCAAACCTGCCCCCTTAAAGTAAAGTAATATACTTTATTGCTTATTACAACATATTTCTCACAATGGTGTTACTAAAGCCTATGTCTGAAGATTTACTGAGCTGTTTGGTGCTTCTCTACTTCTGTTTTTGTTCATTGAGCTTGGTGGTATTCTACACAACTTTCCCATCAGATTTTTTGTTGTCCTTCTAGGCTGACAGTTTTATCAGATTTGGAAGTGTCAGGCAGCTGTGTATATGGCTGCATGCTTCAGGAGCTAGGAGCTGAAACAATTTGGTGGCTCAGTGGCTTGATGATGTTCAGTTGTGGATCTGGGCTGTTTCTATACTGGAGGGTGTTGTGTGTGGCTGAGGGCTGCTGTGCTTTCAGGCAAAGAGGGGGATTTCCCAGTACTGTGAAATTAGGAGGTATGTGGCTCCCAATTCCAGGAGCTGTGGAATTGGGTCGATTGAGCAGCTTGGTGCTTCTTTGAGATAAGCTGTGGAATTTTGAAGCTGGAGCATTTGTATACTAAGGAGGTTAAGTGTGGGTGTGACGCCAGGCCTCCTAGCAGGGCAGGGAATGTGTCCACCCCAGAGATCTTAGAGATCTCAGCCTGGAGACCAGAGCTTACTGGGACAACTCAGCAGCAGTCAACAATTCTTGTTTACTTTTAGTGGAATTGGGTTGTTTTTTTTTTGTTCAGCATTTATAATACAACCTTTGAGTAAGAAGGCGTCTAAAAAAATTAAAATAATAGAACTACTAAATGACCTGATAATTTCACTCCTTGGCATCTATCTCAAAAACATGCTAACATTAATTTATAAAGATATATGCACATTTCTGTTCATTGCAGCATTATTTACAATAGCCACATTTTGAAGCAACCCCAAGTGTTTTACAACAGATGAGTGGATAAATTAATTGTGGTGTATATACACAATGGAGGACTATCCAACTAGAAAAAAAAAGATGAAATGTTGCAGTTCACTCTAACTTGTGTGGAACTAGAGAGTGTCATACTAATCAAAGTGCATTAGAAGGAGAAAGATAAATATCGGATCATCTCACTAGTAAATGGAATATTAAGAAACAAAGCAAGGGAATATTCAAAGCAAACCTTTATATATTTCAACAGAACTGAGGCTTCCAGAGTGTTGGAATGGGAATTGGGAGAAGCAAGAAAGAACCAAGGCACAGTGGTAGAGGGACACTTGTCACTCCAGGGGTGGTGTGGTGTAATAGCATTGTAAGCCTGATATATTAACATTAATACATTTCAAATCATGATGCCTCAATAAAACCAGAAACATAATTTCATTGGCAACCTTTACAAGATAACATGTTCAAGGGGCTGAGAGGTAGTACAATGTTTAAGGCAGATGCCGAACATGAGCCCAACCCAGGTTCAGGTTCTCTCACCACGTGGTCCCCTGAGCATTCCGGGGTGGCCCAGGTATGCCCTGTATAGTAGTGCCCAGTCAGCACAACACAATTGGTTGAGAGTCACTGGTGGGACATCACCCCACTCCCTGTCGAGCTCTACTTTGGACACTCACTCCCAAGAGAGAAAAAACATACTTAAATTTAGACAGTACAGAGTGACTTGTTTTAGGAAAAACAAAGAAAGTAAAATATACTCAAATTTGCTCACTGCTCTTTTTACACTTCCCGTCTGATATTTTGTTATTTGTATATTTTAACTCTGTCCAAAATGGTAATATTGTAATTATGGTTCAAATGATAAATTCATAGAGTTTTGGTTTTAATTTAATATTTAAATACTTCTGTAATTACCATCAGCCCTTTGACAACTTTTGCATTTCAAAGACAGTTTGATTCAAATGTGATCTGGTGAATTACATAAGTAACTAATTTTTCAATAAAAAGTTTATTTTTCTTTGAATTCTGAGCTCCTCAGACTTTTTTTTTAAGAAATACAATCTGACTTATAAACAACAGTGGTAAGCTTCTCTAATATTTCTCGGCTGCCTCTTTTCTTAGAACTTAGTTAAGTATTGTTCTCTTTCTTTTTGACATTAAATTTGCTAAAGAGCTTGTTGAGATTAATTTTATTACTCCCTCTTGTACATGTCTTTTCTTTTCTGTGTGCCTGAAAGTCTTTATACTTTAAACTCATTAACTTAATTAGTATATAAACCATATGTTTATTTTTTCTTCTTATATTTATTCATTAAATCACTGTGGGAAAAGTTACTAAACTTTCAGGTTTAAGTCTCATTCATACAATGATCAAACACCTCTCCCTTCACCAGTACTCATTTTTCACCACCAAAACCCCCATTATACCCCCCTCCAACCCCTCCCAATGCCTGTGAGGCAGATGATTTCCACTTAACTCTTCTCTACATTGATTACATTCATTATTTCGACAAAAGATGCACCATTATTGTTTAAAATTACCCCCTCCAAACAATCAGAATTGCTGAAAAGGCATTGTGAAATACTTTGCTTTCTATAGCTGGTTATGAGAATCATATAATGATTTTGGATTTCTGCAAAGAGCCAGATAATTACGAGATTGGTTTCTGTACATCTGGTGTTATGGCTGTACCAGAGAGCCGCTTGTGTGGGTAAACTCGTGACCTTGGTAGGGCATGAAGGACAAGCAGGTACCACCCCCCTTCCCATGAGACTGCAGTTGCCCTGTCACCTGGCTTTCCTATAAGCTCTGAGGCGGCCACCTTGCTTCTGGGGGGAGGGGGAAGGGGAGAAAGGCGAAGGGAGCAACACCCTTTCCCTCCCAGGGAGGCATGGCATCATACTTTAACGCATGGTCCATTCGCTTTTCTGTCGCAAGCTGCCAGGCTCTGGATTAAGTCCTTTTGCCTCTGGAGCCATGGCCGTGCCAGAGAGCCGCTTGGGGGGTGGGGGGGCAATTCGTGACCTTGGTAGGGTGTGAAGGACGAGCCAGTACCGTCCCTCTTCCCATGAGACTGCAGTTGCCCCGTCACCGCCAGCTCATACCTGGCTTTCCAATAAGCTCTGAGGCGGCGGCCACCTTGTATGCGGTCCAGATGCATTTCTGCCAAAAGCCGCTGGGTTTTGAGATTTGTTTCTAAGTCTCTGGGTTCATGGCTGTTAAGCAGATTGATCAGGAGCCAGAGAGGCCGTTTGTAGGCAGCGACTCGGGGTCTTGCTGGGATGGTGAGGAAAGGGCCGTTTCCACCCCATTTGGTGAGGCCCCACGTGTTTTGTCACTGCAGGCCCAAACCTGACTGTCCAGTGGCCTCTGGAGGATGGGGATCACTGGGCTGCCAAGGGGAACAGGCCAAGGCACGAAACCTATTCTCACCTGGAGTGGCCCAGTCCCAGTAACCTACTGCAGACACAGGACGCATTTCTGCCAATAGCCTTTGGGTTCCAAAATTCGTTTCTGAGTCTCTGGGATCATGGCAGTTAAGCAATTCGATCAGGAACCAGAAAGGCCATGCCTCCAATTATATAGCTGAGCTGGAGGTGGTTTGTGGGTGTGTCTCCCACATACCTAACTTTTGGCCGTTTACTTTCTTGGTAAACTTTGCCCCAAGTTTTTGGTGTCTGGCCAAAGGCACAGCAGCAATTTTGGGGTATCTGAAAGTCTGACGGTGCCATCAGGCTGCTGATGCACTCACCTCACAGGTACAGGTTGACCTGCTGGCGGCACCATACCCCCCGTATGTTTATTTTTATTTAAATTTTTAAATTTAAAGTCATTTGGGTACTTTTAATTAGTATTGTCATCATTTGAGGGAAAATTTCTTATACTATATAATTGCTCAGACATAGAATGATCACTTTTGACTTTTTTGCTGTTTATTTTTTGGGCAGTGGTGATCAGGGCTTAGCTCCTGGTTCTGCCCTTGGAGAGCATTCCTGGAGGGACTTTTGGGATCATTTGTGGTGCCAGGGATAGAACCCAAGTCAGCCGTGTGCAAGGAAAGTGTTCTATCCATTGATTGATAGCTTAGACCCCTCAGTTTGTACTTTTGTTATCTTTCTTCTTCCTTAAGTTTCCTTGAGTTTTTCTCAGCATTATTTGTGATTCTGTATCACTTTCAAAATGGTCTACCTACACTGGAAGGACATTTTCTATCTCACTTAAGAACAAAGTTCTGATTTCTATCAATTTTTCTAGGAGGATAGAGATGTGCGTGAGGGAGAAAAGGAGGAGTTTGGGCTAAGGCACACTTTCCAGTTGTGTTCTGCTTTGTTGAGATTTTGTGGAACTTTACAAAAGTGACATCAAAGAGCTCACTCCATTAAGCCTGTTGCATGTTTCACTTCCAGGAACTCATTTATTTATCCACTTCATCTAGTATCCTAGAAAATGACCAGCTCTGGCAACAATTCCTATTCTACAAATCCTGATTAAATTTTCCCTGGGTGAAGACATCTGTCCCTTCCTTTAAAAACTGACAATAATTAATGAGAGTTCTTAAGATCTTAAGATGATGATTTTATTTCCTCAATACTATGCTTCTTGTTTTCCCTTAGTTACTAAGTTCTAGTCTCTGGCACAAGATTAATCTTCAGTAAGATTTAAAGTGATCTCTGTATTTTCCTATGCTTGCTTATGTTTTTGGTAACTGAACTTCCTACTTCTAATTTACTTTAACAATATTATGGCAAAAGATTCTAAAACCCTTCTTCATTGTTCCATTTTCACTTGAAAGCCCATAGCATCATTTAATAAATGAGATTAATTTTCTCTTCTATAAAATGGGGAGTAAAGCCTGCCATTAAATGGTAAAAAGATTAAGTGAGACTTTCTGAAGGAATTTGGCTCTCTAGAAATTATCTTGGGCCTACTAATCGAAGTGTGGTTTGTTATACAGAATCATATAATTCATTTGTCTGATATCTTCAGCTTACTTGTCTATCATTAGTGAGCATAATATTCCAGATATTGCAGCGTTTTTCTGTAAAGAGTTACATAGTAAATATTTTAGATTTTGCAAGTCATAAATATTTTCTGCAACTATTTAGGCCACTGTTTTACATTTATGTTAACATATAACTTAATATGACTGCTCCAATAAACCTTTATAAACATTAAAATTTGGATTTTAGATTATTCTTTGTATGTTAGAAATTTTCAGCTGCAAACGAGACCTTTCCATATTCACAGTCGAAGTCAGCCGGCATTCGTGCTGCTTGGCTGATATTTGGTGTTATTAGAACGATGTCATCAGCAAAGCAGAGGTGGTGTAGTTGCTGACCGGCAAAGAGCAAACCAACACAGATCGTTACAACATACCACCCACACGGCAGAATCTGGCAAGCTACCCGTGGCATATTCGACATGCCAAAAACAATAAAAAAAAAAATGGGTCTCATTTCCCTGACCCTGGAAGAGCCCCCAGTACAGCAGTTTTGAGAGAGATGAATAAGGAGAAGCTGCTAAAACCTCAGGGCTGATCTAGGCTGCCAAAACGAAGAAGGACTAAAATGACTATCTGCACTTTTAATGCACATATGCTGGTATTGGAAGCATCCATCGAGGACCTGATGGTGCAAGTACAGAAGACCAAGTATTGACAGAGACAAGAAGGCAAAATTACATCACGTCATTTCAACACTGGAGAAGAACTGTTCCTCGGAACATGCAAGAGTAGAGGCATTTGTGGTGTTGGTGTCCTCATCAACACAGAGTTGACCATGAGCATTGATTTGTTTGAATGCCTAACAACCCGAATTGGACACTTACATTTGAGTAAATGTGGCTTATTCCTGGCAGTTTCTATCTTCATCGTCTATGCACCAACATCCAACTATGACGAAGAAGAAATTGAGAAGTTCTACATGGAGCTGAAGAAGTTCTATAAAGAAGACCACACTTTCTACAAGGTCATTGTTGGTGATTTTAATGCCAAGATAGGACTGAGAAGGTTGCCTAAAGAACTACACATTGGGACCCACGGCCTAGAATGGAACGAACAGGGTGAGAGACTGTCTGAGTTCATTATGCTGACCAAGACCGTCCATAGTAACTTGCAGTTCCAGAAGGCCAAATCTAAACGTTGGACATGGGAGTCTCCCGGTGGACAGTTCCACATAGAAATTGATCACATCATATTCAATTGATGGTTTTGCCTGACTGATATCACTGTTTCCCAAAATTCCAAATGGGATCAGACCACTGTCTCCTTTGTGCAAAATTCTACTTTACAGAGCGGAGAGAAAGGGCTGCAAAGTTTAAGAAGAGAATTCCCAGAACGACCACCAACTGGGAGCTCTTTGGCAGTATTGCAGCAATATGGGAAGATGCCACTGTTGACAACATCTACAAAGAATACGATCCACTGGTTCAGCACCTCCATGATTGTGAGAGAAACGATGAGAGAGAGAGAAAGAAAACCACAAAAAATGCCTGTCTTCAGAAACTCTCGAGCTCATTCACCAACATGGTTTGGCACGAACCTCAGGCAATCACAAGCGAATGTCCAAGCTTGCAAAGCTGTGCAGAGAAGCCATCAAGGAAGACCTCAAAGAGAGAAGAGCAGCAGTGTTGGCTGATGCGGTGGAAGCTGGGAAAAGTATTCACAACACCTGCCTGTCCTTCGCCAACTATCAGACCAAGATGACTGCCCTTCGACATCCTGATGGATCTATCAGATCTTCCAGAAGGGTGATGGAGAAGGTTATCCACAACTTCTACTCAGATCTCTTTAATAGCCATGTCCATCTGTCCACATACCAAATTCTGCAGGATGGATATGTCATTCCCAGTGTTCTCCCTTCTGAAATCCGACACGCCATTTCATCTGTAAAGAAGGGAACAGCACCTGGTCCAGACAAGGTCAAACCCAAACACCTGAAGAATCTGCCAGCAGTACTTGTCAATACAATGGCTCATTTCTTCACATGCTACCTGTCTGAATGCAAGGTTCCATCCCAATGGAAAACCAGCAGAACTGTCCTGTTGTACAAGAAGGGAGACATCCACAGCATCCTCAACTATCGCCCGATCTGCCTGTTATCTGTCATCCTGAACAGGATTGGCAGAATACTAGACAAAGGACAACCATGCGAGCAAGCCAGGTTCCAAAAAGGATTCAGCATGATCAACCATATCCACACGGTGACCAAGCTCATTGAGGTATCTTGGGAGTTCAAGATGCCACTCTGTCTAACGTTCATCCATTTAAGAAGGCCTTTGATTCTGTTGAAACTGAAGAGGTCATCAAAGCCCTAGCCAAACAGGGCGTTCAAACTCAGTACATAAGGATCCTCCGTGAGCTGTATTACGAATTCACCACCAGGTTCTCACCATTCTACAAGGAAGTGATCATCAATGTAAAGAGAGGGGTTCAACAGGGAGATAGCATGTCACCGAAACTCTTCAGTGTCACCTTCGAGAACGCCATGCGATGACCGGAATGGGAAGGAATGGGAGTGAAGATAGATACTGATGAATATAGCAAGAAATTGTACTTCATGTACACAGTGGAATGCTGTGCAGTGTAAGGAAGGAGAGAATCATATAATTTGATACTACATGAATGGAATTAGAGAGTAAGTGCTGAGTGAAATCAGAAGGACAGGTAAGACACCAAGTGATCTCTCTCAGATGAGGAGTATAAAGATACACAGCTTGGGAACAACAAATGGCCAAAGGCAACAAAACTAGACATTTGATCCACAGAACTGAGCTTATATAAAGTGGTGAGGGCCAGAGTTGAAGGGAGGGATCTTTGGGAACTTGATGGAGATAAATGTGTGTACTCTGGTGGTGGATTTATTTTTGTAATGGCATATGTATTCTTGAAACCATCATTAGAGTATTATAGATCACAGTACCTCAATAGTTTTTTTAATGTAGGATTTATTTATTCGACCATTGATTAAGCTTTTTGAATTGGGCATGAACTCCACTTTTTTTAATTGAATCACTGTGAGATACAGTTGCAAAGCTTTCATGTTTGAGATTCAGCCCTATAATGATCGAATACCCATCCCTCCACCAGTGCACACTCTCCACCACCAGTGTTCCCACTATATCCTCCCCCATCCCGGCCCTCACCCTCATCCATGGCAGGAAATTTCCCCAACACTTTGTCTCTACTTTTGGGCATTATGTTTTGCTCGAATTTTCCCACTATCATTCAATCCTGCCTGCCAGGGGCAGATGCTAGATCATTTATTATCCATTGCGCATTTTGAATATCATGGGTGCTGCGGCCGTGCACTTCTGGAATCCTAGATTGTAAATGGTTGGGTCCAGAGACATTTCTGTAGGCTACTAATTCATTTTGGGATTCAACTGGGCATCTCTGGACCAGGGCTGTTGGTGCATTAAGATGGTGCCCGAAGGAACGTTGTGTGTGTGACAGCCAGGCCGATGAGCGGGCAGGGAGCTGAGGAGGGACATCCCAACACCTCTGCAACCATGCAGCATGGAAATTTAGTCCTGGAACCCGCATACCTGGGCTTTGCTTGTGGAAGCTCTTGATCACCGTGATTCCACCTGGAGTAGCGGGGAGACTGCACCTGCTCCATCTGGGGTGCCCAGGTGAAATTGGTTTGGTATGGGGCCCGGAGAGATCTCCGGCTCTGTGGTGTCTTCCAGGACTCGCTGCATTGTTTCTGGCTTTTGATCTTTCAAGATTTATTTATGGGTCTCTGAAGTAAAGCCAGTAATAAGAGTTTACAGGGTAGCACTGGGGTTTGTGTGTGGAGGTGACTGCTTCCATGTGTATTGGGAAGTGGGGGGAGGTAGCCCCCTCCAACTCTGTGAAAGCCTGGAGATTTCAGTCACAAAACCTGCATACCTGAATTTTCAGCAGATTTTATCTTGGCGAGGTCCATCCTGATACAGTGGAGTCAGGTTGGGGGTATGGCGGCGATTTTGGATTGTGGAAGCAAGTGGCTGCTGGGGGCTCTGCTTGGGCAGGCACAGGCCAACCTGGCCCTCTCCAATATACCCTAGTCTGTTCAGCAATGCACGGGTTTGAGATTAACTGTGGCTTTTGGTCTCTTTCAAGATTTGTCTATGGATCTCTGAAATAAGGCCAATAAATGAGCTTGTATAGCTGAGCTGGAGGTGGTGTGTAGGCGTGGCTCCCACATACCTAACTTTTGGCTGTTTAATTTCTTGGTAAACTTGGTCCCAAGTTGTTGGGGTCCAGCCAAAGCACAGCAGCAGTTTTGGGGTGTCAGGAAGCCTGAAGGCACCATCAGGCTGCTGATGCACTCGCCCTGCAGGTACAGGTTGACCTGTTGGCGGCAGCATACCCCAAGTAAAGAGTTTTTAAAAATAATAAACAATAAAATGAGGTTAGGAAATATAATTCAAAAGTCTATCAATAGAGTATGCTATCCATATACTTTATCTTAGTATTGGATTCTACCTTTGAATTAAATTCTCGATCAACTCAGCTCAATTCTGAACAGTGTCCTTTATAGATAAATGTAAATATTATGTTTTCTACTTTTATCAATAGTCATGATAAAAGGTAACAGTTTTTCAGCTCACCCCCAACTTTTGTGGCTGTGTGATTTGCAATACTGCTACTAAAAGAGTTTTCTCTATATAATATACTAACACCACACCACACCACCACACCACCACCAGTCAGCTTTCCTCCGCCAATGACCTATAACTCCCTCTCATCTATGGAACGTTGAATGGTTCTAAAACATTCGTTTGTAAGAAAGCTATATTTTTACCTTTCTTTGAAATAGGTTATTCTATTCTCAAAATAAACATGATGAGGAATATTTTCTTTCCTTCATTTCTCCGTTTTTCAGGACTGGGGACTGAACTGAGGGCTTCACATATTTTACCACTTCATATATATCTCACCATATTTTATACATTTTCCCTTTGACTTTGGGCCACATTCCTAACCTATGATATCTATCAGGGGTATTATCCCTAGGAAGGTCTCTAACTATACAGAGAAGTGAGTACTAGCACAAAGTTTGAAACAGCAACACTTATCAGAACGTGACAGATCTTTACTCTGCTGCTCTCACATCGAATCCAAGACAGAGAGAACCTTTCACTTTATGCTGAGACTATACACACAACAATGCAACCCTTATCACACTCATGACCAAGTCTGTTCAAGACTGATAATTTACACAGAGGCACTCAAATATATTTTCTGAGAAGCAGGACTCACTAATATTTCAGCCATTTGAATTCTCTGGTTACCAAGGAATAATTTTAAATGGTATTTGGACTATCCAGAAAGTGTGTGTGTGGGTAAATTTGAAACTGTATACCTCTCTAGACTCATCGACTTTGAACTTACATGTGCCTAAGTCTGGGTGAAAGACTACATTTTCATTTTCTTTTTCTTTCAAAAAGTCCCCCGTCATCTCGCCTGAAACTTTTCATAAAGGAACTCTGGTTAGCCACTCTGAGTACCAGATATTGTATAATTCCACTGTTTAGGTCATTTGTTAACAAGTCATAATTATAAATATGAATTATTTTTATGCCTTTAAACGTCGATCATCTTTCGTTATACTCCAGCTTGCTTCGCCCTACGGTTTTAATGTATTGAGACAAGTTTAATTCAAAGTTCACGTAAACCTTTTCCCATTTTTTTTCTTTTTGGAATCAGGGTCAGTGTCCATTCTGTCTCCGGTAAAATTCCTGTTGCTTGGAGTACAACAGTTTTTTTCCTTGGGCTTTAGCATTAACATCTTTCATTCAGACTATTTGTGGCTCACTCACTAATCCATTTTGGCTTGTCTCCTGGTCATCTGGTTTCCTACATGTTACTACAATGAGAGGGTCCTGCACCTTAAACTTGGAAGAAGTTCATCCTTAAAGACCCAAATGGGAATCAGAGACAAAGAAGTCTTTGGGTTGCAACTATGTGACTTCTGGATAATCTTTTCAATTTTTTCTCAGTAGGTCACCATTTCTCTTTTCCATGAATTTTGGGCTCAGAAAATTTGGGCTAAGAAGGTTATCTGGAGTCTGGGAATATGGCTTAGTGGTAGAGCATATATTTATGAAGTTGTGTGGTCAGTCACTGACATAAATAAGAGAGAGGAGGAGGTGATAGAAGAGGGGAGGGAAGGAGATGTTAATAATCTTGGGATCATCAATATTCAACTTCATTTTTCCCCTTTCTTTCTCTCCCAGATGTCTTACTCCCTTATTGCATTCCTTAGAAGTATAACTGTCCCATTGACCAAATTCCCTACCACCTCTATAGTAATTGAATGGTACCACTTCCTGCCAAAAACAGTCTCCCATTCTGTTACTTTATATTCCACAAATTAGTGCAGTCCTTCTATGTCTGCCCCTCTCTTTCTGACTCGTTTCACTTAGCATGATATTCTCCTTGTTGACACACTTATATGCAAATTTCATGACTTCATCTTTTCTAAGAGCTATATAGTGTAGATGCACCAAAGTTTCTTTAACCAGTCATCTGTTCTCTGGCACCTGGGTTTTTTCCACTTTCTGGCTATTGTAGTGCTTCAATAAACATACAAGTGCAGATATCACTTCTACTGTATTTTTTTGCATCTCCAGGATATATTCCCAGAAGTGGTGTTACTGGATCAGATGAGAGCTCAATTTATAATTTTTTGAGAAACTTTCATATTTTGTTTTCCAAAAGGGCTGAACCAATCGGCATTCCCACCAGCAGTAAAGGAGAGTCCCTTTCTCCCCATATCCATGCCAACGCTGTTTACTTTTGTTCTTTTGGATGTGTGCCAGTCCCTGTGGTGTAAGATGCTATCTCATTGTTGTTTTGATCTGCATCTCCCTAATGATTAGTGATGAAGAGCATTTTTTCGTGTGTCTTGTGGTCATTTGGATTTCTTCTTTGAGAAAGTTTCTGTTCATTTCACCACCCTATTTTCTGATGGAATTGGGTATTTTCTTCTTATAGAGTTCAATCAGTGCCTTGTATATCCTTGATATCAACCCCTTATTGGATGGGTATTGGGTAAATATCCTTTCCCATTCTGTAGATTATCTTTGTATTCTGGTCACTGTATCTTTTGAGGTTCAAAAGCTTCTTAGTTTAATATAATCCCATTTGTTTATCTCTGTTTCCATTTGGCTGATTAGTGGAGTGTTGTCTTTGAAGATTCCTTTAGCTTCAATGTCATGGAGGGTTTTGCCGACCTTTTCTTCAATGTGTTTTATGGATTCTGGTCTGATGTTGAGGTTTATATTCCATTTTGATCTCACTTTTGTGCATGGTTTTAGGTAGAGGTCTGAGCACATATTTTTGCATGTAATTGTCCAGTTTTGTCAGCACCAATTGTTAAAGAGGCTTTTCTTGCTCCACTTCACATTTCTTGCTCCCTTATCAAAGATTAGATGATCATATATTTGAGGGTGTAAGGATATTCAACCCTGTTCCATTGGTTTGTGGCTCTGCCTTTGTTCCAATGCCACGCTGTTTTGATTATTACCGCTTTGTAGTGGAGTTTGAGGTTGGGAAAGGTGATGCATCCCATGTTCTTTTTCCCAAAATTACTTTAGCTATTCGTGGGGGTTTGTTTTTCCATATGAATTTCAGGAGTGTTTGCTCCACTTCTTTCAAGAATTTCATGGGTATCCTTATAGAGATCGCATTGAATCTGTATAATGCTGTGGGGAATATTCCCACTTTGACAATGTTAATTCCACCAATCCATTAGCAGGGGATGTGCTTCCATTTTTGTGTGTCCTCTTTTATTTCTTGAAGTTGCGTTTTGTAGTTTTCTTTGTACAGGTAAAAGGAATTTTTTTTTTTAAATTTAATAATTAGTTCCCTGACCTTAATATATGTCATTATTATTTCTGAGTAGTTTTAAGGGGAGAGCATTGGACACACGACATGAAAAAAATGTATTCCATTATATAGAATTATTTTAAGTCAAAACAAATACCATTGAAAATGCATGTTGAAAATGTATGCATACAAAATATACACCATTTTAGTGCTTTACAAGAGCTCCTTTAGGTAAAGATAGCAAGTATCAGCATTTATTTTTTAAAATAAGATTAATTTGCTTACGATGATATCACAATGTAGCTGTAATTAGTAATGTAATTAGTAATGTAGTAATGTAATGTAACGTAGTAATTAGTAATGTAATTAGTAATGTAGACAGGGTTTTATCAGATCCCCAAACCCATAACTTACTAATAAAAAACACTAAAAAGGATTCATTTAGACTGGTTATAGTGCTAGAATAAGACTTCCTTCATCCATCCTGTTTGAAACAGAAGCCACACACACCTTTAGTTACTAGTCCTACTCATTATAAAGAATTATCTTAAGGTACTACTGTTTTCTGTGTATCTAGTATGTATCTCAACTTTCAGAATTTGTCAGATACTTTGAATACTCAAATAGCCATTACTTTTCATTTTTTCCTTCTTTTTGTTTTTGTTTGTTTTAGAGGTGCTTGTGCCATACTTCTGTCTCTGTACATAAGGATGACTCCTGGCTTTGCTCTGGGGACCCCCTGAGGTCCCTGGAATCATATCTGAGTCAGTCACATGCAAGGCAAGCACCCAGCATGCTGTACCCTCTCTCACACCCCTCTTCTGACATATTCTATGAACATGGAAGAGTTTATTTTTCCCCCTTTTGATTAATCTCTTAGCATCTTTGTTTTCAGGAAGTGTTTACTGAATTATAGAGAATAAATTTTGTGTAGTCTTCATATCGGGGGCTGTCCTCCAAAAGAATTTTGTTGCCAATAATGATGCAGAATGCCACTACCATCGTGGTCTCTGCTAGTGATAGTTTGAATTTTGTGTATGATTATTTCTTCTGACATGACTGAAACTTGTCTTATCAGGAGTCTTCTATTTTAATTCTAAGCCAAATTTAAATGTTTCTTTTGCAGTGTGTGTGTGTGCGTGCATGTATGTGTATGTTTGTTGTGTTTATGTGTGTGTTTATTTTTAACTTTAAGTGTATCATTTTCAAAGACAGAAAAGATTAAATGCCTTTACAAAAACAATGGAGACTATTTAATGTGCACCATATCTTGGAGTACTAAGTATATTTTATAAAGCAATTACTATGTCCTAAGCACTTCATATGTAATAATTTGAAACTTCACAGCAATTCTGCATTAACCCCACTCTGGATCACATCAAGTACCTCTTTTGACCTTTTGAAGCAGCAAGATAACTTCTAAAAAACCCTAAAATTTCAGTAATTATAGAGCAGACATAAAAGTCTTTTTGCGGGTATAAGACCCTGTTACTCCAGGTATAAGACCCTGAATGCTGAATCCATTTTCTTTGGATGAAGCTGGAATGTGAGAGAATGACTCACCTATGACTAATTAATTAAAATTCACCAGAACAAGGGATGTGGCTTAGTGGTACACAACATGCTTCATGTGTGTGACATCCTGAGTTTTATTCTTGACACCACAACACACACACACACACACACACACATACATACATACATAGAAAATCCAAAACAACATAGAAACGTTTTTTTAAAACTGGGCTTCCTATACATATCAGAGGCCAAACTAGCCCCCAGTGAGGTCAGAGTGGGAGGAGATAAGAGAGAAGCACAGAGAAGAGTCACCCCAACTCTTCCTCCTGAGCATCTTCCTCCTCAGCTGACACATTCCTTAGACCCTCCACTGGAGTCAGGAGTCAGCCATGCAGCCAGACTGCATGATTATTTTCATAGCCCAGGCACTGGAACACGAGAAATTTTGCAGTTTAGTTTGGTTCAACATATTCCCATTTGAAAGTCAGTTTCTCCACTGCAACTAAGTTGAGAAATAAAGACGCAGGAACAGAGGCAGATTAATAAGAATGAAGCTTTATACAAATTCTTCTGATGCATTAATGCATATAAATACATATATCAGGAACAAAAACTTGAGGAAGATGGGTAAGGTTAAAAAAGAGCCCACACAAGCAGTAGAAGTTGACATCCTACCTCGGAAATTCCAGTTTCTGAGTCAATGCAGAGCTTGGATTAGTCAATTCAGGGATATTACAGTTAATGCACATGCATCTGTACTCTGACTCTTCTTGAATTCATTGTGCCGATGATTTGGTCTGAAGGGCCTCTCAGTGTCCAATGCAGTGACGTGCATACAATATAGAAAATAGGAAAAGCACATGTTGTTTCAATTAAAGGATTGACTTCTGCAAAGAAATAAGGTCTGTTCTTGGTTAAATGAAGATTTATTCATTTGCTGAGATTACTGCTAAAGTAAATGGTTGCTGATGCCTATGAAGTCCCTAGCAGGTAATAAAGATGGCATGGAGGCAAGGCAGTACTTGCCTTACCCAAGTATGAACACAGTTGATCTGATTAAGGGACCTCTGCACACAGTCCTGGCCCCTCGAAATTTGGAGAAGGCTCTAAGCATTTTGACCCAGAGAGTTTTACCTTAAAATTTATGATGCTCTTTCCCCATACCATTTACCCTTTGAGCAGGGTAGGGGAGAGGTGACTAGCAGCTCAATATAATTGGGGGAGATCCTAAGTGTTATTAAAAATGACCACTATGATGCCATGTGGTTGGAAAGTTGAAACACTGAGGTCATCAAGTGATGGGTATAGCCTTATTACCTTACAAAATACCATCAGCATTTTGACAGGGGGGTGAGTACGGGAGTTAGACAGATCTGGCATTGGGTTATATGATGGATAGTGTATGGTTAGGTGAGCCCCAGGTTTTCTGATCCAGTTGAGGGTACGTTTCTGATCTGTGGTGGTTCTTACAGGTGTGGGTAGTTTTCTTTGTCCTGGTGGTCCTCCGTGTCACTGATGAAAATGGACACTCTAAGGTCTTCAGTTTTGCAAATAGTTTTTTAATGTTTTGTACTTTTGATTTGCATGTCTTTAGATCAAAGTTGGAAATAACTTTGTCTTGAAAGATTTAAATCCATGGTTGCAGTTTTTCTAGTTCTAATTACTTCTTTTTTCCTCCCTTAGCCAGACAGACCCTGGAACATTCTCTGATGGTGCAGTTTGTTGTTCTGGGACAACAGGCAGGACAGATGTGACGGGGGGGGTGGGGGGGGGTGGGGGGGGGACGTGCAACATGGGAAGACAAAAGGGGCAGGAGGGACAGATGAGATGGGAGGGGCAGGAGCAATAAAGGAGACGAGGGGGGCAGGTGGGACAAATGAGATGGGAGGAACAAGTGCCCCAGTGGGGACATATGGGAAAGGAAGGTAAGGGAAGATGGTGGGCGGGGGTGGGGGCGGTTGGGGAACAGGTGGGACCAGTGGGACAGGGGAGGAAAAGAAGACAGAGGGGAAAAGGGGGCAGGTGGGACTGGGGAAGAGGGGGACCACAGGGACAGGAGGAGCACTGAATATAGGGAGATTAGGGAAGAGAGTTGCTCTCGAAGGGGGTGGTGTCCATAGCCCCAGTATCAGAGCTGCTGCCCCCTGGAGCAAGGGGAGGGGCCGGGGGACACAGATTAGCGAATGAAGCAGATCAGTGAAGAGAAGTTGTCTTCTGTTCCTCTTTATACCATGGTGGAGGAATTAGGCCAGTTTGAACTTAAGTGTGAAGAGAGTTCACATTTGAGGAAGACCTGGAGGCCTTGGGTGGGGTTAGATTAGTTGGGGGTTGTCTGTGGCTGCTGCCCTGTGCCTTGGGCTCGGGGCAGAGGCACAGAAGCCTAGCTGGAGCCTGGGGGAGATCTGAAAATGGTGGCCTTGGAGGGAGTAGTGTCCATTTTATTTTATTTTATTTTTTATTTTTATTAGTGAAACACCATAAGGTACAGTTGTAGACTTACAAATTTTTGTGCTTGGGTTTCAGTTATACAATGATTGCGTACCCGCCCCTCCACCAGTGCCCATTCTCCACCACCACGGGTCCCAGTATCCCTCCCACCCCCCATGCCCCCCACCCGACCCTGCCTCTGTGGCAGGCATTCCCTTTTGTTCTCTCTCTCCTTTTGGGTGCTGTGGTTTGCAAAAGAGGCACTGAGTGGCAATCATGTTCGGTCTACAGTCTATTTTCAGCATGCATCTCCCATCCTGGGAGGATCCTCCCAACACCTTTATTTGGTGCTCCCTTCTCTATCTGAGCTGCCTTTTCCCCCAGTGTGTGCGGCTGGTCTCCAAGCCATGGAGTGAATCTCCTCGTACTTATCTCGGCTATTCTTGGTAGTTAGTCTCCTATTTTGTTACTTTATGTTCCCCAGATGAATGCAATCTTTGTTTTAAATTTTATTTTATTTTTATAAAGTTGTTCACAATAGTTCATTACAGATAATATTCAAACAACAATCCCACCACCTTGCACCTTCCCACCACCATAAGAGGAAAGTGTGTGGAAATTGTTGTTTTTCATGCTGAAGCTATTTAAGCCCTTGTATAAGAGATTATACAAGCATGTATTTTAAACCCAAACAAATGTGTGCTACTTTTTGTACAACAATGGGCTAGAGTATAAGAGGTCGCCCAGACGCATTTACTGTGGTGAGCGTCAGGACGTTCTGTGATGTTCTCTTCCAGGAGCTTTATTTCATAGTCTCTGGATCTTGTCTGCTAATGAGATTATATGGTCCCGCTAGGCAGTTTGTGAGTGTGATTGCCAAGCTACTGCAAAACTGGGGATCTGGGGGAAGGAGGTCCAGTACTGTTTCAAGCAAGCTTGGCGATCTCAATCATGGTTTGTATACCTGGGTTTTTCTGCAGGTTACCACAGAGGTGAGGCTCCTTGGAGCCTGTGGAGAGTGGCCTGAGCATGGCTGCATAGTTGGGTTCTGAAGGTTTTCAACTGCCAGGACTCTGCTGGGGCAGGGAGGGAAACTCATCTCACCGTCCTCTGGGTTACCCTGGTGAAGACAGTCTGGCGCGGGGTGAGGACGTCCTATATCTGATTGAAAATTATTTTGAAAGCAGGGACTAGTATAAGCCCTGGTAAGCTCTCCGTGAGAAGAAATGTTTTACAATTGTCGTTTTTAATTATAATTCCTTAATATAATTTGAGATTGTTCAATAAGAAAGTCTCTTAATTTCATTTGTTTGAACAAAAATCTTAAACTTTAGCACAGATTTTGGATGAAGAGTTCTTTTTTTAAGTTGAGTTTTGTTTTATTTTACTGAGGTAATATGTTTTACAATCATGTTAATGTTTATACTTCAGTGCACTCTGACTACACCTCCACCATCACCAATGTGCTAGAGAATTGGATGGGAAAATTTGAAATAATGGTTTTGGGAATAAAGGTGTAATGGTGGTGGTTTTGTTGTTGGAATATTGAATAAATTGTTGTGAAAAACAATTTTCACTTCCACCATCATCAATGTGCTAAAGACTCTCCACCATTGTACTGATTTTATTTTTATGAGCAAGGTTTATTACAGGTATTCTGAAAAGGTGTTGAATATGTTGAACTAGAAAATACTAGTTTATGTTATTTCATTTTTTCCCCTGAAAGTGGAAAGAACAGCCATTTAAAATATGATGAGCTGGCCAAGCACATGCATTGCCTACATCTCCCCTCTTGAGATGTGTACTTTCATGATTTCATGTGCAATGCTGGCATGTGTCTAGGGGCTCTTTCTCCACCTTTGGAGAAGCCCACGCTCTCTCTTGAGCAGATTACTCTCTCACACTCTCTCCCCTCCACACCTTCAAAAACCCTCCAGATAAAATCTATTTACTTCAAAAATAAATAAATAAAAAATAAAATATGATGAGTGTTGAGGCTTCTTAACGGTAAAAATGAATTGGATGGAAAAATTCTAAATAATGGTGGTGGGAATAAAGGTGTAATGGTGTTGGGTTTGGTGTTGGAATATTGAATATAAAAATTATTGTGAACAACTTTATAAAATAAAATGTAAAAGAAGGGAATTGGAAGAAGGGTATACCAGAAAAATACTGGGATGCTTCTGATTTTCTTGTAAAATTAAAAGTATAGGAGTATGCTTTGAAAAATACAGATTTTTTCACCACTCTGGCAGGTAAAGCATTTCTATCTGGCGGTGATTTGGGGGGGCCTGAGAGTGAAAAATGTTTTCCATGTGTAATAATGACATTAGCTTCTCCTTTTCACAAAACCACTTACCAAATCAGAACACTATACTTATACTTTTGGATGTTGGGGAAACCCTATATAGTATATTCTCTTGATTTTCTTTTCAAGGTAAAATAATATTAGTGAGTAATTATTCTGGGATAATTTGATTTGGAATAAGCAAACAGTTTGAAACAAAATATGTCTAGGTTGGGAGAGAGATATAGCACAGGAATTAAAGTGCATGCCATGTGTGCCTGACATAATTGGATCTGCAGCCCACATAATCTAAAAGTCTCTTTGATAGATCCTCTGTAAATCTTTTGTGCTTTCCTTTGTAAGTTCCTTTTTTATTTTGATTTTTTAAATTTTACTATTATGTCTCTATCTTTGGCATTTGTCATTTTGAGTAAAACATGATTTGGTCTTTTCCTGGTTTGACCTGTTTTCTTTTTATTGATATATTTAATTATTTATGTTTGGTTAGTTTTGAGCCAGCTATGCTAGTGGATTACTCCTGATTCTGTGCTCATGGATCACTCTTGATAGGCTTCAGGGTGCCGGGGATCAAACTCAGACAGGCCGCATGCAAGGCAAGCACCTTACCTACTATGTGATCATTCTGGCCCCTAAGTCTGTTTTCGTTGGGATTCTTCTTGCCTCTTGGTGCCTGTATTGATTCCTCTACTCTGGGAAATTCTTATCTATGATTTCTTTAACTATTCCTTCTTCATCAAATTTGCCTCCCTGTTCTTTAGGGACTCCAGTGATTCTAGTATTGTTCCTTTTCAACTCATCCCGTAGTTCTCTGGTATGCTGTTCATTTCTTTTCAAGCTTTTTTCCACCTTCAGCTGTTCCTTAGCAGTTTTCCCCTTTTCAGCTTGGTGGTCATTGATATTTTGCTTAGCTACTGTCATTCTGCTGTTCAGAGATTCTACTGAGTTTTTTATATCACCTACCATGCTCCATATTTCTGTCATTTCTGATTGTTGTAGCTTTTCTTTTTTCATTTCAATTCTTGTACTTTTGTGTGCTTTGCTGACTACTTGTGTCATTGTTCCTTAGAACATTTTTGTCATGGTGTCATTAAAACCATTGTCTGAGGACTTACTGAGCTGACTCGTATCTTTGTCTTTGGTAATAATGTTTTGGATGACTGAATTTGGTGAGCTTCTACATGTTTTCCCCTTTAGTTTCCTAGCTAGTGTTCTTGTTTTTTCAGAGACTAAATCTTTGTAGTTAGACCCCCCTGAAAGATGCTACGGTAGTTTGCTGGGGGGTTCTTTCTTTCTTCTCCTTCTGTCTTCACTAAATGACAGGAAGTATAGCTGTGAACAGCATGTAATTTTCTGACTGACCTGATACGTGGCTGCATATGTGGACCTGCACTTCAGTAGCTATGGCATGGGCTAGTTAATAGGGTGCATGTGAGGTATGAAAGCTGTTAAGACCAAGATAAATGGGAGGGGCTCTGACTCCAGTTCTGGAGTAGGACTCATGATGTCAGCAAGAGGCAGGCCTCACCCAGGATTGCAGAGCAGTAAGTAGAAGATGAAGAACTGTGTTGTGGTAGTCCCTTATTTATTATCTTTCGTGCTTGTCTTTCCATGCTTTTGCTCTAGACTTGATATTATCACTTACCGTAATTGCGTCCTTAAATTGTCACATCAGGTTGCTTAATTAGCCATAATTACATAAATTTTTGCACCAATCTTTGCTCAGAGTTTTTAATTTTTCTCTATTTTTCCTGTTGATACTATTAGGTTTTATATCATCATTATGGTACATTGCTACCTTCATAATTAATGCTATGTAAGTTTAATTTTTTTTAAAACAAAAACCTTTTTGTTAGCTATTGACCATGTAGCTTCTAGAGGGACTATGTCAACTAAACTGTACCTATTGTTGGTGCTAGCAAATGTTAATTAAAACATTTCTCTATTATAAACAATTTCAAAGGTGCATAGAGTGTGAAGAATTGTATTTTGAATATTGTAATACTCCCAACCTATTTGCAATTATTAACCAATATATTACCAAGCTTATTTCATTCTTGTGAACTTCTACATTTAGCTATTTTTATTATTTCTGTTGATATAATTTAAATACTACAAAGTTCACCGTTCCTATGTGTATATTTCAGTGGTTTTTAAATAAAAACAATTTGTACATTACTATAATACAGTTTTATAACATTTTGATCACCCAAAACATTGCTCCAGTGTCAGTTTCACATCAGTTCCTGCTTCGACACCTAATTTTAAGCAATACTGATTTATGGTCTATCTGTAGATTTGCTTTGTTTGAATATATCACGTGTAAATTGAAGCAAATAACGTGTGTGTGTGTGTGTGTGTGTGTGTGTGTGGTTTGTTTTGTTTTGGGCTGTTTTTTGTATGGTTTCTTTTAATGTAAAAGTTATTTAGCGTCAGGTTCTGTAAGTCCTCTTTCTTTCTTTCTTTTTTTTTTTTTACATGATCCAAGATAGCACAGCGAGTAGGACGTTTGCCTTGCACGTGGCCGATCCGGCTGACCCAAGTTTGATTCCTCTGACCCTCTCGGAGAGCCTGGCAAGCAACCGAGAGTATCTCGCCTGCACGGCAAAGCCTGGCAAACTATCTGTGACATATTCAATATACCAAACACAGTAACAAGTGTCACAATGGAGACGTTACTGGGCCTGCTCAAGCAAATCGATGAACAACGGAAGGACAGTGACAGTGACAATGAATTGATCCAAGAAGTTGGTTCTTCTCATTCATGACATTCACTTATTTCTTTTTAAAAAAATAATTCAGCAAATAATTTTTTAAATTTAGTTTATGAATATTTTAATTTTTAATCATAATATGTTCTGGAGACCTCAATGTTCTTTCTTTCTTTCTTTCTTTCTTTCTTTCTTTCTTTCTTTCTTTCTTTCTTTCTTTTCTTTCTCTCTCTCCCTTTCTTTTACTTTTCCTTCCTTCCTTCCTTCCTTCCTTCCTTCCTTCCTTCCTTCCTTTCTTTTTTTCTTTCTTTCTTCCTCTTTCTTTCTTGGGACAAGGAAAGGTAATACAGCAGGTCATGGGTCTATTCCTGGCTCAATGATTGGGAAAATGTGCAGTGCTGCAAATCAAACTTGAGACTCTTGCATGCAAAGCAATTTTGCATTCAATTGCAGATTGTTGTGCTTTTTGGGTCTTATTCATTCTGTTTACTATCATTTGAAACTCGAAATTCCTGTATCTGTACTAAAAGTATGTACTTAAATAATTTTATTTAAAAATAGTTCACATCATTTAAAAATTCATTTCTTTGGAGTTTCAAATATATTTCTCAAGTATATTGTTGCTTGGAATGAAAATAATTTTTATATTAGTATCAAATTATCAAAATCATATGGTTTATTCCTCAAGTATGGGCACAGAACTTCAGTGAAATGCTTGTAATTACATTATATGTACTAATATCAAATGAGGAAGTAACTTTAGTTAGTTTAATAGGCATTTCACCTTATGAAACTCAGGGGTTACTCCTGTCTCTACATTTAGGAATCACTCTTGGAGGTGCTCAGGGGACCACATGGGGTGCTAGGGATTGAGCCCCGGTCTGCCGCATGCAGAGTATGCACTGTACTACCTCTGTACTATTGCTCCAGCCCCCTTTATGTCTTGACATCATAAGTAGCATCATCATCCTTTTATCCTTCACAAGGAGCACAACTCCCTTAGATGTGTCAATTTACTGGTTCCAGGTTGCGTGACATGAAATCTTCTTTTGAAACTTTGTTCCTGGAATTTGGACCTAATAACAACAGGGATCCAGTTATAGGACACTTAACCAGCCATATCAGAGTGTATCCATTGATCATGTTGATGTGAAAGAACTTTTATAAGGAAAATATGACCTCTATGGCCTACAACCCCTTAACAACCCCTCGATACTCAAGGAGGTGCTATTTGTTAGTTTTTGAGCTATAGGTATTACTGGGAAATTTTCCCAGCTCTTGTTAAAAACAAACAAACGAACAAAACAGAAAGAATTATGAATGAGAGGCAGGCATTCAAATTTGATTTTATTTCTCCAACGTAAGAGGGACAAAACATCCAGATGGAGGAATCCCACACCTGTAGCTCAAAAAACCTAGCGGGATTCTCAGAAATGGAACTTTGCTTCAGGCCTATATCACCTCCCTGCTTAGTACAGCTTCAATGGGGACTTCAGTCTGCTGACTGGTCCTACGGGGTTTGAGTCAAAAGAAACAACTAGAGCCATTATGGTTAGAAAATTCTGCATTTACTTGCCTGCTGACAGGAAAATAAGAAGGGGATTTTTTTTCTCTCCTTATGGAAGAGTGGGGTGATAGAAACTGCAGAAAACATTACTTCCCATGTGTGGAAAGTGCCCCTAGCACCAAAGCTTGACAAATGATAAGAGATATCAAAATATATTAATGACTACACAATAAACCCGTAGTAATGCTAACATAGGGTATATTGTTCTGCTGGGTTAGTACCTCCCCAGATTAAAGTTTCACCAGGAAAGTTCTTTGTTGTTAGTGTTTGATTCTCTGAACTAGGAGCTAACACTTGGTTTTGTCACTAATAATAAACCCTCTGGGGCTGAAAAGATAGTACAGGGGGTAGGGTGCTTGCTTTGCACGAGGCCCATTTAGGTCCAATTCCTGTCACCACATATAGTGCTTCAAGCACTGCCAGGAGTGATCCCTGAACCGGAGCCAGGAGTGTGCCCTGGTAGTGCCAGGTGTGCCTCCCTTACATGCCCTTACATGCCCTTCCCTCCCTCCCCCCCCACCCTCATAAAGAAACCCTCACCTGAGGGCCAAAAAAGGTAGAGCAGTAAATGGGTAGCACTGTATATGATTCCTCAAGCTCTGCCCAGAACCACAGAAACATGAATAAGCTCTGAGGATATCCAGGGGGTGTCCCCGAAACCCAACTCCTAAATAAATAAATAAACAAAAATTTTTTTATAAAGAAGGAAGGAAACCCTCACTTGGAGCTCTACCAAGAGTGTTTCCTGAGCACCATCTCCAACCCCCAAAAGGAAGATATATTGAATAATCCAAAATAGCTTGGGATAATTAACTCTTGCAGAGAAGGTTGCAGAGGAAATATTTTACAAGATTGAATAAATACAGGTAATGACAACATGGTTTTAAGTCCTAGGATTATTCTTAAGTGATGATAGAATTTTCTTGAGAGCAGAATTTTCTTAAGAGAACAACTAGCCAGGGCTTCCCTACTCAGATAGTGGTTCATACACTATCAATATGATCATCTGGATGCTTGTTAGAAATTCTTGGCCTCCCATCACAGATCTACTAGAGGCCCAGGTTATTTCTTTGTATATTAAAGTTTGAGACACAAACTGCCTTATACACTATTCTTAAGCTTGATTACATGTTGAAATAAACCAGAGAGCTTTAAAATCTACTAATACCCAGCTCTAAAGATTCTAATGAGGTAGGTCTGAAAGATCTTGGCAATTTTAAAAGTTCTCTATATAATTGTAATGTACAGCATTTTCCAGGGCCATAGAAGAGGTTCACATGACTTGTAGGAATCCACTGAAACCCTAGATTCAGATAGCCTGATTTAAAAAAATGATAAAATATATGACAAGGTTTGTCATTTTAATTATTCTAATTATATAATTCAGTGGCATTAACTACATTTATAATGTTATGTAACTCTCACCACAATCAATTTCAATCAATTTCCAGAACATTTGCATCATCCTAAACAGAAATTCCATTCCCATTAAGCAATTATCTCCAAATACCTTGCAACCTTGACTTCTATCAACCATTAGCCTGCTTTCTGTCTCTATGTATTTATCTATTCTGGAATGTTTCATATAAATGTAATGACACAATATGGCTTTTAATTTAGTTTGATGTATTAATGTTAAATCTTATTGTATGTATTTTATTCCTTTTTTGGGGCCAATAGCACCAATGTCCAAATGGATATTCCACATTTTGTTTATTCATTTGTCTGTTGATAAAAAAAAAGGCCCTCCCGTTGATCATTGATCTGCTCGAGCGGGCCCAGTAACGTCTCCATTGGAGACTTTGTTGTTACTGTATTTGGCATATCGAATACATCACGGGGAGCTTGCCAGGCTCTGCCGTGCGGGCGAGATACTCTCGGTAGCTTGCTGGGCTCTCCGAGAGGGGCAGAGGAATCGAACTCGGGTCGGCCATGTTGGCTGCATGCAAGGCAAACGCCCTACCGCTGTGCTATCACTCCAGCCCGTCTGTTGATGGTTGTTTGAATTTTCCTCACCTTCCTTATGCCTATTTTAAGCAATGCTGCTTTAAGCATTGGTGTCCAAGTATCTGTTTGACTACCTTCTTGTCATTCTTTTGGGCATATACTCAGGAGTGGAATTGCTAGATCATATGGTAATTTTATTTTTCACTTTTTGAGTAACTGCTATACTGTTTTCCATAGAAGGTCCACCACTTTTTGTTCCCACCAACAGTGCACAAGGATTATAATTTCTGTACATCCTCTCCAACATGATTATTTTCTGATTTTGTTTTTACAATAGACATATTGGTACTTGTTTGTATTTAGCGTTTATTACATGGGAATACAGACCTCTCCTTTACTCTCATTCTTCCCCTATTCTACTGAGACTCAGATAAGTAAGTCTGAGCAGAAGTCAGGCCAGTCTCCCAGTGTGGAGGAAAGGAAGTAAAGAGCAGAATACTGTATGGAACAAGCCAGCCCCTAAACTCCTCCAGGTCAAGTCTTAGGAGAATCATTTTACATAATCACCTCATTTGATCTTAATGGCTCTCTAACAATGAAAACATAATTACTGAACCATTTACATAATGTGATAAAAGATTAGTGATTATAAATTACTTGTTCAGGGTCACATAAACAACTGGCAAATAGTGCTAGAATCAAAAACTATTCACCTTCATTTCACTATATCTGTAAAATAATTCCTGATGACATCCATTCATTGATAGAGATTTTTAAAAGTTCATGATGTTTTAAACTTTCTGCTGTTTATATGATATGTTGATAAACATTGAAAAATACAACCCCCTTCCAGATGTCATTTCTCAGTTTATATACAGAATGCGCTTATTCAGTGTTTATTCACTTTTGGTTTATTTTCTGGTTGAGGTGGCAACAGGAGCAGGGAGTCCTGGTTGAAAAATTGGGTCAGTCCATTGAAGATACCTCACTTTGAATCCAGCGTTCACCTGGCCCAAGGAAAATCTCAGTGGATTGAGACTCTCAACATTCCCAAGAGTAATTTCAGTTTCACAGACGCTGAGGCTTGGAAGGGACTTTAGAGATCACATACAACATCTGATTAATTCATGATTTCTTTTTCTGACTCAGACCATTTTTTCTTTGGGTTTATCCCATAACTGCATAAAAAATACACCAAGACAGCATCTAACCAAGGGTTTTGAAAGGGTCCATAACCCTTTCGAGTGATACTTACCTATGATTTCTATTTTTCTGTTGAACTTTAACAGGACTTTGTCCACTGATAACAAGGAAGTTGCTAATAAAATATACAATCATCTTTACAATCTCCTTGAAAATGTGTAATGCTTCCTGAAGAAAGTGCCAAGTTTATGCTGTTGAAATTAGTAAGAGCAAATTTAAACACACTAAATTAAAATTTTGATATACAAAAGTATGTGGGAGTATGAGTTGGAAGCTTTAATTATGAGACAAAGAATGAAAGACAATTCTGTTAGTGCATAATGTGATTTAGAAAGTTAAAAAACAAAGCAATGGAAACAGTTTTTATTTTGGGGAAATAAAACGTAAAGAGTGAAAGTCAAGTAACTAAAACAAAAAAGTAATAATTAAGCCCATTGCCACATTACCCATTACTGCAGCTGAAGTGTTTTCTCCCATTTGGACATTAAATTAACCTTTTCCTAGTAAATCATTGTGATTGAGGTTTTAGTTCCTTTAGAATTGTTTAAGTTGTTTACATTATTAAATTTATTTAATTATTTTATTTTATATAATTTGTACTTTTTTCCCTTCCAACTTTTACTTCTAGAGAATTTCAATACTCAAAGAGGTATTTTTGAGGGGACACAGAAATAACTCAAAGGTATGAAGTGCATGTCTTGCATACATGAGGACCTAATTCAATTCATCTTGTGCTGCATACACCACCCCTCACCAGTTCCACTGGGTATAATCTTAGTAATTCCTAAGCACCAAACTGATAGGCCTGAAGTCAGGCCTAATAGTTCTGGGAGTGACCTCAAACCCTTGAGCACCTCTGGGGGATCCCCCCTCAAAAAACAAAAAGATTTTTTTAAATTCAAAATTCCATTTTAGAGGAAGGTTAGCTGAAATAGGGAAGAATTTTCTTTTGGGGCTTGGCTTTCTCTTTCAGCTTACTTGAAGAGCACACTAGTTGTAAGCCAGAATTCTGTGTTCATGACAATTTTGCAAACCTGAATTTCTGTCCATTTACTATTATTCAAGGTTTTCCCTTTTTATATCTTTATCACTATACCTATTCTTCTCTGCATTGCTTATCACAAATGTTTCTCTATCATCAGGTCTTTAACATGCTAGGCGGGATTCATGCTTTCAGAGCATCCTGTAGATAGAAGTGACATCTCATTTGTGTTAGTAGCTAGATATACTGGTGCATCATAAAAATTTGACAGTTGCTTGTGGAAAGAGCAAATGTGTTTTCTCAACTCCCTAATAAGAATTTCTACCTGCAAGAGCTCTGTAGAAGCCTCAGTATAACTTCGGGATTATCTGCCAATGTGATGTCAAAGCCACTGCAGCTTATCCTTTGTCCATACCTATGCCTGAAATTTTTCAGTTTGCATTGTTTTTACTTAACACTGGAAAATTTGCTACAACTTAAAAATTCATGTCCTTCGAAGAAGTTACGAAAGTATAAACTTTTCTCTTTCCATTACTCCACTTCAGTGTATATATACTCATGAATATTTCTGGAAGAGGGTTTATTATAAAAGAGCTTAGAAACAGAATGAAAATATCAGTGTCTTAAAGGAGAGTACAGAAAAGGGGATATAGAGGGTACAGATGGGGATATAGGGGGAAACCTTTGTAATTAATTTTGCATCGTTCTTTCTAGAAAGTTTTTTAGTGCTTTTAAAGAATTCTTTGAGCGACGAACTGAGACTCCTAAGTGTGTCTTCTTCAGATTAGGGCTTTGTAACAAAGGTCTGTTAAAGATAGTGCCTAGGTTGTTAATATCTAATACTGGGTAAAAAGAAAAATGACTTAGTGAATAACTAGTGAGGTGGAAATTGCAGGTGAAGAAAGGGTGTCCTGCTTGTGGAGGTTGTGGGGAATTTGGAGAACAGAGGGATTTTTTTTCCTGGTAGTTCTTAAATTATACAAATATAAGGACAACTTAGTCTGCTTGCTTATAATATAAACCCTGGATAACATTGGAATTTATTTAAGGAAATAAGGGAAATTATTTGGCTTTTGTTTAGCTGAAATTATCACCACTTTAAAACCAAAATTTCCATATCTCAGTAAATCCCACCTTAACATCTTGATTTCAAAACGTGTATCTGTCTGGTCAGGTCAGCGGTTAACAGTTATGTTACAATGAAAGTACCATAAAATGGTTCAGATAGATTGCATTCCTGATGACACCTAGCAGAGATGGATCCTATGAGTGTGGCATTTGAAAACTGCCTTGTTTAGAGGCTAAGATCCTGTTTGGAGGCTGGGATGGGATGGTAAGAAATAGTGCGGAAAAGGAAGCGGAAAGATGCCACTGATAGATGAGTATTTCAAAATCCTGGCTAGGGTCAGCTGTACCCTTAAGGAAGGATAGCTTCTTTTCCTTTCTCTCTCATGTAAACCAATCCCTTATTCTTGAGAAGTTCAGGTCTGTAGGCAGCTTCGCATAAAATAAGAGTTGGACTGGACTTTAAAGACTTTATATCTTACTGCTTGGCCTTTCCCACATTTATCTATCACCCCAAAACTACCTTGACCATCATTATTAGAACAAAGTGATGAGAAAATTTCTTCACAGATTTTTCCTGTTCATTGTATGCTTGACCTAAATGTTGGACAGTTATTCCTATCATTAGCAAACATTTCCTTTAAGCTTCTCTCATTGAGTCTGCCTACTATGTGGTGAGGTGATATTCCATAAAATTCCAATGGTATTTGATTTTTTTATGGTATTTGATTTGTCTTATACTTTTTTGGGGACTGTCTTCTAAATTTTCAACAAGAGTCTTTAGTTATAGTCCACAGATATTTCCTACTGGATTTCAAAAAGTTGTTTCTACTTCACACATAGTTCATCTGGATCATGAAACAGAATGAACCAGGATAATAAATGTTGGGTATAAGTGATGGTGTGTACACATTCACATTCATCATTTGGCCAGTACATATTGATTTATCTTATTTTGAACAACATGTTTTAGTCACCCTACTTAGTCACTTCATACATCTTTGCCATCCCAAATGTTCTTACGCTCCATATGCTTATGTTTTGTTTGCTACTATTGAGTTGTGTTATTTCAGATAGCAAATTACTTCTTGTGTCATTGTACTGTAAAATTTAAAACCCTAAAAAGTGGAGACAAAAATATACAGATGCAAAACTCTGTGTAAGATTTCAAATTTAATCCCTCATTACCAGATGGTCCCTAGAGACCACTGGGTGCAACCTAAGCACGTTTGGATATAGGCCCATAAAAATAATCATATTAAAAAAAGGTAAAGGCCCTCCCGTTGATCGTCGATTTGCTCGAGTGGGCCCAGTAACGTCTCCATTGGAGACTTTGTTGTTACTGTGTGTGGCATATCGAATACTCTCGGTAGCTTGCCGGGCTCTCCGAGAGGGGCGGAGGAATCGAACTCGGGTCGGCCATGTTGGCCGCTTGTAAGGCAAACGCCCTAAAGATGGGACTGGAGAGATAGTACGGGAGGTAAGGTATTTGTCTTACATGTGTTTAGAGCAGCTACAACTTTGGTTTGAATCTTTACTACATGTGGTCCCCTGACCACCCCCAAAAGCACTACTGGTTGACATTATGATATGGTGTCACTGGAGCCCTGGAAATGAACTTTTTCACAGCCCTTGTGCCTAGTGTGTTATGAAAGCTATGGGATCATAGTAGAAAACTTTCCAAGTTTGATCATTATTTGCCTTTGAAGCATGGTGATTTTACAATTGAACCATTTTTTTTTAAGAAATTTTTTTTAGAAAGCTTATGTAACAAAGGAAAAGCCAGAAAAGCCAAGTGAAATTCATGATGCCTAGTGACATGTTACTGTTCAAACATCTTATTTAGTTGTTCCTCAAGTATCTGGAGTAAAACAACATTCACTGTTGCCAAAACGTTAGTAAAACTTTGCATCTTAAAACATTGCTTGGGAAATCGCTCAAACACTAGAGGCTCTACTACTTTTTTTTTCCATTTTTTAAAAAAATTTTTATTAGTGAGACACTGTGAGGTACAGTTGTAGACTTACAAATTTTTGTGCTTGGGTTTCAATTGTTGCAGCAACATGGGAAGATGCCGTCATTGACAACATTGATGAGGAATACGATCGAATGATTCAGCACCTCCATGATTGTGCAAGGAATGCCAAGAGAGAGATAACCACAAAAAACCATCTTTCTTCGAACACTCTTGAACTTATTCGCCAACGTGGCGTGGCACGTGCCTCAGGCAACCACAAGCAAACGTCCGAACTGGCAAAACAGTGCAGAAAAGCCATCAAGGATGACCTCAAAAACAGGAGAGCAGCAGTACTGGTAGATGCAGCAGAAGCTGGGAAAAACATTCATAATGCCCGCCTGTCCTTCACCAACTACAAAACCAAGATGACTGCCCTCCGACATCATGATGGATCTATCACATCTTCCAGAAGGGCAATGGAGAAGATTATTCATGACTTCTACTCAGATCTCTTTAATAGCCACATCCACTTGCCCACATACCACATACCACATGATGGATATGTCGTTCCCAATGTTCTCCCTTCCGAAATCCAACATGCCATCTCGTCGGTAAAGAAACAAAAAGCACCTGGCCCAGACAAGATCAGATCTGAACACCTGAAGAACTTACCATCAGTACTCATCAATACATTAGCTCGACTCTTCACACGCTACCTGTCTGAATGCAAGGTTCCATCCCAATGGAAAACCAGCAAGACTGTACTACTATACAAGAAAGGAGACATCCACGACATTGGCAACTATCGCCCAATCTGCCTATTGTCTGTCATCTACAAACTATTCACTCGAGTCATCCTGAATAGGATTAGCAGAACACTAGATGAAGGACAACCATGTGAACAAGCTGGATTCCGAAAAGGATTCAGTACCACTGACCATATCCACACAATAACCAAGCTCATTGAGGTATCTCGGGAGTTCAAGATGCCGCTGTGTCTAACGTTCATTGATTTAAAGAAGGCCTTTGATTCTGTTGAGACGGAAGCGGTCATGGAAGCCCTAGCCAATCAGGGCGTACAAACTCAATACATCAGGATCCTTCGTGAGCTCTATTGCGGATTCACTACCAAGATCTCACCATTCTACAAAGAAGTAATCATCCATATCAAGAGAGGGGTTCGGCAGGGTGATACCATTTCACCAAAACTCTTCAGTGCCACCCTCGAGAACATCATGCGATGACTAGAATGGGAAAACATGGGAGTGAAGATAGATGGTCGGCAACTACACCACCTCCGCTTTGCTGATGACATCGTTCTAATAACACCAAACATCAGCCAAGCGGCACAAATGCTTGCGGACTTTGACCGTGAGTGTGGAAAGGTCGGACTACAGCTGAATCTTACGAAGACAATGTTTATGAGAAACAGCCTTGTTCCTGACGCTCCATTCGCTCTCAACGGAACCACCATCTCCGAATGCAACAGTTATATATACTTAGGTCGAGAAATCAACATGATGAATGACCTGGCACCTGAGTTACGCAGGAGGAAGAGAGTGGCTTGGAATGCCTTCAAGAGCATTGAAGAAATAACTAAAAGGACAAAGAACCTCCAGCTACGAGCACATCTCTTTGATTCCACTATTCTTCCTGCATTAACATATGCCTCAGAGACCTGGATCCTACGAAAACAGGATGAGAACACTATTCGGGTCTCTCAAAGAGGAATCGAAAGAACTATGCTTGGAATATCACGATTCACTCAAATGAGAGATAGAATCCGGAGTTCTGATCTTCGTCAACGCTCAAGAATCAGGGACGCTGTCTCATTTGCCAAGACATCAAAAATCAGATGGGCTGGACATGTAATGAGGTTTACAGACAACCGCTGGACTAGAGCCATTACTGATTGGATTCCACGAGACAACAAAAGATCACGTGGACGCCCACCTATAAGATGGTCAGACTTCTTCGTCAAGACCCTAAATGATCGGGTTGAGGCTCTACATGTTCCTAAAACGAACAGATACCATTGGGCTACGCTAGCACGCAACCGGGATGAATGGAGACGTTACTGGCACCCGCTCGAATAAATCGATGAATAACGGGGATTAAGTGATTAAGTGAAGTGATAAGGGTTTCAATTATACAATGATCAAATACCCATCCCTCCACCAGTGCCCATTTCCCACCACCACGGATCCCAGTATCCCTTCCTCCCCCCATTGTGGTTTGCAAAAGAGGCAATGGGTGGCAGTCATGTTTGGTCTATAGTCTACTTTCAGCATGCTTCTCCCATCCTGGGAGGATCCTCCCAACACCCTTTATTTGGTGCTCCCTTCTCTATCTGAGCTCCCTTTTCCCCTAGCATATGTGGCTGGAGGCGCTACTACTTTTGGACAGTACTGTTCAGAGGAGAATTTTTCCCAATTGTACAACAATTTTTCGTGCTGTCATCTACCATACAATCATATTCAGTTTCATATATCAATATTTAAGGGTGTGAATGTTTTCATAATTTTTAGTTTAAACATAACGATCCTTATAAAGTTAACTGCTGGCCTGATAATACTTTCATGGAAGACGTCAACTGTGAGAACTTAAGTCTCATGAAAAAGATAACGTGATGAAGTGCCTTCCTTCTGATGTCACTCTGGTATTCAAATATAAAATGTAAAAATTATTTTTTAATTATGGATAGCACTGAGTGCTCCCAGTTTAATTGCTCCATTTAGTAGCAACTTCTTTTAGCTGTTGCCTTTTCCAGATTGGCAACGAGAATCACCAATTTTAACCCAAGATTTGCCTTCCTGTGATGATCTTATCATGTCTATCATTGTAATTGACTCTGATCACCTCCACCAAGTTAACCAGAGCACCTTTGTCTTCTGAGTTAACCTGCATAAAAAACACCGGTGACACAGGTCATCTCATGGACCACCCCAGTCTGGCCTACCTGTTGGTAAAGCAGTGGAGAATCCCCATCTTGGGACACAGTGCGGGCAGGAAGACAACCAGCTTAGTGGAGTGCACATCAGATGCAATCACTTTCAGCCGAGCCTTCTTGTTTACCACCAGCATGGGGGCAGTGATAACCCTGCCTGAAGAATAAAGGGCTGCTTGGTGGGTACATCTCCTTCACAAGCAGCTTTCTCCTCAGCCTGGGCAGAAGACTCTGATTCTTCTCTTACATAGTTTCTGCCATGTACGTGTGGGTTAGCTGGAGTAGTTGAGTAGCTGTTCGGTGGTGCAGGTGCAGTTGACAGCTGTGGGCACTTTCAGTTGCTTACCCAGGGGAGCCCTCTGCATGGCAGCAGGATGTAGGGGGGCCCCTTAACCAAGCAAGTGAGGATCCTCTTGGGCTGGAAATTCTGAGACCGAAGTTCTTGAACTCCTGCTACTTAATCATGTGGCTAGGCCACCTTCTTTCCTTTGGGGACCTTGAATAGCTGCAGAAGAGAAATATGCTCCTTTTAAGAATTATGTTTTCCAGTATGGACGATTCTCATAAAATTAGAAATTGAACTCCCATTTGACTCAGCAATACCACTGCTGGGAATATATCCCGGAGAGGCAAAAAAGTACATCGAAATGACATCTGTGCTTCTATGTTCATTGCTGCACTGTTCACAATAGCCAAAATCTGGAAAAAACCTGAGTGCCCGAGAACAAATGACTGGTTAAAGAAACTCTGGTACATCTACACAATGGGATACTATGCAGCTGTTAGAAAACATGAAGTCGTGAAATTTATATACAAGTGGTTCTATATGGAAAGTATCATGCTAAGTGAAATGAGCCAGAAAGAGAGAGACAGACATAGAAAGATTGTACTCATCTGGGGAATATAAAATAACAGAATGGGAGTCAAACACCCAGGAATTTCTGCTCCGGGAGGTCTGCTCCATGGCTTGGAAGCTGGCAGCATATGCTGGGGTAAAAGGCAGCTCACATAGAGAAGGGAACATCAAGTAAAGGATGTTTGGAGGACTTGCTCGGGTTGCGAGATGCATGCTGAAAGTAGACTATAGACGGAACATGATGGCCACTCAATACCTCTATTGCAAACCACAAGACCGTGAAAGAAAGAGTGAGCAAAAGGGAATGCCCTGCCACAGAGGTGGGGTGGGGGGCATGGGATGTGAGGATGGGAGGGCTTACTAGGATCATTGGTGTTGGAGAATGGGCACTGGTGGAGGGATGGGTACTCGATCATTGTATAACTGAAACCCAAGCATGAGAGTTTGTAAGTCTACTACTGTACCTCATGGTGTTTCACTTAAAAAAAAAATAAAAGAATGATGTTTTCATTATTTTTATCTTTTAATGACATAGCTTTAAAAAATATCCAAATGCATTCTTTGAATTTAAATATATGACAATCCAGTCTTCATCATTTTAGCCTACACAGTTCTGTGTAATGAAATAAATGGTGAGAAATGCTTCAGGATTACTGATAAAATTTAACGCTTATTTTTTTTTTTAGATACCGTAATTTACAATATCGTTAATGGTAGGGTTTTATGCATAAGTTGCTTCAACACCACACCCCACACTCTTCAGCACCAGACTTTCTGCTTTCCCCCAGTAATGTCTGAGGTCCCCACCCCACAACATCCCTCTTGACACCCCCACCTAACATCTCCCCACTACACATACACACACACACATACACACATAGAGAAACACACACACACACACACACACACACACACACCCTTGATGTGGTATGATTTTGGCTGTTGATTAGTCCCTTAGTATGTTTCTTTATATCCCACGTATGAGAAAAATCATTACGTATCTGTCCCTCAACATATTTCTTAAAAATCCCAGCTTGGGGATATCTGTAAATGTCTCTACCACAAATATAAACGGCATTTAATAACTATGCTAGTAGTTTAAAATACTTTCTTTTACTTTCAAAATTTTCTCTTTAGTTAAGGTATTATTATTCCCACTACGCTTGTGAGGAAATGAGAACTTAAAAAATCTAGAGGACATTCTTGTTGAAAGCTTCCGATTCCAGCCTTAGTTGGGCAGTCACTCCAGCCAAAGTTCTTAAATTCTTGGCTACTGATTTTTCAACCCAAGCTTTGCATCAAACCCATCTAGCTCCTTAATAAGAGAGAGAACACCAAGTCTCAACTCTTACATACAGTCACAATCTTGATGAAGAGGATAGGTTTGGGGAGTGGCAGTCAGAAACCACTGAGGCTATATCCTGTTACGTGGAAGGACAGAAATTTGTGTTTGCCACTGCACGCTACCCTCTAATTAACAATTAGCTATTAATTTTTTACTTTTCCATATGGCCATACAGGCAATTATTAATCTAAGTATGTTATCAGCTTATAATTTTTGATTCTTCATACTGTGTGAAACAAAGGTCTGAAAGGCTTGTTCCAGTTTCTTGGAATTTCGTTTTTATTGTCATCAAAAGAGAGAGGAAACTTTCTAAGATGTTTGCCCTGGGCACATATTTCTAGCTATGCCACTACAAAGGAACATGTGAACCTAAAAAAGTTTTCTATAGTATAAAAGGAGCCCAATATTTTAATACTGGATTAAACCCATGATATCTTAGTGAAGAGAGAGACTTTCTCTGTTTTAAAGATATCAGTAAGTTGCTTCATCTCTGTACAGTTAGATTTCTCAATTCTCTAAGTCAGTGATGATTTCTCCCATTGTTCACCTGCCTTCCATACCCAAATATAAAAAATAATCCCTTCCCTCTATCCCAGGAATTTCTCAATATTCACTAATTCCGAAAGGCTTCTCTTGGCAGACAGTAGATAGTAATAAATACCAAATCTGATGGAACACATCTTTACAAAATGTGGAAATATCACACACTACAAGTATTGTATCATCACAGTCTCAGAGTTCCATAATGGGCATTTTTCCCCACCTCACAATTGAGGTTTCTATATCCAAAGTTCAGATGCTTTTTGATTTAATCTTGACACATTCAGTTTTTATCTTTCATGTGTGGTTCTGCTCTGGTTCCCAGGTAATGGGCTTTGTTTGCAGGAAAAGGAGAACACTCATGGAATTTGTAAGTTTACCTTACTATTATAAGCATATTTTATATTTGCCATTAAGTCACCACTACAATTTACAATTTCTTTTTAGAAGTTAAAATGGCTCTTCATTATACTTTGCTGTTAAGATAGTAGCCATAGAAACACTGTATTTTCCTCCATCTTATTTCTTAAGCGAGAGAGTGAGTTAAATTCACTTCCTATCTTGTTATCTAACATTTTCTCAAAGACCTTTTTGCAGTAATCTTTATGTAAGAAGAAATACAGCAATTGTTTAGGCAATATTTATTTGAAAAGTCCATTAAATACAAGCTTCATCAGGATAACACCATCATCTATGTATGGGGAATCAGGGGCTTCCAATTACATAAGTGCTTTCAGACTGACAGATGAGAGTTAATACGTGAAGGGTAATAAGTGGAAAAGGCCCTGCAAAATTAGGTTCCATCTCACTTCTTACCATGGCTCCCTCCTTTATGGTTCTCCAACCACACAGATTCTCTCTCTTGGTCTTTCAATTTGCCACAGCACATTCTCATCTCAGAATCTTTGCCTATGCTGGTCATTCTGCCTGAATTTTTTTCCCCAGATTGTCACAGGACTAGCTTATTCTTTTTTTTTTTTTCCTTTTTTGGTCACACCCGGCGATGCTCAGGGGTTACTCCTGGCTCTGCCGTCAGAAATTACTCCTGGTGGTGTTTGGGGGACCATATGAAATGCTGGGAATTGAACCCGTGTCAGCTGCGTGCAAAGCAAATGCACACTTTGCTACCTGCTGTGCTATCGCCCCAGCCTAGGACTAGCTTATTCTTAATCTTCAGATCTCTGTACAAATGTCAGTTCCTCTGGTAGGTCTTTCCTGGCCACCCTAATGAAATCAGTATACTGCTTTTTATACCTTTCTATTGTTTTTCTTAGTGGGAATTGTGCGAAGGCACATCATACATCTGGGGCATATTTTGAGCTTGATCATTTGGTATGCCATATGAGGACTCAGCAGATTGGGTGTCCAGGAACACAGACTTGTCAGGAAGTGGTAAGGCTATAGCCACTTTCAGAGCCTGTAGGTTCCACTCTCCTTTGAGAAGCAGCCCAGGTAAGAGAGACTTCAGGGTCTTTGGCTCCACATGAACCACATCCACTAGTATAGAACAGGCAGAGATGGCAGGGCACCATGAAGGTAAAGAGGAACTCTGGAGCTGGATTCAGCTGGTTTTCACTGAGAAGTTCAAAATTTGGAAAGTTTGAAAAGTTTTATGGATGGCTTCAAAATGTTCATAATACAACCAAGGCTGACATCTCAGTAGACGAGACAGAACTTCCACGGAATCTCAGTCTCAATAAATCGTGATAGTCATCACAGAGCTATTTCAACAGCCAAATATATGGCTTGGGAATTTAACACACACACACCTACACACACACACACACACACACACACACACACACACACAGAAGCTATCTTCCAGTGGCTTTCAAAATGGACATAGTAATAAAGAAAAATGTTTTAATGAGGAAGCAGAGGAACTCAATTGAAAATTGAAGTGAGGGATCAAGTCAAGCTTGGGAAGAACTCGACACAATTTCGCTATGTATATAGGCTCCACTACCCAATGGAGACTTCAAAGCAACAGTCCCAAAGATGCTCTGATCAGTTATTAATAACAGCCTTGTTAGATATTCACAAAAGATCAGATCAAGCTTCTAGTCAGAGAGCACAGTGAGTGCCATGGCAGATTCCTAAAGCTGTCCCTAATGCCAAGAATTCAGTGTCATTAATACAAATAAAATTCAAGTTTGCATCTGGAAAGAATGGTTTTTATGCCTTCTAAACAAGTGACAGCTTAACACTCATAGCAAGTGCCACAAATGCAGAATTCAAAATCCAAGCCCTAAATTAAAAAATCTTAGACAGTAGAGCATTCATATCACTATGAAACCAATTTTTGATTTAATTCTTTTGGGTCACACCCAGAGATGCACGGGGGTTACTCCTGGGTCTGCAGTCAAGAATTACTCTTGGCGGTGCTTGGGGGACCATATGGGATTCTGGGAATCGAAACCGGGCCCAGCCTCCAACAATTTTAAATATTTTAAAATTTAAACATTCTAAAGTTTTAATAGCATATCTAGTTTGCTATGCAGAGCCTACTTCATTTTTCCTTTAACTATGTCTATTTTAATTCTAACATGAGAAAGTGTGATTCTCTTTCAGTACATTGTAGACTTCAGTTATGTTCCCAGTATTGTATTTTGATTTTTAAAACACTATTCCTCTGTTGCTAATTGTAACATAAAAACAATAATACAGTTAAACTAATGTGATTACAAAGGTATTAACATTTATAGTCTTGGTGTGCAGTTACATCACCATATCACCACCAGATGCATTCTTTCACTGCAAGACTTTTTAAAAGATGTATTTTTTTCTAATTTCTGAGAAATCAAACCTATTGACTATTTCTAGTAGTTCCTTTCTGTATTATAATGTACTAAAGCTATGTTTTTAAATTATAATTCTGTTACAGTTGTTCAGATTCATATTTGTGGGAAACTCTCTTAGTTTATTATTTTCTTCATTTTGAGTCTCACTGGAACTTATTCATTTCTTTTCTTGTTTGCATGTGTGGTTTGTGATGTGCTTTTATACTCTGTGAGAGTATTTGGGTGGTTTGGATCATTTTTGAATGAAAAAAATATACTTAGATTAAGAGATGGATGTTGTAATATATAGGACAGACTTATTCACTTTTTACATGAAAAATTTGGGTTTCCTTAATGGAATTTCTCAGAATACCACCTACCCTTTATGAAAAAGATGTACTGTTCACCTATGACAGTTTGTCACTATTGATTTTATGAGACTGTTACTTTCCAATGCATCTATATAATTTAGGAGTAAGGCCATAATTATCATTCTTTGCCTAATTTTATTATACAATGTGCAAAAATACTAGGTATGCTTGTATATACAAACTGAGTGATATAATGTGTGTAAACTCCTATGGCTTTATTTTTCCTGAGTTATTTATTAATTTTGTGAGAGGGTCAGTATTGATTTGTGTGCTTTATCTGAGGCTATTATTTCTACATGCTAAAATTGTATGAAGATGAGAAGTCTTGATTAAATGAAGATCATATGACTCCAAAGTTTAAATTACTTTGCACATGTTAAACATATTATCTTAGGGTTCAAAGATATAATTCAGGTGTTAAGGTGTATACTTTGCATGTGGCAACCTCGGTTCCATCCCTAGCACCACATGATCCCTCAAAATATTACTGGGTCTGATCATGGAGGCTTTGGGTACTGCTGGGGTGGTTGATGTCATCTCCTGGAATCACAGGGCTGGAGCAGCACTGCATCGTTGGGCCAGGGCACTTGCATGCATCCAACTGAAGTTCGATCCCTGGTACCACATATGGTCCTCCAAGTCTGCTAGGAGTAATACCTGGGTGCAGTGCCAGGAATGAGCCTTGAACACCACGGGATGTGTCACCCTCCCCCACAAAAGTTCTTCATTGTATATACATCATTGTTTTTTAGGAGTGTCCTAGTTTTACATTCTGTGAGATTTAGAAATTTGACTTCACGGGGGCCGGAGCTATAGTAAAGTGGGCAAGGCACTTATTTTTCATGCAGTTGATCTGGGTTCAATCTCTGGCATCTCATATGTTCCTCTGAGTACCATCAGAAGTGATTCCTGAGCACTGCCTGGTTGTGTCTCAGAAACAAAATGGAGGAGGAGGAGGCAGGGGAGGAGGAGGAGGAGGAGGAGGAGGAGGAGAAGGAGGAAGAGGAGAAGAGGGAGGAGGAGGAGAAGAAGGAGAAGAAGGAGAAGGAGAAGGAGGAGGAGAAGGAGGAGGAGAAGGAAGAAGAAGAAATTTAACTGAATGGCAAAATCAATATAGAGGGTAAAACATTTATTTTATAGACATCTTCTCCAGTCATTTGCGTTATCTCCCTGATGCTACCATTCTCTTTTGAAACAAAGGTTTAACCTTTTTTTCTCTTGGGGGCAAAATACTTCATTTGATTTCTTGTACAAAATTTACCCCTAAAATAAAATCTTCATTAGAATTGAAGAGAGGACATAGGTACCACCAGTTTGATCTCCCATACCACATGGTGCCCCCATCAACCCAAGCTTAGTTCAGGGCCTCCTGCACACCTTGACAAGTGCCCCCTCCCCCAAATATGGATTCTTTGGTTTGTATTCATGAAAATTGAAATCAACGCTGCTAATGTTTTTTATTTTAATTATACTACCAAGTGTATGCTGCCAGTGGTGTTTTGAAACTAGATCTTTTAATGATTAGTGAAATGGCTATTAGAGGAATTGTAAAACCAATAAATGGGTCTTGATTATACACCTGTTATTCGTCGATTGCCTCAAGCAGGCCCCAGTAACGTCTCCTTCATCCTAGCCCTGAGATTATATTCAAGGCTCTTTAGGAGAATGAGATCCATCATTGTTACTGGTATTTGGCATATTGGGTACGCCACGGGGAGTTTGCCAGACTCTGCCGTGTGGGCAGGCTACATTCGGTAGCCTGCCAGTTTGTCAAAGTAGGAATGAGATGTCATAATAAGATGTCCGGGAGCTGGTTTTTATAGTCTCAGAGTCTTGGCCGCTGATGGGATTACATGGCGCCAGGGGGCCAGGTGGTGGGTGTGACCCCCGCCTACTGGAATTTGGAGGATCTGGGTGGAGGAAGCTCGACTCCAATCGAGTAGGCTTGGAGATCTTGGCCCCAGAACCCACGTGGCTTTGTCCCTCTGCCGGTACCTTCAGGTGTGCGGAGAGTGGTCTCAGCATGGTGGTGGCTGGTCCTGGAGGTCTTCGGCTGCCGGGGCCCTGGCCAGGGCGGGGAGGAAAGCTCAACCCGCTCCCCTCCAAGGGCCCTGGCGAGGAATAGCCAGGCACGGGGGCAGGAGACTGCGCTCTTCTCCTCCCGGAGCTGGTTTTTATAGTCTCAGAGTCTTGAGACTATACACCAGAGTGCCAGTCAGTGGTAGACTGAATTAGTTCAAGTGTACCTTATTAACAGATAAATCTGTGGTTCAGCAGGAAATGGTTTTAATTGTATCTTATTAACAGAATATTCGTGAATTTAGCATGAACTTTTATAGAACCACGTGTGACGTCTGTTCGTGGATTTTGTTCTGTATCTAAGAACATTTCTGATGATGCTCTCATGAGCTAGCAACAAAACATAAATTCTTTTGTGAGGTGTGAATTTTCTAATTGAATTCTATGTGCAGCACGACGTTAGGGGAGGGCTTGAGGGTGGAGGCACCAGAGGTGCTCAGGGGGTTCTGATCAAAGCCCAGACTCTGGTATTAACACGCGGCATTTCTGCACGAAGGATACTTTGTTTAGACTAGTAAATACCAGTATTTCCAGTAGAATTTTCTTAGGGAAGATCTACATAAACTTCGGCTTAAAAAATGACCTAGGCTGTAGTTGCCTTTCATTTATTTACAAGTATCTGTCGAATGAATGGAGCTCTGTTTCCTTCCAGGGTGGTCAGTTTCGCTGCCTTCCCCGAACCTTGCGATCCCTCCGCAGCGAACCGCAGGGCCCATCCCACCCCACGAGCCCTTTGCAGCAGCAGCAGCAGCACGAGGCCTGAGAGTTGGGCTCTGGGGACCGACTGCCCCGGCCCGAGGCCGCGAGTCGCCCCGACCCGGCCCCGCGCCGGGGAAAGGAGTTTTGCCTCCTGCGAAACCTGGAAACGAAAGCAGAGGCGGAGGCCCGGCGCGCGGGCGGGGCCGGCCGCTCCGCGGTGACTGGCGGTGCGCCGGGGGCACCTTCCCGGCTCGGTGACTCAACCGCGCCGCCTCCGGGGGCCCCTCCTCGGGCGGGCTCCGCTTCCCGGCCGGCTGACGCCCAGGGGCCGCCCCGGGAGTCTCCGCGCGCGCCCGCCCGCCCGCCCGCCCGGCGCCGCCTCCCCGGAGGCCCGTCCCCGCCGCCGGGCCGAGCGCGGGCGGGGTGGAGCGGCGCGCGCGCACGCGCAGTCCGGGCGCGCGCGTCAGGCCCCCGCCCCCGCTCCGGCCCGCGGCGAGGCGGCTCCCGCGAGCCCAGCGCCGGGCGCCGCAGCCGAGGCCGCGGCGGGGACGGAGTCGGGCGCGCGGTCGGGCGTCTGCGCCTGGGCGGCCCGCGGCGCCGAGGGGACGCGGGGGCGCCCGGGGCGGCGGGAGGCGACGTCGGCGGGGCTCGGGCCGCCCCTCGCAGGGTGTGGGCCGCGGACGCGAAAGAGGAAGAGGAGCCCCAGGGGCCGCGGCCGCGGCCGCCCCTCCCGGCCTCCCGGCGCGCTGACAGGCAGGGCCGGCGCCGGCTCGCGCGGGACTCGGCGCTGTCGCCGCCGCCGCCGCCGTCGCCGGCTGCTCGGCCCCGGGGCCCGGGTCTGCGGCGCGCGTCGGGGCGGAGGGCAGCGTCCGCGCCGGGGGCCCCGCGTCCGCGCCGCCGCGGGATGTGAGCGGGACCCGCCGAGGCGGACGCGAGGCCCCGCACGGGCCCAGCCTGGCGGCCGCCCCCACCGCTCCGGGGGCTCCGCGGACGTCGGCCGGCCGCAGGCGGCGGGTAGGCTCGGTCGCCGCGGCCCGGGGAGGGCGGCGGGGCGGCGGGCGGGGCGGGGCGGCGGCGGCGGCGGCGTGGTCGTGGCGGTGGTCCCCTCGCCGCCCGGCCTGTGGGGCTGGGGGCCCGCGACGGCTCGCGCTTCCCTCCCTCCGCCTTCCGATCCCGCCCCGCTTCCCCTGGCGAGTGGCGGCGAACTTCTCGGCCCGAAGCACCTTCCTCTTTCTTCGGAGGAAACCGCTAACGGGGCGGGGGTCTCGCCCTCGGCGTCGGTGTGTGCCGGCGCCCTCCTCCTCTCCAGCCCCCCGGCCCCCGGCCCCGAGCCCCGCCGACTTACCTTTCTGGAACGTAAACGAAAGCAAGCCCCCTGGCCGGCCGCGCAGCCCAGCCAGGAACATTCACTTCAGCAACCGCACCGGGACTGCGAGGCACCGACGGCAGCCCGTGCTGAGGTACTAACAGCGGCTCTTTTTTCTCCCTTTTTTGGCCCCCGCTTCCCTTTCCCCCTCAGGTTCCCGAGAGGACGGGCGAGCAAGATGTGAGCTGCGTCTGCTGCAGGCGAGCGGCCCTTCGTCCGGCTCCCGAGAGGACGGTGGGTCCCCGCCGCCGCGGAGGAGGCGAGGGTGTGTGTGTGCGTGTGCGTGCGCGCGTGGGAAGGGGGCGAGCGTGTGTGGACAGGCAGGGCTCGCTCCCGGCCTGCGCCTCCGAAAACGGCAGGGCTGAACTTTCAGCGTCGCCAGGGAGGGACATCGGGTGGCGTTGTGTGCGTCTTCGGATCTCTGCGGGGACGTTCTTCGTGGACGCGCCGCCGTTTGCTCGGGCGACTCGTCTCGCCGAGATGTCCCTCAGGTCACCTCAAGTAGCCAGAGACCCGCCTCCGCCCGCCCCCCATCTTGCGCTGGGGAACATTTTCGAGCGAGCGCGACAAGCTCCTTCTGGAGCCGTGACGTTAGCGGCTCCTGCTCGGGGTATTTCTGCTGCCACATCGAGCACTTCCTGGATGGTTTTATCTGCCCGAGTTGGCTGTGTCGGTTAAATTTGCCCCGTTTGCTTTCCGGTGGCCATTGATCTGTGGGGAGGAACTTCTTTTCTCTGAATGAGAGGCTAGGAGCAGCGGAATGGCCGCGCGCCCGGGAAGGAAGGAGAAACGCGGAGCCGCGAGCCGAAGGTGGGAATTAAGAAAGAGGAGGCTTGCTCTGGGTTACATAATAGGATTGTACAGGCGGATTGTTGGGCTACCGCAGCTGATACTTTGTTCCCACAGCCAACGGATCTGAAGGTGAATTGCCTGCTTTCTTCTCTTTGCTTCAGGTGTGGAGACCTCTTGCCTTGTCTGCCCACCGTATCTGTGGACTGGTTGTGTCTAACACTCGGATTGATATTTCGTAGATTTCCTCGAATAGGAAAACTGTTCTTCTTTCTCACTTCAAGCTTACAGTGCTTGCTTTTGCTCTAAATATGCTGTCTTTGGAGGTTTTAAATTTTTTTTATTTTTGGTATATGCTGTAGGCATCAGTTTTGGCATAGATTTGGGTTCTCCTTTTACTGGAGTCTTCCTCGTGGTTTAAGACAGATGTCTTCTGTGTGCAGAAGGAACATGTTATCGTTTCTCTACTTCGCCTGGTGTTTGCTGGAAGGTGAGATGCTGTTGGCTTTGGAGTGAGAGCTGGGTTTGATTTCTGGCGCTCCTACCATGCGATAGTTGCGTTCTTAAAAATTTCTTTAAGCCTCACTTTTTTGGTAAGATTGTTGTGAGACTTGAGTAAAGTTATACAAGCAGAGTCGAGTGTTGTTTGACTACTATAAAGTCCTCGTTATTGAGGGCTGGGAGGGCAAAAGATGATTCAAAGAAGGGAAGAGTGACTTAAGGTGATCTGCCTGTGGACACCGTTTCTTCCTTTTTCGTAGAAGGAGGAAAAAGTACTTTTACGATTTGAATCGGTTACCTGTTGTTCTTACAGCCTTTTAAAAAGTTGACATATAATGTACATGTGACACAGTTGTATATGTTGAAAAATGTTATCACACAGTAAATTTGATTCCTACCCCTTGCAGTCTATTTAATAGAAAAGTTTGACTTGGCTCTCTGTGACATGTGCCACCCCCAAATTCTCCCCCCAGTTGCCCTATTAACTATTGTGATGCCCTCTTGTGGTTAAATGTACTAAGAACTTTCTTTTGCTCCTCCCTGCTACTATTTCTTTTCAGGCTCCTCTTTTACCTCCTATATTACAGAATGTGTAAAGGCGCCTCAGAATGCCAGTGAACTGTGATTAAAACTTTAAGTTTGAGATATTTCACAGTTTTAACATGACATCAGATCTTCCTTTTTTTGAGTCACAGCTTAGATTGCATTTTTAAGGGTTGCTGTGATTAAAAAAAAAGCATAATACACACTAATTCATGAAAATAAAATAAGCAGTGAGAACGTGATATTGTTCAATTGGATTCCAAAGTCTGGGAAGTTACATAGTGCACAGTTACAAGAAGCTCTAAATTGTAATGATAATAGCATTTTAGTTGTATGAACCCATTTTCTTAAGAATTTCTTTAGAATTAGGGGGTCTGTGAATAAATTATTGAAGCTAAGGACTTTCTGAATAGAGAAAAGTTGGGAAACCTTTGCCTTAGGGTTGCATACTTTCTCTAAGAGCTATGCTTATTCTGTCTGTTAACTTTCACTCGTGCTTATCTTTCTACTAAGCCCAATTCTATACTCGATTCCACTATTCAAGTGTGGAATAACTTATCAGTACTTTAGTCTACTCATTTTAAAAGTGAGAAAAGTAGTAGTTCTTTTTCCATAGGTCATAATGAGAAGTGATCAAATAAGGCACATTAGCCACTTTTTGTTAGATACTACCATTATGCTTATTTGTTATTGCTATTATTTTATTGCTGTGCTGCTATCTTATCTCATTATGAAACTTTGTTTCTTTCTTTTTTTGTGGGGGCCACATCTGGTGGAGTTTAGGGGTTACTCTTGACTCTGCACTCAGGAATCATTCCTGGTGGGGCTTAGGGCACCATATGGGATGCCGGGAATTGAACCCTGGTTGGCTGCCATGTGAAAGGCAAGTGCCCTACCAACCTTTTTTTTCCCTCTCTCTGACCATTGAAACTGTTTCTCACTGAGTACTGCTTTTGTTTTTTTCCCTCTGTAGTTCTTATAGTCACAATGTCTTCATACAGTTTTATTATACATCAGGCTTTAATTATCTGATAATTATTTTTCTAGTGTTAGCCTTGTCTTTTCAAATTGGTTGTATATTATTTGAAGATAAATACTATATTAAGAAACTCCTTTATATGTACATATAGTGCTTAACACATAATGGGGAGTACTCAAATGCTGTGTATTAAAAAGGAACTTAAGTTACTGAAAAAATATTTGTTAATTCTTACAATGTAATAGGAACTTTTCTGTCATCAAAAAAGATGCAGGAAAATATGAAAAGACTCCTTGCCTTGTTTACTAAAAGTATAACTTGGGAGATAAAAAATAAAACTTATAGAGTGTTGAAATCACTTAGAATTGATGTGAGCAGAAAAAACTTCAGAGAGGAAGTAGAATCAATACTAGATAGGATTTGGGAACTGGGTTGTACCTCAGTAATAGAGTGAATGTTTTACATATATGTAAATGTATGATCCCTTGTATCCCACTCTAAAAGAAAAAACAGAATAAAAACCCAACCAAGATTTGATTTTTCATAGAAGAAAGCAACTTGTGTATGTGATAATATATGCATGGTATGTTCAGAGAACAGTAGTACATAGAACAACTTGACTATGTTGGGATGTAAAGTTAATGACCCGTTGCACCTCTGGATTGTTCAGAGGCCATGCAAATAAACATGCACCATGTTTGTTGATAAGAGAATGAATAAAAATGATATTTACTAATAGCATATGTATCTGCAGTGTATAAGGGGAGGTTCAGTAAGAGGAATAATTTGTTTATATGACTTCAGAGGCTGCCCTTAAAAAATTAAGACAAAATATTTGAAAGAAGAGATCAGATCAGTCAGGCCCATTGAACAGATTTGAGTTCTGCCTTTCCCTCTGAAAAATAGGTAAGGCCATTAATTCTTCATAGTTTTTCCTACAGAAGAGCATCCTTAAGAAAGAACTCTTTATACAAGTAAAATTTTTCCAATACTAGCTCCCATTTAGCTTTCAGAGATTATCTTAAGAGGTCCATGAGATTAGACCAGAATCCATAAAGTACACTGAGGAAAACAGTGGTAAAAAAATGTCAGGATTTGAATCTCAAATGTGTTTTCAATTACATGATTCCATTGGCAAAGGAAACAGAAACAAAAATAAACAAATGGGACTACATCAAACTGAAAAGTTTCTGCATGGCAGAAGGTACACATTATAGCTTTTCTTGGTTACTTATTAGCTGAGCAGCTTTGGACACATTTTTAAATTTCTCTAGGCCTCAGATTCCTAATTTCAAAAATGTATAGACTGGTCCAGATCATCTCAAATGTCCTATAATTTCCAACATTCTTTTCCTCAGTCACTGAAAATAATGACTCAGTCATCTTTAACTACTGTTCTTAACTCCTCAACCACATCTTGTCCAAGCCGTAATGAATCACATCTTACCAGTTTCATTTCCACTGAATCCAAATCGTTGGTACTTCAGGTCTCAATTAGCTCTATCGTTTATCTTTCATATTCCATTGTATATCCCCTACCACTGTTGGTCTGACTCTCCTAAGCACTTTTGCAGCAAGCTCTTTCTTAACCCCAAACTTACAAAACTTGACTTTTTTTTTTCTAGACACCTTGATTTACAAAGTTATTCATTATTGGGTTTCAGGTATACAAAATTTTTCAACACTTACCTCATCACCCATGTCAACTTCCCTCCACCATTATCCCCATTTATTCTCCGTGCCTGGAGCCTGCCTCCTTCACGGGCACATTTTTAAGTTTGATTACTGTAGTTTGGCATGCGGGTCCCAGGGCTGAGATCTCCAAGCCTGCTCCGATCAGGGCTGAGCATCCTCCACTCAGATCCTGCATCTTCCAGTAGGCAGGGGTCACACCCACCAATGCCCCCCAGCGCTGTGTAATCCCATCAACGGCGGTCAAGACCCAGAGACTATAAAACCCAGCTCCAGGAAGACATTTTATTATCTCATGCTTGCTTTGGACAACTTGGCAGGCTACCGAATGTAACCTACCCACACGGCAGAGTCTGGCAAACTCCCCGTGGCGTACCCAATATGCCAAATACCAGTAACAATGATGGGTATATTATTTCTCTAAAGAAGATAATATACAGATGGCCAAATACCAGTATCATGATACAGTGATACAGAGAAATAATCAAATCTTTCTGCTCATTTCTTAATCAGGCTATTTTTACTATTGCTCTACTTCCTGGGTTCGAGGCATATAGCACAGGCGATTTGCTGAGGTGCATCTGCAAGGGCTTTTTAGACATTTTCAATAAAAAAAAGGTTTTTGACAAATGAGCTTTAAAGTGATCTCCATAGCACATTCTACTATAAAGACTGAACTGACATTTCCACAGCAACATCTGTCTACATAGCACAGCGGTAGAGCGTTTGCCTTGCACGCAGGCAACATGGCCGACCCGAGTTCGATTCCTCCGCCCCTCTCGGAGAGCCCGGCAAGCTACCGAGAGTATCTCGCCCGCACGGCAGAGCCTGGCAAGCTCCCCGTGACGTATTCGATATGCCAAACACAGTAACAACAAAGTGTCCAATGGAGACGTTACTGGGCCCGCTCGAGCAAATCGATGACCAACTGGAGGGCCTTTACCTTTACTGTAGTTTGAATCTCATAGTTTCAATTTTCTTTTTTCTGTGGTCCAGACATATAGTACAATAATATCTCTTCACTGCTTTTGTGTTGGAAGTCACTGTTCTCTGGCCCTGTTACCTTCCATCCTCTTCTTCCTCTATAGTTTCCTTTCCGTCTCTGTCCTCAGTCCGACCCCCAGGGTAATATAGGTATCTCTCCTTTGATGCTTTATTTTCCTTTGCCCTGTTCTGTACATCACAGACAAGTCAGTTCATTTGCTATTTCTAATTCTGACTTACTTCACTCAACATATCCAGTTCCATCCAAGTTGCAACGAATAGCATGATTTCATCCATCCTTGCAGCTGTGTAGTATTCCATTGTATATCACTTTAAGTTAGTTCCTAGGTAGTTTTATTTGGATACAGTTACTAAGTGGGACTCTAAACAATTTCTCTTCATCATTATTTGTATACGTAAATATGTAAGTTTATTTTTTCTCGGAGTTTTTGTGGAGCCTTTTGGGATTTTCTGTGTATAATGTATCATCTTTAAATAGTGACAGTTTGACTTCTCGTCTGATTTGAATCTCTTTACTTTGTTTCTTGCCTAATTTCTGTGACTAGCACTTTCATTTCTGTGAAATGAAACACCAATCTCACCACCATTGTACCTTCCCACCACCATATTTTGAATGGTTCCACCCCAAGTCCCAAACAGTGCCCCCCAAAGCAGAACTGAAACAGTTTTTTATTGCTGTTATGAATAATCCACTAAAAATGGTCCTTAGAGGAAAGTGTGTGAAGATTGTTGTTTTTAATCCTGGAGCTATTAAGCCTTTGTATAAGAGATTACAAACATGTTGTTAAACCCAGTCAAAAGTGTGCTACTCTTGGTACATCAGTGGTATAGAGTATGAGAGGTTGTGTGGCTGCATTTGCTCCAGGAATTCTAAAATTTTTGTGGAGTTTCTGGATCTTGGCCATTGAGCCATTGATGGGATTATATGGTGCCAGGGGCCATTTGTGGTTGCGATTGCCAAGCTACTGGTAAACTTTGGAGATGAGGAGTGGAGGCCCATTCCCGCTCCGAGTGATCTTGGAGATTTCAGTCACAGGTCCTGCACACCTGGGTTTTTCTGCAGATTCACTCATGGGTGAGGCTTGTCTGAGTCTATGGAGGCGATCTGAGCATGGTGGTGATTGTGATTGGATTTTGGAGGTTTTTGGCTATTGGGGCTCTGTTGGGGCAGAGAGGGAAACTGAACCCGCCTCCCATACTGAATTGCCCCAGTGAACACAGCCTTGCATGGGATCTGGACCTATTTTAGTTTTCTGTCATTGATTGTGATCTTAATCATGGGTCGTATTAATTGTATTCCTACCAACTTGAATAAAGGGTTCTCCACCAACATTGGTTGTTTCCAGTCTTCTTGATTTATGTTATTTTCACTTGTATGTCATATTTTATTGTTATTTTGATTGGAATTTTCCTGATAGTAAATAATGATAATAAGTGATAAACACTTTCCTGATAATAAGTGATGAACACTTTCTCATGTGTCTACTTACTGTTCATACGTTCTCTTGGGGAAGTATCTGATCTTTCTCTGCCCATTTATTGATGACATTATTAAATTTTTTGTTATTGACCATTGTATTTGTTTGTCGTAGATATTAGTCCTTTTTCTGATCTGTAATTTACAAATATTTTCTCATTCAGTAGGATATCTTTTTGCTTTATTTTGGGGCTATGCATGGTGAAGCTCAAGGTTTATTCCTGGCTTTCTGCTCAGGGATTACTACTGATGGTACTTTGTGGAACACATGCGGTACTGGGGCTATCTATTACCAGGATTAACCACAGGAAAGGCAAGGATTTTTCACCTCTGTACTTTTAGACCCAGGATGTCTTTTCATTTTAGCCCAAGAGTTATTCATTATAACCTCTTGTGATCTTTTATATTTCTGGGGTGTTGTAATAGCTCCTTTTTCACCTCTGATCCAATTTATTTGGGTTTTCTCTTTTTTTTCCTCATGAGTCTAGCTAAGAGTTTGTCAGCATTGATTATTTTCTAAAAAAACAGCTCTGGTTTCATTGACCCTTTGATTGTGTTCTTGCTGTTTATATCAATGGCTTCTGCTCTAATTATTATTATTATTATTAATATATTTTTTTTTACTTTGGGATCCATTTGTTGTTCTTTTTTCTAGCTTCTCAGACTGTGAGGATAGGCTATTGATTTGAGGTTTTTCTGTTTCCTGATGTAAGGCTATCTTGTTAAGAACCTCCCCCATATCCACCCCACTTAGTACTGCTTTGTTCTGTCCCATAGGTTCTGATAGTTTATATCTTAATTCTTGTTCATTTTGAGGAATACTTTGATTTCTTCTTTAACCCAGTAGGATTTTTTAAATTAATTGAATCACTGCATTCAATTAATTACAAAATTTTTCATGATTGTGTTTTAGTTATACAATGTTCCAACACGCATTCCTCCACCAATATAATTTTCCAGCACCAGGGTCCCCATTTTCCCTCCCATCCCTTCAAGCCACCCTCCACCCCAGCCTCCTCCATGACAGGCTCCTCTCTTTTCTCTCTCTCTCTCTCTCTCTCTCTCTCTCTCTCTCTCTCTCTCTCTTTCTCTCTCAGTTTAGGCATTATGGTTTGTGGTACAGATGCTGAAAGGTTATCATTTATATCCCTTTCCTGTTTTCAACACTCAATTCTTGCCCAGAGTGATCGTTTCCAAATAGTATTGTCATAGTGCATTCTCCTCTATCTTATAACTACCCTCCATCTCCCACATCACTGACCAACCATCGACCAGATTGACTAGACCTCCCAGCCCATTTTCCCTGACCTTGGATATTAGTTTCATACTTTTTTTTTTAAATATCCCACAAATAAATGTAGTCATTCTATATCTGTCCCTCTCCTTCTGACTCATTTCACTCAGTGTGATATTCACCAAGTCTGTTAATTTATAGGTAGATTTCATGACTTCATTTTTTGTAACAGCTGTGTAGTTTTCTATTGTGTACATGTACCATAGTTTCTTTATCCATAAGTTTGTTCTTGGACACTCAGATTGTTCCTAGATTTTGGCAATTGTGAATAGCACTGTAATGAACATAGAAATGTAGATGGTGTTTCTACTGTGTATTTTTGGACGCGTAGGGCATATTCCCAGAAGTGGTATTGCCGGCTCAAATGGGAGCTCAATATATAGTTTTTTTGAGGTATGTTCATATTGTTTTCCAAAAAGACTGGATCATTTGGCATTCCCACCAGCAATGAATGAGCAACCCAGTAGTTTTTTTTTTTTATTATTATTAGTGAAACACCATGAGGTACCGTTGTAGATTTACAATTTTTTTGTGCTTGGGTTTCGATTATACAATGATCAAATACCCATCCCTCCACCAGTGCCCATTTTCCACCACCATGGATAATATCCCTCCCACCCCCACCCCTCCCATCCCACCCTGCCTCTGTGGCAGGGCGATTCCTTGTGTTCTCTCTCTCCTTTTGGGTGTTGTGGTCAACCCAGTAGTTTTTAATAGTATGTTGTTTCATTTCCAAATGTTGGAACTTTTTTCAATTTTATTTTTATGGTTATTTGTACTTTCATGACATTGAGGTATATTTTGTATTTTAGTTACAATGAGCAGTACTCTGCTTCTGGCTGTGTGCTCAGAGATCACTCCTGATGGTACTCAGGCTAACGTCTGCTGTGCTGCGATTGAACCGGGATTGGCCACATTATAGCAAGTACCTAATTACTTACTGCATTACCTCTCCAGTCTCTGGTTTTTATTTTCAAGGATTTATTCACACTGAGATTATGCTCCAACATGTGGTCTATCCTGGAGAATATTCCATATACTCTGGAGAAGAATGTATGTTTGGCTTTTGTAGGTAGGAGACTTATATCTGTCTATTAATCCTAATTCTTCAAACTCCCTATTGAGAGCTGTTTTTTTCTTTGCTGATAGACTCTCTTGTTGATCTGTCCAGTGATGAGAGTGTGGAATTAAAGTCTCCCAATACTATTGTGATACCATTGATGTAGCTCCTCTATTCTGTTGACAGTTGCTTTATGAACTTCGTTGTCCCTTCATTTGTTACATATGTTAGTAAGTGTTGAGTCTTGTCTATTGATCCCTTAATCAGTATAGGAATTTTTTTGTTGTTGTTTTGTTCGAGGGTCGTACCTAGCTATACTCAGACTTACTCCTCATTGATCACTCCTGGTGAACTTGAGAGACCATATAGGATGCTGGGGATAGAACCCAGAGGCATGTGCATGACTGCAGGGGCTTCTGGAAGTACAGGGAGATGGGGAGAGGTAGCCCATCCCTGACTTCCATGAAAGCCTGGAAATTTTGGTCAGAAAACCTACATACCTGAGTTTTCCAATAGATTAATTTCTGGTTGAGGCTCATGCTGCACTGGGGTCTGGCCGGCAATTGTGGCGTGTGGAGGCTTTCGGCTGCTAAGGCTCTATTTAGGCAGGCACAGGACTGACCCCCCCCAACCCCCCTGCCCACCTCCCCGGGGGGTCCTCTTGATGACTCAGTCTTGTGTAGAGTCCTGGAGAATCTCTGCAACTTGTTGATCTCTTTTGAGATTTGTTCATGATTCTCTGGGTCATAGCTAGTGAATGACTTACTTTGAGCCAGAGGTAGTTCATCTAGGATTTTATTTTTATAGAATGATCCATAACAAACTAGCCAATGTTGAGTCAGTAAAGGTATCATTCATCTTATGCCTAGACCTGTGAACACACATTTCAGTAATACGAGTTGTCTAATATCTTGAGGTGTTTTGCCATTGACTTTGTGGTGAGACAGGAGCCCCTGGGAGATAGGCCAGCAGACTGAGCTTCCCTCAGGCCAGCTCTGCGGGTTCCTAAGCCCTCTTCACCCTTTGTAGTCTGCTGCAGAGGTAGGAAAGGTGTCTGGCCCCAGGGGAGCCGATGTGGGCTGCAGATGTGTCTTGCCAACTGGTGACCATCTTTCTCAGTTTGGGCCCCAGCCTCCTCAAAGCACAACTGGACATTCATCAGGCCCAGGGACCTTATAACTGCCCACCTCGCAGCTCTGCCCTCCATCTCTGCATTTTTTAGTGCACTGTTAATCTGTTTGATTTTTCCAACCATTCACCCTGAGACTGTTTATTATGACAGTTCAAATGTGTTTCTTGAAGTAGCAGAAGATTGGATTTTGTTTCCTGATTTGCCCAGCCATTCTCGTTATCTTTTGATACGAGAGTTTAGTCCATTGGCCTCTAGAGAAATTACAGATATGAATCATTTTCCTTTTGATGATTTTGGTCATTTTTATAATATTTTTTAATTGAATTACGTGAGAACAGTCACAAAGCCTTTTATTTTAAGTCTCGGTTGGTCATACAATGATCAAACACTCATCCCTTCACCAGTGCACATTTTCCACCACCAAGAACCCCGGTATACCCCCCCCCACACACACACCCTCCCCCTGCCTGTGTGGCAGATTTCCACTTTACTCTCTCTATGTTGATCACATTCAATATTACAACAAAAGACCCACCATTATTATTTGAAATTTTACCCAAGAGTCAGACCTGCCAAAAATACATATTAATTTGTTTTCAATTGCTGATTATGAAGAGCATATGATGTTACACACCGCTTTCGCGGCCACGCAATTCTGGATTTCTGACATTTTAGTAATAAGTCTGGAGGGATTACTGCCAAAAGCCACTGGGTTCTGAAATTGGTTTGTGTGCCTCTGGCACCATGGTTGTTCAGGAGCCAGAGGAGGCGTTCGTGGGTGGCAACTAGGGGCCTTGTCAGGGTGGGGAGCAGGGCCAGTTCCATCCCCCTTCCCATGAGGCCCCATGTGACTCGTCACTGCAGTCTCATACCTGGCTGTCCATTAGGCTCCGAAAGATGGTGGCCACCATGCCGCCACAGCCAGGGGGAAAAGGTGGAGGGACAAACACTCTTCCAATTGCGGGGTAGCATGGCACCATAGTTTAATGCACAGTCCAGATGCATTTCTGTTGGGCATTATATTTTGCTTAAATTTTCCCACCACCATTCAAGCCTGCCTTCTACGGAAAGAGGCTAGATTATTTTACTTTTCATTGCTCACTTTGCATACCAGGAAGAATAGTCTTGGTACTCTGGTCTGACCGGAGCCATGCTTGTAGAAGCTCAGGGTCATCGGGATTCCATTTGGAGAAGGTGGGGAGATGGCACTGCCCCATCTGGGACCTCCCAGCAATATCAGCTCGGTATGTGGCCTGGAGAATTCTCCGGGTGTTGTGGTGCCCACCAGCCAGGTTTCTTCACTGCTGTGTGCAGCAGGGTGGCACCAGGGGTGGGTTGAGGGTGTGACTTCTGGGATCAGGCTGATTGGGAGCCAGAATGGAAATGCCTGGTCCAGCGCTCCCATGTGGGTCGGATGAATAGTCCTGGTGCCCACATTCCAGAGCCATGCTTGTAGAAGCTAGTGGTCACCGGGATTGCATCTGGAGAAGGTGGGGAGACAGCACCTGCCCCATCTGGGGCCTCCCGGAAATATTGTCTTGGTATGGGGCCCAGAGAGTTCTCCGGGTATTGTGGTACCTGCCGGCCAGGTTTCTTCACTGCTGTGTTTTATTATTTATTTATTTATTTATTTTTTTAGGAATCTGTTCACTATTCCTTGCAATATTGGTTTAGATGCAGCAAATATCTTAAACTGTTGTTTGTCTGAGAATATTATTACCCCCTCAGATCTCAATTATAAACTTTCAAGGCAGAGAATTCTTAGTTGCAGATTCTTTTTATTTAATACTTTGACTATATCATTCCATTATTTTCTTTTCATAGAGGTTCATTTGAGAAATCTGGTGTGAACTTTATGTTGTTTCCTTTGTATTTGAGAGTTTATTTCTCTCCCCACTTTAAGGAGTCTGTCTCTCTTGTTTCTTGCCATTTTGGTTATAATGTATCTTAGTTTATTCCATTTGAGCTTTTTTCTTTGGGAGTCATTGGACCTCCAGGATCAGTGCACAAGTCTCTCCTCAAATGAAGGAACTTCTCAGCTCTTATCTCTTCCACCAGCCATTTTCCTTTTCTTTTTTTTCTGGAATTTGTCTGATTTGAGGTTATTGTTGTTGCTATTGACCGTTAAATGTCTTAAGTGTTTTTCAGTTTTAAAATATCTCTTTTCTATTACCTCTGACCTAATAATGTTGTGTGCTTTGTCTTCAAGGTTTCTCTGATTCAGTTTTTGGTTTCTCCCATTCTGTTACTAAGTCCTGCTTAATGTATTCTTCAACCATTTTATATCTGTTTGAGTTCTTAATTTTTTCCATCAATATTTCTTTGAATATATTAAATCTTTCTTCTAGTTATTCCCTTAGTTAAACTGTGAACAAAAAGGAAATTGTTCTGAAGTCATCCTTAGGCAGTGTGAAAAGTTTCACTGTATTTGAGGAATTTCCCGGGCTTTTATCCACATCCATTGATGTAGTTGAACTCTTTACTATTCTTGATGTTTCATGGAGCTAAGAGTGGAATTCCTATTTCCAGTTGTTCTGAGCAATGATTCAGTGCTTCTGTTTGCTTCTGTTTACATCATGCTAGTGTTTTGAGTCTTCTGATTTTTGGCAGTCATGAATGCCTTGTGATGATTTCTTAATTGCTTGCTAGATCAAACTGGTACCTGTGATTCTAATCTGTGTGAACCTAGATGACCACAGGGGATTTGTGACCCAATGCCTTGTATTTACTATAGCACTATGTTCTAGCTGGTATAGCCTCTGGCACAGGGTTCATAGTTGTCTTGCAATTGCTGTCACATCACAGTCCACTTGACTTGGACTGGAGGTTGTGATCAGCTGATCATTGTGGCTACAGGGAGATTTTTTCATTTACCAGTACCAGTTTCACTATGACTGCTCTGAAACCAGGACCTGGTGGGTGATGCTTACCTCCAGAATGCCTGCTTTTTGCTGCAACCTCCAAGATGAGAACATTTGTTTGCTTTCTTTAGAATGATTGCTCCTAGCTGTGGCCTGAGGATGATTACACTCTATGCTGGTGGGTACTGCCAGTTCTCAGTCTCTTTCTGACATGTGGGTTGGTCATAAAGCAGCATTTTTTTGATCCTTTGCACGTGGTATCCTCTGACTGATGCACCAACTTTAGGAAGCTTCCTTTTGTTCTGAGCTGGCTATGTATACAGCCTTATCAGATTGTATAGCAGTGTGAACCTGATAGATGGGACCGAAATATGGTTGGAGTAGGCTGTGACTGTGACTCCTGCCAGTGGTGCTCATTTTTGGAATGGCTGTTCCTAGTCTGGGCCATATGTAGTCACGACTTTTCTTGGGTTTAGCAATTTCAGAGATTCAGTAACTCCTGAATTCTGGTACAAAACTGAATTCTGTTAGAAGCCTAAATAAGCAGCACCTTAGCAGAAACCTCTTGTGTGGGGTGAAACCACATCAGTTCAGCTAGTGAACCTTTTGGAGGCAGAGGGGAAATTGCAACCCCATTGGATATAACTCACTTTGATAACAGCCTGTGCACTGTTATGCTTAGAGAAGCAGACTTGAAAAGCCTCTTGTTGTTTTCAACAGAGCAGGTGGTAGGCCATTACGTCTTAAATTTTGTACATGCTTTATTATGTGATCTCACTTTATTTTTATTTTTGAAAAATTTTTTGGGTTGTGGGCTACATCTGGTGGTACTCAGGACTTACTCCTGGCTATGTGCTCAGGGACCACTCCTGGTGGGGCTTGGGAGACCATCTGAAGTGTTGGGGATCGAATCCCAGTTGGCCGCATATGAGGAAATATGCACTGTACTATCCAGCACTGATTTCACCTTTTTAGAAGGGATCTGCCCACTTGCTCTTATCAATACTTATCTTGGCACTAGCAACCTGACATTCAGGGTGCTGTGCTCCATCCATTCAATACTTACACATTCTTCGTGTTGATGCCATAGGAGCTCTTACGGAACTGTGTCTTTTCAGCTGTTTTAGTCTTACCCTTGGCAGAGAAATTTAAGACTTGAATGTAGTGTTCAGAAGGAATAGAGTATCTAACTTATAGGTAGAATGTGGTTGAAATGAGTAATTGATATAGGAGTCAGAGAAGGGACACGTAAATGGTGGGTATATTAAGAAGAGAGAATAATATGCCGATCACTGTCAGAAAATGAGAAGTATTTCATCTACAGAAGATTTTACAGGAGAGAGCACAGGGGCAGGGGTGTATGTCTTACCTCTGTGGGACCCTGGCCTATCCTGTTCACTGCTGGTATAATCCCGGAGTCCTTTTAAGCACCGCTAAGTATGGCATTGGTGACTTTCAGACAATGCTGCGATAGCCCTGATGGTCCCTAGAACTGTAGGACCCGAGTGGCATCATGTTCTCAGGTCCTAGCAGTGAACCATCTGTCCTGGTTAGCCGCATAATGCTGGGAGAGGTTATTGCTTTCCCTGAGCACTGTTTGGGTGGCTTCTCAAAAAAAAGTAAATTTAATTTTTGCTAATATGAAGTAGGAAAAGAAGGAAAAAATTGCTGATGGGTTCCCAAAGCAAAAATAACTACTGTTAACATTTTGTTATAATACGGTCACGGTCCTCCCGTTGTTCATCGATTTACTCGAGCGGGCCCAGTAACGTCTGCATCATGAGACTTGTTGTTACTGTGTTTGGCATACCAAAATACGTCACGGGAAGCTTGCCAGGCTCTGCCGTGTGGGCGAGATCCTCTCAGTAGCTTGCCGGGCTCTCCGAGAGGGGCGGAGGAATCGAACTTGGGTCGGCCATGTTGGCCGCTTGTAAGGCGAACGCCTCACCCCTGTACAAGTCTTTTTAAAATAGATTTATCTAAATCAGGCCCGGATACAATTGAGTTTACATCAGTATAGTTTCTTGCAAATGGTCCCTCTTTAACTGAAGTCCTAGGAGAAAGTAATATTCCTTCATGTGTAAACACACAAAAAAGGATGGGCAAAGGGATGGCAGCGGCCTATCTCTCCCTCTGCCGCGTTCGGTAGTCTCAGGCCATTTCCCCACTCCAGGGAGGTCGATGGCGATGGTCAGGCGAAGGAAGGAAACGAGGGCCAGGCTGGTTGGTCTTAGCAGCAGTTTATTACATGGAAGAGATGTATGTCATGGAGGCCCCAGGATCTCTCAAGCACGTGCACCTTTCTTCTCTCAGCTTCTGTCCCCATTCTCTCAGACCTCTCTTGGGTCCTCTCAGCACATCACCCCCGTTCTCTCAGGCATGCGTTCCCAGGTTCTCTAAGGCACGTGTTTTCCCAGAGAGCCCTGAAATCTCCCTTATATAGATCATGGTACCTCTAAAGGGCGCAATACAGTGATGTCATCAAAAGGAGTAACAGAAAGAACATTGAGGCAGCAAAACATACATTGTTTCTTTACATCTGCAGGCAACTAATCTTGGCCTCCCATAAGAAGATACAAAACCAAGACTGAAACCTTTCACTTTCACAAGCTGTAAGCATTTGGATTTGCATCCCAAAGACTAGTCTGCTAGAGCTTGGAATCTACATCCCAAAGATAAGTATCTGAGCTTTGCAACCCAAAGACTAGCCCGCCTAGAGCCAGGAATCTACATCCCAAAGATCAGGCCTGACTACCACCTGAGATTGTTACTGTGTTTGGCATATCGAATAAATAGCGGGGAGCTTGCCAGGCTCTGCTGTGCAGGCAAGATACTCTCGGTAGCTTGCCGGGCTCTCCTAGAGGGGCGGAGGAATCGAACTCGGGTTGGCTGCGTGCAAGGCAAATGCCCTACCGCTGTGCTATCGCTCCATGGAGACATTACTGGGCCCGCTCGAGCAAATCGATGATCAATGGGAGAGCCTTTACTTTATTTACCACCTGAGATTACTGAGAGAAAAGGGAAGCTGCCTCTTACAATATACTGGAATTATTTACTGAAGGCAGTTGAAAGGGAGAAATGTTCAGTCTCATCCAAGCTAGTCAGGACACACAGGAAAGCTGCTTCTAGGACAGATTCTTATTTAGCAGATCAACCCACCCTAGAACAGAATTCCCTGGGTGTGTTTCTCCTCTCCTTGTACAACAAACATAAAGCATACATAATATAAGTCATTTTGTATGGACACAGTAAGAAATACTTTAAGCTTATAGAATTGCTCTCCTAGGGCCATCTCAATCTCAGACTGCAGTGCTCAGGCCAAATATCTTTCCTATTCTTATCAGGGTCCTAGTCTCGTCGTTACTTTTGGATCATGACAGCATTTGCCTATGATCAAACTCTTAACCTATAGTTAAGAATCGTGGCACCTTGGCCTGGCCCATCGCCAGGGTAGCACATAATTTACCGGCTTGCCCTGGTTCCATCCAGTCCCTTGTTGGGACCCTGCTTTTGGGGGCACTAGGAAGTGAGGGCAACTGAGGCTTAAGTTGAGAAAGCAGATGCCCGGGAGTGAATAACATTCAAGGCCAATTAAATCCTGAGTTATAAAGCATAATATTAATTGTCTTCTTGTATCTATACAAAAAGGACATTGCATTAAACTATTCAAAGGACATAAGGAGAAGAGAAAGGCAATATTAACTTACAGTACAAGTTCAGTGTCCTAGAAGGATGAGACCTTACAAATTGGTTGGGGAAGAGAGCACAAAGAAGTAGTTACAGACAAAGTAATAGGAATGACTCGGGAGCACTGTGATGGGTGCAACCTGACAGACCTAAGCTCCTTGTACTCCAACACCTTCACATATTTAAAGTTCTAAACTGGGAAGGTGTGTATTAACTATGGTAAATATTGTTCAAAAAGGATTAAGGAACCACATGGCAGTTTGTCACAATTCTGGAACTCCACGGGGTGCACGTTGAAAGTATTTTTTTAATGGGTTCTCATCCCTGTTTCTGGATGTTGTTCTCAAGATGCCACAGATTCTTTTGGTTTTGGGTTTCACCTTCTGAATGTTCTCTCACCCCCATCCCACTGAGAAGAACTGATCTGTGTTTGCAGCCTAGTAACCTCTTAGGCTTGCTATCTGCCTTTTGTAGTTTAGGATTCAAAGTCTTGTTTATGTTTTACATGGTTACTGTGCCTTTTACCCTAAGCTATTATGAGTCCTTTAAGCACAGTGGGCTTATATATATGGGCCCATAGTCTACTGCATCATCAATAGCCATAATCACAAACTTTTTTGTGAAGAACTTTTTCCTAGCATTCAGTGAGGCAACTGTGAAACAACATCCTTTGACTCTTTTTTGTTAAAAAGGATCTATGAAGTAATGATTTACATGGTTCTGATATCTGAACAGTGAATATTAAAGTCCCATAAGTCCCATGGTACTTGCCCTAAGGTCTTTGATTCATTCTTTCTTTTTTGGTGGGAAGGGAGGCACACATAGCAGTACCCAGGGCTTACTCCTGGCTCTGTGCTCAGGGATAACTCCTGCTGTGAAAGACAAGGGTCCTACCGGCTGTATTATTGCTTCAGCCTTTAAGCCCCCCCCCCCTTTTTTTCTAATTAGCACCTTTTTATTTTATTTTATTTTGCTTTTTGGGTCACACCCCGCGATGCACAGGGGTTACTCCTGGCTCTGCACTCAGGAGTTACTCCTGGCGGTGCTCAGGGGACCATATGGGATGCTGGGAATCGAACCCCGGGTCAGCCAAACCCCGGGTCAGCCAAACCCCGGGTCAGCCGGGTGCAAGGCAAACACCCTAGCCGCTGTGCTATCTCTCCAGCCCCCACCCTTTGTTTTTTTTTAAGAACTGTGTTAGCTGAAAACATTGTTGTGAGTTTTGTATATTTCCATTAAATTCCAGTAAAAAAAGTGAATAACTCATTCTTTAGTTTATCTCTGCTTTTTTCAATTATAAAGTCATCTGGGGATTCCGCACCAGGCTGTGGGTGGGTGAGAGCCCTCCCTACCCCAAGGGACCCAGCCCCGGCAGCCGACCTCCACTGCCTGACCACTGCCACACTCCAGGCCGCTTTCTGGATGCTCAAACTGAGCCTCACACAAGAGTGAAGTCCCATGAAACCCAGAAAATGCAGAACTTTGTGACCTTGGACTCTGGACCCAGCAGGACCTGGATCAGGGATCCTCTGCCTGCTTCCCCCAGTCTCCAGTTACTCAGGGATCACACCCAAAAGCCACACCCTGCGGGCACCAGATAATCTCCTCATCGGCCACCCTCCAGAACTCACAGATGCTCCTCCCAGACGGAAGTATAAAAGGAGGCTCCCAGAACCATGCCACTGGACTCCACGCCAGGCTGTGGGTGGATGAGAGCCCTCCCCACCCCAAGGGACCCAGCCCTGGCAGCCGACCTCCACTGCCCGACCACTGCCAAGCTCCAGGCCGCTTTCCAGACAGCACGGCCACTTTGCGCGACACCTTATTAGACACATCCTACCCATTTATGCCTCTCAAAGAGCCCAGCAAGCTACCGAGAGTATCCTGCCCACCCACACTGGCAGAGCCTGGCAAGCTCCTCGTGGAGTATTTGATACGCCAAATACAGTAACAACAATAGGTCTCATTCCCCTGATCCTGAAAGAGCCTCCAATCATTGGGAAAAGACGAGTAAGATGAGGCTGCTAAAATCTCAGGACTGGGAGGAATAGAGACGTTACTGGTGCCCGCTTGAGTAATTCGAAGACCAACGGGATAACAGTGATACAGTGATACAGTGAAAGTCATCTGGAAAAAGACATCTGTTTCTTCAGTGTTCTACCTAGAATCGTCTTAATTCATTATCATTATATTTTATTTTTTTTTATTATTGTAGGTGATAGTTTTGCCAGACTTCCCATTATTGTATCACAAAAGTCTCATTTTTAAGTTAACAGATGATGCTGATGATGTTGGTTGGCACCAGACTGAGGAGAATCACTGACTTAATCAGGAATTGGCCAAACTTGCACAGCGTTGGGGACCACATTTAGATGTTTTAGAACTCAAAAAGTAGTATCTTTTTAGAAACATTTCAGTTTCTGTATATAAGCTAAATAGAAGAGGTATTGCTGATTCAAAAGAGAGTGTTACCAGTTAATTTCAATAAATACTGACATATCATAAAATGTCAGTTTATGCTTTTCAATGTATATTTTAGACAGTTGAATGTTTGCCAACTTGAGAACTAATAAAGGAATCATAATTTTAATTTACTTTAATTTTTTTCTGAGAACTGTTTTCTCATATCTGGGCTTTTTAAAATTTTATTTATCTTATTTGAAGGAGCTCATAATTCCTTTAGTTTTTTTCTTTTTAATATTTTCAAAATTGTTTATAGAGATTTTTCTGTGATGTTTGCATTATTGTTTTTATGTGATTCTTTTGTCACTCATTACTTGAAAAAAACCATCGTTTTTCAACTATTTGTTGTATTATAAAACTTTCTCATGTTCTAGTGATCCTGGAATTTTTAATATTTGAGATACAACTCTACCTCTTTTCCCCCAGATGATCATCCAGTTGTTCCAACACTTTTGGTATATTTTTTTTGAAATCATATTTTTTAGTAGTTTTGAGGTCTTTTAAATGGTGCATATAATTGAGTCTACTTCAAGACTTTGTGTTGTTCCAGTAGTGGCACCTGTGAAATTGCTATTTTAACTCCAGGTATGAGTACAGAGAAATAGTGGGCCAGAGAGATAGTACAGGAGTTTAAACTCTTGCCTTGTATGTAGTTAATCCAAGTTTGGTCCCTGGTATTTTATATGGTCCCCCATACACGGCAAGATATAATCCCTGAGCATAGAGCCAGGAGTAAGCCCTGACCATAGTTGGCTGTGCCACCCCCCAAAAAGAAAAACAAAAAATATAGTTATTATTTTCATATTCTGTACAAATAAAGAAAATATGTCAGTTGTTTAGGAATATAGGCAGCTCAGTGCTGATTACTAAATTGTGCTATTATTGTTATTATTTTTATTTTTGGCTTTGGGTCATACCTGGCAATGCCCAGGGGTTACTTCTGACCCTGTAATCAGGAATTACTCCTGGTGGTACTCAAGGGATGAAATAAGATGTTGAGGATTGAATATGGGTCTGTTGCATGCAAGTGAAGGCACTACCTGTTTTATTATTGCTCTGGCCCCTGTGTTATTATTTTAATTCAATTTTTCCTCTTTATTTTAAAAAATAGATACAATTTAAAAATTACATACTTTTTTGCCTCTCTGGGATATATTCCCAGGAGTGGTATTGCTGGGTAAAATGGGAACTCAATTTCTAATTTTTTTTTCCTTTTTCAAAAATCTTTATTATGATGTCTCACAAATTAGGGGAAATCTTATTTGCTAGTAAGAGAAAAATTCTAATTTTATGACTGTCACTGTCCTCCTGTTGTTCATCAGTTTGCTCGAGCGGGCCCAGTAACGTCTCCATTATGAGACTTGTTGTTACTATGTTTGGCATATCGAATATATCACGAGTAGCTTGCCAGGCTTTTCTGTGCAGGTGAGATACTCTCAGTAGCTTGCTGGGCTCTCCGAAAGGGGCAGAGGAATCGAACCTGGCTTGGCCAGGCCAGGCTGCATGTAAGGCAAACGCCCTACCACTATGCTATTGCTCCAGCCCCCAAAGATTCAATATTTCAGATGGTCTGTTAAATATTTTTTAACCTTTTATAATAAGCCCATTTTTCCTTTATGAGAGAAACATATGAACAGTTCCTTTAATTATGCCCCTGCAAATAGGCCATTTTCGTAGAGAAGGTGTACACTCCTGGCATACTATCAGATGACCACAAGGATTGAATATGATAGAAACCTCTTTGTCCATACACACTTTACAAGTTCTTTCTTCTTGCAATCTCCTCAACTGCTCTTACAAGGACAGACCTGAAACGTCTTCTGTTGGAATATACTGAATATTCTTTTCCACAAATAAGTTCTTATATATAGTAGAATCAATATCTTTCTGGCAGTTTTTGAAGACGTTGGCTGCAGCATTTCCTTTAACTAAAATGGTTATCAGTCAGTTCTCTTGCTTATAAAGGCACCTGTGTTTTTTGTTTAATAATATCATGTTCCTGTTTATTAATGACATTAGTCTTCAAAAGATTATCCAGGATAGGCAGTACACACGTCAACTGCTGAAAGAGTGGCATTCTTCTTCTCCGAATCAGTGATAAGTCATCTGAAGCCGTTTCTTCAGCTTGTCTTTCCTTCTCCTCGATTCTGTTTTCATCTTCAGCATTAAGAAGTGCTGACACAAGATCACTAACTGTCTTGTAGTTCTCTCCAGCTGTGAGGATCTGACTTTGCACTGTCTGTCTGACCAGCCTCCTATTGAAGCCCATTGCTAAGGCTGCTTTGACCACAGGTGTGTTTATCATGATGGCATCATCCAACCGCGTCTCTCCGGGTCCAAAGTGAAGGATTGGTGGATCAGCAGTTTTCCTCTCCAGCAGTGTCTGAAGGGGACAACAGCTGTTCAAGAAGATGAGGATATCTAGTCTGAAAGTCATCAACAAACTGTGCATCAAGAATTCACCTGGGAAACCACTTGGCATGCTCCACCCATGGATCATCTCCAGATTTCTAACACCTTAAGCCACCATCACAGCAAAAGCATTTGACATCGTCATTGCAACCTCCCAGCTGACACAGGAGCCACGGCCCCAATGGCTCCTCAGACTCCTGGGAGCAGCCATGACGCTGCCTGAGCAAGGACCCAACGCGTCCCATTCCTGCCCACAGAGCCTCAGTTTCTAATTTTTTGAGGATCATCCATACTGTTTCCCAAAAGGGCTGAACTGGTCGGCATTCCCACCAGCAGTGTAGGAGTGTCCCTTTCTCCCCACATCCACACCAAACACCAGTTGCTTTTCATTTTTTGGATGTGTGACAGTCTCTGTGGTTTGAGGTGGTATCTCGTTGTTTTGATCTGCATCTCCCTGATGATTAGTGATGAAGAGCATTTTTTCATGTGCCTTTTTGCCATTCGGATTTCTTCCTTGAAAAAGTTTCTGTTCATTTCATCACCCCATTTTTTAATGTGGTTGGATGTTTTTTTCTTGTGAAGTTCAACCAGTGCCATGTATATCCTTAATATCAACCCCTTATCAGATGGTTATTGGGTGAATATCCTTTCCCATTGTATAGATTGTCTCTTTATTCTGGTCACTGTATCTTTTGCGGTGCAAAAGCTTCTTAGTTTAATATAGTCCCATTTGTTTATCTCTGTTTCCAATTGCTTGGTCAGTGGCATGTCATCTTTGAAGATACCTCAAAGTTAGCCTCAATATTGTGGACCTTGTCTTCAATGTACCTTATGGATTCTGGTCAGATGTTGAGGTCTTTAATCCATTTTGATCTGCCTTTTGTGCATGGTGTTAAGTTGAGGTCTAAGCCAATGTTTTTGCATGTGGTTGTCCAGGTATGCTAGTACCATTTGTTAAAGAGACTTTCCTTGCTCTGTTTCACATTTCTTGCTCCCTTACCAAAGATTAGATGTCATACATTTGGGATTATGTGTAAGGATATTCCATCCTGTTCCATTGGTCTGTGGCTCTGATTTTGTTCCAGTATCATGCTGTTTTAAATGTTACCACTTTGTAGTGGAGTTTGAGGTTAGGAGGGTGATGCCTCCCATCATCTTTTTCCTAAGAATTGCTTTAGCTATTTGTGGGCATTTGTAGTTCCAAATGAATTTTAGGAGTGTTTGATCCATTTTTTAAAAGAATTTCGTGGGTATCTTTATAGGGATCACATTGAATCTGTATTGTGCCTTGGGAGTATTGCCATTTTGACAATGTTAATTCTTCCTATCCATGAGCAGGGGATATGTTTCCATTTCCTCATATCCTCTTTTATTTCGTGGAGTAGTGTTTTGTAGTTTTCTTAGTAGAGGTCCTTTACCTCCTTAGTTAGGCTGATTCTGAGGTACTTAATTTTCTGGGGCACGATTGTGGATGGGATTGCTTTTTTCATTTCTCTTTCCTCTCATATTTGCATATAGAAAGGTATAGATTTTTGGGTATTGATTTTATAGCCTGCGACTTTACTGTAAAAGTCTATTGTTTCTCGGAGTTTCTTGGTAGAGACTTTAGGATTCTCTAGATATAGTATCATATCATCTGTGAATAGTGAGAGCTTGATTTCTTCCATTCCCATATGGATGCCATTAATATCTTTTTCTTGCCTAACTGCTATTGCAAGTACTTCCAATACTGTATTGAACAGAAGTGGCGAGAGTGGGCATCCTTCTCTTGTCCTTGGTCTTAGAGGGAAGGCCCTTATTTTTTCCCCATTGAGGATAATGCTTGCTATAGGTTTGTCACAGATGGTTTTGACTATCTTTTATTTATTTATATATTTATTTAAAAATTTTTTTTATTAGTGAAGCACCATGAGGTACAGTTGTCGATTTACAGATTTTTGTGCTTGGGTTTCAGTTATACAATGATTGAGTACCCATCCCTCTACCAGTCCCATTCCCCACTTCCAATGCTCCCGGAATCCCTCTCCCCCCCATCCCACCCCACCCCTGTGGTAGGGCATTCCCATTTGTTCTCTCTCTCCTTTTGGGTGCTGTGGTTTGCAAAAGAGGCATTGAGTGGCAATCAGGTTTGGTGTATAATCTACTTTCAGCATGCATCTCTCATCCTGGGAGGATACTCCCAGCACCCTTTATTTGGTATTTTCTTCTCTATCTGAGCTGCCTTCTCCCACAGCATGTGCGGCTGGCCTCCAAACCATGGAGTGAACCTCCTGGTACTTATCTTGGCTATTCTTTGGTGTTAGTCTCCCAATTTGTTACTTTAAATTCCCCAGATGAATGCATTCTTTCTATATCTGTCCCTCTCTTTCTGACTCATTTCACTTAGCATACTTTCCATGTAGTACCACTTGTATGTAAATTTCATGACTTCATCTTTTCTAACAGCTGCATAGTACTCCATTGTGTAGATGTACCAATTTAACCAGCCATCTGTTCTCGGGCACTCGGGATTTTTCAGATTTTGGCTATGGTGAATAGTGCAGCAATGAACATAGAACTGCAGATGCCATTTTGGCCTGTACTTTTTTTGCCTCTTCGGGATATATTCCCAGGAGTGGAATTGCTGAATCAAATGGGAGCTCAATTTCTAATTTTTTGAGAATGGTCCATACTGTTTTCCAAAAGGGCTGAACCAGTTGGCATTCTCACCAGCAGTGAAGGAGGGTCCCTTTCTCGACACATCCATGCCAACACCACTTGCTTTGTTCTTTAGGATGTGAAACACTCTCTAACACTCTCTATGGTGTGTGATGATATCTCAATGTTGTTTTGATCTGCATCTCCCTGATGATTAGTGATGTAGAGCATTTTCTCATGTGCCTTTTAGTCATTCAGATTTCTTCTTTGGGAAAGTTTCTGTTCATTTCATCACCCCATTTTTTGATGGGGTTAGATGCTTTCTTCTTGTAGAGTTCAACCTGTGCTTTGCATATCCTTGATATCAACCCTTTATAAGATGGGTATTGTGTAAATACCCTTTCCCATTCTTTAGATTGTCCTTGTTTTCTGGTCACTGTATCCTTGGCAGTGCAGAAGATTCTTAATTTAAGATAGTCCTATTTGTTTATCTCTGTTTCTGCTTGGTTTCCACAGTGCAGTGTCGTCTTTGAAGATACCATTAGCCTCAATATTGTGGAGGGTTTTGCTGACCTTGTCTTCAATGTATCTTATGGATTTTGGCCCGATGTTGAGAACTTTAATCCATTTTGATCTGACTTTTGTGCATGGTGTTAGGTCGAGGTCTAAGCCCATTTTTTGCATGTGGTTGTCCAGTTATGCCAGCACCATTTGTTGAAGAGGCTTTCCTAGTTCCACTTCATATTTCTTGCTCCCTTATCAAAGATTACATGTTCATACATCTGGGGTTGTGTGTAGGAATATTCCACACCCTGTTCCATTGGTCTGTGACTGTGGCTTTTTTCCAGTACCATGCTGTTTTAAATGTTATCACTTTGTAGTAGAGTTTGAGGTTGGAGAGGGTAATTCCTCCCCATGTCTTTTCCCCAAGAATTGCTTTAGCTATTCGTGGGCATTTGTTGTTCCATATGAATTTCAGGAGTGCTTGATCTATTTCTTTGAAGAATTTCATGGGTATCCTTATAGGGATCACGTTGAATCTGTATAATGCTTTTGGGAGTATTGCCATTTTGACAATGTTGATTCTTCTTATTCATGAGCAGAGGATATGTTTCCATTTTCTCATGTCCTTTTTTATTTTATGGAGTAGTGTTTTGTAGTTTTCATTGTAGAGGTCCTTTACACCTCTTTAGTTAGGCTGATTCCGAGGTATTTGATTTTCTGGGGCACTCTTATTATTTGCATATAAGAAGACTATGGATTTTTGGGCATTGATTTTATAGCTTGCGACTTTACTGTGCAAGACTATTGTTTCTAGGAGTTTCTTGGTAGAGGCTTTAGGATTCTCGAGATACAGTGTCATATCGTTTGTGAATAGTGAGAACTTAATTTCTTCCTTTCCTATCTGGATACCTTTAATGTCTTTTTCTAGCCTAATCGCTATTGCAAGTGCTTCTAATACTATGTTAAACAGAATTGGTGATAGTGGGCATCCTTGTCTTGTCCCTTCCCCATTGAGGATAATGCTTGCCATGGGTTTGTTGTAGATGGCTTACACTATCTTAAGAAAGTTCTTTCTAAACCCTTTTTGATGAGACTTTTCATCATCAATGGTGGTTGGATCTTGTCAAATGTTTTCTCTGCATCTATTGATAAGATCATATTGTTTTTATCTTTACTTTTGTTGATATGATGGATTATGTTGATTGATTTCCGAATGTTAAACCATCCTTGCATCCCCAGGATGAATCCCACTTGTTCGTGGTGTATGATCTTTTTGATGAGTTGTTGGATTCTATTTGCTAATGTTTTGTTGAGGATCTATGCATCTGTGTTCATCAGAGATATTGGGGCTGTAATTTTCTTTGTTAGTGGTGTCTTTTGGTACTAGGAGATATGTGCCTCATAGAAACTGTTTGGGAGAATTTCTTTTTTTTTTTTAATTTCCTGGAAAATCTTGAGGAGAACTTGCAACAGGTCTTCTTTAAATGTTTGGAAAAATTTGTTAGTGAATCCAGCTGGGCCTGGGCTTTTGTTTTTGGAAAGACTTGATTACGGTTTCGATTTCCTTGATATGAATGGTTCTACTCAGGTATTCCAGGTCTTCTTGACTGAGTGAGTCTTGGGAGATTGTAGAATTTCAGGAATTTATCCATTTCTTCTCGATTTTCTTGTTTTGTGGCATACAGACTCTCAAAGTAGTCTCTGATGACCTTTGGATTTCTTTGGTTTCTGTTGTGATGTCCCCTTTTTCATTTCTGATTTGGTTTATTAGGGTTTTCTCTCTTCCTTTGTGAGTCTCGCTAGTGGTTTATCAATCTTGTTTATTTTCTCAAGGAATCAGCTCTTGGTTTTATTGACCTTTCAGATTTTTTTTTTTTTTGGGTTTCCATGTTGTTAATTTTTGCTCCAAGTTTTATTATTTCTTTCCTTCGGTTGGGTTTGGGTTTCTTTTGTTGGTCTTTTTCTAAAATCTTGAGCTGTGAAGTCAAGTTCTCTATGTAGGCCCTTTCTTCCTTTCTGAGGAATGCTTGCAAAGCTATAAATTTTCCTCTTCTATTTCTTCCTTTCAAAGCAAGTGTTTCCTTGCTGAGTTTTGTTCTTGTTGATCTATCCAGAGGTGATAAGGCTATGTTGAAGTCTCCGACTATTATTGTAGCGCTGGCAATGTCTTTCTTAAAATCTGTTAGCAATTGTTTTACGTATTTAGCTGGTCCCTCATTAGGTGCATATACATTTAAGAATGTGATTTCTTCCTGTTGTACATATTCCTTGATAAATAGAAAATGGCCTTCACTGTCCCTTCTAATCTTTTTCAAGCTGAAATCTATGTTGTCAGATACTAGTATGGCTACCCCAGCTTTTTTGAGGGAGTTGTTTGCTTGCAGGATTGTTTTCCATCATTTATCTTTGATTCTGTGTTGCTGTGACTGTTCAGATGAGTTTCTTGTAAACAGCAGAATGTTGGTTTCACTTTCTGGATCCATTTTGCCACTCTGTGTCTCTTGATTGGTGCATATAGACCATTGACATTGAGAGAGATTATTGTCATAGGGTTTTGTGCCATCTTTCTGTAAGGTTTTGTTGTGCTTATGGGTGTTTTCCTTCTTGAATTTCAGGAGCCGTTTTAGTCCTTCTTGTAGGTTTGGTTTTGAGTCTATGAAGTTCCTGAGTTGTTGTTTATCTATAAAATGGTGTATCGTTCCATTGAGTTTGAGTGAGAGTTTATCTGGATAAAGTATTCTTGGTGAGGCATTCATTTCATAGGCAATTATTAGAGTAATTCAGTTGTTAGAAATAATGTTGTTTGACAAGATCTCTTCTGTTGTCAATAACAAATTTTGTTTGCATATTTGGTTAGTGTTACCTATTTAGATTGGTTGTTGGCTTCAGTTTTATGGTACTTAACAAGAAATTTATGATCTTGATGCTTGTTACCATGGTAGTGTACAGGACTTATTTAATAAATTTGACACCGCTTCTCTTTGAAGATTTCCTTGCAAAGGAAGGATAGCAGATTAAAATTTCATTTGTAATTTTCTTTGCTCTTATAGGCAAATGATTTGAAAAAGGACTGCATGGGAATGGCCTGTCTTACAATGACAGAAATGGAAGAAACATCGTCCCCTGTACATCAAAATGGTGATATTCCTGGCAATGCTAATACTATGACACAGATAGATCCAGTTCTACAAGTTTATCTTTATCACTCCCTTGGAAAAGATGAGGGAGATTACCTGAAGTTTCCAACTGGGGAATATGTTGCTGAAGAAATTTGTATTGCTGCTTCTAAAGCTTGTGGTAAGTATTTAATGAAAGGTTTTCTTCTAAATAAGTTACTTCTTTAATTATGCTGCTATAATGAAATATAAATATAGCATTTTTGCTTGTAATTTTTAGTGCTTATGTGACTGATCTGTATGTTTTCATGAGGATGATAATGAGAATAAAATTATTTGATAATCTGGGCTAATAACTATTCACAAAATATTTATATTCATCTAAATTATATGTTGAAATATTCTTCTTTAATTTAATCATATTTATTTATTTATTTTATTCTTTGGGCCTTTGGGCCACATCCAACGGTGCTTAGGGCTTTCTTCTGGCTCAGGGTGCCATATGTGGTGCCAGGGATCTAATCTGGTCTGCTGCATGCAAAGCAAGAATATTAACCACCGTACTATCTCTTGGCCCATATTTAGAGATGGGGGATTTTGGGAATGATTAGGTCCTCAGGGTGAATTCCTCAACATTGGGATGAATGATTTAATAAGAGAGACACAAGAGAGCCCTGCTATGTTTGGTCATAACAAGATGATATATTAGAAGATGAATCGTCAGTGTACCAATTATTAGACATCACATATGCTGGTGCCTTAATATTATACTTATTAGCTTTCAGAATGATCAGAAATAGAATTTCTATTATGTAAAAGCCACTTAATAGCAGCCTGAATGTACTAAAATTCCAGTACATAAAAAAACTGTACTGAGTAATAGGGAGGAATGTTGTGACAAATATTTTAGAATGTTGAAGGGCTTTGGAAATGAGTACTGGGTAATAGAAGATTTTTGTGGGAATAGCCTATATTTTTTATAAACAGATATTTAAAAGGTAATTATGCTCAGGAGCAATAACACAGTGGGTAGGGTGTTTGCCTTGTGTGCAGCCAGCCTGGCCTAGCCGGGTTCAATTCCTTCGCCCCTCTTAGAGAGCCCGGCAAGCTACTGAGAGTATCTTGCCCACACGGCAAAGCCTGGCAAGCTAACCGTGACGTATTCGATATGCCAAACACAGTAATAAGTCTCACAAAAGATATGTTACTGAGTCCATTCGAGCACCTCGATGAACAATGAGAGGACAGTGCTACAGTGCTATGTTGAGGATTCTGAAAGAAAAGAACCATAGAGATATTCCTAATCATCTTATTGTTACTTTTAACAAAAATCCTGGAACCTTGTAAAATTTTTGTTTGTTTTTCCTTTTGGGGCAATACCCGGCACTGTTCAGGTATTATTCTTTGCTTTGCATTCAGGAATTACTCCCGATGATGTTTGGGAAACCATATGGGATGCCAGGGATTGAACAGGGTCTCGTGGTGCAAGACAAGCTCCTTACCCACTGTACTATCGCTCCAGCTCCATACTGTGTAAATCTTATTTTTTAATATTTTTGATTTTTGAGTTACACTTGACTATGCTGAGGGCTTACTCCTAGCTCTGTGCTAGGATCAAGCAGCTATATGGTGCTTGGGGGACCAGTATGGTCTGGGTGTTGCTGGAGCTGGCCACGTGCAAGGCAAGCACCTTACTGTCTGTACTGTATCTCTAGCCCCATGAATTTTGAAGATCTGATTGGTTTTATTTATATAGTTTATTTTTGGTCAGCATTTGAAGAAATTCTGTAGAAATTGAGTAAGTAGAAGAGATCTCCAAGAATTGTTTTTATAGACAGAAAAGAGGGGAGATCAAGGAAGAGGGATGATTCTAGGCTTTCATACTTGGCTAAAGGAAATAGAAGAAGGCCTGTGGCAGATTCTCACATCATTTGGGGATTAGTAAAGATTACTTCAGTGGTGAAGATTCCATATTGATTAGTTGAGACTTCATTTCCTAGGGGAGGTTGAAATTGCAGTTAGTTTAGGCATTAAGACTTGGTAGGTTTAGCACAAGTGCCTCCATGTTTTCTTTTTAACAATAGAAGATAACAAAGTAATCTTTGAAAGAATTGTGGTAGAAACATGATACAGTTGATATAGTCTCAGATAAATATGTAGAACTTGCTATTGGAAACTGTCGAAAAAGTGATTTTTGTAAAGTGTCAAGAAATTTGCCAAAATTGTTTCACTACTGAGTGTGAAACAATTATGTGGAATTATCAGTGAGCTTAAATTTAGCTAATTTCTTTCTTTTTAAGTCTTAGATTTTTTTGAAATCTTAGTATTTCTGTGATCACAATAAAAATTAGAAATTAGTTGTCAAAATATATGAAAAGAGTCTAACATTCTAAGTAATAACATTTGTAATTTATGGGATAAAAAAATCAAAATTAAATATGAATACTTTTGAATTAATTGATCATAGAATTGCAGTATGCCAAAATTAATGAGATAAAGTTAAAGCAGAGCTTAGAGGGAGCCTTTAATTAGCTAGTGATTTCTAACAAAGAAAAATATTAAAGGTATACCTTCACTCCTCCTAATTGCTTACAGTAAAATTGGAAAAGAGAGACAAATCTAAAGGCAGAAGTGATAAAAATAAAGCAAAACCTGAACATTTGAAAAATTCTCTCCCCAGTCACGTAATGAAAATGAATAAGGATGGTCAGAACAGGGTGATACCATTTGATAAGGTGACCATTTGATAAGGTTAATAAGGCTTCTTTAAAGAATAGGGGATCCATATCCTTAAACTGTGAAGAGTTGGCCTGAAGGCAATTAAGAAATCTTTTGGATTGCCACTTCTCTTCATAGCCGGAGTACAAGGGCCCCAGGGGCACAGTGATTTAAAAGGAAGAGTTGTGGAGACCTTGAACTGGCTGCCAGAGCTGGCCTCACATTGAGGATTTCGCTGGTGCACTGCATGTGCTGAACTCAGTTGGCTGCTCCTGTTGCTCTGGCAGTCCCTGCTACAGCAGCTGACTCATTGGAAAACATAAGCAGTAAGCCTTGGTGGAGATTGCCACCAGTGCAGAGTTCACAGGTCCAAGGACATGGATGCTTCCACCTAGATTCAAAGGTCAGAGCCACCAAATCCTTTGATGCCTTCCTTGCTAGAAGCTTTGAGGACTTAACCTCAGCCAGAGTGACAGAGGCAGGATTGATTCCCCAGTGTGTCTGTCTGTAAGTGAAACCTCTGCCCAGCTGCACCTGGAGGTCAAAGTTTATTATTCTCTTTGTTGTCATCAAGTTAAAGAGGATTATTCTAAAGTCATAAGGAATTTGCTCTAGATTTGTTAGGACCTGTCACTCATTTCTTTACATTTTAACTTTTTGGAATAGAACTACCTTGTCCTGGAAGCTGTGCTCATCTCATCATTGTTTTTAAGAAATAAATACTTTGTTTCATTTCATAGTTTTGCAGTTAAAGAGCTATTTTTTCTTAGGTTAATTGTAGCTCGAATTACCCAGATTTGAGTTAGGTGATATTTAGGTGGAACATTGACTTTCTGAAGTTTGAGATGATGATGATGGAATGAGAACGTCTTTGGGACTGTAGGGATAACATGGATTTTAGTGGGGGTAGGATTTTGTGCAGTCTGCAGGGGGCCTAGAGTCCATTCCCTGCGATACTTGTCTGTGCTGCAGTGTGAGCCTCTCGATGGTTCAGTATCATACCCTTTTCTGCAGTACTGCTCAGGCACAATGGTGCTGGATCAGGACAAGACCCAGTGGTGCTCTGATTGCTGGAGGTAGAGAGAGTGGGGCTTAATGCTGCCGACTGAACTCTAAGTCTACTCATGTTGGGCATATGCTCTAATCCTTTGGGCTCATGGGAAAAGGACATAAATTTGGGAGGATCAGAGGAAGTATACAGTATTGTTGGCTGAGTATTTGTATATTCTCCAACTCCCAAATTCATATAGTTAAACTTGTTTTCTTAGTGTCATTCCGTTTATACTTGGCATGGATCATTTGGGAGGTGATTAGGTTTGTGAATAGTTTATCACCTTAGCCAAGTAAGTGTTCCTGTGTAGTTTAGTTATAAAATTGTTATTTGTATTGTGGATATTTGTGTTTCTGTCTTATAAAAACATAGTCATACTGTGACATGTATCTCTAAAGAGCACTGTGCTCTGCAAACGCATGCAATAAAAACCAGGGGACTTACAGGAAAAAGTAGTTTTAGGGGGTACAGTACTCAGAAACACTAAAGAAGGGATAAAAACCTAGTAAAAACAGCACACATCTTCAAGGGTAAAGATAGATATATATATGTACACACGTATATATGTGTGTGTATGTGTGTGTGTGTCTGTGTGTTTGTGTGTGTGTGTGCTGTGAGACATACGGTAATTTCCCTTTAAAAAAGTCGTGATGTTTGCTTCTGGAAGTGGGTATTGGAAAGGTTGCAGCTTTTGTTTTAAACAGTAGAAAAAAAAGTTACCTGAAATCAGATGAGAAATTTTAATACCATATCTAGATGCCTTGCCCCTATATGTCGTATTAAATTTTTACCTTAAAACTTATGGTAAAATGATGTAGCTGGTAGATGTTTTAATAGATGTATATCCTCATTTTGGTTTCAAGGAAAACCTTCTATTTGAGGTGTGATGTTCTCATGGTGGAAGGCAGGAAAACATAAGAGTTGCAGGAAATTTGAAATAACTCTCAATGCCTATGCTTACATCCAATATAGTATTACTTCTGATCATATGGATAGTTCTGCAGGAATTTGGAGAAGGGCAAATGTTTACTTATAAGTATCATAGTTGTTGACCTTGAGCTAAAGCAGTTATTACAACAATAAAATGAGTTCATAAGAAAACCCACATGCCCAAATCTCAATTAACAACCAGTTATAACTGTTGGAAAGGGAACTAGCATCACTTTCCATTGGAGATAAAAGGCATGCAGTTTTCCAATTTACACATAATATATGCAGTCTTTTTCTAACCTTTCGACTTTATTTAGTGTTTTGTATCTTATTGCTTACATATCTACTGTAATTTTGCCTATTTGCCAAAAATACTGATTTTTCTTTACTCATTATTCAAAGTAAATTTTCTTATCTAATGTAAACACTCAAAACATTTCCTTCAGTCATAACATTAAATTCTAAATCTAGACATCTCATTTTTCACTGTGTTATGTCTTGGTGTTACTCTGGTAAAGAAATCTGTTAACTAAAATGATAGCAGTCCTTGTAGCATGCAATCAGCATTGACAAGTTTTATGTCAAATAGGATATGAGATTATTTTCTATGGCAAAGAGACAAGTTTTAGACAAAATAGCTATATAAAGGTATCTTTTGGGGTTTTCTCACCTCACTTACTCCTTTCCCACTTATTCCTTACTTGATTTATGACACATGGGCACCTAGCCTTTTCTTTTTTTTCTTAATTTAAAAAAATTTTAACTTTTTTATTGAATCACTGTGAGATAGGCCCTTACAAAGCTGTTTATGATTGGATTTCAGTCACACAGTTTCCAGAACCCATCCCTACGTTTCCCAGTACCAGTGTCCCCAGGTTCTCTCCCATCACCCGCCACTCCCCACCTCCTACCACTTTTCTTCTCTCTCTCTCTCTCTCTCTCTCTCTCTCTCCCTCCCCCCCCCCCACTTTTTGGGCATTGGGTTTGCAAAATTGATACTGAAAGGTTATCAAGAATACCCCTTTACCTACTTTCAACACTCAGTTCTTGTCCAACATGATCATTCCCAGCTGTTTCCCAGCTATTACTGTCATAGTGGTCTCTTGTCTATCTTACCTACCCTTAGCCCCATACACATTTGTAGTTAGATCCAACCATTGACCAGTCCTCTTAACCCCTGTTTTCCCTAGCCATGGATATTAGTCTTCTACTATTATATATATGTATATGTGTATATATATATATTATCCCACAAGTGAATGCAGTCATTTTATATCTGTCTCTCTACTTCTGACTCATTTCACTCAGCATGATACTCTCCATGTCCTTCATTTATAGGCAAATTTCATGACTTCATTTTTCCTAAAAGCTGCGTAGTATTCCATTGTGTAGATATGCCATAGTTTCTTTATCCATTTGTCTGTTCTTGGGCACTCAGATTGTTTCCAGATTCATGCTATGGTGAATACTACCTAGCCTTTTCTTCTTTCTTTCCTTCTGCCTCGTCCCTTCCCTTCCCTTCCCTTCCCTTCCCTTCCCTTCCCTTCCCTTCCCTTCCCTTCCCTTCCCTTCCCTTCCCTCCCCTTCCCTCCCCTTCCCTCCCCCTCCCCTCCCCTCCCCCTCCCCTCCCCTCCCCTCCCCTCCCCTCCCCTCCCCTTCCCTTCCCTTCCCTTCCCTTCCCTTCCCTTCCCTTCCCTTCCCTTCCCTTCCCTTCCCTCCCCTCCCCTCCCCTCCCCTCCCCTCCCCTCCCCTCCCCTCCCCTCCCCTCCCTTCCCCTCCCCTCCTCTCCCCTCCCCTCCCCTCCCCTCCCCTCCCCGGTCCTACAGTGCCACTGACTCCCAGGGATACCTTGACAGTACTTGGGACACTTCAGCAGTAGAGGTATACCAGGTGGTGCTTGGGGGCCTTGCAGTGCAGGATTAAACTTGGGTCCCAACATATACTAATCTCTGTGCTATTTTCTGTCCTGTTGTTTTGATTTATATGCTTTATAGACAGGGAGTGTAATGTTTCTTTTTTATTCTTTGTGGTCAGACTTGATTTGACTATTTGGAATCTTTCGTGAATCCATATACATTTAAAAATTGAAAAATTCTATTCCTTTGAAAAATGCTATTGGTTGTTTGATAGGAATTGCACGACTCCATAGATTGCTTTCAGTAAGATGGTCACTTTCCCTTTACCCTAACTTATTTTGTAAAGAAATATAATAGATTTATGTGCTTTTTGTATCCTGCTACTTTACTCATTATTTTTAGTAGTATTTTTGGATATGTGTTTACATGCCATCCAAAGTCATTCTTTTACATCTTAATATACTTTTTTTTTTATAATAATATACTATTTCTTAATATACTATTTCTCTTTGTATGGAGTTTAAAAAATTCATCTATATTGTACTATGTTTTTAGTCTTTCATGACTGAGAAAAATTTAAGTGAGTAATATCAAATACACGGCAATGTGAATGAATTTTGTAATATACGTATGAAGTTTAATCAGAAACCAGTTACATTAGGAAATTTGTATGCAAATGTGAGCACTGTTTTATGATTGTTCCCACTGAGTAGTTTCAGAACTTTTGTCTACAACATTGTTTGGCCCATAGATGCATGTATTTATTTATTTATTTATTTTAATTGTGTTCCACTAGCTTATATTGTCAAAGGGGATCACTTTTTTTTTTAATGTAGGAGTACTGCTATTTATTCAGACAATATTAGGCTGATTGAATTGTGCATGAACTCCACCTTACTTTTTTTTTCTATATTTTTATAATTTTATTTATTGAATCACCGTGAGAGCAGTTACAAAGCTTTCGGGTTTAAGTCTCAGTCATACAATGAAACACCATACCTTCACCAGTGCCTATTCTCCACCACCAAAAACCCCAGTATACCCCCATCCCACACCCTCCCCCTGCCTGCGGGGCAGATGATTTCCAAATTACTCTCACTCTACTTTGATTACATTCAATATTTTGTCACAAGCCACCCCATTATTATTTGGGATTTTACCCCAACACTGGCTGGAGTGATAGCACAGTGGTAGGGCATTTGCCTTGCACGCAGCCAACATGGCCGACCGGAGTTCGATTGCTCCGCCCCTCTCGGAGAGCCCGGCAAGCTACTGAGAGTATCTCGCCCGCACGACAGAGCCTGGCAAGCTCCCCGTGGCGTATGCGATATGCCAAACACAGTAACAACAAAGTTTCCAATGGAGACGTTACTGGGCCCGCTCGAGCAAATTGACGAACAACCTTTTACCTTTACCCCAACACTCAGATCTGCCGAAAAGGCAACAGTAGACAATTTGTTTTCTCTTCCTGGTTATGAATAATATATGATGTTGCACGGCTGCAGTAGTGGCCACACAATTTGAAATTGTGAAATTTTAACAATTAAATTTGAAGGGATTTCTTGCCAAAACCTGCTGGGTTCCGAGATTTGTTCCTGAGTCTCTGGGATCATGGCCATTAAGCAGCTTGATCAGGAGCCAGAGAGGCCGTTTGTGGGTGATGACTCGGGATCTTGTTGAGGCGGGGAGGAACTGGCCGGCTCCATCCCCATCCCATGAAGCCCTGTGTGTCTTGTCAATGCGGGCCCAAACCTGATTGTCCAGTGACCTCTGGAGGATGACAGCCACTGAACCCCCAAGGGGGCGTAAGCAGAGGGACAGCACCCTTTCCCCCCTGGGGTGACCTGGCGACAGTAACTACTACTGGGTTCCAGATGCATTTCTGCCAAAAGCTGCTGGGTTCCCAGATTTGTTTCCGAGTCTCTGGGTTCATGGCCGTTAAGCAGTTCGATCAGGAACCAGAGAGGCCTTGCCTCCAATTATATAGCTGAGCCAGAGTTGGTTTGTGGGTGTGTCTCCCACATACCTAACTTTTGGCTGTTTACTTTCTTGGTAAACTTTGCCCCAAGTTTTTGGGGTCTGACCAAAGGCACAGCAGCAATTTTGGGGTATCTGGAAGTCTGAACGAGCCATCAGGCTGCTGAGGCACTCGCCTCACAGGTTCAGATTGACCTACTGGTGGCACCATACCCCCAGAAAAGGGATCACTTTAGCTTCATACTATTTTGTAATCAGAAATCTTAGTTTAATTTTTTCCCTTTTTTTGGATTGCTTTGGCTAAGAAACTATTTTAATTTTTATATGAATCTCAGTGGTTGATATTTCTGCAAGATTATAGAAGGGATTACATTTAATGTAGAGGCCAATTTGAGGAGTATTCTTAGTCCTGTGATTCATAAACATGAAATACCTTGTCTTCCAGGTATTTAAGTTTTCTCAGAAATATTTTTTTACTGTTAAGTGTATAAACGCATACTTCTGTTCATTGGTATTCACTTGATTATTTTAGCAACTGAAATTTGAGAAAATAAATATTTTAAAAAGGTAAAAAAGGTAAAGGCCCTCCCGTTGATCGTCGATTTGCTCGAGTGGGCCCAGTAACGTCTCCATTGGAGACTTTGTTGTTACTGTGTCTGGCATATCGAATACTCTCGGTAGCTTGCCGGGCTCTCCGAGAGGGGCGGAGGAATTGAACTCGGGTCGGCCATGTTGGCCGCTTGTAAGGCGAACGCCCTACCCGCTGTGCTATGGCTCCAGCCAAAATATTTTAGTATTGTATAATCTTGCTATATAGAATTATAACAGAATTAAAAATTTGTTTCCTTTTTTTTTTAATGTTTATTAGTGAAACACCATGAGGTACAGTTGTAGACTTACAAATTTTTGTGCTTGGGTTTCAGTTATACAATGATCGAGTACCCATCCCTCCACTAGTGCCCATTCTCCACCACCACTAATCCCAGTATCCTTCCCCCCCCCCCCCACCCCCATTCCCCCACCCTAACCTGCCTCTGTGGCAGGGCACTCCCTTTTGTTCTCTTTCTCCTTTTGGGTGCTGTGGTTTGCAAAAGAGGAATTGAGTGGCAATCATGTTCGGTCTATAGTCTACTTTCAGCATGCATCTCCCCACTGGTCAATTAAGTGAAAACAGATAGACAAATGGGACTATCTTAAACTAAGAAGCTTCTGCACCTCCAAAGAAACAGTGACCAAAATACAAAGACAGTCTACAGAATGGGAAAGGATATTCGCCTAATACACATCCGACAAGGCTTTGATATCAAGGATATACAAAGTACTGGTTGAACTCCGCAAGAAGAAAACATCCAACCCCATCAAAAAATGGGCCAACGAAATGTTTCAATATTTTTTGTTTTGGCACCAGACTGCTTCTTCAGGGATTACTCCTGGTGGTGACTGGGAGCTGTATTTGGTGCTGGGGATCTAATGGGAGCTTAATTCAGTTTGGGCCCCAATTACAAGGGAGGTGTATTCAGAAACCTTCCTACAAAAGAAAACCAGGAACACAGGACTTCACTGATAAATTCTACCAGTCACTTAAAAAAGTAGCAACAATCTTTCTCAAAATCTTTCTTTTTCCTTTTTGGGTGGGGGCACACTGAGCGATGCTTAGGCTCCTGGCTTTGCTCTCAGGAATTACTCGTGGCTGTTCCCCAAGGGACTGGATGGGATAATGGGGAGGACAAACCTGGCTTAGCTACGTGTAAGGCATATAGCCTACCTGCTGCACTTTCTCTCCAGTCACAAATTTACTTTTAATTTATAGAATTATAAATTTAGATTATACTACACTTAGTGAGTGAAAAATACGTACTGTTTTGAAAAGTATATGAAACTTGTAGCAGTAGTCAAAGAAAAAGCCTTTATAAATTTTAAAGGACTAAAGTTATGGAATATCCTAATCATATAATGATATAATTATGTGATTATCATATAATAATAATTCTATGATTATAAAAAGTAAGCTGAAAAATCAATAGTAAGAATAATTAGTATAATCAAATAATTAAAATACTGGACAACTTTGCCATTTTTTCTTTTCTGAATCTTTATTTCAAATATGTTAGAGTTTATAATTTTGTTATAAACTGCACCTTCTCACCACTGTCATTATATTGAAATAAACCTCAAAATCCCCCAAAAAAAGTGGCAACCAAAAAAAGGACCCTGAAAAACATAATTTATATTATCAGACACTGAGACTACTCCCGTAAGATTTAACAGTTACTTAACAGCAGCCATTATGAGTATATTCAAAGAACTTTAGAGCACTATGATAACAGAGGAGTAACAGAAATAAAAATAGGTGGCTTCTAGGCTCTATCCCTCCAAATAAAAGACAAAAAATTAAAAACTGTCAGAAATAGCTTGTGAAAAATTTGAGAATGCTATGGTGTGCAGCAACCAAGAAATTGATTCAAGAAAAGATCAAGTACAGAGTGGGAGGAAATGGCTTTTCTGTTTTCCCTTGCTCCAGTCTCCTCTCTGCTCTGGGAGGGTTTAGTGGCAGTTCTGAGTATGAAACTGTGGTACAGGATTTTGGAGTAAAGTGAGCCAATCTCAATCTCCAGAAACAGATTTTTGTGTCTTTTAATCTGACTGGAAACTGAAAAAAGATTAGTTATGAGTATTAGTACCTGTATTTCACCTAGTGTTCTCAGAGCAGCAAAGTACCTACACTGTGGGAATTCCTTGAAAGTGTTATAAAACAAAACAGCAACCTGCTTGCCTCAAGGCAAAGTTTTAAAGATAAGGCAAACAAGGGATACACTGAAAGCTGAAGAGGAAATACCAAGGGGCAAGTTTAGGAAATTAAAGCATTGAAAGGCATCCACATATACAGAAGAATAGAAGCCTAGGAAAGACAAACCTGAAGGTCCTCTGCATCTCAATCAAGATGATGTTTCTTTATTTGTGGTTGGGTTGGAGTCACACCTGATAGTGATGAGGGCTTATTCCTGGGTCTTTGCTCAGAGATCACTTCTGGTGTGTCTCAGGGGGCCATATGAGGTGCCATATAGGATTGAACCTGAGTCAACTGACTGCCAGTTGAGATACCTGTCCTATTACTGGTTCCACAGGCAAATTTTCAGATGCTGTGCAAGCAATAAGGGAAAAGTTGTAAAGAGACTGACTTAGTATTGAAGGGTAAGGTAACACAGTCAGTCTTGAAAGATTGGGATAGATTTTTAGTCTTTTTTTATTTTCTGGCTTATTTTTGGGTCACACCTGGCAGTGCTCAGGGGCTACTTCAGGCTCTGCAGTCAGGAATTACTTCTGGCAGTGCTGGGGGATGCCTGGGATCGAACCTGGGTAGGCCATGTGCAAGGCAAACGCCCTACCCGCTGTACCACTGCTCCAGCTCTTTTACTCCTATTTCTGATTAGGAATTCAGGAGTATGTCTCTCAAACAAAATCTGACTATAAGCTAATGAAACAAAGATTTCAGAGACTAGATATGGCGAGGAATATAAATTTTATGAATGTGCTTTAGGAAAGTAAATGAACAATTATCAACCTAAGCAAAATATACAACACTGCAAATAGAGAATCAGATTTCCATTTATTGCATTATAAATGTAACATGTTCAACTTTTCAGAGTTCACTAAAAATTTGGAAACAGGCATACAAATAAGAAAATAATCTCATTCCTAGGAGAAATAAAAAGATACTCCACTTGAGGAGCAGAGATACAGGATTTAATAGATCATGAATTTAACTCAACCTCTTTAAATCTGTCTAAAGAGCTAAAAAAAAAATTCCAGTACAAAGAATTAGAGGAAATTAGAAAGAGAATGGTATATTAGCAAAGAGGAAGTATTAACAAAGACATGGGGATTATAAACAAATTTAATATTTTTATGTCTTCCTTTTGAACTGACTGCCTGGTATTCCTTTTTATTTGTTACACTTCCTGATGCTACTGTTAGCAGGTTTATTTTAACTTAAAAATCATTCTTTTCAGAGACATCTATGTGTTTACATTTATAATACATAAATAGCAGTCTTCTTAGTAGCTCAGGGTATGATTTTAATTTAAATTGCTCTTACATTTACATATAATGTGATTACTGATATATTGTGTTAAAATATAGTATCTTGCTGTGTACATTTTTTTCATGTTTTCTATTTTGGACCTTCTCCTTAAATACATAATACCTATTAAAACATTATATAAGTATCAGGGTCCTACTTTTTTTTAAGTTGAACTTTTTGTTTGTTTTTGGGCTATACGCAGCTATGTTCAGGGATTACTCCTTTGCCTGTGCTCAGGGATCTTCTGGTGGAGATCAGGGGATCATATGCCTTGCAAGGGACTGAACTCAGGTCAACTTTGTGAGAGGCAAGCACCTTACCTATTATAATACCTGTTGTATTATCTCTCTGGCCCCAAGAATTAATATTTAAACATAATCCACAGATAATTTTTAGACACTAAAGTTTGAAAAGTATTGGATTAGATCATTCACATTGGGGTTGGAACCTAAATGTTTTACTCATGGTATCTTTGCAAGTAACCCTTGTTATATGCCTTCTGCTTTGCTAAGCACTTTATTCATATTATCACATTTTATCTTTCCATCTATTCTGTGAATGTCTATTCTATTCTTGACCTTATAGGTGATGAAAGAAAGATCTATTACAAGCTTACCTGCTAGTAGATGGCTGAGCTCAAGCATGAGCTTGGAATCGTCTATAGAAAGGACTCTAACCTTATACCATGTTGCTGGGTTATAATTATCCAACTAAGAATGCTTTTGAGATAAAAATTAATACTGTTCACAGTATACTAAGGGAGTAGAGATAAAAATCAGTCTATATTGATCGACTTAAACTATATATGCTTGTCTTATCTGTAACTCAGTACTACACATAGCATATAAAGCTGTAGTAGCTTTTGTAGCTGATACCTTCATACTCGTGTACATTTTACATACTCTGACTGCAGTGGCCCAGGATAGCCACATTCTTAATGAAATTGCATTCCCTCTTGGGCTGGAGCGATAGCACAGCAGGTAGGGCATTTGCCTTGCACGCAGCCAACATGGCCGACTCGAGTTCGATTCCTCCGCCCCTCTCTGAGAGCCTGGCAAGCCACCGAGAGTATCTCGCCCCATGGCAAAGCCTGGCAAGCTACCAGTGACGTATTCGATATGCCAAAAGCAGTAACAACAAGTCTCACAATGTTACTGGGCCCGCTTGAGCAAATCGATGAACAACGGGAGGACAGTGACAGTGACAGCTTTACCTCTTCAAGAAGCCTTAAATGATTATTCATTGAAGTCATAACCACTTTTGATAAATTGTGTTTGTGTGTTTTTGGCTACACCCAGTTCTTATCGTCTCTTCACTCAGGAATCCCTCCTGAAAGGACTTGGGGAGACTTCTGTGATGCTGGGGATTGAATCTGGGTCAGCTGCAGGCAAGCCAGGTACCTTACCTGGTGTACTATCTCTCTCACTCCCCACTTCTGATGACTTTTTAAACTCTGTTATTGTATTTGGTTTTAGGCCACACTTGGCAGTGTTCAAGACTGACTCCTATTCTTTGCTCAGTGGTAACTCCTTCCGGTGGTCAGGGGATAATATGCAGTGCCAGAGATTGAACTGGGATCAGTTCAGTCACATGCAAGGCAAGCCCCTTAACCCCTGTACTGTCTTTCTAGCCCTGAATTTGTAAACTTCTAAAAGAATACTAGAGCTGGACAAAAGTTAAAGCAATTGAGTATAGATGTCAGGGTTTTTTTGGTTTGTTTTTTAAATTATAACAGGGGAATTACTTCAGTGTACTACTCCAGTATAGCACTCCAGTATAGTTCAATTCTGAATACAACCAGAACAGGTAGTAATTTATAGCCCAAGAATGAGTTGTAAGTAGGCAGATTCTGGCCAAACCAACCTAGCAGGATTCATGTTGAAGGCAGGGAAATAGTAGGAATAAGAAATTTGATCAGATATCAAAAGATATTCTTGCAAAACTGACTTAGCAGGATTCTTACCAAAACTGGTTTTTAGTTGGAAGTACATGAATGGGACTTGTTGGGAAACAGTTCATAGGAGCCTGGCTGAAATTTAGTGAAACAAAAAAATCTTTATGATCTTTCTTCTTTGCTTTTCCTATGGACCACACTTTCGTTCCCTTACCCTTTTAAATTTATAATTTTCCAGTACCTTCTCCAGGTCATTTGATGCACTGTAAAATCCATAAAGTTAGTGGGTATTTTTGATCTTTGTATTTCCTGTACCATTCATGTACCAATTATAGAATAGGGACTGTTTACTTTAAAATTTTTATTTCAGGCACCATATTTACAATATTGATAATGGTTAGGGTTTCTTGGGAAAAACATTCTAGCACCACATCCTCCACTGAGGTGTCATCTTCTTTCCGCCATATCCCAGTGTCCCTACCCCATTTAATTAATATTAGTGGAATAATGACTCTTCTTCCTATAGAATAATATGAAACTAGATCAAAATTAGGATGTTGGCTTGGAAAAGAAGAAACACTTAAAACTTAATGAATAGGAAGAATGAAAAGAACTCCTGTTCCTACTGTTTCCCTGTCCTGCTTTGTAGAGAGATTGAAAATAAATTTGAGGCCCTATACAGTACAGTTGGCAGGGGACTTCACTTGTATGCAGCCAGCATGAGTTTGATCCCTGGTACCCCATACGGTCCTCCAAGAAGTGATCCCTGAGTGCAGAGCCAGGAGTAAGCCCTGACTTACAGGTGTGGCACCCAAACCCAAACCAAACAACAAAAAAGAAAGCTTGAAGTTTCTTTGAGCTCTTACCTTTTCAATATTCTTTATTTATATATATATGTATTTACATATGCACACATATATTACATTGTTACCCTTTTTTTATTTGCTAGGACACCCAAATTGATTTTACTGAGAAAAGATGAAATAGTGTTAATATATAATTTCCATTTTGTGTAAAATATCAGTTAAACTAAGCATGACCATAGCACTGTATGTGTATATATACACATCTCTTTTGAGATTTATGAGTTTCTGAAACAAGGGTGGTAGATGAGTTTACAAGATGGCAGTGGTAGAATGTGGGCATGGCTGCCTGGACTTTGGGAAGTATGGGAAGGGGGTGGGGAAGGTCACCCATCTTGACTCTGAGAAGGCCTGGAGTTTTCAGCCACAGACAACCTATATACCTGAAGTTTTTGACAGATTAGGTTCCCTGTGGCACTCAGTTCTGAGACTTTGGGGTCCAGCCAAAGCTGTGGTGGTGGCTTTGGGGTGTGGGAGTAGTTGCCAGAGCTTTGTTTAGGCAAGAGCTGGCTCATCCCCCTCTGAGAGTGCCCTGGTGGTCTCAGCTGGGAATGGGTATCTGAGAAATTTCTGTGGCTCCAAGCACTGTCTTTTGGTTTTTGTTTGCAAGATTGGTATGTATCTCTTTATTCTTACCTTTTTTTTTTTTTTGCGGGGGGGGGGGGGGCTTTTTGGGTCATACCCAGCGATGCACAGGGGTTACTCCTGGCTCAGCACTCAGGAATTACTCCTGGTGGTGCTCAGGGGACTATATGGGATGCTGGGAATCAAACTCGGGTCAGCCACGTGCAAGGTAAACGCCCTACCTGCTGTGCTGTGGTTCCAGCCCCTATTCTTACCCTTTTGTGCCAATTTATATGAATACATTAATTTTCTTCTTTTAAAATTTTTTTCTGTTTTTCTATAATTAGGTATGGACTTTTATGTAAGAAATAATTATGCACTGAAAACTCAATTCTTAATATGAATTTGATTTTTTTCTGCTTTGTGTGATTAGGAAATCATTGTATTATTATAAAAATATGGCTTTTTTAGAATAAGACTCTGGCTATGTGATGCATTGTGTGAATAGAAAAGAAGTTGCATGAGCCAAACACAGTACGATAGTATTATGTTGTTGCCTGATAAGATGATGTTTTTTAAATTTTCAAATTTAAAATATGTTTTCAATGCAGAATTCTAGTTAAAATTAGTAAATTCAGGGCCCTGTGAGAAAGCTTGGCTGTGCATTCAGGAGTTGTCAGTCTCTGGTATGAAGTGATATATCATGGTTTTTTTATTTGCATTTTTCCTGTTGCATTTTCATATTCCATTTGGTAATTTGTATTTTTTTTCCCATTTTTTTGATGGCGTTTGATTATTTTTTTGTAGAATTCTACCAGTTCTTTATGTATCTTGGATATTAAGCCTTTATTGGATGAGTGGTGAGAAAATTGTTTCTCCCAGTCTGTGAGCTGTCTTTGTATTCTAATATTTTTTTTTTGAGGTGCAATAGCTTCTTAATTTAATGTAATCTCATTTGTTTTATCTTTTCTTCTACTTGCTGGGTAGCTTGCACTTCATCATTAAAGATGCCTCTACTTAAATGTCAGGGAGAGTTCTACCTATGATTTTCTCTACGTGCTTCTCTACGTTCAGGCCTGATGTTGAAATCTTTAATTCATTTTTTTAAACTTTTGTGCATGGAGTTAGAGGTTCATTTTTTTTTAAATGTGGCTGACAAGTTTTCTCAGCACAATTTATTGAGGCATTCCGTGTACCACTTTGTACTTTTTGCTCCTTTATTGAAGGTTTACTGACCGTGTACCTGCATGTCTGCCTCTGGGTTTTCAATTCTATTTTACTAATCTGAGGGTCTGTCTTTATTCCAGTACCACACTGTTCTAATTGTACTGCTTTATAATGTAATTTAAAGTTGGAGAGATTTGCAGACCACAACACCCAAAAGGAGAGAGAGAACAAAAGGGAATGCCCTGCCACAGAGGCAGGGTGGGATGGGGGGGTGGGGGTGGGAGGGATACTGGGATCCATGGTGATGGAAAATGGGCACTGGTGGAGGGATGGGTATTTGATCATTGTATAATCGAAACCCAAGCACAAAAATTTGTAAGTCTACAGCTGTACCTCATGGTGTTTCACTAATAAAAATTAAAAAAAAAAAAGTTGGAGAGAGTGATGCTTCCCATTTATTCTGTATGACTTTCCAGAATGTTTTCTCTATTTTTTTGAAAAATGTTGTAAGTATTCTTATGGACATTGTGTTGTATGTGTATAATACTTTGGGGAGTATTGCCATTTTGACATGGTAATCTTCCTAATCTGTGAGCATGTCTTTAAGTAGTGTTTGTTGTGTTCTTTGTACAGGTCTTTCACCTACTTAGTTAAGTCAGCTCATAGTTAGTTGATTTTCTGAGCACAGTTGTGAATGTGATTATTTTTGTAACACCTCTCCTGTCTGTTTTATTTATTGCATATAGGAAAGCCATGGGCTTTTGCACATTAATTTGGTACCTTCCCATTTTACTATACAAATTTATTTCTAGGAGCTATTTTGTAGAATCTTTAGGAATTTCTAAATATAGTATCATGCTGTGCATAAATACTGACTTCTTCCTTTCCCATCTGATGCCCTTAATATCTTCTTCTTGGCTAATTGCTATGGCAAGTACTTTCAGTACTATATTGAATAGATGTGGTAAGAGGGAGCAGCGATGTTTTGTTTCTGATCTTAGGAGGGAAAACTTGTAGTTTTTGTCCTATTGAGTATAATGTTTTCTATGGGCTTGTGGTTAATGGCTTTGGCTATGTTGAGGAAAGTTCCTATGGTTCTCATTTTACTGGGAGTTTTTTTTAATAATGAATGGATGCTGGCTCCTGTCATATGCTATCCCTGCCTCTATATGATACAATAGTTTTCCTTATATTGATATGGTATGTTACATTGATTATGTTATTACATTGATTGTGTATATTGTATTAAACCATCCTTGCATCCCCAGAATGAATCCCACTTAATCATGGTGTATGAGCTTTTTGATGAATTGTTAGATTTGATTTGTTAGTATTTTGTTGAGGATTTTTGAGTCTATGTTTATCAGGTCTTTAATTTTCCTTCCCTCCCCCCTCCCCTTTTCTCTGTCTGCTTTTGGTTTCAGGGTGATGTTTGCTTTATAGAAACTGTTTGGAAGTGTTTCTGTTTTTACAGTTTCCTTTAAGAGCCTGAAAAGAATTGGCAGTTATCACTTCTTTACACATTTGAAAGAACTCACTAGTGAATTCATCAGGGCCTGGGCTTTTGTTTTTTAGGAGAATTTTGGTTATCATTTTGATATCCATGACTTCATATTTCCTAACAGCTGTATAGTATTCCATTGTGTAGATGTACTAGAGTTTCTTTAACCAGTCATCTGTTCTTGAGCACTCAGGTTTTTTCCAAAGTTTGGCTACTGTGGACAGTGCTGCAGTGAACACACAAGTGCAGATCTCATTTCGACTAAACTTTTTTGCCTCTCCAGGTTATATTCTCAGAAGTGGAATTGCCTGGTCAAATGGGAGCTCAATTTCAAATTTTTTGAGAATTGTCCATACTATTTTCCAAAAGGGCTGAACCAGACAGCATTCCCACCAGCAGTGAATGAGGGTCCCTTTCTCGCTACATCCGCACCAACACTGGTTGCTTTTGTTCTTTTGGATGTGGGCCAGTCTCCGGTGTGAGATGATGTCTCATAGTCATTTTGATCTGCATCTCCCTGATGATTAGTGATGTAAGGCATTTTCTCATGTGTCTTTTTGCCATTCAGATTTCTTCTTTGAGAAAGTTTCTGTTCATTTTAGCACCCCATTTTTTGATGGGGTTGGATGTTATCTTCTTTGGAGTTCAAACAGTGCTTTATATACCCTTGATATCAACCCCTTATCACATGGGTATTGGACAAATATCCTTTCCCATTCTGTAGACTGTCTTTGTATTTTGGTCACTGTTTCTTTTGAAGTGCAGAAGCTTCTTAGTTTAAGATAGTCCCATTTGTCTATCTCAGTTTTCACTTGTTTGGCCAATGGGGTGTCATCGTTGAAGATACTGTTAGCTTCAATGTTGTTGAGGGTTTTGCCAACCTTGTCTTCAATGTACCTTATGGATTCCAGTCTGATGTTGAGATCTTTAACTCATTTTGGTGTTACTTTTGTACATGGTGTTAGGTAGAGATCTGAGCCCACTTTTTTGCATATAGCTTTCCAGTTTTGCCAGCATATTTGTTAAAGAGGCTTTCCTTGCTCCACTTCGCATTTCTTGCTCCCTTATCAAAGATAAGATGATCATATATTTGGGGGGAGGTGTCAGTTTATTCAACTCTGTTCCATTGGTCTGCAGCTCTGCCTTTGTGCCAGTACCATGCTGTTCTAATTATTACTGCTTTGTAGTAGAGTTTGAAGTTTTAGAGGTTGAGTCCTCCCATTTTCTTTTTCCCAAGAATTGCTTTAGCTATTCTTGGGGACTTATTGTTCCATATGAATTTCAGGAGTTTTTTGCTCCATTTCTTTGAAGAGTGTCATGGGTATTCTTACAGGTATCAGATTGAATTTGTACAACGCTTTGGGGGGTTTTGACAATGTTAATTCTCCTGATCCATGAGCAGGGCATATCTTTCCATTTCCTCGTGTCCTCTTTTATTTCCTGAAGTGACGTTTTGCAGTTTTCTTTGTACAGGTATTTTATGTCCTTAGTTAAGCTGATTCCTAGGTACTTAATTTTCTGAGGCACGATTGTGAATGGGATTGCTTTTTTCATGTCACTTTCTTTCTCATTATTTGCATATAAGAATGCCATGGACTTTTGGGTATTGATTTTAAAGCCTGCAACTTTACTATACAAGTCTGTTGTTTCTAGGAGTTTCTTGGTAGAGGTTTTAGGGTTCTCTAAGTATAGTATCATATCATCTGCAAATAGTGAGAGCTTGATTTCTTCCTTTCCTACCTGAATGCCCTTAATATCTTTTTCTTGCCTAACCACTATTGCAAGTACTTACAGTACTATATTGAACAGCAGTGGAAAGAGTGGGCATCCTTGTCTCATCCCTGATCTTAGAGGGAAGGCTCTTAGTTTTTCCCCATTGAGGATGATGCTTACTATAGGCTTGTGGTATATGGCTCTAACTATATTGAGAAAAGTCCCTTCTATACCCAATTTGGCAAGGGGTTTCATCATAAGCAGGTGGTGGATCTTGTCAAATGCTTTCTCTGCATCTGTTATTGATATGATCACATGGTTCTTTTCTTTTGTTGATATGATGGATTATGTTGATTGATTTCTGAATTGTAAACCATCCTTGCATCCCCAGGATGAACCCACTTTGTTATGGTGTATGATCTTTTTGATGAGTTGTTGAATTCTATTTGCTAGTATATTGTTGAGAATCTTTTCATCCTTGTTCATCAGAGATATCAGCCTGTGGTTTTCTTTCCTTGTTGTATCTTTGTTTCCTTTTGGTATTTTAGAGATATGATATTCATAGAAACTTTTGGGAGAGTTTCTGTTTCTTCAATTTCCTGAAAAACTTGAGAAGGACTGGCAATAGGTCCTCTTTATATGTGTGGAAAAATTTGCTAGTGAATCCATCTGGACCTGGGCTTTTGTTTTTGGGCAGACTTTTGATTACAGTTTCAATTTCCTTGATATTAAAAGGACTATTCAGGTATTCTAGATCTTCTTGATTCAGCCTTAGGAGATTATAGGAATCCAGGAATTTATCCATTTCTTCTAGGTTCTCTGTCTTATATTTCTTCCTTAAGAGCCATTATTCCCTTGTTGAGTTTTAGTCCTCTTGTTCTGTCTAGGGGTGTTAAGGTGGTGTTGAAGTCTCCAGCTACTATTGTGTTGCTTGCAATGTCCTTCATAAAGTCTTTTAGCAGTTGTAGGTATTTGGCTGATCCCTCATTGGGTGCATATACGTTTAGGAGTGTGATTTCTTCCTGCTGCACATATTCCTTGATTAATAAAAATTGGCCTTCACTGTCCCTTCTAATCTTTTTCAACTTGACGTGTATGTTGTCCGATACTAGTAAGGCCACTCCTGCTTTTTTGGTTTGTTTGCTTGCAGGGTTGTTTTCCATCCTTTGACTTTGATTCTGTGTTTGTTCTGATTGTTCAGATGTGTTTCTTGTAGGCAGCAGAATGTTGGGTTCTGTCTCTGAATCCATTTTGCCACTCTGTGTCTCTTAATTGGTGAATTTAGACCATTGACATTGAGAGAGATTATTGTTATAGGGTTTTGTGTCATCTTTCTGTAAGGGTGGGTTTGTTGTACTTGTAGGGGTTTGTCTTGTCTTACAGTAGCCCCTTTAGGCCTTCTTTTAGGTTTGGTTTTGAGTCTATGAGGTTCCTGAGGTTTTGTTTATCCACAAAATAGTGTACCGTTCCTTTGAGTTTGATTGAGTTTAGCCAGAAAAATGTATTCTTGGTGAAGCATTCATTTCAGTGAATTTTTTCACTATATCCCACCATTACCTTCGGGCTTGGAGGGTTTCCTCTGATAGCTCTGCTGTGAATCTAAGAGGTGCTCCTTTGTATGTGATTTCCTTCTTTGACCTTGCTGCTTGCAGTATTGTGTCTCTTTCCATGGCATTCATCATTCTAACTATGATATGTCTTGGGGTGTTTTTGTTAGGGTCTCTTTTAGCTGGCACCCTTCAGGCTCCTTGAATCTCGGTGCCTGCATTGTCCAGATCTGGGAACTTTCCAGCAATGATTTCTTTAACCTTGGCACGGCGTTGGGGCTGAACAGGAAGGGGCTCACGGATGGTGGGCGGGCCAAGGTCCCAGAGGACGCCTCTCTTCTTCTTCTTTTTTTTTTTTTTAGCTCATTAAATAACCATATTTCCTTTTTATGTCCTTATTTGAGAATTTTTTTGGTTTTTGGGGTTTTTTTTTGGCTTTTTGGGTCACACCCAGTGATGCTCAGGGGTTACTCCTGGCTCTGCATTCAAGAATTACTCCTGGCAGTGCTTCAGTGACTATATGGATGCCGGAGATTGAACCCAGGTCGGCCATGTGTAAGGCAAATGCCCTACCCGCTGTTCTGTCACTCTGACCCCCTTATCTGAGAGTTTTTATAGCTGGTTAGTACTGTCTGAATCTAAGCATGAAAAGGTTCTGAGATGCTTTCTTTCCTTTGCTTCTCTTACAGACTTCGGGTGAGTCTGTCTAATTCATTTCTTGCACTCCTCTGCTACTGGGTAGCTCTTTAGGTGGACCTGCTGGATGGTGCTCTCTTTGTTTACTGTCGAAGCTATCTAGCCCAGTTTATTATTCTCATTTTAGGTTTTTACACTGGACTCAGGGTATGTTGATTTTCATATGAAATTAACAGGAAGGGTGAAATTTTTAAAAATAGGTGCCAGGTTTTGCTTACTTCGTTGGTGGGGCCAGATGGCTCTACTTGCCTGGCTCCATAGCGAGACTGGCTGTATCCATAGCTGTTGATATGCAGTAGTTTGCATTATCCTGGAGCAATAGCACAGCGGTAGGGTGTTCGCCTTACAAGCGGCCAACATGGCTGACCCGAGTTCGATTCCTCCGCCCCTCTCGGAGAGCCCGACAAGCTACCGAGAGTATTCGATATGCCAGACACAGTAACAACAAAGTCTCCAATGGAGACGTTACTGGGCCCGCTCGAGCAAATCGACGATCAACGGGAGGGCCTTTACCTTTACCTTTACCTTATGATATATTTTGCAGTGACAGGAATTAGGCTGAGTTTGTGTTTTTTAACGATGTGAATCATGTTATGATGACCAGGATTGCGCTCACTCCTAGCTGTCATGTTTGCACATTTACTTGTGATGCTCGTGGAAGATTTCACATCACATCAGGTTGTGGTGGTTGCACAGTCAACCTAAGTTCTTGTCAGTGGGTGGCACTCCTTTAGGATGGTATTCATGCACATTCTGGTTGTCATGGCCCGTGGGTCTTGTACAAGTAGTACTTGTATCCCTCTGCTGTGGTCTATAGCACATCTGATTTTGGTGCAGTTAGAAATTGCTTATGGTGTTGGGGAGCACAAAGAGCCAAACTTCCAGAATTAAATATTAGAGCTTCTAGGGTCATACATCTGGCACTACTAGGCATCAAAGTTAGTGAACTTAAACTTGCAGGGCATATTTTAGAAGCCTCTGAGTTACTCTTTGGGCTCAGTCATAATTACTTTGCTGTTTAAAGATGACTTGCAGGGTGAAACATTACTTTTAGTATTGATTACTGTTTTTTACATGAAGATTTCATTTTTCTAATTAAAATACATTTATAATTTTTTAAATAAAGTAAGTAAGTAAAAGTAAGTAAAGGCCCTCCCATTGATCATCGATTTGCTCGAGCGGGCCCAGTAACGTCTCCATTGGAGACTTTGTTGTTACTGTGTCTGGCATATCGAATACTCTCGGTAGCTTGCCGGGCTCTCCGAGAGGGGCGGAGGAATCGAACTCGGGTCGGCCATGTTGGCTGCGTGCAAGGCAGACGCCCTACCCGCTAATTTTGTTTGTTTTTGGTCCACACCTGTTGGTATTCAGGGCTTACTCCTGCTTTTATGCTGAGGAATCATTCATGGAGGTGCTCCAGAACTGAACCAGGATTATCAAGCTCCATATATGCTGCCTTAGCTCTTAACTTCTTGGTTTGTCCCTCTTTAGTCCTTGTCTCCACATATAACCCTGAAAACTGTTTGTTCTCTACTATACTCCAGCCTTTCTTTTTCTGTATTTTCATCCTGGTCTCAGAGCAATAAACACTTGTGAGTTTGTTCTATAGCTTTTGCCATAAGCATGTATTCATATATGTATTCATAACACAAATCCCCTTACTACCTGTACACACAGTCATTAGGATTTGAGGTCATTATATTTTGTAAAATTGAATCATATTTTGCACTGTTGTATGTTCTTAACTTTTCTCATAAGGCATACATTTTGAAAAGCTTTTAAAGGGTACCACTTTTGTATTAACTCATTTTATATTTGATTTCCTTAGTTGATGGCATCGTTATACTAATACAAGTCTCTCTGCTCTTGAATTTATTTTTTGATTCTGTTACCACTTACTATGTTTAAGAATACTTTGGAGAGATGATTACTGATTCCAGGGGTTATTAAAGTATTTTTTTAAACTTAAGATATTTAGTATCTGCTTAATACTTCACTAAATGTTTTTCTTGGAACCTTTACAAAGTCCACATAATACTTGATTTGTGTGTAGATATTATTATTCCCACATTTTAGATATGTAAACTAAAATTTAAAATAGATAAGCAATAAAATTATCTCTATGATTAGATGCAATATTTCTGTGTTAAAAACACCAACCAGATCATAAAATCATGAAAGAATATCATTTTGTTGACATGTGGTTATGGATACTCTTTTGTTTATTCTTCTAGTCATTATTCCATGTGGGTCTTGGAATAAATATAGGAAAGTAATTTGTTGATAGAAATGTAATTTAATTTGTTTAATTATAAATAATTATAGGAAAATAAGTAGCTTTGCTTTGTAACTGGCTCATCTCTGCACACTTCTGTTTCAATGGATGCTGATTTTCTCTTGTTTTCTTTTGTACCATAGTACTGCTGCTTGATCATGAACTGAATAATTTGATTTTGACCCAGTGCTCCAATAATTTTTATAGAAAAAATATTTTTTTACTTTTAAAATTAAAAAAAAAAATCTTTGGTCCTAATGACCCACACCCTCTCCTTAGGTTAAGATTACATTCTAGATGTAATTTTATTAACTTAGAGAAAGTTGGGTTGTTCTGGTCAGATGGGATAGGAGGAGAAAAAAACCCACTCAGCTGCCTTAATGTGAGCTTCTTATCTTTTTCTTGGCTGCTGACTTCTTACTGTGCTTATGCACGTAATTTTTTCCATGAGACCTCTCCTGTGCCTGGACTTTTGGAGCCATAGGGTCTTTGGAGGAAACCAGATCTGTACAGACAGGCAGGTTTCAACACTCCTATTAAATGTTCCATCCAAGCCCTCATGGTCTGCGTGGTTATGCAGATGCCAGAGGGCCTACTCATTTTAGTTCTCCTAAGAGCAAGTTGCTGACCTTCATGTCAAAGCTAGACTTTGGGGTTAGAGTAGATCAGTGAGCACTAGTTGTTCAGCAGCTCGAACCAGGTACCTAGCTTATCTGTCCAGTTCTTCTTTAGCATATTAATGCAGATTCTATCAATAGCCTGTACTTTTGGGTAGAAGATATTAATTGAGAAAAGACTGTTGATAAAGATGCAAGAAAATCTTTCTCCTGCAGGAGTTTCCTGTAGCACATGTTTCCTATATCGAGAATGCTTTGGTGCCCTTAACTAGTAACCTCTAGGATGGGATGGTAAGGTCCATTTTATTGGAAGAGATTTTGATGCCATTGGTGTCATTCACTTCCTTATACATATCTAAATAGATGTAGGGAGATGAATGAATTCCAAATGAATTCCAAATTTCCAAATTCCAAATCCATGTTGCAATTCATTACCGTGACTGGCACTAGGAAAGATCCTTTCTATATTCTCTTGGATATTGACTGCTACTCTGCTCTCTGATACCCCGGATTCAATGTGGTTGTGCTCCTACCACCCCAAAACTATACTGAGATTTTCTTTCTTACTGTGTACCTTTTTTGAGACCCTCCTTTTATGTTTCTTTTTTGTTGTTGTCATTCATCAATTCTCAAGATTAATTTATGGAAATAAATTATCCAAAGAAAAGATGGTAAATTTTGAGTTTATGTATAATTTCTGTGAAGAGGGCACTAGAAACATAAAAGGTCGAAGGGGGAAGATTTACCTCCCTAATCAAGATGTATCTTGATTTCTTTTTTTTTTTCTTTTTGGGTCACACTCAGTGATACACAGGGGTTAATCCTGGCTCTGCACTGAGGAATTACTCCTGGCGGTGCTTAGGGGACCAAATGGGTTGCTGGGAATTAAACCTGGGTTGGCCGCATGCAAGGCAAACGCCCTACCTGCAGTGCTATTGCTCCAGCCCCTGTATCTTGATTTCTTGGTTAAGAAAAATTCATGGTCTGTTCTCAGAGGAAGTTAGATACTAATATATGTTAAGTCAGTTTGCTAAGAGAAGACTACGTACTAATTAGTAAATCTCCTAAGCCAACCTTTAGAATTGTTAAGCATCTTTATACCTGTAGGTGAACTATAGGAAAATAAGTTGATTGCCTTAGAAAATAATTTACTGATTATTTTTTAAAAATGGGTCCTAAGATTTCTGTCAAAATGAGCCTTCTTTTAAAATTGAAAGAATATATTGACTCAAAATTTCCTTAATTATGACATTTCTTCTTTCTTTCTTTTTTTGGGGGGAGGGGGGTCCGACACCTAGCAGTGCGAGGGATTTACTCCTGTTGGTGCTCAGGGAACTGTGTGTGGTGCCAGGAATTGACTCTGGGCTGACCGCATGAGAGGAAGTGCTCTACTACTGTACTATTGCTGGCCCTGACATTTCTTTTTAAAAAGATAATAATTTCTTCTGAAATCATATCACTGTTGTTATAAGATTAGGAGATTATGATTGATGATTTTTCTTCCTTTTTTACTATCCATTTCATTAAGGTAACATGGTGTATGGTAATGTAAGTCACTTTAGTTGTACACTGTTACCATGACACATCCTCAATCAAAATACAAATATACTTCACCATTGTCCTCGGATCCCTTTTCATCTGCCCCCTGCTTAATTATCTTGGGTGTGTTGTCAGAGTCTTTTTTATTGCACAAATATTTAGTCCTTGTTTCTTTATATACCATATATAAATGATGTCTTTTAGCATTTGTCTTTTTCTTCTTTTCTCTTGACAGTCTGATTATTTCCATGTTGTGGCAAAACATAATAATTTATTTTGTCTTGTCCCTGAAAAGTATTCCATTACACAATTTATCAACTTTCTGTTGGGCATTTGGGTTGCTTCAGTTATTATAAACAATCTTTAGTGCATATACATATACCTTTCAACTTAGTGTTTTTGTGTTCTGGGATTAGTACTAGAGTGGAATCGCTGGATCATGTGGAAAGAAAAGACTCCATACTGTTTTTCATTGAGTCTAAAACAATTTACATCCCCACCAACAGTGTAAGAAGGCTCATTTTCCTCCATATCTCCACCAGCACTTATTTTCACCTTTTATTATCTAGGCCACATTTGATTTGTATTTTCCTGATAATCAGTGATGATTAAATTTTTTCCATATATATGTTGGCCATTTGTATGTCTTCTTTGAGTATATATTTGTTTATTCGCCTGTTTGTTGATGGAATGGTTTGTTTAGTTTATGTTAGTGTCTTGGCAGGGGTGGGGTGCTGCCTGTCCCCACTCCAAGAATGTCCCAGAATTTTAAGCTTAGAGAGTGGTGTACCTGGGACTTTCATCAGTTTGACGTCTCTTCCAAGTTTAGTTGTGAATCTGTGAAGCTGGGCTGTTTAAGTGGTGTAAGTATCTAAGGAAATTTATTTCAATAAATCTATTTTATTTCACTAAAAGAAAAATTCTATTTTGAACCTGGCCATTGGTGAGAGTAGTTTCAAGTCTAGTACTATTGTGTTGCTGTCTGTTTTTCTCCTTTGGTCTATTGGTAGTTGCTTTAAGACCTTTGCTTCACTTTTAGTTGGTGTATGCATGCTGGTGGTAAGAGTGAAGGCCTCTGACATAAATGTTATATAATTACATAATGCCCAGCCCTGTCTATTATTACTCTTTTTAGTTTTAATTTTATTTGGCTCATATAAATATGACTATTACTGCCTCTTTTGAGCTATTATTTGCATGTATGTTTTCCAACCTTTTACTTTGAGACTATGTATATTTCTAATATTTTGGTGAATGTTCTTTAGGTAGCAGAAGGTGGGTCTTATGTAGATAGAAGAAATGGAGTTGTGTTTGCTGATCTTTTCAGCCACCTGTGACTTTTGATTGGGGTTTTTGGCTGTTTTGGTATATGATTTTTTTTAGTTTATTTCTTCAGTTTTCACTTACTTTCTTTTGCACTTTGGTATTGATCTTTTGTGTAATGATCCACTTTCATTTTTCATTTTTTGTTTGTTTCTTTGAAGTATTTTGAGATTATCATGTAGTATGCAACTAAACTTATAAGCCATTTCATAGAGTTTGGAGGTACTCAGGAGGCCTGAGTGCCATATCAGTAGTTCTTAACCAATGAGGCTATTGGTTCAGTGTGTGATGCTCCTTGGGCCTTTAGGCACAGGGATAATGAGGCCACCCCCAGGATACCAAGGGCACCCTAACAGTGCTCAGGTGCCTCCAGGGCTGCACCTACCAGTGCTTTGGGAACAATGTGATGACTGTTTAACTGCTGTACTATCCTTTTCTTCTTTCCCATTTTAGATTTAATCACATAGTACTTGATGTTCATTCTGGGTGACCCCATAATTATTTTTCTTTTTTTACACATTTTGTCTTTTATGTATTTTTAATTTTCTTAATGGGCTTTCTTTGCTTTTTATACAAGACCATTTCGTTTTCCTAAAGAAATTGTTTAGAGGCAGTGACTATTTAACTTGTTTGAATATGTTTTTATTATTCCTTAACATTTGAGCGATAAATTAGCTGGATAGGAAATTCTTATTTAGAGGAGTTTTTCATTCTACTCTTTGAGTAAAACATACTATTCCTTTCTGACCTGTAGAATTGCAGGTGATGAATTTGATGTTTGTGTTATGAGGGTCTCTTTATTTGTAATTATTTTTTTCTTTTTTCCAAATGAGTCTGTCTCTTTGGGTCTTAGTATTTTAATCACAAAGAGTCTTGGTGTTCTGTCTTTGTTTATTTTGCTTGGAACTCTTTGGGCTTCCTAAATAGGGGTGTATGTCTCCCACTTCAGATTGGAGAAATTCTTGACTGTTTTTTCCACCAATTCTTTTTTTTTTCCCTTTATTTTATTTTATTTTTTTTTACAGTTGTAGATTTACAATTTTTTGTGCTTTGGTTTCAATTATACAATGATCAGATACCCATCCCTCCACCAGTGCCCATTTTCCACCACCATGGATAATATCCCTCCCACCCCCATCCCCCCATCCCCCCTGTCTCTGTGGCAGGGCAATCCCCTGTGTTCTCTCTCTCCTTTTGGGTGTTGTGGTCTGCAAAAGAGGCATTGAGTGGCAAACATGTTCAGTCCATAGTCTACTTTTGACATGCATCTCCCCTCCTGGGAGGATCCTCCAAACATCCTTTATTTGGTGCTCCCTTCTCTATCTGAACTACCCTTTCCTCTAGGCTACCCGGCTGGCCTCTAAGTTATGGAGTAATCCTCCTGGTGCTGATCTCAGCTATTCTTGGGTATTAATCTCATACTTTGTTACTTTATATCCCCCAGATGAATGCAATCTTTCTTTGTCTATCCCTCTCTTTCTGACTCATTTCGCTTAGCATGATACTTTCCATATTGTACCACTTGTATGTAAATTTCATGACTTCATCTTTTCTAACAGCTACATAGTACTCCATTGTACTATAGTACTCCATAGATGTACCAAAGTTTCTTTAACCAGTCATCTGTTCGTTTCCACCAATTCTTTTTCTTTCCTTTGGTACTACTATGATACAAATATTTTTTGGATTCATTTCTCTAAATCTCTTATGGTTTCTTCATTTAAAACATTTTCTGCTTTCTCCGGCCTTTTTGATGATTTCATCTACCTTATATTAGACATCGCTGATTTTCTTTCTTTGATGACTTCCATACTGCCACTGAGCCCTGCTATTACATTTTTTCTTTTAATTCAGATACTGTACTGCTTAGTTCCATCGTATCTGTGTGAAATTTTGTCTTTCATTTACACTGCTTGAGGTTATTGATTCTCTGTGCATTGAAAATCATTGCCTTGGGGATCAATTAGATTATTCCTTGGGATTGTCCAATGGGATTTTTAAAATGTTATGGTGTGCTTTGAGTCCACCATAGGTATTTATCATAGTTTTTTGAGCCACACCCAGTGGTGCCCAGCATTTCTCACTGCAGTCAGGGATTACTCCTGGCAGTGCTCAGAAAACCATATGTGGTGTCAGGGATTGAATCCATGTTGGCTGCGCTCAAGACAAGTGCCCTACACTCTGCACTATTGCTTTGGCACTATATTCTGGGCTTTTTAGATCTATTCATTATTTAGGTACTTTACCCCTCCCCCCACCCCAACCCCATTTCTTCATTACACCTGATGTTGTGTGAAGGCTAGATGGGTTAGTCTTAGTTTGAATTGATTTGGATGACAGTCAGAGTTTACTTTCAGAAATTTGACATGGTTATTTTGGTTTGAGTTTGTGTGGAGCTGAATGACTTCTGCTAAATTTTGGTATAAGTGCCATGTAGCAGCTACAGCACCAAGGGTTAATATGCCTGATTTCTGACCCAGGGGTCACATTGCTGATGTCTGGCAGTGAATACGGTGTCAAAGTTTAGCTTACCCGAGCAGTGACTGGGGATTGCAGTCATGTGTACCCAAAACAGTTATTCAGGAAGTTGACCTTCCTAGTTACTGGGGGAGTTTTCATTTGCCAGAATCTGACTCCAAATGTAGTGCCAAAGTTCAGCAAATCTGGGAGTAATCTATGATGGGATTTTGAGAATGTTTGTCAATGTCTGGCATTAATTTAGAGTGAGTCTGTGCGGTGTCCTTATAAACAAATTCACTTGTCCCATTATACTCTAGTGCTCTATTTGGGCAGCTCTTTATGATAACTAGGGGTGCATTGTCATAGTTACCTTGTGATATGTCTTTGCCAAGTTGGAACAGGTCTGTTGAGCTGCCTGTGGTAATAGTTCCCTGGCATCAGTAGGCACTTTTTTGCCAATTTCCAAGGGCCTGGGCACTGGGTTGTGGTGTAAAGGGAACTCAGCTTGTGATTGCTCAGAAATAGCTATGTGTGTCCGATTCATTTAACCTTGTGGAACTTGAATTCAGGTCTCAAATTCCCCGTGGCTCCTGTCATTTATATTGACAGTATCTGATTTGCAGTGAGGTGTTCCAGATTTCTAGACCCTAGCTTATTACACAGGTCTTTGTGTGTATATACAGTGTGTGTGTGTGTGTGTGTGTGTGTGTGTGTGTGTGTGTGGCGGGGGTTGATGGGGAGGCAGTCTTAAGATTGAGAGTAGATGGTCTCTCCAGAGTTGAAGGTCTGCACTACATTAAAGGACACCTTGGTAGCTAGAAATTTTTGAGGGGCCGTGGCTTAGTTGTTAACTGACAGTTGTGGACTAGAAGTGACTGCGTCTGTTGACTAGTGTAAACAAATATCACTCAGCTTCAGGTTTGCTCTACTGTTGACTTTGCATGGAAAGTGCTCACCAAAAATGGCATCTACCAGCAAGATTGCCAGCAGCAGCAGAGATAGTGCATGTTTCTTCCTGACTTGGACCGGAGTGTCTGTTTCACTGGTGCTTGCTCAGAGTCAGAATTTGGGGAGTTAGGGATCTAAGTCTTTAGAACTTAGAACCTAGAGGTCTGTGGCCAAAGTTTGTTTCCCATGAAGATCATCTTAGGTTTTGTTTCCTATCTGCTGCCCTTTCGTGGTAGTCCTTTCCTGGGTATTCCTTTCCTGGGAAGGATATCTGAGGTCCCCAGTGTCTTTAACAGTGAGACCTTGGGTATGATTCTAAAGTTAATTCCAATTTTATTCTAGATTTTATATTGATGATAGAGTGCTACACAGTTTCCCCTGAGTTGGCCATCTCATTCCCCTGCTTTCTAAATTATCCTTGAAAAAAGTCACATGTCCTTATATTCTAGTTGGACATTAAATTTTTCACTGTAATTTTGCATAACATAGGATGCAGTTACTTGTATATCAAGTAAATCTTTACATGAAAAGTTATAGCTTTATTGTTGTTCTAAAATTATCCATGAGGTTGTAGATTATGGTACAGAGATTAAGGTGATTGCCTTGCAGTCAGAGAACCCTATGATTTGACCCCAAGCTCCACAGGGTTCCCCAAGCACTTCTGGGAGTAACCCCCAGGCAAGAGCTGGAGTAGCTACCTAGCACCTATATGTGGCCAAACATCTCCCAACTTTAGCCACCAATTATCCAATAATGTCCAGGTAGCTTTGTTATTTGGTTGTTATCCATTAAAATACACTGAAATTTGTATCAACCTTTCTGCAAAGAACCACTTAGAAAATGGATAAAATATTTTAAAAAATCTGCTAGTATAAAAGTCCCAGTCATATTTTATAATCTAAGGGTGAAGTAACTTTTATGAAGTATTCAATTTTAAATTGTGTAAATTAAATTTTTTTAAGGCTGATGCATTTTGTGCTGATTTTACCAGTAGTTACTTAAGCCCCATTACAAATTATTCATGTTACGTAAATGTACTTTTAACTCTGTAAGTCATTTTTTCCCTGCTTCTTTCTTAGGAATCACACCTGTATATCATAGTATGTTTGCTTTAATGAGTGAAACAGAAAGGATCTGGTATCCACCCAATCATGTCTTCCATATAGATGAATCAACGGTGCACAATGTACTCTACAGGATAAGGTAACTAACTCACTTAATGGCAAAACAGAAAAGTGGAGAAATGATTAGCTTTATGACATACACAAATTATTATTTTTAAAAAATAGTTGGTTGAATTAACATAAAATCTTCTTTAAGAGTTTGTTTTTCCACTAATGGAAGAATGGAAGTGTGGTGTTTTTTTTTTTTTTCTTTTTTTAAAATTTTTTTTACATGTTTAACTAAAAGATTTTGAAGATGAAGCTATTCTGGTGCTATACTCTTTTATCTCCTATGACTGCAGTGAAAGAACTTTCAGACAATGAGAATGGCCTTTATTAGCAAAGAGTCTGCAAAATGCTTGATTACTCAGAAAATTCAGTGTTTTTTTCAAGGAAATGTGCTTTTTTTGGTTTTTTTTTGTTTGTTTGTTTTTGGGTCACACCCAGCGATGCACAGGGCTTACTTCTGGCAGTGCTCAGGGGACCATATGGGATGCTGGGAATCAAACCCGGGTTGGACACGTGCAAGGCAAACACCCGACCCGCTTTGCTATCGCCCCAGCCCCAGAAATGTGGTTTTAGATCTTTATTTTTTGTATACACAGTTTTTTAAGTTGAAGTGGAAAAAGATAATATTTTGTCAGTGTTATTTATAGCCTCAACTTATAAATTAGTTAATAATTTCTGGTAATAATACTAATTTAGGGAAATTCAAAAGAATGAAAGGAAAGAAATGTTTGATCTATAGTTCTTATAATATCAATCCATTTGATGCAGAGGCAGTGTTACACATTTGAAAATCAAAAGCACTGGGAGGGAGAGCGAGTACAAAGGTTAAAGTGTTTGCCTTGCATATGGCCAACCTTGTGTCAATCCTTGGCACCACATGTATACTCCTGGAATCATGCAGTGCAGAGGTTTGAACTCTGACCTCTTGCATGCAGAGAATGCACTATCACTATTTGAATCACGTTCTTGGCCCTCTAAAACTGTGTTGTTTCTAGAATATTTCTTTAGGATTTACAAAATCTGTCTTTTCTTTATAACAACCTGAATATTTTCTCTATAACTTTCTGAAATTACTATCTTTTCTAATAATGAGGATTATTTTTCAATGTCAGTAGGCTAGTACCTGCAAACTTCTTGTATTAAAGACCAAAACGTAAATATTTTAGATTTTTTCAGGCCATGCTGTGTCTGTTATAACCATTCAGTTGCTATTTTAGTATGAAAACAGTCATAGAAAATAAATGAATGGCCATTATTGTATTTAGTAAAAATTTATAAAAATTGGCAGTGGATCATATTGGGATAGTAAACCATAGTTTGCGCATCACTTCTTAATGCTTAAAGCATTATTTCTTTTATCAAATATATTATTTCCTCCTACTTTTATAGTGAGACACCCAGTGGTACAGTGGTAGGGTATTCTGGCATCTCCTGGCATTCCCTCCCAATATGGTTCTTAGGGCCACAGCTGGTAGTGCTCTGTGTGTGTGTGGTGGGGAGGCGATTCATGATATCTGGTACAAGGGATTGAAATAAAGGCCTTGCACATGCTAAGCATGGGCTTTTTCAGTTGTTATATCCTAGCCTTTAATTTCATCTATTCTTAAACTATGGGAATATATCCCTAGTTCCCAATAATTAAAATTTCCAAGAAAAATTTAATTAGAAACTTTGCTCATAATTGGGCATTTTAAATGTAAATGGAGACAAAAGTAATTAAAAAATTTAAATACTGTCTGCTTATTGATTATAGGTAATACTTTATTATATATGTAGGAGTTGCCTCAAAAGAACAATTATAAAGTTATATTAAAGATCTTATGTATAAAGATGTAATTTGGTTGACAATCATAGCACCAAGGGAATGGAAGAGAGCTTTTATATACTATTAAAATAAAGTTGACATTAAATAAAACTAGATTATTTAAGACAAAATGCTAAAAATTATTGTAACGTCTTTGAAGTGTTTTAAAAAACATAACTGAAAACTGTAAAGGAACAAGTTACTTAAAACATACTGAAAAATGCCTATTTAATATAAAAGAAAACAATAATAGAGGAATAGATGAGGAAAAAAAAGCCTGGGTATGTAGAAAACAAAGATCAAAATGATAGACACAAATACTGCCTTAGCATTAATTGCCTTAAATGTAAATTAATTAATTTAAAATCAAAAGGCAGAGATTGAAAGGACTTTTTTTTTAAATGAGCATCTGGAATGATAATACAGGTGTTAAAGCACTTAGCCTTGCACACAGCCAGTCCTGGTTTGATCCCTCACACTGATATGTTCCCCTGAGTCCCTCTCACTAGGAGTGGGCCCTGAGCACAGAGCCAGGACTAAGCCCTGAAAATCCGGAAGTGGTCCTAAAGCAAAGCAGAATAGAACAATGAGCGCACAACATGCTGTCTGTAAGTGGAATACTTTATGTTCAAAGACAGTTGAAAATTATGAGTAGAAAAAGGTGTCAGGTATTCAGATATTAAATCATCGAAAGAGAGCTTTAGCCACTGGGTTAATATTAGTCAAAATTGGCTTTAAGATAACAACTGTTATCTTAAAAACAAAGAAATAAGCATAGCTATTATAAACATTTTAATTAATGATATGAAATCAATGAAGCAACAAGTGACGAAATTGAAGTGAAAAGTAGATTACTGAACAGTAGAAGACCGCAACATCCCACTTTCAGCAATAGGACGATTAGATCAAAGATCAGCAAATAAATAGATGACTCTATAAATCAGCTATTCAGACATATATAGAACACCCTTGTCCAACAATAGTACAGTGTACTTCTCAGGTATACATGAAACATTTTCCAGCATATAGCATGTATTAGCTCATAAACAGATTGCATGAAAATGTAAAAGGGAGACTGATTATAAATCTCTTGGAAGAGAGCATGAAATGAGATGCCATAGCCATGCTGCCAGACCCTGAGCCAGGCTGTTTAATTGAGGGTAACATGGAGGAGGACAGTTGAGGCCCCTCCCTGCCCAAGTGGAGCCAGCCCCGGCAGCCGTAAACCTCCAGAACTCCAGAATAGAATATCCAATGGCAAAACTTCACATATATGGTCAGCTAACTTTTGCCAAAGGAACTGAGAGCATGAAATAGAGTAAAGACAGCTTCTTCAAATGGTACTGGCAAAACTGAATAACAACATGTAAAGAATTAAATCAGATAGGCCGGAAATCAGATGTGTTGAAAATTAGATGGGCTGAACACATAATGCGTTTTGGAGATGACCGCTAGACTAGAAGCCGTTACCGACTGGATTCCATGGGACATCAAAAGAACACTTGGCCATCCACCTATGAGATGGTTGGTCTTCTTCATCAAGACCCTGAATGGTTTGATGTTTTTCATGTTCTGGAGCGAGCAGATGCTATTGGGCTTCACTAGCACGAGACAGGGACAAATGGAGATGTTACTAGTGCCCGCTTGAGCAAATTGATGAGCAATGGGATGACAAGTGATACAAGTGAAAGAATTAAAAATGGATCTGTATCTTACATCTTACACAAAAGTCATTTCAAAGTAGATCAAAGACCTTGAGGTCGGATCACAATCTATAAGATACATCGAGGAAAATATCAGCAGAACACTTGAAGATCTGGGCCTTAAAGGTATCTTCAGTGATGCAGTGCCACAGGCAAAGGTGATAAAATCAAAAAGAAACAAATGGGACTACATCAAATTAAAGAGTTTCTTTAAAAACAAAAGGAACATAGGCTAAACCAAAAGATGACTAACCCAATGAGAGAAAATATTTGTGGTCAACACATCAGATAAAAGGTTGATGTCTAGAATATATAGAATACTCATAAATATCAACAACAAAATGTTCAAAAACCCCATCAAAAGCTGTGGAGAGGAAATAAGCAGGGACTTCTGATGAAGACAAACAGATAACCAACAGGCACATGAAAGATGTTCATCATCACTTATTACTGGAGAAATCTAAATCAAGACAACATTGAGAAACCGTTTATTTTTGAAAAGTCTCTTCTTTTCTGAAGAATTGTCCTGGAATACTTGTTAGAAATCAGTAATTGTTAGAAATCAATTACTAGGCTGGGTAATGTGAGTAGACATGGTATTTAATCTTTTTTATACATACTGTCATGACATATAATGTCAATGTGAATCATGGTTATTTAAATCCACTTACTAGTAGTGTTTAAACTTTGTTATACTATTTTGCTACCAGTTTTTATGCCTGTTTGCTACTGTATGGAGAATTTCCCCCCCCAAATTTTACTTTATTAAAGCACTGTGAGTTATAATTATTCATAGTTGGATTTCCAACATACAATATTCCATCACCAATCCTACCACCATTGTCAGCTTCCCTCCACCAGTGAGACTGGCACATACCAGAATAATGGGAACAATCTAGGTTGGCAGTGATGTAGTGAGAAAGGAACTCTCATTCACTGCTCGTCAAAATGTTGTCAGATTCAACCCCTATGGGAAACAGTATGGAGGGTCTACAGTAAACTTAAAAATTGAACTTCTGTATGACCCAGCAATTCCACTTTTGGGTGTTTACTCCCAGGACAGAAAAACATTCATTCAAAAGGACATACTCATTGCAACAAATCAGTGTAGTCGCTAAGATTTGAAATCAACCTCCATGTCCAACAACAGACCAGTGGATTATGAAGATGCGATATACTATATGCTCCTCCCAGATGGAAGTATAAAAGAAGGCTCCCAGAATCATGCCACGGGACTCCATGCCAGGCTTTGGGACGAGTGAGAGCCCTCCCCACCCCAAGGGAACCAGCCCTGGCAGCCGACCTCCACTGCCCAACCACTGCCACGCTCCAGGCTGCTTTCTGGACTGTGCATGGCCGCTTTGCGGCTGCATGACACATCATAAGACACTTCCTACCCATTTATGCCTCTTGAAGAGCCCGGCAAGCTACCGAGAGTATCCTGCCCACATGGGCAGAGCCTGGCAAGCTCCCCGTCACGTATTCGATATGCCAAATACAATAGGTCTCATTCCCCTGACCCAAAAAGAGCCTCCAATCGTTGGGAAAAGACGAGTAAGAAGAGGCTGCTAAAATCTCAGGGCAGGGAGGAATAGAGACGTTACTGGCGCCCGCACAAGTAACTTGATTAATGGGATGACAGTGATACAGTGATATATATAATATACACACACATATATATGCACTGTAGCACTGTCCTCCTGTTGTTCATTGATTTGCTTGAGTGGGCACTAGTAACGTCTGTTGTGACACTTGTTACTTTTTTGGCATATGGAATATATCACGGGTAGCTTGCCAGGCTTTGCCGTGTGGGCATAATACTCTCAGTAGCTTGTCGGGCTCTCCTAGAGGGGTGGAGGAATAGAACCCAGTTTGGTCCTGGTCAACCACGTGCAAGGCAAACACCCTTGCAACGCTGGGCTATCACTCCAGCACATATATATGCATATAATGAAATACTATGAAACTGTAAGGAATGACGAAATCATGGAATTTGCTGTTACATGGATGGAACTGGAAGATACCACGTTAAATGAAATAAGCTAGTGACTGGATTGATAGTACAGCTGGTGGGGTACTTGCGTTGAACGTGACTAACCAGGTTTTATTGCCAGTATCCCATATATGTTCCCTATGCATTGCGGGTGTGGACCTCAAACGAAACAGAACAAAAATAGTAAAAAGTAAGCCAGCAGAAGAATATGTGGTATTTAGAGTAACAGGATGATAAAATGCAGTGGTTGAAAATGGGATGCCTAGATCACCCTTAGCCCCAGTGTATAGGGAGGAGAAGGAAAGAAATAGAGTGAGGAGGAATGGGAGATGAGATAGATGAGAAACAATGGGGGCAGAGAGTAAGGGGATTCAGGTACTTTGGTGGTATTAGGGAATGATAGAACTTTATATCCAAATGACAGAGTCAGCAACACTGAAATCATGAGAATCAACTTTAATAACCAAACTTAAAAGATGATAGGCTGGGGCTAGGGCCTGGGGTAGGGGTAGGAGAGGGAATCTGGGAATGCTGGTGGAGGGAAGTTGACAATGGTGGTGGGATTGGTGATGGAACATTGTATATTGGAAACCCAACTATGAATAACTATGACTCACAGTGCTTTAATAAAGTAAAATTTGGGGGGGAAATTCTCCATATAGTAGCAAACAGGCATAAAAACTGGTAGCAAAATAGTATAACAAATTTAAACACTACTAGTAAGTGGATTTAAATAACCATGATTTACATTGACAATATATGTCATGACAGTATGTACAAAAAAGATTAAATACCATGTCTACTCACATTACCCAGCCTAGTAATTGATTTCTAACAATTATTGATTTCTAACAAGTATTCCAGGACAATTCTTCAGAAAAGAATCACGAATCATGACCATCCTGTTATTCGTTGATTGCCTCGAGCAGGCCCCAGTAACGTCTCCTTCATCCTAGCCCTGAGATTTTAAAGAAAGTGCTATATTCAAGGCTCTTTAGGAGAATGAGACCCATCATTGTTACTGGTATTTGGCATATTGGGTACGCCACGGGGAGTTTGCCAGACTCTGCCGCTGGTACAACTGTATATCCACATGTAGTTAATTTAGACTACTACTCATAATTTTAAAGTGAATCATAGACCTAAATCTATTAGCTAAAACTATAATTTTTAGAAGGAATTTTAGGAGTAAGTCTTTGTACCCTTACATCAGGCTGTGATTTCTTCACTATAACGCCAGAAGCCTAAGTGCCGAAAGAAAAGTAGATTTTATTAGAAACCATAAAAATGTGCTTTGGGGTTCCTGGGCAATGACAAGGTTAGTCATTTCAAACCTAAAGAACTGAATTTTAGCAAGCCATATTGGACACCTATCTTTAAACCACATATGTGTTTGACACTAGAAGTAAAGGAACTTTTTATTACATTGACTGTTAAAGAAATCATATCAGAAACTTAAATTTCTAGTGACTAGAGTGCTGTGTAGGTACTACTCACACAAAGGGCTTGTGTCAATTTGCAGTTACTGTGGACCCTTGGGCAAACCAAGTGGATACTGAGACCACAATACTACAGCTTACTACCTAAACTCTTGAATGAAATACTGGAATGAATTTTGGAATGTTTATGCATTGATTTTGGAAATGTAAAATAATGTGGCAACCACTTTGGGAACATAGTTTAGATGTTCTTCAGAAAGGTAAAAGTTACCACATGATCAGACAATTCCAAGAATATATGCATAGAAGTGAAAACTTAAGCTGACCAAAAGAAATTGCATGTGACTGTTCATGCCAGCATTATTCACCATAAGAGAAAAGATGGAAATAACCAAAGTCCATCAATAAGCAAACTGTAATGTCCTTGTAATGAATATTAGCTGAACAATAAAAAAAAAATGAAAGACTGATGAATGTTACTACACACATGAATGATCCTTGAAAACATAGTAGGTAAAAAAGGCCACATTTCTAATATGATTCTATTTGCATAAAATGTCCAGAGCAATTAAATTTATACAAATAGATGGATGGAAACAGGGATAGGGAGTGGAGAGGCATGATTTGACTAGAGCAAATAGGAAGTTTCTTTTAGGGAAAAATGTTGTGGGAATATTTGTACAGTGTTGTGAATATACTAAGAGTCATTGAATTCAGCTTCTTAAATGTGTGAAGATAATGATATGTGAATTACATCTCAAAGCTATAAATGAAACATCAAATTTTTATTTGTTTTTGAAGGCCATATTCTTTACTTTGAAGATATATGAATTTTATTTTGTTACTTTTTAAATTTTAATTTTTCTAAATAGAGTTACCGTGAGATACATAGTTACAAAGCTGTTCATGATCAGGTTTCAGTCATACAGTGATCCAATGCCTATCCCTCCACCAGTGTTCATATCCTACCACCAATGACCCCAGTGTCCCTCCCGCCACTGCCTCGTTACCCCCTAGCCTGCCTTCATGGCTCTATGATAGGCATTTTCCATCTCTCTGTCTCTCTCTGTCTTCGTCTCTCTCTCTCTCTCTCTCTCTCTCTCTCTCTCTCTCTCTCTCTCTCTCTCTCTCTCTCCCCCCCCCCCCCCCCCCAGCACTATGGTCTACAACACAGATACTGAGAGATTATTGTGTTGGTTCCTTTTCCTACTTTCACATGAAATTGGCACTTTCAGACTCGTTTCCGAGTTAAAAGTATTTTCTGTTAATTTATTTCTCTATCGATGTATGTGTTTTTAATTTTGTTCCTATATTGTGCATTAGGCAATATATTGAATTTATATTCCTTGTATTTTTTTTTGTTTTTTGGTATATGTTACTGTCATGGATTTTTTTTTTAATCACATTTTTGTTAAACCCACTAGCTCTGTGTTATGGGATGTATCTTTCGATAAACCAAAAGTAAGTATTTATAAATAGTATGCTCTTACTTGAACTATTTGTCAGTTGATTGAATGTTTCAAATATTTTGTAGATTCTACTTTCCTTATTGGTATTGTAATGGCAGCAACAGAACTTATCGGCATGGAATATCTCGAGGTGCTGAAGCTCCTCTCCTTGATGACTTTGTCATGTCTTACCTTTTTGCTCAGGTATGATAGCTTACTTGTACATGTATTATGTGATAAATGTCTTGCTGTGCAGTGTATCTCTTATTATTATTATTTTTGAGAGGTGGGGGTTGGACCATACCTGGTAGTGCTTAGGGATAACTGATGGTGGTACTCAGGGACCATATGAGATGCTGGTCACCTCATACAAGGCAAGTGCCATATTTGCTGCACTATCAGTCTAATACCTTGCCCTTCCCTACCTCCTTAGGCCTTAATCCTGGCTTTGTGCTCAGGGGTCACTTCTGGCTGCTCAGGACCCTTACGCAATTACCGGGAATGAACCTGGAGTTGGCTGCATGCAATGCAAGCACCTTACTTCCCATACGGCAGAGCTTGGAAGCCAAGAGCCACTCATTCCAAAATGATGTTTGACCTTTGCAGTGCAGGCCAGAGGCCACCTGGGTTACACCTCCTGTGCTGAGCCAAGTGATGCTGGGGCGATAAAAGTAGGCATCTGTAGGCATCTGTAGGCATTTTTGTGCATGCAGAACTTGTGCTCCAGTTCTTTGAATTGTCTTTTCAACCTTTGTATAGTATATCTCTTGATCAGAAAAAACTTCACATGTGGTAGAATTGATGTTCCCTCATACCTGATGCAAAGCAGTGACAAACTGATTCGTTAATCACTAGTTTTAGTCTTAGAATTATTCCTAATTATAATTAAAAATTTAATTATAATTGTTTATTCTATTTCGTAAAGACGAATTAAAGTTAGAAAATTTAACAGTGTTTCAGATCATTTTAGGAGTATCACAAATTGACTGAATTTTGCAGCAGTCAGTGGCTGGAATATAAAATAAGAAAATTCAAATAATATATTTTCAACTCCTGAAAAGTTTCAGACTCAAACACAGTAACAGCAAAGTCTCACACTGGAGACATTACTGGGCCAGCTTGAGAAAATCGATGAACAATGGGAGGACAGTGACGGTGTTCATAATAGAGTTGTTTCAGACATACAGTATTAACACCAAGTCTTACAGCCAATATCTCCTTCCATCTACCAGTGTCCATAGATTCCTTGTCACCCCTAGCCTGCCCCTGCCCCTTTATCAGGCATATAGCAAATTTATTTCTTGTTTCTTGCTCCAATAACATTTTTAAAATGGCAAATAGAATTATCAGAAAATAAATCAGTAAAAATCAGTTTGTGATGATTGAATGGGCTGGAGCTATAGCACAGGGTGTTTGCCTTGCAAGCGGCCAACATGGCCGACCCAAGTTCGATTCCTCCACCCCTCTTGGAGAACCCGGCAAGCTACCGAGGGGATCTTGCCCGCACGGCAAAGCCTGGCAAGCTACCTGTGACATATTCGATATGCCAAATACAGTAACAATTGTCACAATGGCGACATTACTGGGCCCGCTTGAGCAAATCGATTAACAACGGGAGGACGGTGTTGGTTCATTTGATGATCCTTAACATTCATGGTGTCACTAAAGACATTGTGAGTAATATTTTTCCATCTGTTACTGGAAAAATTTTACTTTTGAGGGGCATAAAAATAATCGTTTATGGTTAAATGCATGTAGTAAAACTTAAACATGTTTACTATTAAATATGAAGTAGAATCCATTTAATGTGTAGCCATGACCTCCATCAATTTCCAGGATATTTTTCATCTATCTCATTGAGTTTTCACATCTCTTAAGAAGTTACTCCCCATTCCCCTCCCCTCCTCATCTCTGACAGCTGCTCTTTAATCTGTGTCTATGAACTGACTCTTTCAGATACCTCATTTAAGAGTAATTACTCAGTGCTTACTGTTATGTGACTGGTGTTTTATCTTATATAAAATCTGTTCAAGGTTCATCTTTTTTTAGCATATGTCAGAATTTCTTTTTTAAATTTGGCTTTTAAATGTGTGTTCTCTCTTAAACACTTATTTCTCTTTCCTCACATCTCTCTAAATTTCTTTTAAAAAAAAGTTTTTCTTTCAAAAAAAGTTTTTATTAGTCTATTTATAAGGACTTACCTAACAGTGTTAGATAGAGGTTGTGGCCATGTGTTGTGGGCCTGATCATTCAGTGTTGGGGCCTTGCAGTCGGTGCTCAAGGGGTCATTAGTGTTAGAGATTGAACATAGGACATTCCACTTCCAAAGCTTGTGCTTCATACTTTTGCACTTTCTCCCAGCTTCTGAACTGTCAGTCTAAATAATATTTGACTGGTAAAAGCTACAACTTTGTTTATCCATTTTTTGTGGATGCCTGGGTTGCTTCTTTTAGTTTTTATGAATTATTGCTGCGTGTGAATAAGGTGCATAGGTATATTCTGTAAATTCTATTTTCAGCTTTCAGAAGTACTATTGTTTGATGATCTAGTGATGACATTTTTTATTTTGTTGAGGAATTGCTCTTATGTTTAACAACTGCAGTGTTTTTAGGTACTGTGATTTCCAAAACTGTCAGTAATAAGTTTCAGGCATACACTGTTCCAACACCAGTCTTACCACCAGTGTCAGCATCCTCCACCAGTGTTTCCAGTTTTCTTCCCACAATCCAGCCCAAACCTTAATGGTACATTTTAAAGTTTAATTGTTGTAGTTCAAATCTTATGCTTACTGTAGCATAGGCTTTAGCGCTTTCGATATATCCAAATAACTCGCTTCAAACTACCATTGTGTCCAAGACCTCTGACCCTTGACTCTGTTACCATACCTTTTCCTGGTACATTCTTATCAACACATACTTTATATGTTTTATTCAAAATCAATAGATGTGAGCTGGTATGGTTTTGATATGCATTTCCTTAGTTGTTAGTCATATTAAGCATCTTTTCATGTGCTTCTTAATATTTGGCTATTTGTGTACCTGCTTTGGGGATAATTTCTGTTCAAGTACTTTGTTCATTTTTAAGTCAGATTGTGTTTTTTCAGTTTGTGTTATTAGAATTATTTATAAATTGTGGGCATTTACCCTTGATCAGCTATACAATGTGTAATTATTATCTTATTCCATTACTTGCTTTTGCACTTTTTAAAAATTTTGTGATACACAGAAATTTTCAGTTTTGATGTAATTTTTTCTAGTTTTGTTGTCTATGATTTTGATGTCATATACAAGAAATATCACCAAATTGAATATCATGAAGCAGTCAGTCTTATAATTTCTTTTAAGTATTTTATAACTTTACTTTGAGTTCTTTGATTAATTTAGATTTTATTTTTTTGCAGCAGTGTTTGTTTAAAAGACTGTTTTTCATTGTACTGCTTTGATACTCTTGCCATTGCTATCACCATAGTTGCAAGATTATGTTGACATTTTAAAATTACTGGATAGTTCAGCCACAAAGCTTTGAAGTACAAAGTATATGCTATATAAAGATTTAGAAAATTAAATAAAATCAAAAGTGAGGTGCCACTTTCAAACTTTGGGCTTTTATAGAAGATTATTTTTATATAATCAAATTTGGCCACTCAGCAAATAAATAGCTGTCACCACTAATTCATACATATTCATCAAAATAATGAATACTTTTTCTTATTTTTGTGGCCAAATGCAGGTACAGGTATTGTTCCAAGTGATACCTATATTTTTTTAGCAAAGAAACTCTTTATGTAGTTAATTTAATTAAACAAAGTGTTTATTGGTGTATATTTTAATGTTTAAAGAAGGCTGCTTTAAAATATACTTTGTGGGCTGAAGCGATAGCACAGCGGGTAGGGCATTTGCCTTGCATACAGCCGACCTGGGTTCGATTCCCAGCATCCCATATGGTCCCCTGTGCATCGCCAGGAGTAATTCCTGAGTGCAGAGCCAGGAGTAACCCCTGAGCATTGCCGGGTGTGAGCAAAAAAAAAAAAAAATTATGCTTTGCATTGGGATTCTTTTCACTTACATCTCTTTGTTGGTATCTTGATGATTATATTCTTGTTTTTAAAATACGTATTTAGCCTTTTGGGCATGACTTCCCCAGAATATCTTCATGAAAAAAATTATTTTCTGGTTCTATGTAGTGTACAGAACAAAAGTAAACCATCAATTTTATGTACTATTTACTAAACAGAATAACCTGTTTACATATTTTCCAAGGTATGGTGAAATAAGTGTTTGAAATTGAGCAAAACACAATCTAATCCTTTTTTTAAATTAAAAATATGAAGCATAATTGACATAACCATATTATGTTTGTTTCAGGTATGTAATATGATTGAATAGTTACATGCATTGCAAAGTAACCTCCACAGTAAATTTGATTTTCACATGTTATATATATGTGTGTGTGTATATATACATATATATGTATATATGTATATTATACATTGTCACATCTTCACTAAACACCACCAAAATACTCAAGACCCTTTACCTCCACTGTCCTTATGTCACCCTACTAGACTACCTTTTCTTTTCTCCATTACCTTTACTGCTAGTAATTTCAGTTCTATAAGCAAAAGCTAGGGACTTTTACTTATTTGGTATTATCTTTTCTCTTGTTTCTCTGTCTACCATAGAAAAGTGGGATAATTTGTTCTTTTCCCTCAGACTTAATTCACTTAACATGATACCTTCTAACTTGACCCAAGTTGCAATAAACTGCAAGATTTCATCTTTTTTATATAACTGCGTAATATTCCATTGTGTGTATATATAACTCATTTTTTAAATCCATTCATCTGTTTATTTATTCCCATACCCTGGCTATTATACCCAGTGCTACAGTGGACATGTAAAAGAGTAAAAGGTGCGGGAGGGGGGCCATGTGGTCGGGTTGGGGTGGTGGGAGGGATACTGGGAACATTGGTGGTGGACAGTGGGCACTGGTGGAGGTACTCTATCATTGCATGGCTGAAGTGTAATCAAGGAAGTTTGTAAGTCTGTAACTGTAGCTCACCATGATTTATTAAAAATATCTTTATACAAAAAAAGAAGTTTAAAAAACTAATTTTTTTAAAAAGAGTTATTATTTTTGTATTCCTAGGTTTGATACCATAAAATGGAGGTTCTAGATCTCATGGAAACTTATGATTTTTTTTTATTCTGGGGGAAGAAAATGGTAGATATAACTGGAAAATCTCTTAAAGTGGGAAAATATATAACAGTAGATGTGACTGGAAAAATCTCTTAAGCTGAGTGACAGTTATAAAGTTTGTTTACAGATGCAATTTTCCTACCTGACTATCCATTCCTTTACTGTGTTTTCTCAGAAGATAACTGAGGTTGTACAAACCCAGAACACATTTTTAGATGCAAAAACGTAAATGTTCACCTGATTCTTCCGTAACCTGATCCAAGGAGTTTTTATTTTTTTAATTCTATTCTGAATATTAATTTTATTTTATTATTATTTCCCCTCCTTTTTTTGATTCACTGTGAGATATACTTACAAAGCTTTCATGTTTGAGCTTTGGTCATGCAATCATCTAACATCCATCCCTTCACCAGTGCACATTTTCCACCACCAAAATCCCCAGTATTCTCCCTGCCCAATCCCTGTTTCAACCCTTCCCCTGCCTTTGTGGCAGACAATTTTCCCATACTCTCTCTCTGCTTTGGTTACATTTGATGTTTCCACACCAGTCTCACTACCATTAAAACCTGCCTAAAGGGCAGTGCTGGACAATTTGTTTTGAATTACTTGTTATGGATAGAATATAATGTCCAGGAAATTCTGTGTCATTCTCTTCGGGAGCTTTAGTTTATAGTCTAAGTCTTGGCGATTGATGAGATTACATGTCACCGGGGGCAGTTTGTGGGTGTGACTGCCAAGCTACTGGAAAACTGGGGACCTGGAAGGAGGAGGCCCAGTCCCGATCTGAGCAGGCTTGGAGATCTCAGTCACAGGTTTCCATATATCTGGGTTTTCCTGCCGGTCCATTCTCTGGTGAGGTTCAACCTGTCTTGGGTGAGGATTGTCCCCTCTTGAGTAAGGCTTGTCTGAGCAGGTGGAGAGTGGCCTTGGGCATGGCGGAAATTGAGTTCTGGAGGTTTTTGACTGCCGTGGTTCTGCTTGGGCCAGGGAGGGAAACTCAACCTGCCCCCGCTCCGAGGTGCCCAGGTGAAGACACGCTGGCACAGGATCAGGACATTCTGTGGGTCTCTCTTCTCGGAACTTTAGTTTATAGTCTCTGGGTCATGGCCATTAATGAAAAACTCATAATTTTTTGTGTGAAATCTCTGTACCATAGAAACTAAAATAGCAACTTCTTAAAAGTGTCTTCCCGAAATAGAAGAGAAAGGGCTTATAGACCTATACAGGGTTTTACACCCCCAAAAGAAAGAATACACATTCTTCTCCAAAGTGCACAGAACATTTTCCAAAATAGACTATGTGCTAAGCCACAAAACATACCTCAGCAGAATCAGGAAGATAGAAATACTATCAACCATCTTTTCAGACCACGTTGCACTGAGGATAGAAGTGAATCACGCATAGACACGGAGAACCAAATCAAACATCTGGAAATTAAACAACTCAATGATGAACGAGTGGGTCAGGGAGGAAGTCAAGAACAAAATCAAGATACCTGGAAACAAATGAGAATAAAGACATGAGCTATCAGAACCTATGGGATGCAGCGAAAGCCATATTAAGGGGAAAATTTATAGCTCTGCAAGCATATCTCAGGACTGAAGAAAGGATGCACATAAACAACTTGACCTCACAGCTGAAGACCTTAGAAAAGGATCAACAGAAAGAGCCTAAATCAGGCAGAAGGAAAGAGGTCATAAAACTTAGAGCAGAAATCAATGACATGGAAACCAAAGATACAGTCTGAAAGATCAATGAAACCAAGAGCTTGTTCTTCAAGAAAATAAACAAGATAGATAAACCACTAGCAACACTCACAAAGAAACAGAGAGAGAGAGAGAACCCTAATAAACCGAATCAGAAATGAGAAGGGGGAAAAACTGAGAGCCTTCCCCCTAAGATCAGGGATGAGACAAGGATGTAACTCTCTCCACTGCTGCTCAATATAGTACTGGAAGTACTTGCAGTAGCGATTAGGCAAGAAAAAGATATTAAGGGCATCCAGGTAGGAAAGGAAGAAATCAAGCTCTCACTATTCACAGATGATACGATACTGTACTTAGAGAACCCTAAAACCTCTACCAAGAAACTCCTAGAAACAGTAGACTTGTATAGACTTGTATAGTAAAGTTGCAGGCTATAAAATCAATACCCAAAAGTCCATGGCTTTCCTATACGTAAATAGTGAAAGAGAAGAAAGTGATATGAAGAAAACAATCTCGTTCACAATTGTGCCCCAGAAAATCAAGTACCTAGGAATCAGCTTAACTAAGGAAGTAAAGAACCTGTACAAGAAAACTACAAAACGCTACTTCAAGAAATAAAAGAGGACATGAGGAAATGGAAAAATATCCCCTGTTCATGGATTGGGAGAATTAACATTGTCAAAATAGCAATACTTCCCAAAGCACTGCACAAATTCAATGCGATCCCTATTTGGATACCCATGACATTCTTCAAAGAAATGGAGCAAACACTCCTGAAATTTATATGGAACAATAAGCCCCTATGAATAGCTAAAGCAATTCTTGGGAAAAAGAAAATGGGAGGAATCAACCTCCCTAACTTCAAACTCTACTACAAAGCAGTAATAATTAAAACAGCATGGTACTGGAACAAAGGCAGAGCAGTAGATCAATGGATCAGGGCTGAATATACTGACATCTCCCCACAAGCATACAATCATCTAATCTTTGATAAGGGGACAAGAAAAGTGAAGTGGACCAAGGAAAGAAGCTTCTGCACCTCCAAAGAAACAGTGACCAAAATACAAAGACAGTCTACTGAATGGGAAAGGATATTCGCTGAATACACATCCGACGGGGGGTTGATGCCAAGGATATACAAAGTACTGGTTGAATTCCACAAGAAGAAAATATCTAACCCCATCAAAAAATGGGGCGATAAAATGAATAGAAACTTTCTCAATGAAGAAATTCGAATGGCTAAAAGGCACATGAGAAAATGCACCACATCATTAATCATCAGGGAGATGCAAATCAAAACCACAATGAGATATCATTTCACACCACAGAGACTGGCCCACATCCACAAGAACAAAAGCAACTGATGCTGGTGCGGATGTGGCGAGAAAGGAACCCTCCTTCACTGCTGGTGGGAATGCCAACTGGTTCAGCCCTTTTGGAAAACAGTATGGATGATTCTCCAAAAATTAGAAATTGAGCTCCCATTTGACCCAGCAATTCCAGTCCTGGGAATATATCCCAGAGAGGCAAAAAAGTATAGTCAAAGTGACATCTGCACTTGTTTGTTCATTGCAGCACTCTTTACAATAGCCAGAAACTGGAAGAAACCTGAATGCCCAAGAACAGATGACTGGTTAAAGAAACTTTGGTACATCTACACAATGGAGTACTATGTAGCTCTTAGAAAAGATGAAGTCATGAAATTTACATACACGTGGTACTACATGGAAAGTATCATGTTAAGCGAAATGACTCAGAAAGAGAGGGATAGACATATAAAGATTGCATTCATCTGGGGAACATAAAGTAACAAAATAGGAGACTAACACCCAAGAATGACCGAGATTAGTACCAGGAATTTTGCTCCATGGCTTGGAGGCCAGCCACAAATGCCAGGTGAAAAGACAGCTCAGATAGAGAAGGGAGCACCAAATAAAGGGTGTTGGGAGGATCCTCCCAGGATGGGAGAAGCATGCTGAAAGTAGACTATAGACCAAACATGATTGCCACTCAATGCCTCTTTTGCAAACCACAACACCCAAAAGGAGAGAGAGAACAAAAAGGAATGCCCTGCCATAGAGGCAAGGTGTGATGGGAGGGTGGGGGGTGGGAGGGATACTGGGATCCGTGGTGGTGAGAAATGGGCACTGGTGGAGGGATGGGTATTTGATCATTGTACAATTGAAATACAAGCACAAAAATTTGTAAGTCTACAACTGTGCCTCATGATGTCTCACTAATAAAAATTTAAAAAAAAATCAGAAGTAAAAAAAAAGCTTCTTCCTATCCCTCATTTTCTTTTTTTTTTTTTAATAATGGAGTATTGCTATTTGTTCAGCCATTGATTAAGCTGATTGAATTGGGCATGAACCCCACATTACTTTTTTTTTAAAATTGTATCACGCTGAGATAGAGCTACAAAGCTTTCATGTTTGAGATTCAGCCATACAATGATGGAACACCTATCTTTCTACCAGTGCACATTTTCTGCCACCCACATCCCAGTCTTCACCCTGCCTCTATGGCAGACAATTTCCTCAGTACTTTCTCTCTAATTTTGGGCATTATATTTTGCTTGAAATTTTCCACCATCATTCTAGTGTACCTGCCAGGGGCAGACACTAGATAATTTATTTTCTATTGCTCATTTTGAGCATCATGAGAGTTCTCATGGTTGCAATTATAAATGTAAATTTCTAGTTTGTAATTGATTGGGTTCTAGAGACATCTCTGTATGGTACTAATACATTTTGGGATTCAGTTGGGAGTCTCTGGGCCAGGGCTGTTTGTGCGCTAAGATGGAGCCCAAAGGCAAATTGTCGGCATGACAGCCAGTCTGCTGGGTGGGCAAGGATCCAGGGAGGGACAGCCCTGGTCCTCTGCTGCCATGCTGTTTGGAGATTCAGTCCTAGAACCCGCATACCTCGGCCTTGCTTGTGGAAGCTCTTGGTCACCAAGATTCCAACTGGAGTAGGTGGGGAGTGCACACTTGCTCCATCTGGTGTGCCCTGGTAAAAATGGGCTCAGTATGGGGCCCAGAAAGAGCGCTAGTGCTGCGGTGTCTTCCGGGACTTGCTGCTGTTTATCTGCGTTAGGGCTGTTGGTGCGCTACGATTCACATTACAAAATTTTCAGCAGATTATATCTTGGTGAGGTCCATCCTGAGATGATGAAGTCAGGCTGGGGATATGGCTGTGATTTTGGATTGTGGAAGCAAATGGATACCGGGGGCTCTACCTGGGTGGGCGCAGGTCAACCTGCCTCCCTCCAAATTACTTCGGTCTATCCAGCCATGTACAGGTCTGAGCTTTTTTGCAGCTTTTGATCTTTTTTGAGATTTATTTAGGGGTCTCTGAAGCCAGGCTGGCAGTAGAGCTTACAGGGTGGCACTGGAGTTGGTTCTTGGGGGGTAACTGCCAGTGCTTCCATGTTTAGTGGGGGATAGCTGCCAGTGCTTCCATGTGTAATGGGAAGTGAGGGGAGGTAGCCTACCCCAACTCTGAGAAAACGTAGAGATTTCAGTCACAGAACCCGCATACCAGATTCTTCAGCAGATTATATCTTCGTTAGGTCAGTCTTGAGACGGTGGAGTCAGGCTGGCGATATGGTGGCAAATTTGGATTGTGGAAGCAAGTAGCTGCTAGGGCTCTGTTTGGGTAGGTCACCAGGCCAACCCGACCCCTCCAGTTTACTCCAGTCTGTCTAGCCATGTGCGGGTCTGAGATTAACTGTGGCTTTGGATCTCTTTTGAGATTTATCTGTGGGTTTCTGAAATAAGGCCAATAAATGAGTTTGTATAGCCAGAGGTAGTTTGTGGGTGTGGCTTCCACAGAGTTAACTTTTGGCCATCTAATTTCTTGGTAAACTTGATGCCAAGTTGTTTGGGGTCTGGCCATAGGCACAATGGCAATTTTGGGGTATCAGGAAGGCACCATCAGGCTGCTGATGCACTTGCCCTGCAGGTACAGGTTGACCTACTGGCAGCACCATACTTTCATATAACTCATTTTCTTGTAAGTTTTACAAGAAATTGTAGTGATAAAGAAACTGATAGTTTTAGAAAATGGTTCTCAACTGTCTAGAATCATTTTTGATTGCTTGTCATTTAGTGTAAACCCAATGTATTTTTCTAAGTTTTAATTCTCGTTGCTCTCCACTTTTATGAATGGTCTGCCTTAACCAAACTTGTTTGTGTCTCAGATCCTATTTTCTGCTTCATTTTTGTGCATTCCTTTTCCCCTTTATGCTATTTTGTGTTTATCAAATATTTCTTACATGAATGTTTTAATTTCATGAACCCTCCCCTGATTATCCAAGTTAGATATGATCTCAGTTTTCTTAAAGTTTCTACTTATCTGTTGTGGAACACTTCCTATAAGGTAGCTTACGTAATTTTTTTTGTTTACGTTTAACTTACCTGTTTGTTTTCCAGCTAGATTTTGGTTTTTAGCAAATCTTGTATTTGTGTTTAATGTAGTCCTTAGTTTAATTCTTTAGGCATATTTGACTAAGTATACATATTTCTTTAATACCTACTTGGTTTTTATATAGAAGTACAATTTGAAGATATCGGCAGTAAATATGCGAGTATCATATTCTATAATTTGTAATCATTTGCTGAGAATTTTTACTAAAATTTTATGGCAAGATGATTGAAAATTATTTGAGGCGCATATGTTTTCAAGTCTATTTTAGATTAAGGTAAGGTAAAGGTAAAGGCCCTCCCGTTGATCGTCCATTTGCTCGAGCGGGCCCAGTAACATCTCCATTGGAGACTTTGTTGTTACTGTGTCTGGCATATCGAATACTCTTGGTAGCTTGCCGGGCTCTTCGAGAGAGGTGGAGGAATCGAACTTGGGTCGGCCATGTTGGCCGCTTGTAAGGCGAACGCCCTACCCGCTGTGCTAATTTTAGATTAATATATGATAAATTATGATAGTGAAACTTATGAGATATATTTTTTTTTCTTAAGTGGCGGCATGATTTTGTGCATGGATGGATAAAAGTACCTGTGACTCATGAAACACAGGAAGAATGTCTTGGGATGGCAGTGTTGGATATGATGAGAATAGCCAAGGAAAAGAATCAAACCCCATTGGATGTCTATAACTCTATCAGGTAATTTCTTTATGCAGATTCATATATATAAATGTGAGCAGTTTTATATATTCATATTTTGTTTGTCTTACTTTTGATTTCATATTGATCACGTCATTTGAATAACTGTCTTCCTATGTGACTCAACCTTGTGATATAAAATTAATATTTTTCATTTAATTTTTCAGTTTTATTAATATAATTGACGTCTGTCACTAAATTTAAAGTATATAGACTAGGGAATTGACTTAAAATGTCTTAAAATGATTAATACAATAAATCTTGTTGTTATTCATAAAAGAAGAGAACAAGTTTTTTCTTTGTGATAAAACTCTTAGAATTTTTAACAACGTTTATATTTACCAAGCAGCATGTGAATGTATGATGTGCAGATATCCTCTTCCATTCATTTGGATGTCTCTTCATTTTGATGCAGGTTTCTTTTTTTTCTCTTTTTGGATCATATCCAGTGATGTTCAGGGGTTACTCCTGGCTCTGCACTCAGAAATTACTACTGGCAGTGTTTAGGGCACCATGCGGGATTCATGGGATTGAACATTAGTTAGCCGCATGCAAGGCAAATGCCCTACTAACTATACTACCACCCTGGCCCCAACAGGCTTCCTTTTTTTTTTTTTTTAATTGGATTTGTTATGGCAAAGGCTTGTTTAATTTTGCTTTTGTTTCCTTTTGGAAGAAAAGTCTCCCAAAGACATAACTTATACTCAGTGTTGAATGTCTCATCTGTTTTATTTTCTTCCATGTATTTTATTGTCTAAGGCCTCGCATGTTAAGTCTTTAATCGTTTTTGAATTGGTGTCAACTGTTTCATTCTTTTGCTTTTAGTAGTTTAGTTTTCCCAGTACCAGACTGAAGATTCTTTTATTGCTTTATGTCTTTACTCATTTGTAGTAAATTAATTGCATGTGTGGGGGGTTTATTTCTGGACTTTCCATTTTGTTCCATTGATTTGCATATGTATTTTTATGCCAACACTACATTAGTTTGATTACTCTAACTTTGTAGTGTTATTTGATGTCAGGGAGCATTATACTTTCCATTATACTTTTGTCTTCTTTGCTTAGGAGTATTTTGTTTTTGAGGGGTCTAATTTTGGTGGTCTTTGCGCCATACCTAATAATGCTTTGGTTGACTCCTGGTTTAGTGCTTGAGTAGCATCCCTAGTAGCCTTTAGGGAACATGTAGTGCCAGGAAACAAACCATAGCCCCCTTCTTGAGATATATATATATATATATATTAAATTATATATATATATAATTGCATGTGTGGGGGGTTTATTTCTGGACTTTCCATTTTGTTCCATTGATTTGTTCAATGGAACGAAATGGAAAGTCCAGAAAAAAAAATATTTCAACAAGTGATGCTGGACTATCAGAAACAAAGAACTGAAACTACATCACTAATTCCATACACAAAAATTAAGAAAAAATGAATTTAAGGCTTGGATATTGGACTCCAAATTAGAACACAGGTGGTACATAGAAGAAAACATAGGTGGTACATTCTAGGATATGTATAATGCTCCCTGACATCAAATAGCACTACAAAGTTAGAGTAATCAAACTAATGTAGTGTTGGCATAAAAATACATATGCAAATCAATGGAACAAAATGGAAAGTCCAGAAATAAAAATATATATAGGATGTTGATCCCTTATCAGATGTATTTTGTGCAGATAACTTCTGGTTGGTTGGTTGGTTGCCATTTTGTTTCCATGGTAGTTTCTTTTGCTATATAAAAGTTTTCTAATTGATATATCCATTTACTTATTCTTTTATTTCCTCTAGCATTAGAGTTGAGTCTCCAAGTATATCTCTGATTTTTTTTTTTTACATCTCTGATATTAAGGTCCTAGAATGTACCGCCTATGTTTTCTTCTATGTACCTCCTGTGTTCTAATTTGGAGTTCAATATCCAAGCCTTAAATTCATTTTTTCTTAATTTTTGTGTATGGAATTAGTGATGTAGTTTCAGTTCTTTGCTTCTGATAGTCCAGCATCACTTGTTGAAATATTTTTTTTTCCATTATATGATCTTGGCTCCTCTGTCATGGATTAAATATGTCATAGATATGTGTGGGTTTGTTTCTAGGGGCTCTATGCTATGCCATCTGTCTGTGTGCGTGTTTTTATTTTTAATGTCACACTTTTTAAATTACCATTGCTTTGTTATAATAGTCTGAAGTAAGAGAACATGATGCCTCCTTTATCTTTTTTTTTTTTTAATTTTTAGTTTAGTTTACCTCACTAGAGAACCCAGATCTTGTGGCAGTCAGCATCAGCTGAGCACGTGCTATGGATTAAGCACAGGGTATCAAGTTTACCATGGTCACTTTGTGGACCACCGAGCTATCTTCCAGGATTTTTCCTGCTGGTTTCCTAATAGCAGAACTGCCTTATAGACTGTTCGAAGATTTGAACTCAGAACTGCCTTATAGACTGTTCGAAGATTTGAACTCAGGACCTTGTTCTTGTTCAACTAGTGCTTTAAGCCACTAAGCTGTCTTGCAGATTTTTCTCACTGGAACAAATAGCAAGAGTGACTCTACTTTCAGGGATCACTCCTGATAGAGTTCAGGAAACCAGATTTGGTGATCGAACCCAGGTTAGCCATGTGTGAGGCCAATACTCTATCTGCTGCACTATTTGCTCCTGCCCCCAAACATTAATCTTTATACTGCCACTTTATGAACTCATTATAGTTTTCTTGGTGAATGGTAAAGGTTTTCTGTGTTTATTAACATGACATCAGCAAACAAAGATGGTTCTTTTTCATTTATATTCCCTTTTCATCTTTCTTGTCTTACATCTTTTCTCTTTCATGTTAGGACTTCAAAATTACTGAAATGTCTTGTTCAAGAACTTAGTAGAAAAACTTTATTATCACCATTTAGCATGTAATCTGTGGGTTGATTATATGTGGCATTTATTATGTTGAGTTATGCTCCGACTGTCCTTAATTTTTTTACCATAAATGGATGTTATTTCTTTCATATCTTTATTTGATCATATGATTTTATTCCCTTTTGTTTCTATGGTGTACTAAATATAATAATTTGCATATGTTCCATTTTTGCATCCTACTTGTCATGATGATTATCTTGATTTGTTGTTGCATTTGATTTGCCTAGAATCCAGAACCCTGTTTTTTAAAATATAAGGCAAGTGCCTTACCTGCTATACTCTCTCTCCAGCCCCAGGTTTTCTCTTTGTGTTCCCTCTGGGCGTGGGGGGGGGGTATCAATTTTATTGATCCTTTCAAAGAATTTGCATTTAGTTTTATTGATCTGTATCTTTTATTATTGTTTATATTTCATTTACTCTGATTCTGCTTTACTCTGATTCTGCTTTATTGTTTATTTCCTCTAACTTTTGGCTCTATATGTTTTTCCACCTTTTAGTTCTTATAGAGAACTTACATAGCTTTCAGCTTTGAGAACTTATAGCTTTGTTTAAGATTTTTCTTGTTTATCGATGTATAACAGTATTATTAAGAATCTCCTTTAATAGTTTTATTAATCTCCTTTAAAAGTTTATATTAGATAATATGGTTACAGTAGTATTTGAAATAAAGTTACTACACAGCACCACCACAAAATGCCCATGAAACCTCCACCTCTGTCCTTATGTAACCCCTGGTCCATTTCCATCTTCATTGCTTTCCATACTTCCCCTCCCACAACCATTTTTAATAATTTATTTGTTTCAAGGCCTAGGGTTTTCATTATTTGATATTATCTGTTCCCTGATTTTGTTTCTTTCTATTGCACAGATGAGTGCAGTCATCCAGTATTATTCTCTTTGAGTTATTTGGCTTAATATGGTATCCTTCAGTTCTATCCAAGTTGCAACAAATGGCACAATTTCGTTTTTTCTTACAGCTGTATAATTTTCTGTTGTGTATATACACCACAATTTTTTAATTTAATTTAATTTTTTATAAAGTAGTTCACAATATCTGATCACATTTAATATTCAAACACCAATCCCACCACCATTACACCTTCCCACCACCATATTTTGAATGTTTCCATCCTGAACCCCAACCCTTACCCCAAAGAAAAGTCAAAATAATTTGTTTCGTATTGTTTGTTGTGAATAAATCTCTGAAAATACTCCAAAAAACTTTCCTTAGAGGAGAGTGTGTGAAGATTGTTGTATTTCACCCAGGGGCCATAAGCCCTTCTGTAAAAGATCACCAATATTATGTAAGGGTTTGAGCCTTGTGTGCAAATATATATATATAGATATACATATATGTAAAATATATTTTCCTCTAATGGTTGCCTTCATCTTTAAACCCCATCAAATGTATAAACTGCAAAAAAATTGTTTGGGGGATAAGAAGACTGGTCAGTGGTTGGAACTAACCACAAGTGTGTGTGGGGCTGATGGTAGGTAAGGTAGAGAAGAGACTGCTCTGACAGTAATAATAGTTGGGAATGATCATGCTGGACAGGAACTGAGGGTTAAAAGTAGGTAAGGGAATAATGGGAGGGAACCTGGGGACACTGGTGCTGGGAAATACATACTGGTGGAGGGATGGGTGTTGGAATACTGTATGACTGAAATCCAATCATAAACAGCTCTGTAAAAAAATAAATAAAAAGTATGTGTAAAAAAATAAAAATTGGCAATTTGAAAGTATACCATTTTATTTATTTTTACGAAGTTGTTCATGATTGGTTTTTCAGTCATACCGTGTTCCAACACCCATCCCTTCACCACCTTCTCCAGTGTACATTTGCCACCACCAATGTCCCAGTTTCCCTCCTGCCTTTCCACAGACGCCCCACCCGCCTCTGTGGCAGGCACTTTTCTCTCTCTCTCTCTTTCTTTTTCTCTCCTTCCCTCCCTCCCTCTTTCTCCCTCTCTCCCTCCACTCCCTTTGGCGTTATGGTTTGCATTAGACACTTACAAGCCATCAATGTGTATCCCTTTACCCACTTTCAATATTCAGTTCTTATCTAGAGTTATCATTTCCAATTATTATTGTCATACTGGTCCCTTCTTATCCTAACTGTACTCTGCCCCCCACACACTTGTACACCACAATTTCTTATTCATTCATCTGTCACTGACCATTAGGTTGTTTCCATGATCTGACTGTTTTATTTAGTGCAATAAACATAGGTGTGCATATCTTTTCAAAATAATGTTTTTGGGGAGCTGGAGCAATAGTACAGAAGGCAAAACACTTGCCTTACACTTGGCTGATCTGGTTTAGATCCGCAGAATCTCATGTGGCATCCTGAGCACCATCAGGAGCGATTTCTAAGTGCAGAGCCTGAATTGCCAGGTGTGGCTGAAAAACATAACACCAAATTAATGTTTTTTGTTTGGGGAATAAATGTTCTTTCACAGGTATGGGAAGTCCTCCAATATTATTTCTTTGATGTTCATATGTTCATTCTCTCTCTCTCTCTCTCTCTCTCTCTCTCTCTCTCTCTCTCTCTCTTTGGGAAAGCAGATTTTTAAAATTTTCATTATTGACTGGACTATGCTTTTATTTTATTAGGGAAGGAAAATTAACATCTTGTAGACATTTATGGTAATTTGGAATTTGTGTATGTATTTGCATCATCAAGATTCAGGTTTTATACTCTACACTAGTGGTTGTTACTTTTCTCTGCTTGAGGGGGAAAGGTGACAACTTCTCTTTTAATAAAAAAAAACCCTCATTTTTTTATATATATGTATACTTTTTCTTATTCTTAGTTACAAGACATTTTTACCAAAATGTGTACGAGCAAAGATTCAAGACTATCATATTTTGACAAGGAAGAGAATAAGGTACAGATTTCGAAGATTTATTCAGCAGTTCAGCCAGTGCAAAGCCACTGCCAGAAACTTGAAACTTAAGTACCTTATAAATCTGGAAACTCTTCAGTCTGCCTTCTATACAGAACAATTTGAAGTAAAAGAACCTGGAAGAGGTCCTTCAGGTGAGGAGATTTTTGCAACCATTATAATAACTGGAAACGGTGGAATTCAGTGGTCAAGAGGGAAACATAAAGAAAGTGAGACACTGAAAGAACAGGTAATCCTTAATGATATGTTCTTATTTTTTATTATTTTAAGTGAAATGATAGTAGAAGCAAATGGTTTTAGTTATTTTAAACATGACCTTTGAAGTTCTTTCTTTGTTTGGTAGAAGTGGAAGTTTTAAACAGTGTAATACCATCAGGATCATTTCAGTGGTTCTTTTTAGATTATTAAGTAGATTTTAAACAATATTTATGACAAAGTAATTGGTAATATTTTTCTTATACTTTCAAAAAATACTTGAATTCTAAAAATGATTTTTAAAGTAGTTTTGCTTTTCCCTTTTGCTTTCATTAATACTGAACTGATAATAACAGGCACAATTGTAAACTTTGAAGTGCTTTAACTTACTTAGATTTATGATAATGCATACTTGCTAAATAATTTGTTTTATCAGTTTTGTATTACATGCTATAATTTGTTAATATTTTCATAGTTTTTAGACGATTATATATTATTTCTATTCTTTACTAAGTTTTAAATTTTCTGGAAATGGTTTCTGTTAATTTTGATTGGATGAAAGTTTCTGTAACATACTTAGATTCTTGGCATCCTTTAATTCTCTTAAGTCAAATAATTAGTTAAATTTTTTTTACTAGATTCCTGACACCCTTTACATTTTTTAAAATAAATTCTAAGTCAAAGATACAGTGTATTCTTTGGGATAGATTATCGGGGTGGGGATCATATTTAATGCTTATCTGTGAATATAAATTTTTTTTTGTTTCAAGAACTAGGATGACTGTTATCTCCTATGTAAGTTTTTTAATGACTTCATAAATGTTACCTTTTTTAAAATTTAAAATGCTCTTTAATTATAGGATTTACAGTTATATTGTGATTTCCCTGATATTATTGATGTCAGTATTAAACAAGCAAGCCAAGAAGGCTCAAATGAAAGCAGAATTGTAACTATCCATAAACAAGATGGTAAAAATCTGGTAAGTTTGCTTAGTAACTTATTAGTGGTTATATCTTTGTTGTCAGAAATAAGTATTTTAATAACACTGTCACTGTACCACTGTCCTCCCGTTGTTCATCAATTTGTTCAAGCAGGCCCAGTAACGTCTCCATCGTGAGACTTGTTTTAATACCAGATCTTAATACCAAAATTATTTTCTTGCAGCAATTTTGATTACACTTTGAAATATAACTCGAAACAAACATAGTAAGCTTATAAAAAAATGCCATCTAGCTTTTAGTATCACTCCCAACATTATCTGCATATTTTACTCTGGAAAAAGATCAGCACAGCACTCTATTCTGGAGAGAAAACACTGTCACCCTACTCTGGATTGAATTACTTGCCTATTGTAATACTCATTTCTTTACTTTAAAAAATACTAAAAAAGATAGTACTTTTTTAGTACTATAATAAAAAAGTACTAATACTTTTTTTTAAATCAATTGAGATGTACATAATTCTAGTCATAGTACTGCACTGTAGCACTGTCCTCCCATTGTTCATCCATTTTCTCGAGTGGGCACCAGTAACATCTCCCTTTTGAGACTTGTCACAGTTTTTGGCATATCGAATACGTCATGGGTAGCTTGCCAGGCTTTGCCGTGTGGGCGCAATACTTTCAGTAGCTTGCTGGGCTCTCCGAGAGGGGCTGAAGAATCGAACTGGGGTTGGTCTGGATCCACTGCACACAAGGCAAGCGCCCTACCTGCTGTGCTATTGCTCCAACCCATTCTAGTCATACATGTTTAATTAAAAGAGAACAAGGAAATAAATTGAGACCATCTGGATTTTATATAATAACCCTTTGATTGTTAAAAAATAGAAACTCCACTTTTATTTTCATCAAAAAGAAAATAATTACTCTCTACTTTTAAAGTTTCTCCTTTAGCTTTGTTTTCTTTTAACATATATTTCTTGATCTGTCTTAAAAATCATACTTCTTCATTCATTTAACGTAAATACCTGTATAATCTACCTGTTTGTGGACTTTTTAGGTTTATATTATGAAATTCATGACTAGTTTGAGTTATAATCAGCATTTAGTTAGCATCATTTCTTATTTTTTCTTTTCTTTTTTTTTTCTGTCCATACCCAGCTGTGCTCAGGACTTACTTCTGGGTCTGTGCTTCATAATCACTATTGGAAAGACTTGGGGGAACCATATGGGGTGCGGGGGATCAAACCTGGGTCAGCTGTGTGCAAGGCAAGCGCCCTGCCCACTCTACTTTTTCTCTAGCCCCAGCATAATTTCTTACTCTTAGATCAAAAAAAAATAATATGGTATATAATATGAACTTACCACCTACAGGATAAACTGTGGGCTTCTTGGACTATAAGCTTCTTGAAGTACCATATTTTTGCACTCTTTTGTCCTTATACAGTCTTCATGTATTTGTAATAGCAAATTACAAATACATGAAGCCTTTTTTAATAGCACTAACATCAGCATCTCAAATGTATTAATGTATTTTACATTCAACTTTGAAAGTCAAATGGGCCACTCACCTGTTTTATAAATACATTAAATTATTTTTTTATTGATTGAGGAACTGTGATGTACAGTAGTGAATTATGGTTTACTGTGTACATAATTCCAACACCACACCCATGATCTATGTTCCCACCTTCCTCCTCCAAGATCCCCAGTGCCTCTTCCTTTTCATCCCCCTACCCACAATAAACTCAGTTTTGTAGATCAGGTCTCCCCTGTGTTGCTTTCTGTCCTTTGTTTCTTCCTTACTGTGTATTTTTAAGTTCTACATATGAGAGTATTTATCCCTTTGTTTTTGACTGACCTCACTCAGAATGTTATCTTCTAGTTCTATCCATATAGTGCCAAATTGCATGATTTTGTCCTTAGAACTATATTATATTTTACTGTGAATAGCACAGCGGGTAGGGCGTTCGCCTTACAAGCAGCCAACATGGCCGACCCGAGTTCGATTCCTCCGCCCCTCTCGGAGAGCCCGGCAAGCTACCAAGAGTATTCGATATGCCAGACACAGTAACAACAAAGTCTCCAATGGAGACGTTACTGGGCCCGCTCGAGCAAATCGACGATCAACGGGAGGGCCTTTACCTTTACCTTTACTGTGAATATATACCATGATTTCTTGATTTTTCATCTGTAGTTGGGTATTTGAATTATTTCCTTTATCTTGTCTATTATACTAAGCCTGTGAGCAACATAGGTGTGCATGTATCCTATCAAATCAGTGTTTTTGTATATTTGAAGTAAGTGCTAAGAATTGGTATCATTGGGTTATATGGAAGTTCTGTTTCTATGTTTTTGAAAGATCTCCATATTGCCTTAGAGAATGAACCATAAAATATCCCCACCGACAGTGGAAAGGGTTTCTTTCTCTCCACAACCCTGCCAATGTTGTCTATTTCTAGAATTTTAATATATGCTGCCATTTTCACTTGTTTGAGTTGCATTTCTGGAATTATGAAAGATGATGATGAGCACTTTTTCAGATGTCCATTGGCCTTTCGTATTTCTTCTTTGCGAAAGTGTTCATATACTCTCCCCTTTTTGGATGGGATCTTTGGATTTTTTTGTTGTTGATTTTTTTTTTAATGAGTGCTTTATAGATCGTGGATATTAGCCCTTTATTTGATGCATTGTGTGCAGATATTTTCTCCCATTTGGTAGCGTATCTTTCTCTGAAAGCTTTTACCTGTATTTTTGTACCCTTCACCTGTATGGTACTTTTGGGCCTAGTTTAGGTAAAGCATGGTAAGCTTTTAGTCACTCAGTGAGAGAAGTTTAATAATCATCAGCTTCTGTATAGGGTTTATAAAGTGAATGCTTTATAAATGGTGTTTATGCAGTAAATGTTTTTGGAAAAGTTCATTGATGCTAATATGAACCTTCTAGATCAGCATGAGGATCTTTGTAAGACAGCTTTTGGACTTGCTGACTTAAGCTTTTTATGTCTGTAGTACAGAGAGGTTAACTAATTTTCCAAGGTCACAATGTTGGTTAAATGACATGGCCTCTGTAAACATGAATATATGATAGATAACCTAAACTCTTAACTGTGGCACTACCTTATTTGTTGATTACTCCTTTACTTAAAGACTTAACAATTTCTTTTATTATTTTTTCTGTGGGAGAGATGGCTCCCAAGAAGTACTTAGGAGACCTGAGTGATGAGGAGGAGTACTGAGTATTGAGGAGTACTGAGGAGAACTCCAGTGATGCTTGGACAAAGGCCCAGGAACACTATGCTTCTTAGGCCCCTTAGTGGTGCTGTTATCTACACCTAGAGTATTCAGTGGACTTAGTAGTGTGGGAGATTGAACCCAGAGGCTGTTGCATACAAAGCATGTGCCTTATCTCCTGTACTGTCTTTCTGACCCATATTTAACTTATACTCATTAAAAAATAGGGACTACATTTCAATAAAATATTTTTAAATTGATATCTAATTGAATATAACATTAGTTTCAGGTGTAAAATGTGCTTGTTGGGTATATTGTGAAAGGATCACTTTGATATTCCTGTACATTTTTTTTCTTCTGTTTTCTATGATATTACCTTTTAGTTGAAACAGCTCTAAAAATTAATTTGGAAAGTGATATTTCTAATATTTTTTTCTACTTAAGGGATTTGCTTGAGCAGGCCCAGGGATATGGTGTATGTCTCTTTACATTCAGGTATTATTTAGTAGCTTTCAATAGTTTTATTCTTATAAATCATTTGATCACTTGACTTGAATTAATCTTTGTTTTTGCTTTTTGGGCCCCACCAAGCAGTGTTCAGGGCTTATTCCTTGTGAGCTCGGGGGACCATATGGGATGCCAGGGATAGAATACAAGTTGACTACATGTAAGGCAAATACTCTACCCACTGTACTTCACTCTGGCCCCTAAGAGTTAATCATTCTTTAAACGTATTTTCTTTGATATACTTTTCTTTTTTATGCCTTTCTGTCCTTATAAGAACTCTAAAATAGCTCACTATGTCAATAGAGTATTTCAGATAACAAACCTGTTCACTATTATATCGTTTCTATTTCTTTCCTGGAAAAGTCCTTCCCTGATCCTTGGGCATTGTTGTATGAGTTGGCCTGGAAATTATTTTTCAACACAGATGTAACTTACCATCTCTTATTATTGAGATTATCTCTTATTAGCCATATTCAAGTGTGAGCCACCAGTGGTATATTCTAACATCATTGTGTTAAGGAAAATAATCTTAATTTGAAGTTGTTTTTTTTTCTTTTTAAAAAAAAGTCTACATACAGATTACCTAGTAACTAGATTTATATAGGTTATAATTTAACATCAATATCTCATTCAGTATTTCTAACTCTTATGTACTTAGAAGAGTGTTTTGAAAATTTTAAAACAGTTGAATTTTTTCACATATAAATGGATGAACATAAAGAGTATCATGCTGAGTAAATGAGGCAGAAGGAAAGGGACAGACACAGAATGGTTATATGTACCTATACTCGTAGGATTATATTTGTGGAATATTAAAAAAAATAGAAGACTAACACTTAAGGACAGTAGAAACAAGGACTAGGAGGACTGGCCCATGGATGGAATATTGCTACAAGTGGTGGAGGGGGGAGGGCAGATAGGATATAGAAGTCCACTATGACAGTGATGCCTGGAAATGATCTCTCTGAACAAGAACTGAATGCTGAAAATAGGTACAGGGATAAACATGATAGCCTCTCAGTACCTCTATGGCAAATTATAATGCCCAAAAGGAGAGAGAGTGAAAGAATGAGAGAGAGAAAGAGATAATTGCCTGCTGCAGAAGCAGGCTTGAGGCTGGTGGTGGCAGGAGGAAAACAGGACATTGTGATGGGAAATCTACGGGACGGGTGGATGGAACATTGTATGTCTGATCACCAATAACTAATCATCAATAACTCTGTAATTCATGGTGAATTAATTGAAAAAATAAAGAAGATTTTAAAGAGACCAAAAAAAACCCCCTAAATTTGTGCATTTTTTGGTAGCTTAATCCTAACAATTACTTTTTTGTATTATAACTGGGGCTCTTTCATCATTATATAATTTGTCTCACTTTTCTGTGTGAAAACTATATGCTTCAGTCTAATGAATGAATTCTTTTATTTCAGTTGTTCTTTTTTGGGTTCCCCAACGGCAGAGTCATAAACATCAATAGAGATATTTTTTTCTCCTAGTTTATAATTTCTATGTTTATTTTTGTACCCTCTGACCAGAATGTGTTAACTAATACCTCTAATATAACAGAGTTAAATAATGGACTCATAATTAATTCTTGACTTTAGCAGTATTTCCTTTAGTACTTTTTTTGCATTAAGTAAGACACTGCATTTTAGGACAATTATATGTTCACTTCCAGATACTATGTTACAGACATAATGTTTCTATATTATTATTATTATTATTATTATTATTTTGCTTTTTGGGTCACACCCAGCAACGCTCAGGAGTTATTCCTGGCTGTGCACTCAGGAATTACTCCTGGCAGTACTTGGGGGACCATTTGGGATGCTGGGAGTCAAATCCAGGACGGCCACGTGCAAGGCAAATGCCCTATCTGCTGTGCTATCACTCCAGCCCCAGTGTATCTAAAATATTTACTTTCAGCTATTTTAGTTTTAGCTGTTGCATGATTACATAACTTCATTAGTATATATTTAATATATAAAAGTAAATTTCATTTCTATTTAGTAGCAGCTTTTTATCAATTTATATAGATTTCTAATTGAGTTAACTGGCACATTATTCTGTTTAAGGATATTGGAGAATGCAGTGTTACAGTGGATGTAGAATGAGCTATAACCGGAAAGGTATGAGAAGCCTATATTCAAAAGAGTCTTAAATATGACATAAAAAAATTTTAATTTAGAGGGGCCGAGGACTCGATTGATAGCACTGTGGGTAGGGCATTTGCCTTGCACACAACCAACATGGCCCACCCGAGTTCGATTCCTCCGCCCCTCTCGGAGAGCCCAGCAAGCTACTGAGAGTATCTCACCCGCATGGCAAAGCCTGGCAAGCTACCCGTGACGTTTTTGATATGCCAAACACAGTAACCACAAAGTCTCACAATGGAGACGTTACTGGGCCCACTGAAGAAAATTGATGAACAACGGGAGGACAGTGACAGAGGGACCGGAGCAATAGCACAGCGGGTAGGGTGTTTGCCTTGCATGCGGCCGACAGGGGTTTGATTCCCAGTATCCCGTATGGTCCCCTGAGCACTGCCAGGAGTAATTCCTGAGTACAGAGCCAGGAGTAACCCCTGAGTATCACCGGGTGTGACCAAAAAAGCCAAAAAAAATTTTTTTTAATTTAGATTGTATAATTGGGAGTCATTAGAGACACTTGATCAATTTAAAAGAAAGAAAATATAGGAAAATTACTTTGTTAACATAATATAATAGAATTTTTAATATGAATTCTGCAGAGTTTTAAGTTATGCCTGTTTATCTTTTTTGTTAAGGAAATTGAACTAAGGTCATTAAGAGAAGCTTTGTCTTTTGTGTCATTAATTGATGGATATTATAGATTAACTGCAGATGCACATCATTACCTCTGCAAAGAAGTAGCATCTCCAATGGTTCTTGAAAATATACAAAGCAACTGTCATGGCCCAATTTCGTGAGTACTACTGATTTTAAAAGTACAATTTTTAAGTAAATGAGAAATTTTGAAGAAGATATATATATATATAGTTTTAGATATTTATAAAATATATTGTATCATTTTGAGTGAAGTTTTATTTTGTTGGGGGCTCTCCCTATTAGTGCTTGGGAGGAGATGGGTTGTTCCTAGATATACTACATAGTACTCGGGTGTTTGATCTGGCATGTGGGGCCCAACAGTGTTCAAGGTCACCCAGAGGTGTGTGAGGGCCATATGGTGTCATTATTGGAACTCGGGGCCTCGTGTGTAAGATGTACACTCCAACTCTTTGAATTATCTTCCAGCCCCAAATTTTGGGGATTTTTTTTGCAAGTAGAAGTCTTTTTCCAATCAAATATTATAATTAGTTTAATTTAGGAGATAAATGCTATCTGTATTCAACCTCTGATACTGATAAGTTAAGTAAGTTTACACTTAGTTGATTTGGGTATGTAATTCTTTCCTGCTTATAAAAAAAACTTGCTAAGTTTTATTACCTTTCAAATACTACAGATGAGCCACAGTTCAAAATTTGAGTCATTATTATTTTTGGACCCAGTTTCATCCTTGAAAGCTTCAAACCAGTATGTGTATGCTGTTTATATTTCTGGCCCTGTGTAGTGTTTTATGCAGTGAATTAAAATGATACTGTTGCCCCTCTGTGCTATTTATTTCAGTAGCCACTAGACACATGTAATAGCTTTTGAAATGGAACTAATGCAGTTGTTTAACTTTACTAACCCTAAACAACAATATGTGGCTGCTAGGCACCCTATTGACCTTTTATACCAGGTTGTGCTGACTATCCTGTTTAACATCTTTTGAGCCACAGCTAGTTATCTTTAATTCAGAACGTAAGAGAACTACAGAAAAAAAATTAGGGAATTTGAAGAGTTTTGTTGTTGTTGTTACCTTAACCTACCTTTCATTAAATATTTGAGAATATATATCCTGGTTGTTTATTAGAATGCTATACTACTTAAGCATTTGATAATTGACAACTTCCAGTATTTTTCAATATTTTGAAAACATTTTCTTTTAACTCATTCATTTTCCATCATCCATTCCATCATTCTCTCATTTATTTGTAGAACTTTCATTAATACTATACTAACACTAAGAATGGAACATTAAATTCATATAGAATACTTAGCTATTATGCCTGGCACTAATTTATATTATATATTAGAAATGCAGTGAAAGTGAAACAAAGGTTATTTTTACTTTCATGTGGATTAGTGTTTTACTTTTTTTTTTAGAGTGAATTTCAGTAAACAATATATAGCAAAATTTAAAAATCAGTAGCCTTTTATCATTAGCAATAGGTCCTCTGTTATACATTAAATAGTAAAATGAATACCTCAATTTTTATTTAGTCATAGCTATGATAGAGATGTATTTTATGATATATTGTTTATATATAAATATATAAAATTTAGATGAAATTTTAATGAGTTTAATGAAATTTAATGTTAAAAGAAATTTTATGAGTCTGTGATTTTAAAAATATGAAGTTGCAGTAAGGCAGAGTTGCAAATGAATTGTTCTTTTTGTCTTATACTTTCATTTTTTAAGCAGTATAATTAACTTGTATTTATTTTAACTTGCTACAAAATTGCTTGGTACTTTAAGTTCTTTTCTCCCAAGATTACTATAAACAGTGTACAGAAGGCTGCTTAACATTGTGAAAGTCTTCACTTGAACTTTTGATCTTTCATATGATGAACTGATGCTTTCCATGTTATTATTCAAATTACTTCTTTGTTTTTAGAATGGATTTTGCCATCAGTAAACTGAAGAAAGCAGGTAATCAGACTGGACTATATGTACTTCGATGCAGTCCTAAGGATTTTAATAAATATTTTCTGACTTTCGCTGTTGAGGTTAGTATGTCACATTAATCAATGGTAACGTCTTTCTTGATATATCTTTCCTTCCATGTTTCTCAGGCATAATTCATTTTTAATATTAAGAATTACTGTTCTGAGTATGACAACTAGCATAATAATGTTTAATTTACCTCAGATTCTCCAGAAGCAAGATAGAATTCTAAGAATTTTTTAATAGGAACTAATTTATAATGTCTTTTTATTTGCTATGCATTTGATTTATTAGCAATTTGCCAAATTCCATCAACTCTTTCTCTCACTCTCTCTTTCCCTCTCTCTCTCTCTCTCTCTCTCTCTCGTGTGCTCTCTCTCTTTCTCATCATACAAAATGGAAATCTTTGCATTTAGATCAAAATTAAAATTTCTTTTAGTAGTAATGACTCTAGTATTTTAGTAAAAGAGGATTATAACATAGTGCTTTTAACTCATAGTTTTTTATCATTAAAAATACTTTCTACAACATATATTTTAAGCATAAAATCAGATCATTATCAAAAGGGAGGGTGGGATTGGGAGGTAGGAGGGATACTGGGATTAGTGGTGGTGGAGAATGGGCACTGGTGTAGGGATGGGTACTCGATCATCATATAACTGGCACCCAAGCACAAAAATTTGTAAGTCTACAACTGTACCTTATGGTGTTTCACTAATAAAAATTTTTAAGAAAATTAGATCATTAACACAGATCATTTTGGATTCTAATTCACTATACAAAATTATCTGAAAAAGATAGAACTTACATGGTAGTTCCATGATATAAATTGTGAGCTTTTTTTTTTTGCTTTTTGGGTCACACCCGGCAATGCTCAGGGGTTACTCCTGGGTCATGCACTCAGGAATCACTCCTGGCGGTGCTCGGGGGACCATATGGGATGCTGGGAATCGAACCTGTGTCGACCATGTTGGCTGCGTGCAAGGCAAACGCCCTACCCGCTGTGCTTTTGCTCCAGCCCCTAAAATTGTGAGCTTTTAAACAGCTTTCAACATTATCTTTTTTTAAAAGTAGAAAAGTAAGGATTTTGTTTTTCATCAATTAATTATTATCAAATGCAGCCATCATACATATAGCATATATAGACTATGTAATTGCTCATCAATATATAAGTTAAGTTCTCCCATGATTTTATTTCTTTCATTTTAAGCACTACATATAGGGGTTGTGTAGGGGTGGAGGACAAATAGCTAAAGACATTCCTGACAATACTGGCCAGGTGTTTGAGTACTGACAGTGTGATGTTGGAGGCCACCAGGGATTCATGTAGTGGTACCTGGTGGGTAGAGTGACAAGTCTGCAGTACTAGAGTTAAACTCATGGCCTCACACATGACAGACATGTATTTTGCCGTGTGAGTCATATCCCTGGCCCTATTGTATGACTTTTATTTCAAATTATTTTCTTACTATGACTGTTGTGTTACCAAATCATAATTTTATATTCTTATATTTTTCTGTATCTTATTTGAAAGCTACATATTAGGGAGTTCATGATACAGTTTTCCCTTCAAGAAACTTACTTTTTGAAAAAACAAATGAGTAAACAACAACAACAACAAAAATACAAATTTGAGCATTGTAATTATTGAGTAGAGTTAATATAGACAATAACAACATGTTCTTATTTAGTAAGATAGTTTGGAGTGGGAATGACTCAAAATTAATCTTGAGGCCTTTAGCTAACAGTTCTCTAAATACAATGAATGTACATATGAGCACCAATTCAAAAATTAAGTGAATAAGTTAACAGTATAGCATCACTGTCACTGTATCACCTGAGCAGGCAGGCACCAGTAAGGTCTCAATTCGTCCTAGCCCTGAGATTTTAGCAAGTGCCATAGTATAGCATATATGACAAAAATTGAAAAACTGAAAACTGTATAAAGACATGAAACTACTTGTCATTTTCTGAAAATTATATAATTTATTTTATCTAGGACATAGATTGTATCTTGGAAGTGGCAGTATTTCAAATTAGAGCTATATTGTCAGTTCATGGAAAACTTCATATACAAAATTACTTTTAGATTTTATCTTAAGATAAGGAGCTGTTAAAGATGGTATTACTATTGCTTTCTTGCTATTTTTTGAGGGGAGTGTCCCAAGTATTGCTCAAGTTGCTTGGGGACTACTTCTGGAAACATTTAGCGTGGTTGAATATGGACCAGATGTGTTTTCAATGCTCATGCCCAGTGATGTGGAACTGCTGGAGCCCACTGGTGCTTGGGGGCCACCAAGGCTGCACCTGGAGGTGCTTGGCGCCATACAGAACTGAAAATAGAATATAGGACCTCAATTTTTACCAGGCATATGCTCCAACCATTTGATCTATCACCCTAGCTCTCTTACTTGATTCCTTTCTTAAATTAATTTATTTTTTTAAATTTTCGGGCCATATTGGTAGTGCTCAGGGATAGCTCCTGGTTCTCTGCTCAGGGATCATTCCAGGCAGGGCTAGGGTAACCAAATGGGCTGCTGGGGATCAAGCCCAGGTCAGCTGCATGCAAGGCAAGTACTCTACCTGCTGTACTATCTTTCAGGCCCCTTTTTAATAAATTTAATTCATAGACCATCTCTAAAGGTCACATAATTGTAAATACAGTAATTGTAAATAAAATATTGTAACTTTTTAAGGAATCAGTTATCTCACTCTCCTATATGAGTCCTTTATTAGAATTTACTTTTTAAACAACTAACAGTTTTTTTGGTTGTTTTGTTGCTATTTGTTAGGAAACTTACTATGCCTATTGTACTTTCTCTTTCCCTTTCTTTTAATGAATATAGAGAGAAAATGTCATTGAATACAAGCATTGTTTGATTACCAAAAATGAGAATGGAGAATATAACCTCACTGGTACTAAGAAAAACTTTAATAATCTTAAAGATCTTTTGAATTGCTACCAGATGGAAACTGTCCGCTCAGATAATATAATTTTCCAATTTACAAAATGCTGTCCCCCAAGGCCAAAAGGTAAAATAATTTTTAACTATTTAAAAACATTTATTATGTGTTGAATCTATAGTAGAAAGTATTTTTGGTATATTTATTTCAAGAGATACAAAAGAATGGGGACAGAGAGAGATATGTGTCCTGCAAACCAAATTAATTTGTCCCATTCTGTTGTAAAAGGATCCTTAAAATACAATTGTCCAGTTTGTTTTGGACCGTTTAAAGTCACTTGTGCTTCCACAATACTAAAAAAGGCACTAATTATTAATAGTTGATTCGTATAAATCACTCAGGTATGAACTAAAGGGCTTCATTGCCTAAGGTTCTTATTTTTCTCAGTTAAAAACTTTTATACCATTAAACATTTTTAATTGTATAATTTGATCATTCGCGCTTGTACCATCAGGTCCTCGATGGATGTATCTGATGCTAGCGTACGTGCATTGAAAGTACAGACAATCATTTTTGTCTTCCTTCGTTGTGGCAGCCTAGGTCGGCCTTGAGATTTTGTCGGCCTCTCCTTTCTCATCCTTCTCAGTGCTGCCATGTCGGTGAAGCCTTCAGGGTCAGGTGAATGAGACCAGTTGTAGTTACTGGTTTTGGCATATCGAATACACAGCGGATAGCTTGCCAGGCTCTTCCGTGCGGGCGGAATACTCTCGGTAGCTTGCCAGTCTTTCCGAGAGGTATAGAGAATTTTGGGGTGACCTCTAATCACCCTTGTAGGTGTTACCATATTTGAACCCTATCAAATATGGTATGACAATTCCAGAAGATGGGTATTTAGTGTGTTAAGCACACATCATTGGTCTGACCGAGACAAGAAGACACGAATCTCACCATGCCGTTTTCGACACTGGAGAAGAATTGTTCCTCGGAACATGCGATAAAAGAGGTGTTGGAGGCGTCGGTGTCCTTGTCAACACAAACTTGGCCAAGAGCATTGATTCATTCGAATGCCTAACAACCCGAATCGGACGTTTACATTTGAATAGATGTGGCTCACTGCCTGCAGTTTCTATCTTCGTTGTCTACGCACCAACATCTCATTATGATGAAAGAGAAATCGAGAAGTTCTACATGGAGCTAGAGAAGTTCTATAAAGAAGACCACACCTTCTACAAGATCATTGTGGGTGATTTTAATGCCAAGATAGGACCGAGAAGATCAGCTGAAGAACTTCACATCGGAACCCATGGCCTAGAATGGAACGAACAGGGTGAGAGACTGTCTGAGTTCATCATGTCGACCAAGACCATTCATGGTAACTCACAGTTCCAGAAGGCAGAATCTAAACGATGGACATGGGAGTCTCCCGGTGGACGATTCCACAACGAAATAGACCACATCATATTCAATCGACGGTTTTGCCTGACTGATGTCGCTGTTGTCCCAAAATTTCGAACGGGATCGGACCACCGTCTCCTTCGTGCAAAATTCTACTTCACAGAGCGGGGAGAAAGGGCTGCAAAGTTCAAAAAGAGAACTCCCAGAATGACCACCAACTGGGAACTCTTTGGTACTATTGCGGCAACATGGGAAGATGCCATTGTTGACAACATTGACGAGGAATACGATCGACTGGTTCAGCACCTCCATGAATGTGCGAGGAACGCCAAGAGAGAGATAGCCACAAAAAGTCGCCTATCTTCGAAAACTCTTGAGCTAATTCGCCAGCGTGGTTTGGCGCATGCCTCAGGCAACCGCAAGCTAACGTCCGAGCTTGCAAAGCAGTGCAGAGATGCGATCAAGGAAGACCTCAAAGAGAGAAGAGCAGAAGTACTGGTAGATGCGGCAGAAGCCGGGAAAAGTATTCGTAACGCCCGCCTGTCCTTCGCCAACTATAAGACCAAGATGACTGCCCTCCGACGTCCTGATGGATCCATCACATCCTCCAGAACGGCAATGGAGAAGATTATCCATGACTTCTACTCAAATCTCTTCGATAGCCATGTCCACTTGCCGACATACCAAATTCCACAGGATGGGTATGTCGTTCCCAACGTTCTCCCTTCCGAAATCCGACACGCCATTTCGTCAGTAAAGAAGCAAACAGCACCCGGCCCAGACAAGGTCAGACCTGAACACCTGAAGAACCTGCCGTCAGTACTCATCAATACACTGGCTCGGCTCTTCACTCGCTACCTGTCTGAATGCAAGGTTCCATCTCAATGGAAAACCAGCAGGACCGTACTACTGTTCAAGAAGGGAGACATCCATGACATTGGCAACTATCGCCCGATCTGCCTATTGTCTGTCATCTACAAGTTGTTCACTCGAGTCATCCTGAATAGGATTGGCAGAACACTAGATGAAGGACAACCATGTGAGCAAGCAGGGTTCCGCAAAGGATTCAGCACCATCGACCATATCCACACGATAACCAAACTCATTGAGGTTTCTCGGGAGTTCAAGATGCCGCTCTGCTTAACGTTCATTGATTTAAAGAAGGCCTTTGATTCTGTTGAGACGGAAGCGGTCATTGAAGCCCTAGCCAATCAGGGCATTCAAGCCCAATACATCAGGATCCTCCGTGAGCTGTATTGCGGATTCACTACCAGGATCTCACCATTCTACAAAGAAGTGATCGTTGATGTCAAGAGAGGGGTGCGGCAGGGTGATACCATTTCACCAAAACTCTTCAGTGCCACCCTCGAGAACATCATGCGACGACTGGAATGGGAAGGAATGGGAGTGAAGATAGATGGTCGGCAACTACACCACCTCCGCTTTGCTGATGACATTGTTTTAATAACACCAAACATCAGCCAAGCGGCACAAATGCTGGCCGACTTTGACCGTGAGTGTGGAAAGGTAGGACTACAGCTGAATCTTACGAAGACAATGTTTATGAGAAACAGCCTTGTTCCTGACGCCCCATTCGCTCTCAATGGAACGACCATCTCCGAATGCAACAGCTATGTGTACCTAGGTCGAGAGGTCAACATGACAAATGACCTGGCACCCGAGCTGCGCAGGAGGAAGAGAGCGGCTTGGAACGCCTTCAAGAACGTCGAAGAAATAGCTAAGAGGACGAAGAACCTCCGGCTCCGGGCACATCTCTTTGATTCCACTGTTCTTCCTGCATTAACATATGCCTCAGAGACCTGGGCCCTACGCAAACAAGATGAGAACGCCATTCAGGTCTCCCAAAGAAGAATAGAAAGAGCTATGCTTGGAATATCACGTTTCACTCAAATGAGAGAACGAATCCGGAGTTCTGACATCCGTCGACGATCAAGGATCAGGGACGCTGTCTCATTTGCCAAGGTGTCGAAAATCAGATGGGCTGGTCACGTAATGAGATTTAAAGACGACCGTTGGACTAGAGCTGTTACTGATTGGATTCCACGGGATGTCAAGAGACCGCGTGGCCGCCCACCTACCAGATGGTCAGACTTCTTTGTCAAGGTCATGAACGATCGGTTTGAGGCCCTCCATGTTCCCGGAGCGAAGAGATGCCATTGGGCTACACTAGCACGCGACAGGGACAAATGGAGACGTTACTGGCGCCCGCTCGAGCAAATCGACGACTAACGGGAAGTTAAGTGATTAAGTGATTAATTGTATAATTTAAAAAATAAAGATAATAGAGAAAAATCCCTTGAAATTAGTGGCATTATTAAAAATTATTAACATTTCTACAATTTACATTGGGCTCGAGCAATAGCACAGCGGGTAGGGCGTTGCCTTGCACGCAGCCGACCAGGGTTTGATTCTTCTGCCCCTTCGGAGAGCCTGGCAAGCTACCGAGAGTATCTCACCTGCACAGCAATGCCTGGCAAGCTCCCCATGACATATACAATATGCCAAAAACAGTAAAAAACAAAAACAAAAAAAACCAGTAACAAGTCTCACATTGGAGATGTTACTGGTGCCCACTAGAGCAAATCGATGAACAAAGGGAGGACAGTGCTGCAATTTACATTAATAATATACTTGATTAAAGTACCTAAAGATTAAAGCATATCAAGATAATATCTTGAGCATATACAACAAATGGTTAGAGAACATCAAATGTCAATGAATAAACTCCTTAAATTTTTTTCCTATGGAAAATAAGGGACTAATGAGAAGTTGTTAGGTATTTATGTATTGAACACATTTTCTTGTTATGCCTCTGGAGCAGTTTATATCATCACTGCATTTTTTGTTATTATTATTTTGCAGATAAATCAAATCTTCTAGTTTTCAGAACCAATGGTGTTTTGGATGTACCAATCTCACCAACATTACAAAGGCATAATAATGTGAATCAAATGGTGTTTCACAAAATCAGAAATGAAGATTTGATATTTGTAAGTTTAATATAAATGATCATTATTTTTTGTCCTTCTAAAACTTGTTACAGTAACTTAGCCTACTTTGTGTTTACATGATGTTTGGAACTACTTGTTCCAAATTTAGTCAATATAGTAATATTTAGGCCTTGAATATTCTAGTCAGGCACATGCTCTACCACTTGAACTAGCTCCTTAGCTTTGGAACTACTTTTTATAACCTATGTTACAAAAATTTTATTGCAGTTTAAAATAGCTTTATTGTTAAAATGCGATAGCATGAATTAGAAATGATTACAACTACTTTAAGAATGAGTAAGTGCTCTGGTGCTCAGGGCTGGAGAAATAGGAAGCAAGTAAGGTGCTTACCTTTCACATAGCCTTTCTGAGTTAAATCCTCAGAACTGCATATGTTTTCAGGGCACTTCCAGGAATAATACCTGACCACAGAGCCAGTCCTGAGCAACAACATTGCATATGCTGGAAATACCCCTAAGCCCCATTTTTAATTTTTATAAAAAAGAATGAAGTTGCTTTCTATTTTCAAGAGGTTAGAAATAATCATTTCTAAATCTTAAAAATTAAAAATCTTGAACAAAAAACTCATTCTTAGTCTTAAGTTTTTGAGAAGGAAAAGAAAATTCAAGGAATTAAGAATAGTGAACCAAGGCCAAAATAGTACATAAGAGCTGATATTTTGACTACAGAATGTTGGTGGGGAATAAGAATATGTGTCACTAACTAAGAGAAGGAAAGATAGTTTAAAATGGGAGCATAAGAAGTTTCTGGTTCACCTCCTATAAAAACACCAATTACACAATCATAAAATCGTCCTCCAAAAATATCTACTAAAATTTAAAAGCATTGAACATAAGGAGAAATTCTTAGGCCTGCAAGACATCAGGAACTAAAAGTAAGATGATCCATATATACTCAGTGGAATACTACTCATCTGTTACAGATGATAAAGCTATGCCTTTTGTGACAACATGAATGAACTTGAATTATGCTAAATAAGGAAATTAAATATAATTGTCAAGTGGTATTGTTCATATATGAACTATATGTAAAGCAGACTAACTCAGAATTTAAAAGAAAGCCCAGCTCTTGGAGTGTGAGAAACATGGTGGCTACCAGAGGAAAGTAGGATGTGAGGACTGGGCAAGGAGTCGTTTTGAGAATGTGGAAAGTCTAGAATTGTACCGTTGGTTATAGTAAGATTTTTACAGATAGAAAGAAATGATTCTTTGTTCCTGAAAGCTTGTATATACTAATGGTCAATTAATGAATTCTGTTTTATTAAAAAAAAAGTCAAAGTGAAATTAACTCTGACTAAAGCGATCTTGGATAAGTAACTCCTCAATAAAAAGATATGTGGGGGCTAGAGAGAGATAGTACAGGGATATGGCACTTGTCTTGCATGTGGCTGACCCTGGTTCTGTCCCTAGCACCACATACGATTCCCTGAGCACTGCCAGAATTGATTTCTGAGCACAGGAGTAAACCCAGAGTGCTTTCAAGTTTGACCCCCCAAACAAAACAAACCCCAATATATGGATTGTGAATTATTACTATACTAGCAAAAAGAGAAGAAAAAGTTTTAGGTATACTTAATAAAATACAAGTTTTTTTAGTACTTATACTCATTAACTTTTGAGTTTGGTAGTTTGGTTTTCTTTATTCTTTTTCTCTTTTTCCTCTCCTTCCCTTCCCCTTTTTTATTGTTGTTGTCCTTGGATGTCCAAAGGTAGCACACTCATGGTACTGGAACTGGCATACTTGAGTGTGGTGCTTGCTGAGGCATGCACACTTGCTTTATTGTCTGTGATCTCAGAAGCAGTACCAAGGGTTACTCTTAGTGATGTGGAGCGGTGCTAGGACGAAACTCATAGACTCAAGCATACATTATGGGCACTCTCTCAGTAAGCCACTCTGAGCCTACATTTGGATTTGTTTAATAAAATTTTAAAATTTAATTAAAATTTTTTGTAGTATTGGGGTAGTTGAACCCAAAGCCTTAGGCTCTATTGATGAGCTGCTTTCCTCTACCCTAAAAAATTTTATTTAAACATATTTTATAGACTTTAAAATTAAGATTATTTAAAATTTTATTTAAAATTCTATTCAGCATAGTTATTTAACATTTGTATACATTGAAAATGATTGTTACTATTTCTGTTTATCTTAGTAACTTTTGATTTTGCAGTACTGTGTATTGAGTATGGTTTCTGTGGTGTACGTTACATCTTTAAAATATTTTTTTAGCAGAAAGTGTGTACTTCTTGGTTCCCTTCACTCTTCATACCCTACCCCAAATACTACATCACTCTGGTAATCACTACTCTTGTTTTCTGTCTTCGTGGTTTTATATTATTATTTGTTTTTCAGATTCCACATATGAGTGCAATTATACAATACTTGTCTCTGTCTGACTTAAATCATTTAGCATTATACCCTCAGTGTCAACTCATAGTCTCACAGATGGCAAGATTCGATTTTTTTTAGCCAAGTTGTGTTTCACTATGTGTCTGTATTAAGATATGCATATATTGTGTGTATATACACATGTATGTATACACTTGTGTCTTGATGGAATTTAGATCATTTCTATGTCTAACCTATTGTAAATGATTCTGCAGTGAATATTAGGGTAGGTATATCTTTTTAAATCGAAGATTTTATTTTCTTAAGGTAGATTTTAGAACTAGAATTGCTGGGTTATATGGTAGTTCTGTTCTTAATTTTGTTTGTTTGGAGGGCCATACCCACCTGTGCTCAAGATTTACTCCTCGCCCTGTGCTCAAGGATCAGTCCTAACTGGGCGTAGGGAACCACAGAGTGCCAGGAATCATACTGGATTGACTGTGTGCAAGACAAACAACCTACCTGGTGTACTATCATTACGACCCCCTATTTTTTTGAGGAAACTCTGCACTGATTTTCATAGTATACCAGTGTACATTCCCACCAGTAATACATGGGATGGCTTGTTCTCCCTGTAATTGAAAACATCCGTTATTTCTTGTCTTTGATAATAAATACCCATTGTGACAGGAGTAAGATGATAACCTGTTGGCGTTTTAATTTGTGCTTCCTTATAAATTAGCCACGTGAGCATCTTTTCAATTTTCTGTTGGCAATCTGCGAGTCTTTTGTAGAAAAATATATTCAGTTCCTTACTGTGTAAGCAAACTTACTAAAATTTAATGTTAAATCTGGATGAAACTTGTGAGGGAGTATTTCTCAGTGGATTGTTTAAAGATCTATGTCCTTGAACATGTTTTGTAAATCTGACTCTTTGCCGTTTTAACTCACTCTTCCCCCTTCCCTTGTTTTTTTTTCAAAGAATGAAAGCCTTGGCCAAGGCACTTTTACAAAAATTTTTAAAGGTGTAAGAAGAGAAGTAGGAGACTATGGTCAACTGCATGAAACAGAAGTTCTTTTAAAAATTCTGGATAAAGCACATAGAAACTATTCAGAGGTAAGTATGTTCTTTGTGTAACTAATATAGTTTAAAATTTTTTAAATATGTGCTTTCCTAAGCATTCAGTGTACTAATTCAAACAACTTTTATTTTCTGTGTTCAAATGGTTTTGTTTTCTGTTTTATTGTTTTTTTTCTGTTTTTGTTGTTGTTGTTGTTGTTGTTGTTTTTGTGGGGACACACACCCAGCAGTGTTCAAGGGCTAATCCTGACTCTGCAGTCAGAAATTACTCCTGGAAACCTTAGGGAACTATATGGGATGCCAGGGATTGAGCCCAGGTCTGCCACGTGCTAGGCAAGCACCCTACCCACTTTACTATCACTTTGGTCCTATATTTATTTGTATATTATTTTGGGACCACACTGGGAATTCCTAGTAGTTACTTCTTGCTCTAGTTCAGGAGTCACTCCTTATGCTCCTCTGGAGTCCATATGCAATAACAGGAATTGAACTTGGGTTGGCCATATGTAAGGCAAGCACCCTGCTCGCTGTACTTCTGGCCCTTCAAGCAGCTTTTCAAAAGTCAGAGATTTTGAAGTATGTGAGTGATCTCAGGATACATTTAGGAGTGAAGGGACTATAGAAAATTGTAATAATTTTAAATTACTATTGAAAAATGAAATTTATTTACAGATTAATATCTTTTGACATTACATTATAGAATATACTAAGGCAATTACTTCTGGATTATTTATTTGACCCAGCAGTTACATTTATTTGTCAGTTCCTGTGCTAAATTACAGTAATATTGTATTTTACAGAATGTTCATACATCTGCTCACAGAAACCCCCTTTCTGCTACTCTTCATTTTTACACTTTTCTTGACACCTGATTTTTATGTTAGCCAATCATTTGAAACTTCAGGTTAATAGAACTTTATTATACCTGTAATTTAATTTAGAGAATGACCCTCCTAAAGCTTTTGGGGCTCCACTGATTTTTTTTCCCCACATAAACTAAGTTTTCAAGCTTCGTTCTCAAGATTATTGGGCTCCATAGATTTTCTTCAGAATTTCACATGTTTAATAAAGTGCTTGGGGGCCAGAGAGTGGATGGGGTGTTTGCTTTGCATATGGCCGACTCAGGTTCGGTCCCTAGCATTCTTCTGAGCATCACCAGAGCACAGAGCCAGGAATAAGCCCTTGGTACCACCTGGTGTGCCTCTCCCTCACCTAAAAATAAAAAATGAAAAGGAAATGTTTGAAAAACATTATACTAAGGAATAGTTTAGGTAACAGAGTGATATCATCCTGTAGATGATAGCTTCAAATTGTTAGATTGCTTAAGATAGCAAGGCTTCACAAATAGGAATAACAAAAATCTGTTATGCTTAAATTGCTCTAAGGATGTTATGAAAGATGATGTGAAAAACATAAAAGGAGTTACTCTAATCCAAAATACCACAATATTGATTATTGCGATCCTATGAGCAACAATGATCATAAGCATTCTAATCAAAGTTTGAATTGGAATGATATATTAACCAGTTCTCAGCATAGTTGTTTTAATATCTGATTTGCACAGTGATCTTTTTTGGACCACATCCAGTGGAGTTCAGAGCTCACTCATCTCTGGACTCAGGGATCATCCACTCTTGGCAGGCTCAGGATCTAAGGGAAGTTCAAGATTGAACTTGGGTAATCTGTGTGCAAGGGAAGCACACCTTACTTGCTTATATCTCTCTGATCCGCATTTTTAATTCTTTAGAAATGATTATTTTAAATTTCCATTATCCCCATATCTAATTCTCTGTTTCTGTACCTTTGTCTTTAACTGTAGGTTCTATGAGTTAAAACTTACTAAAACTGGAGCTAGAGAGATAGAACCACTGGTACACTACTTGCCTTTCACACGGCCAGCTAGGGTTCTGTCCCCGTCATCTCATATGGTCCTGAGCACTGCCAGGACTAATTCTGAGTGCAGAGTGAGGAGTAACCCTTGAGCATTACCAGATGTGGCCTCCCCACCAAAAACAAAAGAAAAACAGACAAACAAACAAAAAAAACCCCACATTAAAACTGCATCATACTTGATGCCTTGTACTACTCTTGCCAATTTATACTGCCATCTTCATATTCCAAGCTTACTCAGGTGTTTCTTCACAATGAATCTAGCACCAGGTTGTTGACAATTATGAGTTCATATGAGGGGACTAACGCACATTTTAGCTTCTTTTCTAGCTCTCTTTGGGAATAGAAGAAAATTATTTTTTTAAATGATGGAATGTATCTTTCTGAACTGTAAATTTTTATAGACATAAATAATAACTACATTTTTGTGTGTTTTTTTGCTTAGTCTTTCTTTGAAGCAGCAAGCATGATGAGCCAACTTTCTCATAAGCATCTGGTTTTAAATTATGGAGTATGTGTTTGTGGAGAGGAGAGTAAGTAAACCACTGACTTTTAAACACTTTTTCTTTCTCATAATATCCATTTTGTTTATGTAGAAAGTTTAATTTTATAATTATACTCAAATATTGTATAAACCATAATTTAATAGGTGTTAAAGTATTATTAAACCAAGAACATTGTGGAACTGGTCACTTGTCTCCTAAAAAAAATCAAAATAATGAATTAAAATACAAAAAAAAATTTATGCCTAATGTTAAGATATTGTAGTTAAAAATATTATTGTGAGGCTGGAGCACAGGGGATAGGGCGTTTGCCTTGCACACGGCCAACCAGGGTTCTATTCCCACATCCCATATGGCCCCCCAAGTACTGCCAGGAGTAATTCCTGAGTGCATGAGCCAGGAGTAACCCCTGTACATTGCCAGGTATGACCCAAAAAGCAAAAAAAAAAAAAAAAAGAATATTATTGTGAAAAATGTTATATGTTCATGTATTCTTTTAATAGCAATATAAATTATGCCAGTTTCAGCATAACATTTGAGTAACTCATCATTTCAATGCAAATTTATGTGTAATTATGAAGGCAAAGCAAATAAGACTGAATAGACTTATTTTGACTGAAATTTGAATTAACTGAAATGAATTGATGTAGCTATAAGATTAACTATTCAAAAATACAAAATTTACCCGCAGAAAATTATGTAATTTCACATTTCCATCAATAATGTGCATTAACTATACATTAGTACTTATGCTACATTTCTTTATACTTGCAAAATTGATGTTTTTTTAAAGTCATTATTTTTATAATTGTTCTGTGAACATATTTCAGGGAGCTGAGATGGTTAGAGTAAACTTAAATGCAGTACTGAAGGGTTCTGCCCACCAATCCATCAATCCATCAACCAGGGTGGTTCTGTAGTTCTCTTTTAATTTATTGACATTTCTCATGGGCTGGAGCAATAGCACAGCAGTAGGGCATTTGCCTTGCACACAGTCAGCCTGGCCGAATCGGGTTCGATCCCTCCGCCCCTCTCAGAGAGCCCGGAAAGCTACCAAGAATATCATGCCCGCACAGTAAAGCCTGGCCAGCTACCCGTGATGTATTCGATATGCCAAACACAGTAACAACAAGTCTCACAATGAAGACGTTACTGGGTCCACTCGAGAAAATAGATGACCAACGGGAGAACAGTGACAGTGACATTTCTCAGAATTTTAATTGGATGAATAAATACACTACAAGATTTGAACATCATGTGAGCTCAGTTCTTAAAGCTTATAGCTACTCATTCTGGGTTATAATTTAAAATATTTAAAACATTTGAAGTTGAAAAGTATAATATAATTGATGATATGCCATAGTGTGACCATTTTTTAAGACTTAAAAATGATAAATGGAAATCAGTGATGTCTATGAAATAGTTTATAGTTTTTAAATCCCACATAAAATTGTTTTTGCTCTTGTTCATTGTAACTACTAGCTCTTTGATCTTTTCTCTTTTTTTGACTCTTGCTCTGATAGAAGTTTACCTGTAGCACTATAGCACTGTCCTCCCGTTCATCGATTTGCTGAAGCAGGCACCAGTAACATCTCACAACAAATTGTGAGACTTGTTACTGTTTTTGGTATACAGTATATGTAACGGGGAGCTTGCCAGGCTTTGCCGTGTAGGCGGGATACTCTCGGTAGCTTGCCGGGCTCTCAGAGAGGGGTGGAGGAATTGAACCCAGGTCGGCTGCATGCAAGGCAAACACTCAAGCCGCTATGCTATCACTCCAGCCCAAATTTACCTGTAGTCATTTATAATTATTGGCACATGACTTGTTCTCCATATTAACTATATTTGAATAAGTAACCTTGAAAGATCCTAAGTCAACTTAAATAATTGACTGTTCCTATGTACATACGGGAAAATGAAATAATTTTAGCACTGTAGTACTGTCCTCCCATTGTTCATTGATTTGCTCGAGCGGGCCCTGTAACATCTCCATTGTGAGACTTGTTGTTACCATGTTTGGCATATCGAATATGTCATGGGTAGCTTGCCAGGCTTTGCCATGCGGGCGAGATACTCTCGGTAGCTTGCCAGGCTCTCTGAGAGGGGCGGAGGAATCGAACCTGGGCTGGCTGAGACGGCTGCCTTGTGCAAGGCAAATGCCCTACCGCTGTGCTAAAATGAAATCACAGATATCAGATCTACAGTATACAGTTTCCTTACATGGTTTCCTTACATGTTTAGGGTTTTATGGTCCTGGGTTTGATCCACAGGGCCACCCCATCCCCTCAAAGAAAAGAAAGAGAGAGAGAGAGAGAGAGAGAGAGAGAGAGAGAGAGAGAGAGAGAGAGAGAGAGAGAGAAGGGGGGGGAGGGGGGAGGGAAGGAGGGAGGGAAGGAAGGAAGGAAGGAAGGAAGGAAGGAAGGAAGGAAGGAAGGAAGGAAGGAAGGAAGGAAACATAATAGAAATGTATTGAAATTGTTATCCTGAGTTACTCCATTACAAATTATTCCTGGGAGGTTATAAATAAACCCTAACCCCAGTTACTCTTTTAGATAATTGGTGTTTATATGTTAACAGTCTTGGCTTTCAGGAGCTTGTTTAATCATGTTGGAAATATTTATCTGTCTTAAAGGTAGTAAGGACAGTTTTCAAACAGTTGTATAACAAAATGTATCTTGTTTATAAAAATATTTTATTAATATTTTCACATTTTATTTAGGTACTGTGGTTTATCATACTATTAATAATAGAATTTCAGGCATACAGTGTTTGAACATTACACCTATCACCAGAGTTTCTGAGACACACTTCACAAATATCTTGTTCCTCCATGTCTCGACCCTCTTGGCGGACTCTTCTGTAGTCCAATTCCCACTATCTGATTGTTATTCCCTAACTGTGTTTCTTTATGTTTGACATATGAGAGGCATGATTCTCTATTTGTCCCCTTTGCTCTGACTGATTTCACACAACATGTTGTTCTTTAGTTAGTTCCACCTATGTAGAAGCAGATTGCATAATTTTACCTTTTCTTTGAGCTGAGTAGTATTTATACCCCAGTTTATTCTAAATCTTGACTATTACGAATAGTCAAGAAGTAAGCATACAAGTTCAGAAGTGTTTTGCAAGTAGTGTTTTGGGCCCATGCCCAGAAGTGTAATTGCTTGCTTTCTGGTTTTTGTGTGTGTGTGTGTTTTTTCCCCCAAATTTTATTTTATTAAAGCACTGTAAATTGCAAAGTTATTCATAGTTGTATTTTTGATATACAATGTTTCATCACCATTCCCATCACCATGTCAACTTACCTCCAACAGTGTTCCCAGATTCCCTCTCATAAACCCCCACCTCAACCCAGCTCCAGCCTGCCATCTTGACAGGCACCTTTTAAATTTGGTTATTAAGGTTCAGATCTTGCAATCTAAGTGTTGTTGACTCTGTGGTTTGAATATAAAAGATACCTTTTGATTCAGGGACTGTATTTGCTCATTAGACAGCGCTAATACCCAAGATATTAGTGATTTTTAAAAAGTTTGTTTTTGGCACACCTGATCATGCTCGGGGTTACTCCTGACTCTGCATTCCTCACTGTACTCTGGGGACCATATGGGATGCTGGGGATTAAACCCAGGCTGGCTGCATTCAAGGTAAGTGCCCTACCTGCTCTACATCTCTCCGGAGATATTAGTGATCTTTTAAAGTCGTTTTAAGATAAAACAATGCAAAACACTCATTTTTGCCTTATATATTTTTGAAGCATAAATTAAATTTATTTTTGCAGCATGAAATTTGACCTCAAGTTCTTTTGCTTACAATAGAATAGACAGTGTTGTTAATTTTTATGTGGGGTATAATAATTTCAGGAAGTTTCTCCAGATGATTTTTTTAGAATAAAATTTATGAGAAGTTTTTATTTGTTTAAAAAATGAGCTGTAGTGCAGTCAGTTATATGTAGGGTGAGGTATGCTAGAACAATATGTATACTATCCATGACATTGTAGATGATAGTATTGTGTGTTTTATGTGTTTATGTATGTATTTTGTATGTTTATGTAATTCAACAGCTATTGTTGTATGCGTTTAGACTCCTATCTAAAGGGAGACAAAGACAAAATACTGTATGATTTCACTCTTTTTTTTTTTTTTTGGCTATTTGGGTCACACCCAGCAATGCTCAGGGGTTACTCTTGGCTCAGCACTCAGGAATCACTCCTGGCGGTGCTCAGGAAGCCCTATGGGATGCTGGGGCTCGATCCAGGGTCGGCCGCATGCAAGGCAAACACCCTACCTGCTGTACTATCACTCCAGTCCCAAGATTTCATTTTCAGGTAGAATCTTGAAAAACAAAAGCATAGAAAGAGATCAGACTTGTGATTGCCGGAGATAGAGGATGGTTAGAGAAAGTAAAAGATACAGACTTCCTTTGGTTGGAAGAAAAGGGATAGAGATAGAATGATCTCTCAAAATTGGGACTTAAAGACACACAAAAAAGTAGTAATAAAGGTCCAAAGGCGATATAATGGAACAACTGATCCACACAATTGAGTTTGGAATGGAGGGTTTGAAAGGAAGTGGTCTTGGGGTCCTTGGGAGAGGAAGAGATACACTGGTGATGGGGTAGTGGTGAAATTGTGTGCATGAAAAGTCATTATTAATATACCATGTAAACCACAGAATCTCAAAAATCTTGAAATTTTTTTAAAAGATACAGACTTCCAATAATAAGATAAATAAGTACTAGAGGTGTAATGTTCAATGTGACAATAACATTGCCATATTATTATTTAGGAGAGTAAATGTCTTATCACAAGAAAAAAATCTTTTTTCTCTTTTTCTTGTCTATTTACTGCATATAAGATAAATATTAGCAAAATTATTACAATTATTTTATAGTATATAAATCAAATCAGCATGCCTTTAATTTTTCCTAAGGTTGTTCATAAACCTTTAAGTATATGTATACTTAGAGCCCTTTTATATTTTTACGCAGATATTCTTGTTCAGGAGTTTGTAAAATTTGGATCACTAGATACTTACTTGAAGAAGAATAAAAATTCTATAAATATATTATGGAAACTTGAAGTGGCTAAACAATTAGCATGGGCCATGCATTTTCTCGTAAGTAATTAATATTTTATAAAATACTGTTTTATGCTATGAAATAATATAAAATGGGTCTTGAGCTGGGAATAAGAAATAAATATCTAAATGAATGCCAGGTCATTCAAAATCGTCTGCCTTTTATTGCCAGCAGAATTAAGAACTGACGTGTGAAGTGAGGTGTGGTAGAGAAGAAACTTCAAACTGGAGGAAAGTTTATGCTCACTTTGGTAGTGGGAAGGTACAGCAGCATTCTAGGCATAAAACAATCTTAATAGTTTGCTACTTGGAAATAACCATGATACCGCAAAATAAAGTGAAAAAAGATTGAAAATTTAAAAATTTCTTTGATGATAAAAGGGATTATTTAGGCCTGTATTTTTGATGTGAAATTAATTACTCTGGAAAGATATAGCTTTGTCATACCATCCACGCTAACGGATGTTTATAGTTTTTGCCAGTTGGGTTTAGGAAATTTTAGTAAAAGCTTTGTGAAAACATGCTGGTTACTACTAAAAGCAGAAAATTCCTGCAGAAAATACCTTGTTTGACTATTATTGAGCAATTAGATTTATGGCAATGAGGAAACAGCATTGCCAGAGAGGCAGAATGCCAGGGGGTCTGCCAGTGTTCAGAGTCCTCAGAATGCATCTGTGTCCTGCTGCTGAACAGAAACAATATTTCTTTCTGTCAGCCACCACCTAGAAAAGCATATTATTTAAATCTGTTACAGAAAGTGAAGTGATATTGGGCAGTTTTAATATACTTTGTTACATCATGTATATAGACTTTTATGCCATTAAAAATGTAAACAGGAAGCAAAGTGATACCATTAAATTCCCTTATATTTTCTCAGATCATGCCTCCAAATTAGTTTTCATCAATAAATACACTTATTTTTCCTCTTTAAATCCCTATGGAGCCTTGAACATATTAAATGATCAAGTATTTGGTGGATTAATATATGAATGTAATGTCCATTTAACTTTGATAGGAAGAAAAGCTCCTTATTCATGGGAACGTGTGTGCCAAAAATATTCTACTTATCAGAGAAGAAGACAGGAAGACAGGAAATCCTCCTTTCATCAAACTTAGTGATCCTGGCATTAGTATTACAGTTTTGCCTAAGGACAGTAAGTTCTACAAGGATCACATGTAACTGTATTAAGTTTTACTTGGGAGAAAAGCATTAAAATGTCAATTTTCTTCAAATGCTATTTTATTAACTTGTTCTTTTTTGCGGGGGAGGGAGGTTTGCCGAACCCTGTGATGCTCTGGGATTATTCCTGGGTCTACACTCAGGAATTATTCTAGGCAGTGCTGGGGGCCTGCCAGGGGTCAAACCTGGGTCAGCTGCATGCAAGGCAAATGCCCTAACCATTGTGCATTTAGGTTGGCCCCTATTGTTCTTAACAAAAAATTCAGCTACTTTAGCTGTCTGAAATAAGATATGTTTATATCCTAATAACTATTTATACTTTATTATAATTTTTTGTTTTAAACCATAATTGTGCATGAAAGCCATATTTTTCCAGTTTAATATGAAATTTTCTAAAATTTTTAAATTCTTTGAGCTGCAGGTAAAGTTTCTAGATTTTTCTTTTCACTTTGGCACTGACATTTTTTTTTTGTTTTGTTTTTTTCTAGGTTCACTTTCTTTTATTTATTTATTTATTTTTAATTTTTTTTATTAGTGAAACACCATGAGGTACAGTTGTAGATTTACAATTTTTTGTGCTTGGGTTTGATTATACAATGATCAGATACCCATCCCTCCACCAGTGCCCATTTTCCACCACCATGGATAATATCCCCCCCACCCCCATCACCCCATCCCCCCCTGCCTCTGGCAGGGCAATCCCCTGTGTTCTCTCTCTCCTTTTGGGTGTTGTGGTCTGCAAAAGAGGCATTGAGTGGCAAACATGTTCAGTCCATAGTCCACTTTCGACATGCATCTCCCCTCCTGGGAGGGTCCTCAAAACACCCTTTATTTGGTGTTTCCTTCTCTGTCTGAGCTGCCCTTTCCTCTAGAATGCCCGACTGGCCACTAAGCTATGGAGTAATCCTCCTGGTGCTGATCTCAGCTATTCTTGGGTATTAATCTCATATTTTGTTACTTTATATCCCCCAGATGAATGCAATCTTTCTATGTCTATCCCTCTCTTTCTGACTCATTTCGCTTAGCATGATGCTTTCCATGTTGTACCACTTGTATGTAAATTTCATGACTTCATCTTTTCTAAGAGCTACATAGTACTCCATTGTGTAGATGTACCAAAGTTTCTTTAACCAGTCACCTGTTCTCGGGCATTCAGGTTTCTTCCAGTTTCTGGCTATTGTAAAGAGTGCTGCAATAAACAAACAAGTGCAGATGTCACTTCGACTATACATTTTTGCCTCTCTGGGATATATTCCCAGGAGTGGTATTGCTGGGTCAAATGGGAGCTCAATTTCTAATTTTTTGAGAATCGTCCATACTGTTTTCCAGAAGGGCTGAACCAGTCGACATTCCTACCAACAGTGAAGGAGTGTCCCTTTCTCACCACATCCGCGCCAGCATCGGTTGCTTTTGTTCTTTTGAATGTGGGCCAGTCTCTGAGGTGTGAGATGGTATCTCATTGTGGTTTTGATCTGCATCTCCCTGATGATTAATGATGTAGAGCATTTTCTCATGTGCTTTTTTGCCATTCGGATTTCTTCTTTGAGAAAGTTTCTGTTCATTTCATTGTCCCATTTTTGGATGGGGTTGGATGTTTTCTTCTTGTGGAGTTTAACCAGTATTTTGTATATCCTGGATATCAACCCCTTGTCAGATGTGTATTCGGCGAATATCCTTTCCCATTCTGTAGACTGTCTTTGTATTTTGGTCACTGTTTCTTTGGGAGTGCAGAAGCTTCTTAGTTTAAGATAGTCCCATTTATCTATCTCTGTTTTCACTTGCTCGGCCAGTGGCATGGCATCTTTGAAGATACCATTAGCTTCAATGTCATGGAGGGTTTTACCAACTTTGTCTTCAATGTACCTTATGGTTTCTAGTCTGATGTTGAGGTCTTTAATCCATTTTGATCTTACTTTTGTACACGGTGTTAGGCAGAGTTCTGAGCCCATTTTTTTGCATGTAGCCGTCCAGTGATGCCAGCACAATTTGTTAAAGAGGCTTTCCTTACTCCACTTCACATTACTTGCACCTTTATCAAAGATTAGATGATCATATGATTGAGGGGAGATGTCAGTGTATTCAACCCTGTTCCATTGGTCTGCAGTTCTGCCTTTGTTCCAGTACCATGCTGTTTTAATTATTACTGCTTTGTAGTACAGTTTGAAGTTCGGGAGGTTGATTCCTCCCATTTTCTTTTTCCCAAGAATTGCTTTAGCTATTCGTGGGGGCTTATTGTTCCATATAAATTTCAGGAGTGTTTGCTCCATTTCTTTGAAGAATGTCGTGGGTATCCTTATAGGGATTGCATTGAATTTATACAATGCTTTCGGTAGTATTGCCATTTTGACAATGTTAAGTCTCCCGACCCATGAGCAGGGGATATCTTTCCATTTCCTCATGTCCTCTTTTATTTCCTGAAGTAGCGTTTTGTAGTTTTCTTTGTACAGGTCCTTTACTTCCTTAGTTAAGCTGATTCCTAAGTACTTGATTTTCTGGGCCACAATTGTGAACGGGATTGTTTTTTTCATGTTGCTTTCTTCTCTCTCACTGTTTGCATATAGGAATGCCATGGACTTTTGGGTATTGATTTTATAGCCTGCAACTTTACTATACGAGTCTATTGTTTCTAGGAGTTTTTTGGTGGAGGTTATTGGGTTCTCTAAGTATAGTATCATATCATCTGCGAATAGTGAGAGCTTGATTTCTTCCTTTCCTACCTGAATGCCCTTAATATCTTTTTCTTGCCTAACCGCTATTGCAAGTACTTCCAGTACTATATTGAACAGCAGTGGAGAGAGTGGGCATCCTTGTCTCGTCCCTGATCTTAGAGGGAAGGCTCTCAGTTTTTCCCCATTGAGGATGATGCTTGCTGTAGGCTTGTGGTAGATGGCTTTAATTATGTTGAGAAGGTCCCCTCTATACCCATTTTGGCTAGGGTTTTCATCATAAAGGGGTGCTGGATCTTGTCAAATGCTTTCTCTGCATCTATTGATATAATCATATGCTTTTTATCTTTTCTTTTGTTGATATGATGGATTATGTTGATTGATTTCCGAATATTGAACCATCCTTGCATCCCTGGGATGAATCCTACTTGGTCATGGTGTATGATCTTTTTGATGAGTAGTTGGATTCTATTTGCTAGTAGTTTGTTGAGGATCTTTGCATCTGTGTTCATCAGGGATATCGGTCTGTAATTCTCTTTCTTTGTGGTATCTCTGTCTGCTTTTGGTATCAGTGTGATATTTGCTTCGTAGAAACTGTTTGGAAGTGTTTTTGATATTTCAATTTCGGGCACTGACATTTTGAATACCATGTCTTAATGTCAAGTGGCCATTCCAGAGTGGTCACTTCTCGATTTGCTGTGGGGTTTTGTGTGTGTGTGTGTGTGTGTGTGTGTGTGTGTGAGAGAGAGAGAGAGAGAGAGAGAGAGAGAGAGAGAGAGAGACCCCTTCCTTCTAGTGGCTTTCTCCATCTCCTTCTCAGGTAGCTTTAGTTCTGTGCACGGTTGTCTTTTTATTTTATCTATTCATCAGTTTTATATCCTTATATTGTACACACTGGTGAAATCATTCAATACTTGTCTTTATACTTCTAGCTCATTTTACTTTGCGCATTACCCTCAAACTCTTTGCAGTGTGTGTGTGTGTGTGTGTGTGTGTGTGTGAGAGAGAGAGAGAGAGAGAGAGAGAGAGAGAGAGAGAGAGAGAGAGAGAGAGAGAATTGCATCTTTTTTTTTTCTTTTTGGGTCACACCCGGCAATGGTCAGGGGTTACTCCTGGCTCATGCACTCAGGAATTACTCCTGGCGGTGCTCAGGGGACCATATGGGGTGCTGTGAATCGAACCTGTGTCGGCCATGTTGGCTGTGTGCAAGGCAAACGCCCTACCCGCTGTGCTATCACTTCAGCCCCAGAATTGCATCTTTTTAAAAATTGCATCTATTTCATTATATAGATATACCACATTTTATCCAACTTTATGTTGCAGCTATATTTTACTTATTGTAAATAGCACTATAGTAAACACTGAGAGTTTTCATCATAAATGGGTGCTGGATCTTATCAAAAGCTTTCTCTGCATTCATTGACATGATCATATTGTTTTTATTTTTATTTTTGTTGATATGATAGATTATGTTGATTGGTCGTGGTATATGATCTTTTTGATGAGTTGTTGGATTCTATTTGCTAATATTTTGTTGAGGATCTTTGCATCCGTGTTCATCAGGGATATTGGCCTATTTGCTTTTGGTATTAGGGAGATATGTGCCTCATAGAAGCTGTTTGGAAGGGTTCCTGTTTTTTCAATTTCCTGGAAAAGCTTGAGGAGTACTAGCAACAGGTCTTCTTTAAATGTTTGGAAGAATTCACTAGTGAATCCATCTGGGTCTGGGCTTTTGTTTTTCGAAGACTTTTGATTACAGTTTCAATATCCTTGATATGAATAGGTCTATTCAGATATCCCAAGTCTTCTTGGTTCAGTCTTGGAAGATAGGAATCCGGGGATTTATCCATTTCTTCTAGGTTCTCTTGTTTTGTGGCATACAGACTCTGTAGTCTCTGATGATCTTTTGAATTTATTTGGTTTCTGTTGTGATGTCCCCATTTTCATTTTTGATTCGGTTTACTAGGGTTCTCTCTCTTTGTGAGTGTTGCTAGTGGTTTATCAGTCTTGTTTATTTTCTCAAAGAACCAGCTCTTGCTTCCATTGACCTTTTGAATTGTTTTTTGGTTTTCCATGTCGTTAATTTCTGCTCTAAGTTTTATTATTTCTTTCCTTCGGCCAAATTTGCGTTCCTTTTGTTGTTCTTTTTTCTAAGATCTTGAGCTGTGAGGTCAGGTTACCTATGTACGCCCTTTCTTCCTTCCTTAGGAATGCTTGCAAAGCTATAAATTTTCCTCTTCACACAGCTTTAGCTGCGTTCCATAGGTTGTGGTAGCTTGTATCTTCATTCTCATTTGTTTCCAGGTATCTTTGGATTCGTCCTTGACTTCCTTCCTGACCCATTTGTTGTTCAACATTGAGTTGTTTAATTTCCAGGTGTTTGATTTGTTTCTCAGTGTCATTGTGTGATTTGCTTTTATCTTCAGAGCATTTTGGTCTGAAAAGATTGTTGATACTACTTCTATCTTCCTGATTCTATTGAGGTATGTTTTGTGGTCTAGCACGTGGTCCATTTTTGAAAATGTTTCCTGTGCACTGGAGAAGAATGTGTATTCTTTCTTTGGGGGGTGTAAAGCCCTGTATAGGTTTGTTAGCCTTCTCTCTTCTATTTCTTCCATCAAAGCCACTGTTTCCTTGCTGAGTTTTGTTCTTGTTGATCTATCCAGAAGTGATAAGGCAATGTTGAAGTCTCCAACTACTATTGTAGTGCTGCCAATGTCATCCTTAAAATGTTAGTAGTTGTTATAAGTATTTAGCTGGTCCCTCATTAGGTGTGTATACATTTAAGAGTGTGATTTCTTTCAGTTTTACGTATAAATAGAAAATGGACTTCACTGTTCCTTCTAGTCTTTTTCAACCTGAAATTTATGCTGTCGGATACTAGTATGGCCACCCCAGCCTTTTTGAGGGGGCTGTTTGCTTGCAGGATTGTTTTCCATCCTTTAAATTTGAGTCTGTGTTTGCTCTGACTGTTCAGATAAGTTTCTTATAGATAGCAGAATGTTGGTCTCACTTTCTGGATCCATTTTGCCACTCTGTGTCTCTTGATTGGTACATTTAGACCATTGACAGTGAGAGATTATTGTCATGTGGTTTTGTGCCATCTTTTTGTAGGGGTTGGTTGTGTTTATAAGTGTTTACCTTCTTATCTTACAGGAGCCCCTTTAATCCTTCTTTTAGATTTTGTTTTGAGTCTATAAAGTTTCTGAGTTGTTTTTTATCTATAAAATGACGTATCATTTTATCGAGTTTGAGTGACCGTTTAGCTGGAGAAAGTATTCTTGGTGAGGCGTTCATTTCCTTGATCTATATCCCACCATTGTCTTCTGGCTTGGAGGGTTTCCTCTGATAGGTCTGCTGTAAATCTAAGGGGTGATCCTTTGTATGTGATTTCCTTCTCTGACCTTGCTGCTTGCTGTATTGTGTCTCTATCCACGGCATCCATCATTCTGACTATGATGTGCCTTGGAGTGTTTTTATTACAGTCTTTTTTAGCTGGCTCCTTGGATCTGGATGTCTGCATTCTTTAGCTCTGGGAACTTTTCTGCAATGATTTCTTTCACTGTGGCTTTTTCATTGGGGTTGCCTTCCTGTCCTTCTGGTACTTTGATGATTCTAATTTGTTCCTCTTGGCATCATCCCCTAGGTCTCTGCTTCGCTTTAGAGCTATTTTGAGGTCTTCTCCCATTGTTTGTTGTTGCCTATATGATTTCTGTTGCTCATCATCAAGCTCACCTATCCTGTCTTCGGCTGTAGTCATTCTGCATCTGAGGGCACCCACTGAGTTTTTAATTTCATCTACTGAATCCTTTATTTGTGACACTTCTTTTTGTAGCTTTTTTATTTCTGCTCTCATTTCTTCCTGTATTTTCTCGCCTATCCGTTCCACTGTTTCTTTCATTTCTTCCATTAATTATCTGGATGTCTGCTCCATTGATTCTTTGAGTAGTTCCTTGAACATCCTGAACATTTCATCTCGGAATTCTTTGTAGGAGAGAACATATTTTTTGGTAACGCCTGTTGAGACTCTTTTCTTCGTCCTCTCCTCCTGGTGGAGAATTGTGCTGTTTCCTCATGTTGTTGTGGTCGTCTAGAGGTAGAACCTTGGAATTCACTGGCACTGTTCTCTTTTATTGCGGGAAAGAATTCTAAATAAGCATGGTCGATGGTGATCACCCTTATCTCCTTCTAGAATATGACCTTCCTCTCATGTATTATTCTGTGGCTTATGACAGGCATCTAGTGAAGCATTGGAGGAGGTGCTCTTTTATCTTGGGCTTGTACAGCTTCTTGCATACTGGTCTTTTGTTGGAATTGGAGTAGGCCAGTGGATTATTGTATTGTGGTTTAAGTGGCCAGGACTTTTTCCACAGGTGATAAAGGCTGGGATGTCAGTCAAGAGTGCTGGGAGTCAGAAATATAACTGTGCCTGTGTGAGTGGCCGCTAGCTGCACAGAAGGCCAAGCCCACTTTTGAGGAGGCCACACCTCCGCCAGCCTGTCTCAGTGATGCACTGACCTAGGAACCTGCAGAGGAGGGCGGCACCACAATGAGGTGGGAGGGCGGTCTGGGGGAACTCGGGAAGGTATTCTTTAAAGTCTCCTCAGGCTGCCCAGCGATGAGGGCACGGCGCAGACGAAGGGGCATGCACGCGGAACAGGCACATGCTCCCCGGCTCCCTGATGAACCTGCAGAGGAGGGTGGCAGCCACTTAGTAGACTTTTTTATTGTTTCTATTTTCTTGTATAAAATTTTCTGTTTTAAGTAGTGTCAATTTTTTTTTTATTTTTATTTTCCTTGCGGTTGAGTCTTCGCAAATAAAATGTTAATGTCTTGCAAAGTTTTACCCATGTTATTATCTTTCTTACATCATGATGTTTGATCCATTTGGAATTTATTTTTGTATATGTAATTAGAGAATAGTCCACCTTCATTATTGTGCATGTGGCAGTTTTGTTTCCCAGCATCATTCAATTCTTCTCACCCATGTATAGGAGGTTTTTATATACTGATTTTGTAACCAGCCACTTTGCTATACTTACTGTTTTTCATATTTTTAATGGTTTCTTTAGGGTTCAATACACACACACATTTTTAAGTAAGAATAGTTTCACCTTTGTTCCCTATGTATTTCTTTTGGTTGCCCGGGCTAAAACCTTTAGTACTACATTAAATAGAAATATGTGAATAGTGAAAAGTCTCGTCTTGTTCCTGACTTGGGGTTGTGGGTGAGCTACACCCAGCAGCTCAGAGGCTACTACTCCTGGGTCTGTGCTCAAGTCCCTGCATGCAATCCTGAACTTAATATGCAGAGCAAGTGTCTTAATCCCTGACTATCTTTTTGACCCCTTAGTTCCTGATTTGAAAGAAAAAACTTTGATTTTTTTAGAGGTAGCACTGAGCATGGTATTAGCTGTGGGTTTATAAGTTTATGTTCTTTGGTATAATGTAATATACCTTCTGCACTGTCTCTCTGGCCTCTTTTTTTTTTTTTTTTCCCCTTTATTTTATTTTATTTTTTTTAAAGTTGTAGATTTACAATTTTTTGTGCTTTGGTTTCAATTATACAATGATCAGATACCCATCCCTCCACCAGTGCCCATTTTCCACCACCATGGATAATATCCCTCCCACCCCCATCCCCCCATCCCCCCGTCTCTGTGGCAGGGCAATCCCCTGTGTTCTCTCTCTCCTTTTGGGTGTTGTGGTCTGCAAAAGAGGCATTGAGTGGCAAACATGTTCAGTCCATAGTCTACTTTCGACATGCATCTCCCCTCCTGGGAGGATCCTCCAAACATCCTTTATTTGGTGCTCCCTTCTCTATCTGAATAGCCCTTTCCTCTAGGATACCCGGCTGGCCTCTAAGTTATGGAGTAATCCTCCTGGTGCTGATCTCAGCTATTCTGGGGTATTAATCTCATACTTTGTTACTTTATATCCCCCAGATGAATGCAATCTTTCTATGTCTATCCCTCTCTTTCTGACTCATTTCGCTTAGCATGATACTTTCCATATTGTACCACTTGTATGTAAATTTCATGACTTCATCTTTTCTAAGAGCTACATAGTACTCCATTGTGTAGATGTACCAAAGTTTCTTTAACCAGTCATCTGTTCTTGGGCATTCAGGTTTCTTCCAGTTTCTGGCTATTGTAAAGAGTGCTGCAATGAACAAACAAGTGCAGATGTCACTTCGACTATACATTTTTGCCTCTCTGGGATATATTCCCAGGAGTGGTATTGCTGGGTCAAATGGGAGCTCAATTTCTAATTTTTTGAGAATCGTCCATACTGTTTTCCAGAAGGGCTGAACCAGTGGACATTCCCACCAACAGTGAAGGAGTGTCCCTTTCTCGCCACATCTGCGCCAGCATCGGTTGCTTTTGTTCTTTTGAATGTGGGCCAGTCTCTGAGGTGTGAGATGGTATCTCATTGTGGTTTTGATCTGCATCTCACTGATGATTAATGATGTAGAGCATTTTCTCATGTGCTTTTTTGCCATTCGGATTTCTTCTTTGAGAAAGTTTCTGTTCATTTCATTGCCCCATTTTTGGATGGGGTTGGATGTTTTCTTCTTGTGGAGTTTAACCAGTATTTTTTATATCCTGGATATCAACCCCTTGTCAGATGTGTATTCGGTGAATATCCTTTCCCATTCTGTAGACTGTCTTTGTATTTTGGTCACTGTTTCTTTGGAAGTGCAGAAGCTTCTTAGTTTAAGATAGTCCCATTTATCTATCTCTGTTTTCACTTGCTCGGCCAGTGGCGTGGCATCTTTGAAGATACCATTAGCTTCAATGTCATGGAGGGTTTTGCCAACTTTGTCTTCAATGTACCTTATGGTTTCTGGTCTGATGTTGAGGTCTTTAATCCATTTTGATCTTACTTTTGTACATGGTGTTAGGCAGAGTTCTGAGCCCATTTTTTTGCATGTAGCCGTCCAGTGATGCCAACACAATTTATTAAAGAGGCTTTCCTTACTCCACTTCACATTACTTGCACCTTTATCAAAGATTAGATGAGCATATGATTGAGGAGAAATGTCAGTGTATTAAACCCTGTTCCATTGGTCTGCAGTTCTGCCTTTGTTCCAGTACCATGCTGTTTTAATTATTACTGCTTTGTAGTACAGTTTGAAGTTTGGGAGGTTGATTCCTCCCATTTTCTTTTTCCCAAGAATTGCTTTAGCTATTCGTGGGGGCTTATTGTTCCATATAAATTTCAAGAGTGTTTGCTCCATTTCTTTGAAGAATGTCATGGGTATCCTTATAGGGATAGCATTGAATTTATACAATGCTTTCGGTAGTATTGCCATTTTGACAATGTTAAGTCTCCCGACCCATGAGCAGGGGATATCTTTCCATTTCCTCATGTCCTCTTTTATTTCCTGAAGTAGCGTTTTGTAGTTTTCTTTGTACAGGTCCTTTACTTCTTTAGTTAAGCTGATTCCTAGGTACTTGATTTTCTGGGGCACAATTCTGAATGGGATTGTTTTTTTCATGTTGCTTTCTTCTCTCTCACTGTTTGCGTATAGGAAAGCCATGGACTTTTGGGTATTGATTTTATAACCTGCAACTTTACTATACGAGTCTATTGTTTCTAAGAGTTTTTTGGTGGAAGTTATTGGGTTCTCTAAGTAGAGTATCATATCATCTGCGAATAGTGAGAGCTTGATTTCTTCCTTTCCTACCTGAATGCCCTTAATATCTTTTTCCTGCCTAATCGCTATTGCAAGTACTTCCAGTACTATATTGAACAGCAGTGGAGAGAGTGGGCATCCCTGTCTCGTCCCTGATCTTAGAGGGAAGGCTCTCAGTTTTTCCCCATTGAGGATGATGCTTGCTGTAGGCTTGTGGTAGATGGCTTTAATTATGTTGAGGAAGGTCCCCTCTATACCCATTTTGGCTAGGGTTTTCATCATAAAGGGGTGCTGGATCTTATCAAATGCTTTCTCTGCATCTATTGATATGATCATATGCTTTTTATCTTTTCTTTTGTTGATATGGTGGATTATGTTGATTGATTTCCGAATGTTGAACCATCCTTGCATCCCTGGGATGAATCCTACTTGGTCATGGTGTATGATCTTTTTGATGAGTAGTTGGATTCTATTTGCTAGTAGTTTGTTGAGGATCTTTGCATCTGTGTTCATCAGGGATATCGGCCTGTAATTCTCTTTCTTTGTGGTATCTCTGTCTGCTTTTGGTATCATTGTGATATTTGCTTCGTAGAAACTGTTTGGAAGTGTTTTTGATATTTCAATTTCGTGGAAAAGCTTAAAGAGTATTGGGAGTAAGTCCTCTTTAAAGATTTGGAAGAATTCACTAGTGAATCCATCCGGGCCAGGACTTTTGTGCTTGGGGAGACTTTTTATTACCATTTCAATTTCCTTGATGGTGATAGGTCTGTTCAGGTATTCCAGGTCTTCTTGGTTCAGCCTTGGGAGTCTGTAGGAGTCTAGGAATTTATCCATTTCCTCGAGGTTTTGACGTTCCGTGGCATAAAGCTTCTCAAAGTACTCCCTGAGGATCCTCTGAATTTCTGTGGTTTCTGTTGTAATGACCCCCTTTTCATTTCTGATTCGGTTTATTAGGGTTTTCTCTCTCCCTTTCTTTGTGAGTTTTGCTAGAGGCTTATCGATCTTGTTAATTTTCTCAAAGAACCAGCTCTTGGTTTCATTGATCTTTCGGATTGTTTTTTGGGTTTCCATCTCATTAATCTCTGCTCTGAGTTTTATTATTTCCTTTCTCCTGTTCGGGTTGTGCTCCTTTTTTTGGTCCTTCTCCAAGCTCTTAAGCTGTGAGGTTAGGTTACTTATGTGTGCTCGCTCCTCCTTCCTGAGGAATGCTTGTAGAGCTATAAACTTTCCTCTTAACACAGCCTTTGCTGTGTCCCATAAGTTTTGGTAACTCGTGTTCTCATTTTCATTCGTTTCTAGGAATCTTTTGATTTCCTCTTTGATTTCCTGTCTAATCCACTCGTTGTTCAATAGTGCACTGTTTAATTTCCAGGTGTTTGATTTAGTTTTCTGTTTTTGTGTGTGATTTACTTCTAATTTCAGCGCATTATGGTCTGAGAAGATTGTTGATACAATCTCTACCTTCTTAATTTTATGGAGGCATGTTTTGTGGCTCAGCATGTGGTCTATCTTGGAGAATGTTCCATGTACGCTTGAGAAGAATGTGTATTCAGCTTTTTGTGGATGAAGTGTCCTGTATATATCTACTAAGTCCCTTTCTTCCATTGTTTCCCTCAAATGAAGTATGTCCTTGCTAAGCTTGAGTCTGGTTGATCTATCAAGAGGTGACAAAGCAGTGTTGAAGTCTCCCACTAGTATTGTGTTGCTATTGATGTCTTTTTCCAAATCTATGAGTAGTTGTTTTAAGTACTTTGCTGGTCTCTCATTAGGTGCATATACATTTATTATTGTAAGTTCTTCCTGTTGTACAGATCCTCTGATCAATAAGTAATGGCCTTCACTGTCTCTTATGACCTTCCTCACTCTGAAATCAATGTGGTCTGATATAAGGATGGCTACCCCAGCTTTTTTATGGGAGCTGTTTGCCTGTAGGATTGTTTTCCAGCCTTTGACTCTGAGTCTGTGTTTGCTTTGACTATTGAGATGCGTTTCTTGCAGGCAGCAGAATGTTGGGTTCAATTTTCTAATCCATCCTGCCACTCTATGTCTTTTAATTGGTGCGTTTAGCCCATTGACATTGAGAGAGATTATTGTTATGGGATTTTGTCCCATTGTTATGTTAAAATTTGGTGTATTTGAGGGGCCTTTCTTGCCTTAAAGTAGCCCATTTAGTTGTTCTTGTAACCATGGTTTTGAGTCTATGAAGTTCCTGAGCTGTTGTTTGTCTGTGAAACTGTGTGTTGTTCCTTCTATTATGAATGAGAGTCTTGCTGGGAAAAGTATTTTGGGGGAGGCATTTATTTCATTGAGTTTTTTTTACTATGTCCCACCACTGTTTTCGGGCCATGAGGGTTTCATCAGAAAAATCAGCTGTGAATTTTAAGGATGCTCCTTTGTAAGAGATTTCTTTCTTCGATCTTGCTGCTTTCAGAATTTTGTCTCTGTCTAAGGTTTTGGTCATTTTGATCAGAATGTGTCTTGGGGTATTTTTATTCGGATTTCTTCTAGCTGGTACCCTTCGGGCCTCCTGAATGTGGTCACAAGTTTTCTTCAGCTCTGGAAATGTTGTAGCAATGATGTCTTTGACAGTTTCTTCTTCATCGAGGTTTTCTTCCTGTCCCTCTGGGACTCCAATAATTCTTATGTTACCCCTCTTGGCTTCATCACGATCTTCTCTTGCCATCTGTTCCCGAATTGTGAGTCTCTTTTCCATTTTCTGCTCTTTTCGGGAGAGTCTCTGAACTTCATCTTCGAGCTCACTGATTCTGTTCTCAGCCGCTGTTACTCTGCTGCTGAGGCCTTCCACTGAGCTTTTCAATTCGCCTACGAGATTTTTCAGGTCTGACATTTCTGATTGCATTTTCCTCATTTCTGCCTTCAGATCCTCTTGTCTTCTATTGGCATTGCTTTCCATTGTTTCTTTTAATTCCCTAAGCATCCTAAGTAGCTCCCTTCTGAATTCCTTGTCAGAGAGGTTGTCTAACACTACAGTACTGTTGGTGTCATCTGGGCTAGACTCTTCAATATGAATGTTTGGTGGGCTTTTGCGTTGCTTTACCATTGTGAGAGGTGTGGTTTAGTCCTTCACGTTCAGTGTTACTATTCTGCTTGATATGCAGTGTGAGTTAAGATAGGCTTATGAGTTATTGGCAACTGTATTTCTAGTGGCTGAGCTAAAATAGAGAAGTTTCCATCTAAGAAGTTAGCTTATGGTTCCTATGGCATATGTAGTGGGAAAATATTTCGCGGCCGCGTTAGCGGCCGCGGCTCCGGAACGAGTCCCTGGCAGTGGGCGAGGAGTTGGGAATGTCTCCTGTTTGGAATTGGAGCCGTTCAGCTTTGTTGCCCAGAGCTGGGCCTCTGTGCCCGTCCCACGCGGCTCAGGGGTTGAAAACCGGCTGTCTCGGGGCTGTTTCTAGCTGCGCGTGCCCAGAGAGGAACCCAGGCCCTTGGGGGCGGGCTGTACCTGTTGGAATTGGAGCCGTTCAGCTTTGTTGCCAAGAGCTGGGCCTCTGTGCCCGTCCCACGCGGCTCAGGGGTTGAAAACCGGCTGTCCTCTTTTTTTTTTTTAAAGTATAGGTCATAATTCTGTTTTTCATTGGCTTCTATTTCATTTTATGCTCTTTTATTATTTTCTTCCACTCACTATTGACTATTTTGCCTTGCGCACAGCCAACCTGGCTGAGCCGGGTTCGATTCCTCTGCCCTTCTGAGAGCTCAGCAAGCTACCGAGAGTATCTTGCCCACACAGCAGAGCCTGGCAAGCTCCCCGTGACGTATTCGATATGCCAAACACAGTAACAACAAGTCTCATGTTGGAGATGTTACTGGGCCCACTCAAGCAAATCGATGAACAACGGGAGGATCATGACTGTCACCATAACTTATTATTTTAGCCATAGGAGTCAAATTACATTTTGTTTTTTATTTTGAATGCTTCTATTGATATAATTCCCTTTCTATCTGCTTTTGCTTGTTCCCACAGGTTCTCTTAACACACTTGTATTTTTTTTTACAAATTTATTTTTATATTTCTGATTTATAGTTTTCTGGTTGAACCAGTTAATTTTTTTAGTCACTAAGTATTTGAGAAGATAAAATATTTAGCATGAGATTGTAATTCACTTCATTAGTCATCAAATTCTGACTTTCTGAAACCTAAAATTTAAAAAAATTATTGGATTTAAGTTCTAATACAATTAAAGTAACTATTTCAGTCAAATATTTGAGTTTTTTGATCCAGATACTATATTTCATTAGCACTGCACTGAAGCACTATCCTCCGGTTGTTCATCAATTTGCTTCAGCGGGCCGAGTAACCTCTCCATTGTGAGACTTGTTACTGTTTTTCACATATCTAATACGTTACAGGTACCTTGCCAGGCTTTGCCATGCGGGCAGGATACCTTCGGTAGCTTGCTGGGCTCTCGGACAGGGGTAGAGGAATTGAACCCGGGTCGGCTGAGTGCAAGACAAACGTCCTACCTGCTGCGCTATCACTCCAGCCTCTTAGCTATTTCTAAAATTAAATAGTCTAAACTTAGAACATGAATTCATAAATTTTTGTGCATTGACACATGGTATCTAGTGTGAACCAATAGTGCTTAAACTTGCTGACCTGACAATGAAACCAGAGTTAACCAGGGCAGGAAATGTTATAGAATCTTAGATAGCTTACTCAAGGAAATTATATTCTTTGGAATGGGGAATGATACAGGAGATAACCTATTGGGATAGTGGGGGAAATAAGCCTTTAAGTGCTCGTTAATCTCTTAATTATACAGCAAAGTATTCAAATTGCTTCACTAATATCAAATATCCCTAATTATGCTCTTTTTATTTACTATTTAAGTTTTTTCTTTACTTACCTGTATGTATTTATGCCAGAATTTAAGTTTGAGTTTGAGTACTCCCACCTTTTTTGAGTGCTTTTTTTTGATGGGATTAAAGCTTATATAAATACTACTTGTGAAATAACATGATCTAAACACAACTCGTCTATAACGAATTTTATACACTAACATACTACAAGTTTGGCAGTCATCTATCATAATGATAAGTGCCTATTAATCTTATTTTTCTGTCTAGAGAACATTTTGTAATGAGACTAAAATTATCTTTACTACTTATACTTTGTTTTTTAGAATACCAAAAATATCATTTGGCTTCTTTAAGACAGATTTTATATGGAAAATTATTATTTTTTGTTTGGTTTTGGCCACACCTGGCAGTGCTCAGGGGTTACTCCTAGCTCTGCACTCAGATATCATTTCTGGCAGTGCTCCAGGGTCCATATGGGATACACCCTACCCACTATACTATAACACCAGCCCTGAAAAATGATAGTTTTTAATGCAGAATAAATAAGAGGTAAAGTATGGGATTCTAGTTGAGACATGATTTAATGCAAAAGTGCTTGGCTGATTCAAGATTCATTTTATAGGATTCTTACTCTCTTTGTATTACTGACAAATTGTATACCACTTTGGGCTAAATATTTGGGCTAACATCTTTCTGAATTTCAGTATTGGCATTGTTTAAGACTGAGATAATAAATTTTATCATCTCAAGTAACCCTTCTAGTTTTAAAAAAAAAAGTTGACCTGCTTTCAGCTATAAGTTCATGTTCACTCCAAACAAATTAAAACACCTGATTGTTTAAATCAGTTTAAGAGTTTTTTTGTATACTAAAAAGCTTATTATTTTATTTCTGGGAAAAATTTGACCACACTTTATTTCTGTCGTTTAAAAGTTCTTCAGGAAAGAATACCATGGGTGCCCCCCGAATGCATTGAAAATCCTAAAAATTTAAACTTGGCAACAGATAAATGGAGTTTCGGTACCACCTTGTGGGAAATCTGCAGTGGAGGGGATAAGCCTCTCAGTGCTTTGGATTCTCAAAGAGTAAGTTTATATAGTCTGTGATACAGAATTGTTCCTTTAATCCCATATATTTCTCATATGATATGATATTTATAATCCATAAGTGTTAAGTGGAAAGTCAGTATTACACAGTTATATAATTTATTCAACATATTGTTTATCACTATAGAAGCTACAGTTTTATGAAGACAGGCACCAGCTTCCTGCACCAAAATGGACAGAACTTGCAAATCTTATTAATAATTGTATGGATTATGAAGCAGATTTTAGACCTTCTTTCAGAGCCATAATACGAGATCTTAATAGTTTGTTTACACCAGGTATGTATTGACAGAGTGATCTTACTGATTCTCCCTTTCATCCTTGTTATATTTAAAATTTTTTAAATTTTATTTTATTTTTATAAAGTTGTCCATAATAATTTGTTACAGTTAATATTCCAACACCAGTCGCACCACCATTACACCTACCCACCACCATACTTCAAATGTTTCCATTCCAATTCTAAACCTTGCCCTTAAAAAAAAATAAATAACTTATTTTGTATTGCTTGTTATATATAAGGTAAAGGTAAAAGGTAAAGGCCCTCCCGTTGATCGTCGATTTGCTCGAGCGGGCCCAGTAACGTCTCCATTGGAGACTTTGTTGTTACTGTGTCTGGCATATCGAATACTCTCGGTAGCTTGCCGGGCTCTCCGAGAGGGGCGGAGGAATCGAACTCGGGTCGGCCATGTTGGCCGCTTGTAAGGCGAACGCCCTACCCGCTGTGCTATCGCTCCAGCCCTGTTATATATAATCTATTAAAAATGATTCAGAAAATTTCCTTAGAGGGAAGTATGTGAAGATTATTGTATTTCACCCTGGAGCCATTAAGTTCGTGTGTGTGTGTGTGTGTGTGTGTGTGTGTGTGTATGTATATATATATATATGATTACTAACATGTTGTTAAAGGTTAAATATGTAAAGGTAAAAGTAAAGTAAAGGCCCTCCCGTTGTTCATCGATTTGCTCCAGCGGGCCCAGTAACGTCTCCATTGGAGATTTTGTTGTTACTGTGTTTGGCATATCAAATACATCACGGGTGGCTTGCCAGGCTCTGCCGTGCGGGCGAGATATGTTAATATGTTAATAATATGTTGTAATAACAACATAATCACATACATATTTGTGTAATTAAATATGTACATATATAGGTGTATGTTTATGTATTATTATTATTATTACTATTTTTCTCCCTGAGATGGGTTGCCTTCTGCTTTACACCTCATCAAATGTGGTGTGCTACTCTTGGTACATCAGTGGTGTAGAGTATGAGATGTCACTCATACTCTTAGAGCCGCGCGCTCCAAGAATTCTAAAATTTCAAATACTGTTATAGAGCTGAGGTTAATTTTTTTTTTAACTGGATGGTGACCTTGGAGTCCAGAGGTATCTCGATGGCATATTGTTCTGCATTGCTCTCTTCCTAGAGATTCAGATGTAAGTCTCTGGATCATGGCCTTTAATGAACCGATATGGTGCCAGAGGCAGTTCCTGGGCATGACTGCCAGGCTACTGGAAGTGCAGGGAGTTGCCGGGGGAGGTTGCCCATTCCTTACTCTGTGCAAACCTGGAGGTTCCAATCACAAGTTAGCATACCTGGGTTTGTCAGCAGATTCACTCATGGATGAGGCTCGTCTGAGCCTGTGGAGATATATAATAAAACTATTAATTTTGTAACCTCTTCTAAAAATTGCCTTCAGACTCTCTTAATTTATTATGTTCATTTGACTTCCTACATATAATATATATATATATATATATATATATATATATATATTAGTGTCCTAGATTGAACAGCCTTTCCAATTTTTAAAAAACATCTTTTCCTCTTTGATTACATAATTTTAACTTGCCAGTTACTAAGCAGTATATTATAGAAGTGTATTTGGTTTAGCTGAATTTTTAAGAATAGTTTTAAACTAGTTTTTACGTATTTTACAATTTATTTTGTATGATACAGATTTATTTTGCCTCTTCTCCATAAAATATGAAGCTAACTATAAATGTCTCTGACCAGGAACTTTCTTCTTCAATACAAGTCCACAAATACCAGAATCGAGACCACGAAGATACAGTACATGCCTTTCGTGCATGGGACGCTCCCTTGTTCAATACCCAGTAATACATGTATCGTCCCCTCTCCCAGCACTGCTGAATATAGCCTGAAGGCCCCTGAGCAATGCCAGTTGTGGCCTTTGTGGTCTTCAAACGTTCCCCAGTTAGCCCTGGTATTCTTTGGCACCACAAGATCTAGCAGCACTACATTCATAGGGACCCTAACATTTAACTCTCAGGCCTGCATGGCCAAGAATAATTGGGAATAGTCCCTAGTGGAGACCTACCCCTTCCGTATGCCTACAAAAAGTAAAATTTCTATTTTTATTGTAGATTATGAATTATTAACAGAAAATGACATGCTGCCAAATATGCGCATAGGCACCTTAGGGTTTTCCGGTGCTTTTGAAGACCGTGATCCTACACAGTTTGAAGAGAGACACTTGAAATTTCTACAGCAACTTGGCAAGGTAAGATGTAACAGGGTTTTTTGCTTTTGCTTGTTTGATTTTGGCCATACTGCAGTCTTCAAGGTTTACTCGTGGCCCAGTGCTGAAAGATCATTGCTGATGGGCTTGGAGGACCATGTTAGTGCCAGGAATCGAAAACATGGGTCAGCCTCATAAAAGGCAAGCACCTTACCCTCTGTACTGTCTCTCCAGCCTTCCACCTCCTTTTTTTTGTTTTTAATCTTCTTCGGGATAAATAATCTGATTGTTTATAGTGATTGAACTTTGGACCATGTTAACACAGCTATGCATAATAGCCTATTTGTTCTAAGTATGAACCTGAAAAGAGTTATTTGCATGTCCAATCATAATGGTAAGCTTTCTCCTAAACTTGCTAATAGTGTTCTATATCATGTGACCTTAAACTTTGGATCTTGGTCTGGATACATTATTAAGACTTGCTTCACTTAGGTCTGATCCATGCTAAATATTCTGATCCAGTTTCACTAAAACATTGGAGGTTGCATGGGCTATTGTTTGCCATTGTTCCTTGTTTATAAAGTATTTACAGGAATGTTTCCAAAGACAATTACGGGGGGGGGGGGAAGTGTTTGAAGTGTGTAAATTATCTATTTTCATATAACAAGTTAACCTAAAGCTTAACATTTAAAATCAACTTATTATTACTCATTATCAGTTTAGGCAAGTCAGGAGTCTACAAGTAACTTAGCTGATGGTTCTAGCTTAAGGTCTTTCCTTGGTCTACAAGCAAGTTGCCAACCAGTTGCTATTAGTCTCCTCTGAAGTGTTGACTAGGATAATTCCATGCTTTTCCACATAGTTATTGATAGACCTCAGAATATCTACTTCCAAACTCACTTGGGCCTCTGCAAAAGACTGCCTCACAGCATTCAGCCAAGAATAATTCAAATGGAAATGATGGTCTTTTTAGAAGCACCTAATCTCTGGGTGGCATCTTAGCATTCATGACACATACTCTTCATTATAAGTGAGTTCTTAATGATGAGTATGTTAATCCAGTTTATACTCAGGCAGTCAGGATTGTAAAAGCATGCGGATCAGAAGATGGATATCTTAGATATATCTGAGAGGCTGCCAACCATACTGGATATCTTAACCATAATTTGATGGTATCAATTTTTTAGTGTACTGTGCAGTTTGTTAAAATTTTATGAGATTTTTTGTCTCCCCCTTTAAAATTATTTATTGGCATCTCCTAGAAAATGTTCTCTGGGACAGTTTGGGAAATGATGCTTAGGCTTAAGAGCAACCACTTTATTTCAGAGTAAGAAAAATTAAGGTTCAGAGAAGTTAATTAGTTTGCTTATGGTCCAACAGCTAAGGTATTCACAGATAGGAGACCAGAACCTTTTTTATTCCACATACATTCTGTTTCCACTATATCACATGTGAATATGATTTTGTTTGTATAGTTTTAGTTGTGTTATCATCTTCTGTTGTTATCTTTTAGTGGCACATCATATAAAGAAAATAATTTTTATTCCCACCCAGGGATAATATTGCAAATAGTACATTATTGAAAGTGTATAAGTTATATTATTTTAATGGATTTTTTGTCAGAATAAATCTGATTTGTTATTTGTATGAAAATACTTTCAAGGCCAAAACTACTATAATTAGATTGGGAACCTAGTGATTAGTTACAAAATCCTGACATCTTTAATTTATATGTGATTCTGATTAAACCATTTTTAATTTCTTTAGTCCTTCAATTTAGCCTGTTGGTATGATTATATAAGTTTTTTAACAGAATATAAAGTTTTAGAAAATAAAATCCATACATGTAATAATCTCATAAAATTTAATATTTTTGGTTAATGTGGACAATTTTAATATGCTTTTGAATTTTCTTCTTATTCTTCTCTCCTTGGGCCAGAGCAATAGCATAGCAGGTAGGGCGTTTGCCTTGCACGTGGCCGACCCGGGTTCGATTCCTCCGCCCCCCTCGGAGAGCCTGGCAAGCTACCGAGAGTATTCCACCAGCACGGCAAAGTCTGGCAAGCTACCCATGATGTATTTGATATGCCAAAAATAGTAACAACAAGTCTCACAATTTGTTTTGAGATGTTACTGGTGCCCACTCGAGCAAATCGATGAACGACAGGAGGACTGTGCTACAGTGCTACTTTTCTCCTTAATTTTAGTGCAAAAATGAATATATAATATTTGTATTACTGAGGCCATTTTCTAAGAAAAGAGTCAATGTTTAAAATTCCAAAAAGCCAATAAAATTAATGACTAACTTATCTAGTTAACTTAACCACCCTTAATTCTGAGAATGAGAGCTTTTAAAGACAGTGGATAAAGCCAAAAAGGGTAATCTGAGAACCAGATATCATTGGGAGAGACTGAATTACTTTCATGTTTTTTTCAGCTGAAATGATGTTTATTTATTTATTTATTTGGCTTCTGGGTCATTCCTAATGGTGTTCACGTTCTAGAGATCGAATTGGGGGTCAGCTGCATGTAAGGCAAACACTTTAACCCCCTTGTTTCATCTCTCAGGCCTCAATCATATTAATTTGTAGAAATATTTGAGTCCTTAGTATCAGGGACTACATTTCATGGTGAATTTGGTATGTAGTTACTGCTTCTGTAGAGTTTACAGCTTAATTGGAAGAGATAAATGGCAAATTAATAATTATACAATAAGGGTGTTAAATATATACTCATTTATTTTCACTCCAGTCACAATTTCTAAGGTTTTCATAAATTGTGAATTGATACAAATGCCAGCACTAGTTGATTGTTGTAAATTATAGATACTGTTTGTTTTGAATTATTTCATTGATTTCTAATTGCAAATTGCTTTTTCATATAAGATACCATTAATATGGCCCTTATATAATTTTGATTGTCTGTTTTAATGTTGATAGATTTATTTTTATGAATATTATCTGAGATTATTACAATGTATTCTTGTCTTAAGAGAATGTATTTTTTAGGAGTGCCTTAAAATTTCATTTGAATTTAACTGACTCAATATTTCCAATAAATCAAATTCAGTTAAATTTAACTTCTTAAAAATATGCTTTAAAAATAATATGTAGGGACTGGAGCGATAGCACAGCAGGTAGGGAGTTTGCCTTGCACACAGCCAATCCGGGTTCAATTCCCAGCATCCCATATGGTCCCCTGAGCACTGCCAGGAGTAATTCTTGAGTGCATGAGCCAGGAGTAACCCCTGTGCAACGCCAGGTGTGACTCAAAAAGCAAAACAAAGAAAAAAATAATTTGTAGACATGTATGTATGCCACATAAGGAAATGTGGCATCTATCTTTATTCATGGGTGGTAGTTGGAAACTAAATAACTTTAATAACATTACCTTCCAGTGACTTAGTAGTTACTCTACGATTCATTGTTCACTTTTCAGACTTCTCTTTCTCTTTTAAAGTTTCTGCTTTTTACATTATTATATCTAGAAATAATATTTGAACATCCTTGAGACTTGTAATCTTCCTCTCTTCATTAGTCTAATTAGCTTATTAATCAAAATTGCACATTATATGTTCATTATAATTGAAATTATAAATCGTTTCAGTTAAGTTCATGGAAACTGCATATGTGGTCCCTGCTGGGAGGTATGGTCCTGCTGGCCATCTGGGCTGCATCAGGCTTTGGTGACTATATAACAATAGGAGGAGACATGCAGGAGTGAGGATCTGGAGGCAAATGAGAGGTCCAAGAAGACTGGGCTGTTGGACTTCAAGGAGTCAGTGTTCCCTGGCACCATCCCAGGCTCAGAACAAAGGTCCAGATTTAAAAAAAAAAAGAAAAACCTAACTAACAGTCTTATAAGTTAGCAGCCCTCCTTTTTCTTATTCTGAAAGTTGTCTAATGTAAGCTTAAGAAATACTTGCAATTATCTGTTTAATTAGAATTAGTAGTTTGTCAGGAAAAAGATGTTTTTATCCTAATGTTATGTATTCTTTAGGGTAATTTTGGAAGTGTGGAGATGTGCCGATATGATCCCTTACAGGACAATACTGGTGAGGTAGTGGCTGTGAAGAAACTCCAGCACAGCACTGAAGAGCACCTCAGAGACTTTGAAAGAGAAATAGAAATCCTTAAATCCCTGCAGCATGACAACATTGTAAAGTATAAAGGAGTGTGTTACAGTGCTGGTATGTTGCCCATTGAAACCTGTTTTGAACTCAAGGCATGTCTTTGATATCCTGAGTATTAGAAACATAATGTCTCAAAATTTGTACCTATCCTAGATCAGTACCCAGAGAGAAAACATGTATTAGCACAAAAAATTGTGCTTGGTTTATGTGGACTCTCACTGTGGGATACCTTTGGCTAGTTGATGGATCCTCTTTGTCACTATGTTACTAAGGATATTGGTTATCATTTCTATTTAAGTTTATTAACATATCATATGTAAAGAAATACATGACCTTTGCCCATATTTTGTGTGAAAATACATTTTAAAATTAGATAATACTTGTTCACATTTGTATGAATTAGGAAGTTTTCATATCAGCATATTGTGGTTTGTACAGACTCTGTGTTTAAAGAAATTTAAAACTTCTTTTCAGAACTTTATTGAAAAAAAGCATGTTTTTGACTACAATATCACCTTTACTCATCAAATTTCATCATGTTAATCTTGTCTTTTGTAATTATATATGTTTGTTTTCCAATACTTGATCAGTTAGAAATGATACCAAAAAAGCATTATGTTCCCATTTGTATGTTAAAAGGCCGGCGTAATCTAAGATTAATTATGGAATATTTGCCATATGGAAGTTTACGAGACTATCTCCAAAAACATAAAGACCGTATAGATCATAAGAGACTTCTGCAGTATACATCTCAGATATGCAAGGTACTTAATGTTATATTTTTTATAGAGAAAAGAGCATGTTGCAGTAATTATTAAAATATACTCTAATTTTTCATAAATATTTAAGATAGAATATAAAGGTAAGACTTTTCAAAATTAGCTGAAAAAATTATTCTATTTATAGGGCATGGAATATCTTGGTACAAAAAGATATATTCACAGGGATCTGGCAACAAGGAATATATTGGTGGAAAATGAAAACAGAGTTAAAATAGGAGATTTTGGATTAACAAAAGTCTTACCACAAGACAAAGAGTACTACAAAGTGAAAGAACCTGGTGAAAGCCCCATATTCTGGTGAGTTTATTTTAATTTGATAAAATGACTTTTTAGAGTACATACTTTAAACTTGTTACTGTTTGTTTTTTATATATTTATTTTTATAGTAACAAGCAAAATTTTGTAATATTAACTACTGTAGGGTAAATGAATTTCATAGGTTATCTCATTTAATCTTTCCTAAAACCCTAAGTACACTGTAATCTCCATCTTAAGCACAACGGAACTAAGGTATAGCCAGGTTTGCTTGCTTAAATTGACATGACCAGTAAATAGTAGAGCTGGCACTTACACTTAGTCTGATCACAGGGTTTGTGCTTTTAACTTTTAATTGTGATGATGATTAATCTCTCATTTATTGATTTTTTTATGTTACAGAAATTTGAAGTGAAATTTAGATCTTCAATTAAAATTGTTAACATAAGAAGTATACAGACTTAGTATTTTTAAAGTATTACACACTATATTGATTTCTCTTTGATGTTAAAGTATTTCTTACCCCTTTGTTCATGTATGGTGCATTTTAGAGGAATAGATTTGAAGTTATATTTAAATGTTTTGTTTTTCGATAAATTTTCAAATAGATTTTAGTTAGAGTTTATTCATCTACTGAAATAATGCTATTGAGATTATTTTATTGGACTCTGATGTTAATGTCAAGGATTGATTTTGTTTATTTTAGTTAAGAACACAGTACTGGAGCCATAGTATAGCGGGTAGGGCATTTGCCTTGCACTTGGCCAACCTGGTTTCGATCCCTGGCACCCCATTGGTTCACTGAGCACACCAGTAGTGATCTTGATCACAGAGCCCAGGAATAAGCCCTGAACACCACCAGGGAGTACTCCCTGGTCTAACCCACAACACCCCGCCCCCATCCAAACCCCCGCCACCAAAAAATAGTTATTCTTGACATTCAGGTATTTGGCTTCAGTAAAATTGCTAATAAGTATGACCATGTAAATATTTGGGGGTATTTATCAACTATTAGAAATAGCTAATTTTTCTGTTGCTAAATTCATAGCAATCCATATGCAGTCCAATTTAATTTTGTACTTGTAAATTTCACAAATAATCCCAATTTTCCTAATTGCAAATCTGAAAATCAAGGAAGATGAAAACACCAATGATATAGAACAAATTTGTGTGTTTTTTCCACAAGAGTAATTATAATGGTACTACAAATATTTTTTAAAGAGTAGAGATTGAACCCAGGTCAGCTACATGAAAGGCAAGAACTCTACACACTGCACGATCACTCTGGCTCCCAGAAAACATGATAGCTTTATGTAACACCATTTTTACAAAAAATTGCAGTCATTTTGTAATGAAACTTAACAAAGTCTCTTCTGTTGGAGAGACAACTCTCTTAGGTCCTTTTCTTATTTAAATATTAACTTTAATACTTAATTTTATATTCTTTGCCAAGAAAAAAATGCCAAAATTGTATGTTTTGGTTGCATTATTTCTACATAAATTTTTATGTACATCAGTAAAATATTTCATTAAAGAATACCTATAAACCCCTACAGTTAATATCTTAAATTACAATGAAAAACTAAAAATCAAGAAAGTCTTTTCTCACTATTCTTTTTGCCATCATAATTGAAACCCTTGTAATGCAATAAGGCATGAAAGGGAAAGAAAAGAGATATATATTGAAAAGGAATATGAAACTGCCAGTAGCTAAATGTCTATTTGTATATTTGGAAAGGTAAAGAACAATCAAGGCAAGCTTATGATGATAAAAACATGTGTGAATGATTCATATTGTTTTGAAAAATGAGATATTTTATCATTAACATTTAATTTTGAATAAATATTGCAGAACAAAATACATCTTGAACATAAAACTTATAAAATTAAACCCTTGTCAAGTGCATGCTGCAAGCTCTCTAACCACTCTTTTATATGCCAGACTTGTCTACAGAACTTCAATGTGGAAATGTTCATTAAGTCTGAAGCACGAAAAATCAAGATATGGTTATAATTAAGGAGATTTTCTTACACTGTTGGGTGATGCTATCCAGGGAAAAGAGTTTATCGTTGTTTTGTGGTGGTAGTGATGGTGGGACACACCTCCAATGGTTCAGGGATAAAACCCAGGTCTCATAAGGACTGTGCTTTCCTACTGAGCTGCTATTCCCTAGTTTTGTGGGGTTTTTTTTGTTTTTTTTTGCTTTTTGGGTCACATCTGGCGATTCACAGGGGTTACTCCTAGCTCATGCACTCAGGAATTACTCCTGGCAGTGCTCAGGGAACCATTTGGGATGCTGGGAATCGAACTCAGGTCGGCAGCGTGCAGGGCAAACGCCTACTTGCTGTGCTATTACTCCAGCCCCTTCCCTAGTTTTAAGAGAAAACTTGAGAGAAGAGCTCTGTTGATGGAATTAAGAAAGCTTAGATTTACAGGGTAGGGGAAAGAAGTGCTGGGGAAATATATTTACAAGCAAAATTCCTTCCCAATCCAGAAAATATTTCTACAAGATAAAAAATGGTTGTATTATTTAAAAAATTAATACAAAAGAAACATAGCAGAAGTAATCAGCCAAGAGATTGCACAAAGAATTCTTATCCTTCTTGGTACATTTTATATATGTTCTCAAATTAAGAAACATTTTTGAAGAGAATTTAATAAGACCATTTGTGACTCATATTTTAGTTTTAAATTTACTTGGTAATTGGAGTGACCATCCATGTTAATTGATTAGCTTCAAACAAAGAAAAAATTAAAATTTTATACCTTTATGGGCTGGAGCAATAGCACAGCAGGTAGGGCGTTTGCCTTGCACGCAGCCAACATGGCTGACCCAAGTTCAATTCCTCCGCCCCTCTCAGAGAGCCTGGCAAGCTACCCGTTTGCTACCCGTGTCGTAATAGATATGCCAAACACAGTAACAACAAAGTCTCACAATCGAGACGTTACTGGGCCCGCTCGAGCAAATCGATGAACAATGGGAGGACAGTGACAGTGACCTTTATGGTAGGAGAGGGTTTTGATACTTGGAAAGAGGCACCCACTAAAATTAGGCCTTACCTTCCCATAGAAAATAAGGGGCAAAAGGGCATTCTCTTCCTTGATAATTACATGCTAAAGAACTGATTCCCTGGTTATTGAGAATTGAGACATTTTTGCATTATAAAGCTGTCAAAAAGCTTACAGAAAAATTTTTATCAAAAGTTACATTTGTTTTAAACAAATAATTTATAAGTTTTCTAAATTTAATGCTCTGTGAAAGGCAGAAGAGTCAAGTTTTTATTTTGACATGGGAAATGATCCTTTCTAATTTGTTTTATTCTTAATTGATGAAGAGAGAAAAACAGTTTGTGCAGTTTAGGAAGGAAATTACAAAGTTAAATCATGAAAACCAAAGGAAAAAAATATTTTTGCACAGAGTGGGGCAATAGTACACTATCTTTATGGAAGCTGCAATCCCTTTGTGGGATAAAACTAACAAGCCTTTGGGATGGAGTGATTAGTGCAGCAGGAGTGCACTTGTCTTGCATGCGGCCAGTTCAACTTTGGTCCCTGGCACCCGATTTTGTCACCTGAGCCCACCAGGAGTGATCCCTGAATAGAGTCAGGAATAAGTCTTAAGCACCACTGGGTATGATCCAAATGCCCACTGCCTCCCCGCAAAAAAAAAAAACAAAAAACCCCATACTTTAAAACTAATAAATATGTAAATTTTAAGTAAATATAAGAATAATATAATGTAATATAGAATGATCATTATGTGTCAATCCTGTGGTTAGTACATAATAGGTTATATGTGCAAAAGAAATTCTATAACACATCACTGTAGCACTGTAGCACTGTCCACCCATTGTCCATCGATTTGCTGAGCGGGCACCAGTAATGTCTTCATTGTGAGTCTTGTTATTGTTTTTGGCATATCGAATACGTCATGGGTAGCTTGCCGGGCTTGTCGTGAGGAATACTCTCTGTAGCTTGCTGGGCTTTCCGAGGGGGGGGGAGGAATTGAACCTGCGTCGACCGCATGCAAGGCAAACACCCTGCCCGCTATGCTATTGCTCGGCCCAACAGGTCACTAAGAACTTAAGTAGCCAGAAAAGGATTTATAGAATCGAGAATCTTAGAATTCTCAATTCCCCTCTCTTATATGCAATTTGGATTCATTTAAAGATGAACTTGTAAAGAGCCACTTATTTTTCAGTTTTAGAAGCAACTGTGTCTCTAGAGTATTGTCACTAGAGTCCAAATAATTTTTCCTGTTGTATTTTTTTAAATTTTTATTAGTGAAACACCATGAGGTACAGTTGTAGACAAAGTTTTGTGCTTGGGTTTCAGTTATACAATGATCGAATACCCATCCCTCCACCAGTGCCCATTCTCCACCACCACTAATCCCAGTATCCCTCCCACCCTGCCGTTCCCCCCTCCCCATCCCACCCTGCCTCTGTGGCAGGGCATTCCCTTTTGTTCTCTCTCTCCTTTTGGGTGCTGTAGTTTGCAAAAGTGGAATTGAGTGGCAATCATGTTTGGTCTATAGTCTACTTTCAGCATGAGTCTCCCATCCTGGGCGGGCGGGTCTTCCCAACATCCTTTATTTGGTGCTCCTTTCTCTATCTGAGCTGCCTTAGCCCTAGCGTGTGCGGTTGGCCACCAAGCCATAGAATAAACCTCCTGGTACATATCTCGGCTATTCTTGGGTGTTAGTCTCCTATTTTGTTACTTTATGTTTCCCAGATGAATATGTCTGCCCCTCTCTTTCTGACTCCTTTTGTTTAGCATGATACTTTCCATGTAGTACCACTTGTATGTAAATTTCATGACTTCATCTTCTCTAACAGCTACATAGTACTCCATTGTGTAGATGTACCAAAGTTTCTTTAACCAGTCATCTGTTTTCGGGCACTCAGGGTTTTTTTCCAGATTCTAGCTATTGTAAACAGTGCAGCAATGAAAAAACAAGTGCAGATGTCACTTCAACTATACTTTTTTGCCTCTCTGGGATATATTCCCAGGAGTGGTATATTGCTGGGTCAAATGGGAGTTCAATTTCTAATTTTTTGAGAATCATCCATACTGTTTTCCAAAAGGGCTGAACCAGTGGGCATTACAACCAGCAGTGAAGGAGGGTCCCTTTCTCGCCACATCCGGGCCAACACCGGTTGTTTGGATGTGGGTCAGTCTCTGTGGTGTGAGATGATGTCTCATTGTTGCTTTGATCTGCATTTCCCTGATGATTAATGATGAAGAGCCTATTGTATTTAAATTATGTTTGTGTGTCAGAGGTTCCTGAGACTGTAGCTTCTGAAACTGTTTTGTGACCCCACTTAGGGTTTTGTAACTGAATATGGGATTGTAAAAAATTATGGCAACAGTAAAGGGTTTCTGAATGTTCTGAATATGTAGCACTGGAGCACTGCCCTCCTGTTGTTTGATTTGCTCCAGCGGGCCCAGTAACGTCTCCGTTGTGAGACTTGTTACTGTGTTTGGCGTGTCAAATACCTCACGGATAGCTTTCCAGGCTTTGCTGTGCAGGCGAGATGCTCTCGGTAGCTTGCTTGGCTCTCCAAAAGGGACAGAGGAATCGAACTTGGGTTGGCCGGGTCGACCACATGCAAGGCAAACGCCCTACCCACTGTGCTATCGCTATCGCTCCAGACCAACCAAAAATTAATCTAAAATCAACCTTGTATTGACTTTTAAGTGTGTCTTGTGGTGCTAACTAATGTTCCTTATCTATATCTTGGGCAAAAAAGGGTCACCAGTGGAAAAAGTTTTTGAAACCCTGCCCTAGACAAACCTCAGGTTAGATCAATCACTAGGAGGACTGGAGACTCAGCATACCATGAAATGAAATAAACGTTGTGATTTTCTCTTAGGGAAAGTAAACAAAACAAAATCAGCAGTGGGAAAAGAGTTAAAACCTGAAAGATAACAATAACAAGCTTCTGTGGTAGGACACATTTAATTCTTCCAGCAGTGTATTGTAACAACATACAAGAAATATCCTCAACTAAGGAGGGAAGCTACTGAGGGACTAGTGCCTCGCTCAGGTTCTTTGGGGGATTGGTCACGCAGGTACTCTCTAACTAACATGTACCAAATTTCCAGATTCATAGGAAGAAAGCAGATCTTTGGCAAGGCAGTTTATAAAACCACTATTTGCATTTATGGAATTGTGAAAATCTTGAAATCTAAATTTACAGATCAGTCTACATTAAAAAGCAGGCCTCTTGAAGATAGCTGTGCTCAAGGCTTACTCCTGATTTTGTGCTAAGGGATTCCTCCTCAGACCATCTCACACATTTTTTTCTGTACACCTTGGATTTAGCAGAGAGGGATGGTATTAGTCTAATAATTTTCAGGTAAGAACAAAAGTTGGCACATCAAATAACTGTCTTTTAAATGTTCTTCATATATTCCAGGTATGCTCCAGAATCACTGACAGAGAGCAAGTTTTCTGTAGCTTCAGATGTTTGGAGCTTTGGAGTCGTTCTGTATGAGCTTTTCACATACATTGAGAAGAGTAAGAGTCCACCAGCGGTCAGTGTACTTTTTATATACCTTTTGAACATGAGAGAAGCTTTTCCCAAGATAAAGAATAAGCCTAGGACTCGTTTTAGTACCTTTCACTCTTCATTTATAACACAGTATCCACTAAAATAGGTCTAGGTTTATTATTAAATTAACTTGAATTTTGAAAAGGTTTGTAAATACACTTCATAGTCTTCACATCTGCCATATCTTTGGTTATTCTGTTCCAATGGGAGGGAAACAAAAACAGAAATGAACTAATGTGATTATATCAGACTGAAAGCTTTTGCATAGTAAAAGAAACTTGAATCAAAATTTAAAAAAACATTCCTATTGATTGGGAGAAAATATTTGCACATCATACATCTTAACAAGGGTTACTATCCCAGATTTAAAAAAAAAAACAAAAAACATGCAACTTAAAAATAAAACCAAGTTAAAAAAAATAAATAAAACCAAGTAACTCAGTAAAATAAATGGGCAAAATATCTAAATAGATATTTATCCAAAAAAGTATACGACAGTTGGTACATGAAAATAAAACTAATTATTACTTATAATCTGGTAAGTAAATAATGTAATAATAATGTAAATTAAAACCACAATGAGATGTCCTCTCACACCTATGACAGTGTTTATAAGACCAGAAACAAGTCACAAGTACAGCAGATAAGACAGCTTGCATATAGCCAAGCTCAGATCAGTCCCCAGCACCAAATATTGTCCCCTGAGGACTGCAGGAGGAATCCCTTAGCACAAAATCAGGAGTAAGCCTTGAGCACAGCCAGGTATGATCCAACAACCCCCTACGCCAAAAACAATAGCAAAAATGACCAAAAACAAGTGTTGGTGCGCCTTTTAAATAGTACATCAGTGAACTTTGTGAACATCCTTATGCGTGATGTTCATTTAAATTTTTGTTCATTTCATTTTACCTTAGGATAAGAGTTTAATTGTATATGAAATGAAACTTACCTATGAACTTGTCTGTCTTAGTTTAATTATAAATGAAATTAAACTTATATATGAACTTGTCTATTGCCAGTATTGACCATTATTATTATTAATATTATTATCATTATTATTATTACTGGATTTGGGTACAAAACCGATAGTTCCCAGAATTTACTCCTGGCTCTGTCCTTAGGAATCACCCTGACAATGCTTGAGGGGAAATATAGTGTGCTGAGAATCCAACCTGGCCTGACCAAATGACATTTATGTTTATATATTTATTCTGCATTTTAAAAAATCATTGATTTTTAATTTCAGTAGAAACATATGATGTATTAAAACAACAAAATGATCAAAGCAAATGTTTTCATTTCACTTCTTTTTACCCTTCTTGGGGTAGGTGTTAGATGTTTTACAATCATATAAAGGGCATTACAAAAATTTTCTCATTTAATGATTTTTGTTTAGAATATGACTATAAGTGGAATTCAATCCTTAAATTAGTTTGTTTTTAAAAGATCTTAAAAATAAAACAAAGACGGGAAAGAAAGATGGCGGCCGCACGGGAGCCTTGTGGAAAGCGGGTTTGAGCCGGGCTCGGGGGAGCGGCGGGGACCTCATGGGAAGGGGGGCTTTGTGGGCCGTCCCCCACGCCCCACCGAGGTCGCCAGCTGCCCCCCACGAGCGGCTCTCCGGCACGGCCACGACTCCAGGGCACAGAAACCAATCTCTTAACTAGCTAACTTTTAATAGAAATTCTTCCAGGGTCAATAAGTAAAATAGCAGAAATTCAAAACTGCGCGGCCGCTATTGCGGCCGCGCGACATCATTTTATTCTTAAACCAAGTTGTAGAAAGCAAACCATTCCACAACGCTGTTTCAGCATGTCTGATTGGGGGGGGGGGGGGGTGGGTCGTAAACTCTAAACAATAATTGTGCATCTTCTATCAAAATAATCTATCTAGTCAAAGTAGATAGAGTATTAACTAGAACTCATCTGCCTCACAAAGAATTGGGAGGGGTGGGAGGTGGGGGTCTATTGGGGTTCGGGGTTAAAAATGAGTATTGGTAAAGGGAAATGTGTTTGGTATCTACATGACTGAGACCTAAACCCGAAAGCTCTGTAACTTTTCCCACAGTGATTCAATAAATAAATAAATTATAAAAATAAATAAATAAATAAATAAATAAAACAAAGACACCACTAACAAAGAAAACATAGGCCAATATCCCTGATGAACATGGATGAGAACATCCTCAACAGATATTAGCAAATAGAATCCAACAACTCGTCAAAGAAGATCTTAAAAATAAGAAAATATAGATAAAAATATTTTTCCCATTTACTGAAAGAAGTTGCAAAAAAATTCTTCAATCTAAATATACTCTCCAAATCTCACTGAAAGTGGGTTTGTGTTTCAGGAGTTCATGCGTATGATAGGCAATGACAAGCAAGGACAGATGATTGTGTTTCATTTGATAGAACTCCTAAAGAATAATGGAAGATTACCAAGACCCGATGGCTGTCCTGATGAGGTAATCAAAAATTTTTTATCCGAGAATTTCAGGTCACTTTACTGTTTTACATATTTGGATAACTGTGCTTTATTTAAGTTCATAGTAGTTGATATGATGGATTTCTAGGCAGAGCCATAACATATATACATGCATACACCTATATGGAGAAATTAACTCAAGAGTTCTGAACTTATGTCATCTACCAACTTAAAGAAGGCATTTTTGTTGCATTGTCATTTGTGATTTTTCTTTTACAGATTTATGTGATCATGACAGAATGCTGGAACAATACTGTAAATCAGCGGCCCTCTTTCAGAGACCTAGCTCTTCGAGTTGATCTAATAAGGGACAGTATGGTTGGATGAAAGAAATGAACAGCTTCACTGAAGACCAAAATAGACCTGTGTAACAAAGTTTTGCATTTCACATTGCTGTGAACTGTTATTACATCATATTATTATGAAGATCATGATACTAGCCAGCAAAGATATGGAAATATTTGCTGAAAATCTTCACAGCTTTGTGATTTTTTTCCTTCATGAAGACAGCAGTGTAAGACATACGAAGTCAATAGCAAAGAATTTTGTAAAAACTTTTATGAACCGAGTCAGTCCGCTGACATCACTTTCTTAAGTTAAAAAAAAAAAATCTGCTTTTGAGATATTCTGTTCTCAGAATTTTGTTCTCAGAATTCTGTTCTCAAAATTCTTGTCTCAGAATTTTGAGATTAAAAAAAAATTTAATGTATATTTTGCAATGTGAAAGTTGCACAGAGCATGTATATACCGTTTTTACCAAAGTGAATGTATAACGTGTTGGCATCTTGTGTTTTACACAAGATCTGATATTAATGTTTTCTAAATTTTCCTTAGCTAATCTGCGATAACTTTACCATACAAAAAAATTGATGCTTAGATAATTGAGTATGCATCTTTGTGTTTTTGTTCAAAGTGTCCAGAAATATAGGCAGATGTAAACTTTTAGGTTGTAGTTCCATGTACTGTAAATATGTTCAAAGGAAAGGGAACAAAGTTTAGTTTTATCTGTATAGGACATTTCCCAGACTCTAAGATATACATTTTGAAATGGAACACGTTTACAAAGATAGTAACACAATATATTTTCTTACTTGTCTCCCTTGTATCTGTTTGTGGTATGTTTTTTTAAATAGATATATCTTGAAATTTTCTCGGACTACAGGGAATAGTTGTTTGGTTTTTTTCAATCTTGAGTTTAAAAAGCCAGGAGTACTGTTTTCAGTTGAACCGTTGTATGCCAAAACTGATTCCTGGATCGAATTTCTATGATTGTGCATTAAATGCAAATGTAAGCCATAACATAGTCTTTTAAATGTATATGTATATGTTTATTAAAAGTCCCAGTGGACTGGGATTTTTTTCTAAATACTGTAGATTTTAGGGGTTTCAGATATCTTTATTGCAGTCATAGAAGAGATTTGCCTTTGTTAGGGATTCTTACATAAAAGAGATAAAGGAGAGTAAATTGGTGGAAAAGTATGCTTGTTCATATTTTTATTCAAGAATGCCAATAGAAAAATTCATGAGTTAACTTTAAAATAGGAGTGTGTATATGTGTGCACACGCGTATGTGTGTGCATATATGTGTGTGTATGTATATGCGTATATATATGCATATATATATATTCAGTCTTTTAAAAAATGGGTAGCTCTTTGTTCTAGTGTTATTCCATTTTAGTTACCATACCTAAAATATACTGGGTGTGGTTGTGTTATTTATACAGAATGCAAAACATTTGGTATACTGGTTAATGAGAAAATTCTTAATTTTTAGGAAGATAATATTTTTCTATTTTTGGAACTAGTTCCAAAATGCTAATATAAGAAAAAATACTCACATATAAAGTCTGAGAGGTTTAGGTTGGATGAGAAAAATATCTACATTGATATCTTTACAGCATTTTAGATGCTAAGATAGAAATTGCAGGATGATTTGATTTTAAAATATATCACATTCACGCATGACAGGTTTTAAAATATTTCTGCTATATGCTTTAATACTATACTTGATCTTAGCCAAAAGGCCGAGAAGCGGACCAGCGGGACCACAGTTCCCGGAGGCCGCGGGTCCAGCCGCGGGGCGCTCATGACCCAGGATTTAGGGGCGGGGGGAAGACCCAGACAGTATCTGTGTGCAGAGGAGGCAGTTATAAAATGGACGTGACTGATCGCCCGGAACAAAAGAGAACTTTGAAATAAAAAATTTTGGTACAGACAACTCTGGCTAATTCGAGTACCAGTAGGGAAGCTTGACTTGGCTGTGGCTTGTACCTTAGCTATGACCTAATTCTAAACCCATCTTCAAGGTAGGGCTGTGAAGTGACTTACCCAGGGCCAGGCAGCTAGAAGACTCCAGTTTTAAAGGTTGGAGGAATCAGTCTTGCCTTTCTCACTTACCCACTGAAGATAACAGATTTTCAAGGAAGCTTTTTTTTTTTAAACTTAGAATAAAGGATTAAATTTACAAGCAGGCTTGAATAAGATGAATTACCACAGATTCAGGTTATTTGACCTTTTAAATTGTACTTTTCATAAGAATTCGGGGTGTAATCTGTGGACGAAGAACAGTGATTTTGCTCATTAGGGTCTACCTTGGGCTGGAGCGATAGCACAGCGGTAGGGCGTTTGCCTTGCACGCAGCCAACGTGGCCGACCCGAGTTCAATTCCTCCTCCCCTCTCAGAGAGCCTGGCAAGCTACCGAGGGTATCTCGCCCACATGGGCAGAGCCTGGCAAGCTACCCGTGATGTATTTGATATGCCAAACACAGTAACAACAAAGTCTCCAATGGAGACGTTACTGGGCCCGCTCGAGCAAATCGATGAACAACGGGAGGACAGTGACAGTGATATGCTTTAATGAAAGCTATATTTACATATTTTATACAATATTTTAATTAATTTGTAAACAGCTCTCAAGGATCTGTTTGAATAAGAAATTATACGTTCTTTTGTTTTCAAGTCAAAGATGGCATATTGTGCTAGTACAGTCATTTGGGTGCCTTATGAGCCAGTTCACTCGCAGTCCACAGGCCTGGCCATGCCATGCGGGCTTACAGTGGGTTACTTTAGATGAGGAAAGGCCCCAGTACCCCTACACTAAATGGTTTGCTTGCACCCAGTTCTGGGTATGAGCCCCAATATCACATGACCTCCGAGGTTGCTGAATAATGCCCTACTGGTTCCCAGCACCCCAGGTATAAATAGCACCACATCTTCAGGTCCAACTCTGAGCTACCGGCCCAGTTGATGCGAGTATTACTGGGAATGACCCCAGGATCATGAGCACTGCTTCAGAGCCCCTCCCCCAATGTAGCACATTATTGCAAGCCTGGTTTCAGGGTTTTTTTTTTTGCTTAAAATATAAGTACATAAAGGCCATTTCTTAAAGGTATAGAACATTTTGATTTATTTAAATAGTTGTTAACTAGATTTTTTTTAAAAAAAGAAAATTATTAGGGCTGGAGCATTTGCCTTGCACGCGGCCGACCTGGATTCGATTCCCAGCATCCCATATGGTTCCCCGAGCACGGCAAGAGTAATCCCTGAGTGCAAAGCCAGGAGTAACCCCTGTGCATCGCCAGCTGTGACCACAAAAAAAAAAAAAAAACCTGTTGTTTCAGTTTTCAATTTTAGGGGTGAAATTGCACAGAACATTCTTAAATTTTTACAGTGGTATGATCGCCATCATATAAGTTTTCAAGAAAATTGTTATTGATTGAGGGTATGTGATGTTTTAAATTTTAATTCTGATCATGCACAAAAAATAAAATGAACCCTGTACTGCTTAATTGGTTCTTCATAAGAAGCAGGTAAGTAATTACTGTACCAATAAATACCAAATGTTTTTCTTCAAATTAAAATTCTTCAGAAATGCATTAAAGGTTATATTGGAATTCTGTAATTATGTAAATAATCCAGTATATGAGTTGTACTTTTTATACATAGTTTCCCTCAATTTATGGCTTTGAGAAATAGTTACTGCTCTTTATTTATATATGTGCTGCCAGTAATACTATAATTTTTGCTATGGAGAAATGCTTTATTACCACCCAAGACTTCTGCTTTAAAATTGGGTGAAATTTTTATTATGTCTATAACCTTTGATACTTAAATTTTATTTAAATGGTTTAATTACAGAGTAAACAATAGAAAAAAATCTGTGCTTCTATTTATACCTGGGGAGCATTATGTGGTCAAATTTTGACGGTTATTTCTTCATTGAGCCTTTAGCATGTTTCTGCAAAATTGAAAATACTCATAATGGAAGAAAACAACTTCTGAATATTCATTATTCAGAACAAGTAAGTAAGGAAACATAACTTAGACACAATAGTAAAATTGTAAAAAGCTTTCTCTAAGCTGCAGAAATAATACAGCCAGTAAGGTGCTTCCCTTGCCTGGGAACCTCCTTGGTTTGATTCCCAGCACCACATATGGTCCCTTGAGCCCAGCCAGGGGTGATCCCTGAGCACCGCTGGCTGTGACCCTAAAACAAACATACAATAGTAAACTTAGCTTTCGGTTTCTTCAGGAACTCTTCGTAAGATTAAATTGACGATTCTGTCCTCTTTATGAACATTGCTGTATATACCCACTCTCGGTCTAGCAAAAATTTTTTCTAATGCAAGTTTCTCTAATGTTTCACTGTAAGTTACCAAAGGCCTTTTAGTTTGCTTTATTGGGATGTTGTAGCAGTTAAAGTCAGCTGGGTTTCCAACATAAGACTAGGTAAAATGAAGTAAATCTCCTTTTATTGAAAAATAGAGTCAATAAATGTCAGGAAATCCTATGTGTTCATTCCAAGATTTGGATTAACAGTATATTATGTAACTAGCTGCTAATACATGATACTATTGATAGTAAAATTAAGATATTTCAGAAAGACAGAGAAGATAATTTTGACTTCATATTAGTAAGTCCTATAAATGCATATCACATAGCCATTAACTCCATATTAGTAAAGTTTGATGAAAATGCTCTTATATACCTGAATATCAAATACTTAAATTGTATCATCCTATTAACTTTGTCTTTTTCAGGTTAACAAATGCTCTTTTTCAGGTTAAAAAATGTTCTTTTTCAGGTTAAGAAATCAGTTTCTGGGACTGGAGCAATAGCACAACAGGTAGGGCATTTGCCTTGCACGCAGCTTACCCGAGTTTGATTCCCAGCATCCCAACATGATTACTTCTTCCTAAGATTTAAATTTTATAAGGAAAATATTTATTTTCAGATGAAACAAATTATTTTAATATGGCCTTAAAGTTTATTAATAAGCATTTTTCCATTATAGGGCTGGAGTGATAGCACAGAGGGAAGGGCATTTGTCTTGCATGTGGCCAACCCAGGTTTGATTCCTCCATCCCTCGGAAAGCCCGGCAAGCTACCGAGTCCCGCCCGCACGGCAGAGCCTGGCAAGCTCCCTGTGGTGTATTCGATATGCCAAAAACGGTAACAAGAAGTCTCACAATTTATTGTGAGACATTACTGGTGCCCGCTCGAGCAAATCGATGAACACCGGGAGGACAGTGCTACAGTGCTATTCCATTACAAGGCATTTGATTGCTTGGAAGATTACTTAACATTTATTAATTAATAGATTTCTAAAATGTGAGTAAGCACATAAGCACAGTCCTCCGTTGTTCATCGATTTGCTCGAGCGGGCCCAGTAACGTCTTCATCATGAAACTTGTTGTTACTGTGTTTGGCATATCAAATACATCACAGGTAGCTTGCCAGGCTCTGCTGTGCGGGCGAGATACTCTGGGTAGCTTGCCGGGCTCTCCGAGAGGGGCCAAGGAATCAAACTCAAGTCGACCATGTTGGCCACTTGTAAAGCAAACGCCCTACCACTGTGCTATCGCTCCAGCCCAAAATGTGAGTATAAAAAAGAATTTAGAGTCCCTTTTTGTAGTTTATTTTTATTTTTGCATTTTGTGAGTAACTTTTATTTTAATACTAAGTAGTATTAGAAATAGTAGGACGCATGACTACATATGGTATTAATTAGGCAAAAAGCTTTGAGCAGTGTAAACTGATAAAAGCATAGCTTTTAGATCTATTCATAAATAGTACCTATAGTAGGATGGTAAGGAAAAAATGGTATAATTTTGATGTTATACCAAAAGATTTGAGAAAGCATAGTATAAATTACAGATGATAAAAGACTTCCAGAATAAGTACTAAAAAACACAAAATTTATACATAAAAGAAAAATCTGCTTAATACATATAGTTGAAAACACTCCACACAGATAATTCAGTAGATACTATTCTTTAAATAAAATATCTAGGGTCTTAGAAATGTTTAGAGTATAAATGAATCTCAGAGTATGAATCTTCTAGTAACATGTAGAGTAAGATTGTTGATTGGTTGGGGCTGGAGCAGTAGCTCAGTGGGTGGGGCATTTTCTTTGCACACGGTATACCCAGGTTCGATTCCCAGCATTCCATATGGTCCCCCGAGCACTGCCAGGAGTAATTCCTGAGTGCATGAGCCAGGAGTAACCCCTGAGCATTGCTGGGTGTGACCCAAAGAGCAAAAAAAAAAAAGATTGTTGATTGAAATATCTTTACTAAAACAAAAATTACCAAAGTCATAAATACTATAGAAAATGGAAACAAAATGAAAAAATAAACCTAACACTCAGGGCACTCAGTTAAGGAAATGTCTACTTGGGCTCCTAAGAATAAACATAGTGGCTTTAGAACACCTGCTGTGCAAGCAGTTCAATTTCTAGCAGTGTCATCAAACAGGCAGCTCTGCTGTTTGAGTCTGGCAACTATTGTATCTTCAATCCCTGGCACTGTGAGCATTTTCAAGCTGTACCACAGCCAGGTGTGATTTCATGAAGGTGTGCAATCCCTATGAATAACAGTAAATAAATGTGCTCTGCGCTTTCAACTCAGACCAATTTTGAATTCATTTTTCTGTATGGTGTAGGGAAGGGTCCAACTTCATTTTATATTTGCATGGAGATTGCAAAGTTTTCTAAAACCCTTCTATTTTTTGTATTATTGTAATTAGGTAACATGGTTACAGTAGTAAAATGTTGATGATGTCAATATACAAAGTTGCTATAGCTTCACCACCAAAATTCATTCTAATTGAATGAACTTAGAATGAATAACTTACCCTTGTCAACCAGTTGATCATATATATGAGAGGTACTTCTGAGTTCCTAGTTTATTCTACTGGTTTAAATTCTTGTCTTTATGCCAGTACTACATTGCTCTGATGTCTGTATCTTTTGTGAGTTTTAAAGTGTGGAAAGTTTAGGAAAGGGGGGATTTCTCACTTAGTTCCTTTTCAGAATTATTTTGGCTTTGGTATCACTTGAAATTCCATATAAAATTTAGGATAGGTTTTTAGATATCTGCAAGAGAATTCATTGGTCTCTTAATAGGAATTACATTTTATTTGCTTTTGGTAGGATAATATTCTTTTATATGAATTATTTCATTTGGAGAAAGGGTGGGCCACACCTCGCAGTGCTTGTGGTTGATTTCCACTCGGGTTGACCCTGTAGTACTCAGGCACTATGCAGTACTGAAAATTAAACTTGAACCTCTTACTTGTGTGCTTCAGTTCTATGAATTATCTTTCCAGCTCAGATTATCTCTGTATGAGATAGGTACTGTTATTTTATACATCTGTATGAGGCAGGTACTTTTTTTTTTTCATTATACGTGTGTTTAACAAGTTGTATCAAATTCTCTAATCATATATAAAGGAGGAATGCTGGAATTTAAATGTATACAGTCTGACTTGGGCTGGAGCGATAGCACAGCGGGTACGGCATTTGCCTTGCACGCAGCTGAACTGGGTTTGATTCCTCCATCCTTCTTGGAGAGCCCAGCAAACTACCGAAAGTATCCCGCCTGCACAGCAGAGCCTGGCAGGGTACCCGTGACATATTTGATATGTCAAAAAACAGTAACAAGTCTCACAATTGAGATGTTACTGGTGCCTGCTCAAGCAAATTGATGAACAGGGGGAAGACAGTTCTACAGTGCTACAGTCTGACTTGAAAGCAGTGTTCATAACTATTTCACTATGCTGCCTCTCACAGCTTTGGTAGCACACATAGAAAACACCAGTAAACTCTATGCACCAATAAACTTTCCACAGTGATCTATGGTTACATTTGTTAGGTGGCAAGAAAACACACAATTTCACTTCCAAGTAGAAACTATTTAAATAAAATTTTGGTTCCATTCATTCCTTCAAACAAAACAGTTTATTGTGTTCACAATAATTTGATACAGTATAGAAGAGACAATGTAAGGAATATTACTACTGGGGGAGAGTTACATAAATTTTTTCAAGTTGAAAAAATTGAAATTTGAAGTAAATAAATTTTAAGAAAGCTTTAACGGGAAGACTTTTGCATCTGGAGACTATGCAACCAAAATATAAGAATTATTCAAACTTTACACTAAATATTTATATCTGGTTGCTTGTGGAACTAAACTTTGTTTTCCAGAGTCACCATAATATTTCCATTTTAAGGAGGATTTCTGAATTAAGTGTTAAAGGAGAATTGAAGGCTTATTTATTTTATAACTGGAAAGGTGAAGTTCAAAGAAGTTACCGTAATTTGTCAGTTTTGCCAAGAACAGAGCTAGATGATATCCCAGAACTTTTGGCTGATTAATGCTCCTTATTTTACAACATGTAAATTGCCTCTCTTTTGGGGTGAGAGGTGGCAGTTGGGGCCACACCCAGCAGTTCTCAGGGCTTACTTCTGGCTCAGAGTTCACTTATAGCAGTGCTCAAAGAACTGTACGTAGTGCCAGAAAACTAACTAAGGTCAGTCAGTGTAAGGCAGGTGCCTCAACCCCTGCACTACCTTTCTGGCCCCATATTTCCTTATAGTTAAATAAATGAACCTAGTTTATACATAAACTATAAACAACATTAGCTCATCTTTTCTGAAGGGCCTACTATGAATAGGCTAAATATTTTGATGAAGAAATTTGCTTTTAGTGGAATTTTTAAGTCAGAAGGAAAAAAATATAGACAATTTTTGATGAATTTTTAGAAGAAGAAGACAAGTAGAGGGAGGTAAGTAAAATTTGTAGCAACATCATTTATAATATTTAAAATACAGTTTTAATGCATTTGATTCAATTTTGGGGATGTTAACTTCAAAGGGATGAAACAATTTTGTTTGATGGTGAATGACCCCCAAGAATTATATCAAGTAAAGCTATACATAAAACTGGTTTTTACAGCTACCTCTTCAGAACTCCTGGGCAGGACCCATCATTTTTATACACAGAATAGTGATACCACACACTACACACACTTCTCTTAAGTCATCAGAGCTCAGGAACCATGAGTAGAAACCTTAATCTCTTTCGTACGTATGTGTGTGTATGTGTGTGTGATTGTTGTTATTTCTTTGTTCTTGTTTATGTAATACTGTTCACAGTAGTGCATAAAGTGTTACTGTACTACATCAATTACCAAATCCCAAATCCCTCCACCCCTTTGCCTAGGTCTCTTGGTCACTGCCTTCCATGGCCTCCAGTCCCTGCTTTGTAAAATCTGTTGTCAGAGTCTGAGGGTTTATTTTCATTGATTATTGGCTATTTCTTTATTGTTGTTTCATTACATACCACATATGAGTAAATTCACTTAAAATCACAGTCTCTAATTCATTGTTTCTCAAACGTTTCTGTGTGAATTCTTGATGGAAGGGGCACTACAACTATCCAGAGCAGTGCTAGTAGCCCTGGGTGCAGTTGTGTATGAAGGAGGGAGGGGGTATGTGGGGGGTGCTTTCTTTTTTATTTTTTAACTTTAGGTAAAATTCTGGGAGCAGTTGGCTCTGAGTAATTTTTTTTTTCCTGAAAAGAGAGTAGTAGGTCAAATAAGCTTGGGAACTTATGCTCTATTTCTGTCCCTGTGCTAGCAAAATGAAAGACGTATCTTTTCTTATAGATGAATATACACACATGGGCTGGAGCGATAGCACAGTGGGTAAGGCATTTGCCTTGCACGCAGCCAACATGGCCAACCCGAGTTCGATTCCTCCGCCCCTCTCGGAGAGCCCTGTAAGCTACCGAGAGTATCTCATCCACACTGCAGAGCCTGGCAAGCTTCCTATGATGTATTCGATATGCCAAACACAGCAACAACAAAGTCTAATGATGGAGACATTGACTGGGCCCGCTCGAGAAAATCGATGAACAACGGAAGGACAGTGATAAACACACATACATACATCACAGTTTATTCATTTCTCTGTTAGGCTGTACTGTTGCCAAATCTTGACGTACGAATAGTCTTGCAGTGACTGTAGGTGTTCATATATCTTACTTTCTAGCGTTTTATTGTATCTTTCTTATGTTTTATTAAGGTAAATAATAAAACGTAATTATTATTATCCAAAAAATAGAATTTCTAGATCATGTAACATTTCTATTTTTTTTGAGAAAACTCCTGTTTTCTATACATGCTGAACCAGTTTACAATCCCACTGATAGTGAATGAAAGTTCTTTTTTAAGGGCATCCCAGCCAGGACTGACGGTTTCTGTCTTCTAAATAAGATATCCTCATTGGTAGAGATCAATTGTAATTGTCATTTTCTTTGCATTTCCCTGGTTATAATAAGTGATGATATATATTTATTATGCTTGTTGGCTATCTGTGTATCTTCTTTAAAGAAGTATCTGTTCATCTTCCAATTTTAGAAAAAAAGGATTATGGGTGGGGGTGGGAGTCACAACTGGCAGTGTTCAAGGACTATTCTTGGTTCTCTGCTTAGGAGTTACCCAGTCATATGTGGTGCCAGCTATTTTGACTAGGGTTGCAGCCAGTGTGACTGCGTACAAGGTAAGAGTCTTAATCCCAGTACTGTTTCTTAAGTTCTCCATTATTTGTGTGTTTTTTTTTTTTTTAGTTTTGTGAATGCTTGATATAGAAACCTTAGATGTGTGGGTATAAAAAATGTTTATGGCTGCAGGGAAGATATAAATGTGTAAATACAGAACTGCCTAGACTAAGAAGCACTGTGTGGGAATCAGCAGCAAAATGTAAGAAACTGAAAATCATGCCAGTAACCTCGAGGATAAGGTAAGTGAAACTATCCATTAAAAAAAAAAGAACAGAATAAAGAACAGGAACGTTGGGAACAGGGGGGTAGTACAGAGGTAGGGAACACGCAAAGCATAAAACATGACCCCAGCCTCACATGATAACACTCAGACACCACCGAGTCCCACCAAAAGTGATGGCTGAGAAGAGAGTCAGAAATAAACAGTGAGCACAACTGGATGCAATAATGTGAATAGTATAGAAAGGCCAGATCTTAGTTCTAATAAAACTGGGCTGTGAGGGTTAGTTACAGCATCAGTATCTTAACCTAGGTATTTTGCTTAAGCTTACATGTACCTTTGTCCATATCATTTCATGTACTGTGATCTTAATAAAAATTAGATCTGTGCTATCCTTGCTCATTAAAATACACAGGAGCACATTGAAATTTGAGGATTGCTGCTTGGGGATTATTGTCCTCTGTCAGTTACATCTTTATTTAGGGGAAAGAATTGAGTTGCTTGTGATCATATCTGTAGTGCTTACACCTGGAATATGATCATAAGCAACAGAGTTTTGTCCTAATTTTGATTTTCATAAATTAAATTATTTTTGAAGTTGTAAAAAAATACAATTTAGGGAAAGTAAAAGAAGTGAAGACAAACATGGAGAAGAAAACCACACACACTAAAAATCCATTTAAATGTTGGCTATCAATTCCTTTATTTCAGTAATTTCACTTCATGTCAACCACTAAACTTGCTAATCAAAAGACAGAAAATGACCTTTTAATGGACAAAAAATATGGAAAACCCCCTCCCCCCTTGTGTTACCTGTGAAAGACACAATTGAAGTAGCATATGAGTAAAAGGGGCTGAAGTGATAGCACAGCGGTAGGGTGTTTGCCATACAAGTGGCCAACGTGGCCGACCCGAGTTTGATTCCTCCGCCCCTCTCGGAGAGCCTGGCAAGCTACTGAAAGTATCTTGCCCTCCTGGCAGAGCCTGGTAAGCTACCCGTGACGTATTTGATATGCCAAACACAGTAACAACAAGTCTCATGATGGAGACATTACTGGGCCCGCTCGAACAAATCAATGAACAACAGGAGGACCGTGATCCGTGATGAGTAAAAGATTGGGGGGGAGGGGTATCATTTGACAAATAGTAGCCTAAAACAGATTGGGTATACCACACAGCAAAATTAAACTTCAAATTCTAATATAATTTTAATACAGATATAGATATAGATCAACATATATTCTCCAAACCAGGATACATCAAAACATTCAGCACAGTTACTAAAAGCCTGAAGAAAGATATTGATGCAACACAACAGCGATATATTCAAACACCCCTCTTCTCTCTACTGAATAGGTCAGCCAGACCCCTCCCCCCCAAATCATTAAACAGTAACCTTGAAGAAATTGTTGAGTTGTGCTAACAAAAAAAAAAAGAAAGAAAGAAACAGTATGGTGCTTTCTCCCCTCCCACCCCCAACAGAATATATAAAAAAAAAAACCGAATACACACTCTTTTTCAGTGCACCTAGAACATTCTTCAGAGGAGACCATATGCTAGAACATATAAATTGCCCATAAAATATGAAGCTGAAGCTGGAAGTCATATCAGGTTACTTTCAGATCACAAGCTTTGAATGTAGAAATAAGCCACAAATAGAAAACCAGAAAAACTCAAGACACTTGGATATGAGACAGCATAGTACTGAAAAAGCAGTTGTTGGAAGAGTAATTCAAAGAACAAAGGATTCCCTTAATCAAATTAAAATAAATACATGAGCTATCAGAGATACAGAATAAGCTGTTATAAAAGGAAAATTCATGATAGTACAAATGTTCTTTGGAAACCAGGCTCAAAAACTAACCTATCCTCACACCTAGTAAATGGTAATCAAAATTGTGGCTGGAGCGATAGCACAGCAGGTAGGGCATTTGCCTTGCACGCTGCCAACATGGCCAACCCGAGTTCAATTCCTCCACCCCTCTCAATAGCCCGGCAAGCTGCCGAGAGTATCTAGCCCACAAGGAAAAGTCTGGCAAGCTACCTGTGACGTATTCGGTATGCCAAAACACAGTAACAAGTCTCACAATGTTACTGGGCCCACTTGAGCAAAATTGATGAACAACGGGAGGACAGTAACAGACAGTGACTGAAATAAACATATTCTTAGACCAATGGAACAGAATGGATAGGCCAAGATAAATCTTCAGATTTATGAAGTTAATCTATGATAAAGGAGCTGGGTGTATGAAACCTCTTTAGCAAATGTTAGGAAAACTGGATAGTGACGTGCAAGAAAAGAAATTTGAACCATATCTCACATCATCTGCAAAAGTTAACTTGGGTTCAGGATGGTGAGATTAGATCAGAATTCATAAAATGAAGGAAATAATAGCAAACTCTCCAGGATATGGACTTCGGAAGTGTCTTCAGTGATTTGATTCCAGGGGCATTAAAAACAAAAACAAATGATACTTCGTCAAAACTAAGAACTTTTTGCCTGGCAAAACTCAGGCTAAGAGAGAGAGAGTACAACAGGCACAATGTTTGCCTTGCACACTACTGACCTGAATTTGATCTCTAGCTTGTATATAGTCTCCTAAGTATTGTCAGGAGTTATCCCTGAACATAAAGCCAGGCGTAAGCCCTGAACCAGGTGTTCCCCTCACCAAATACACTAAAAGAATCATACACCAGGGTTGGAGTGATAATACAGTGGGTAGGGTGTTTTTCTTACATGTGACTGATCAGGTTTCAATCCTCGGCATCCCATATGGTCTCCCAAACACTGCCAGGAGTAATTCCTGAGTACAGAGCCAGGACTAATTCCCGAGTACAGAGCCAGGAGTAACCCCTGAGCATTGCTGGGTGTGACCCAAATAGAAAAAAAAAATCATACACCATGATCAAGTGAAATCAATTCCAGAGATGGAAGAATGGCTTAATATATACAAGTTAATGTAATACACCAATCAATGAAAGGAAAGATAAATTGTAAGACCACATAGATAAGTGAATTGAAAACGTTTGACAAGATTAAAAACCTATTTGTGATCAAGAACTCTAAACAAAACTGAGAATAGAAGGCCATGTATCACAGCCCCACAGGCTACATCATGCTCAATGTGAAAAACTGAAAATCTATCTGTTAAGATCAAGTACAAGACAAGGATATGCACTCTCAGCCAGTTATTCAACACTGTATTGGAACTCCATGTTGTATTTTAACTCCTTGTAACAGTATTAAAGCAAGAAAGAGAAACTAGATGGATTCAAACTGAAAAACAAGTCCATCCCAGATGATATACATAGAAAACCCTAAAACTGTCAAAAATTTTAGAAAGAGCAAACCATTTCAGTTAGTGGCAATCTGAAAACTCATTCACAGATACATATCGCTAATTTTTGACAAAGGACCTGAGAGCATGAAATGGAATAAAGACAACCTTCTCAACAATTGGCGTTGGAAGAATTGAATAACCACATACAAGAAATTAAAACTGGATCCACATCTCATACCTTACACAAAAGTCAACTCAAAGTGTATCAAAGATCTTGAAATCAGACCCAAATCTATAAAGTACACTGAGGAAAATATAGGAAGAATGCAAGATCTAGACATTAAAGAAGTTTTCAAGGATATGGTGCCATTGACAAAGGTTACAGAATCAAAACTAAACAAATGGGACATCAAACTTTTAAGTTTCTGTATGGCTAAAGAAACATGGGCTAAAACTAAATGATAGCTGAATGGGAAAAATATTTGCACTCATCACAATCTAGGATCTATAAAGCACAAAAATCAACCAAAAAGATCTAAAAGCCCCATCAAAAAATGGAGAGAGGAAATGAACAAACAGTTCTCTGGGAAGACCAATTAATGGCCACAGGCACATAAAAAATGCTCATCATCACATATTTATAGGGAAATCCAAATCAAGACTCTGAGATATTATCTTCCACCAGCGAGAATGGCAGATATCAAAAATACTAGGGGGAAAAATCTCTGTTGGCAGGGACGTAGTGAAAAAGAAATCCTCATCCACTGCTGGTGGAAATGCTGTCAGGTCAAACCCTTATGGAAAACAGAATGAAAAGTACTTAGAAAGCTCAAAATTGAGCTCCCGTATGACTCAGCAATTCCATTTCTGGTATCTATCCCCAGGACAGAAAAACAATTATTCAATAGAACATATGCTTACCATTATTTATTGCAGGACCCAGTACAATAGCTAAGATTTAGAATTAACCTACATGTTCAACAACATATAAATGATTCATAAAGATGTGGTGTACATATATATATGTGTGTGTGTGCATGTCTATCTATCTATATATATATAATGAAATACTACACGGCTGTAAGGAATGATGAAATCATGCAATTTGCTGCAACGTAGATGGAATTAGAAGACATCATGTTAAATAAGCCAAAAGAAGGATAAACACAGGATGATACCACTAATATGTAGTATTTAGAATAACTGCATGGGGGAATGCAATGTTTTAAATAGGGATGCTCTAATCAACCTTGGTTCCAGAGTATAGGGAGGAAAAAGAAAGAAAGAGTAGAGGGGAGGAAAGAGAAGAGACAGATGAGAAGAAATGTGGGCCAGGTCAGAGATTCAGTACAAAAGTGGTGTCAAGGAATGATAGTCAAATATCTCAACCACAGAGTCAACACGGAAATCAAGAAACCCAAATTTTAACAACCAAATTAATATTAATTAAAATCAACTAAAAGTAATTGATTTTAATTAAATTAATTTTAATTAATTTAATTAATCTTAATTTTTAAAATAATTAAAATTAAGAAGGTGCTTGTCATGAGAGCAGGCTAGAAATAAGGGTATATGGGAGGGAACCTGGAAATTTTGGTGGAAGGAGATTGACACAGGTGGGTGGGATCAATGCTGCAACACTGCAGTCTAAAACTCAGTTATGAAGGGGGTATAGTGCTACCAGCAGGTCAATCTGTACCTGTGAGGCGAGTGCATCAGCAACCTGATGGTGCCTTCAGACTTCCAGATACCCCGAAAATTCCTGCCGTACCTTTGGCCAGATCCCAACTTGGGACAAAGTTTACCAAGAAAATAAACGGCCAAAAGTTAGGTATGTGGGAGAACACACCCACACATACATCTGGCTCAGCTAGATAATTGGAGGCAAGACCTCTCTGGTTCCTGATCGAACTGCTTAACGACCATGATCCCAGAGACTTAGAGACAAATCTCGGAACCCAGCCGCTTTTGGCAGAGATGTGTCCAGTCCCTGCAATGGGTTTCTGTGCCAGACCACCCAGGGGGGAAAGGGTGTTGTCCTTCTGCCTGCTCCCCCTTGGTGACTTGGTCTTCCAGAGGCCATTGGACAGTCAGGTTTGGACCCGCAATGATGAGACACGTGGGGTCTCATGGGATGGGGGTGGAGCTGGCCCTTCCCTCCCCACCCCAACAGACCCCAAGTCGCTGCCCAAAAATGACCTCTCTGGCTCCTGATCAAGCTGCTTAATGGCCATGATTCCAGAGACTCAGAAATAAATTTCAGAACCTAGTGGCTTTTGGCAGAAATGCATCCGGTCTCTGCAGTAGGTTACTGGCGCCAGGCCACCCCAGGTGGGAATAGGTTTTGTGCCTTGACCTATTTCCCCTGGCAGCTCAGTGGCCACCATCCTCCAGAAGCCATTGGACGGTCAAGTTGGGCCCACAGTGATGAGACACTCAGGGACTTACGGGATGCAGGTGGAGCTGGCCCTTTCCTCTCCGCCCCAATGAGACCCCGAGTCGCTGCCCACGAACAGCCTCTCTGGCTCCTGATCAAGGCTTAATGGCCGTGATCCCAGAGACTCGAAACCCAGCGGCTTTTGGCAGAAATACATCCAGACTCTGCAGTAGGGTACTGTCACCGGGCCACCATAGAGGGTTAGGGTGCTGTCCCTCCGCCTGCTCCCCCTTGGTGGCTCAGTGGCCGCCGTCTGCAAGAGACCATTGGACAGTCAGGTTTGGGCCTGCGGTGACAAGACACACAGGGCCTCGCGGGATGGGGTGAAGCCGGCCCTTTCCTCCCCGCCCCAACGAGATCTCGAGTTGCCACCCACAAATGGCCTCTCTGGCTCCTGATCAAGCTGCTTAACAGCTATGATCCAAGAGACTCAGGAACAAATCTCGAAACCCACTAGGTTTTGGCAGAAATTTCTCCAGATTTAATTGTTAAAATCTCAGAATTCCAAAATCACACGGCCACTATTGCAGCCACGCAACATCATATGTTATTCATAAACAGCAATAGAAAACAAATTGTCTACTGTTGCCTTTTCAGCAGATCTGAGTGTTTGGGTAAAATTCCAAATAATAATGGTGGGTCTGATGTCGAAATATTGACTGTAATCAAAGTATAGAGAGAGTAATGTGGAAATCATCTGCCCCACAGGTAGGTCGAGGGTGTGGGATGCTAGGTATACTGTTTGGTGGTGGAAAATGGGCACTGGTGAAGGGATGGGTGTTTCATTGTATGACTGAGACTTAAACCCGAAAGCTTTGTAACTGCTCTGATGGTGATTCAATAAATAAAATTATTAAAAAGGAGAAAAAAAAGACAAAGACAAAAAATAAAAAAATACTCAGCTATGAATAATTTTGTGAATCATGGTGCATAAAAATTTGATGAAAAAATGATTAAGTGCTCTAAATGCCAAAAGACAACTTAAAATTTGTATTAGCCTTCTCTAGAATTAAGCACTGCTAATAAATAAACCTGTTGATTGTGATTAAAAAAAAAGTGTTTGCCTATTATTAAGATAATTATACTTAAAACAGATACTAAACCACAAAAAATGTTTTATGGGTAATTTTTCTTTTTTCTTTTTTTTTTCTTTTGCTTCTTGGGTCTCTCCCAGCAATGCTCAGTGCTCAGGGGTTCCTCCTGGCTCTGCACTCAGGAGTTACTCCTGGCAGTGCTTGGGAGACTATATGGGATGCCGGGGATTGAACCTGGGTCAGCCATATGTAAGGCAAATGTCCCTACCCGCTCTACTATCGCTCCGGCCCAAAATGTTTTCTGTTTGGGGGTCATACCCAATGGTTCTGAGGGATTCCCCTGGCTGTGCACTCAGAGATCATCCCCCAGGGCTCTAGGGAACCATATGTGGTACCAGGGATGGAACCTTGATGGGTCACATGTAAGGCAAGTGTCCTGTCTGCTATACTATTGCTCTAGACCATAAAGCAAATTAAAAAAAACCCTAACACAGATTATTAAAGTATATAGAGATGTATGCTCTGGGACTTTTTATTTCAGAGGGATAGTGCTCAGAGCTTACTCCTGGCTATGTGCTCAGAAGTGATTCTTGGCAGTGCAGTGAGGACAGTATATGGTACCTGGATTAAACCAGGTTAGTTGTGTGCAAGTTAAGAAAGCTTTAAACTTTCTACTCAGCACCTGGAATTCCTACTTTTTACCATTAGTGAATAAGCAGCATATGAAATCTTTATAGCTTCTTTTTCAAAATAAGTATTGAAATGATCTCCTTAATTAGATTTTTTATTATAAATTTGTGTGTACTATAGTTTAAAACTTTCCTTTTGTGCAGTTGAGATATTCATATAAATACTATGAATAGAATTTCATGTGAATGAGATACCGTATTTCAAGAATATTAATATAATGACTATTATCAGTATCTCTTGACACTTAATCTACTTCAGAATGACCTGGAAGACCTTTAAATACACAAAATATTGAATCCCATATCTAGGGTTTCTGAGCCAGTAGGCCTTATGAGAGATCTTTGAACAGCATTTCTAAGACGTTACCAGGTGATTCTGAGAGTGCAAGCCAGAAAATAGAAATTCATGAAACTCTCTTCAAATTCACAAAAGGAACAATCATCAATAGAAACAAAAGATTACTAGCAAGTTCCCATAATAAACCCCCAAAAGTTAAAATTACACATATTATAATAATAAATAAATGGTAGGAGTAATCACTTTTTGTTTAGTTTTTTTGTTTTGCTTTGTTTTGTTTTTGGCCCATTCCCGGCAGTTGCTTAGGGCTTACTCCTGGCCTGTGCACTCAGGGATCATGCCCAGTAGTTCCCAGGGCTTATTCCTAGCTCTGTGTTCAGGGGCTATTATTGTTGATGCCAGGAACTGAAACCAGTCAGCTGCAATTCAAGGCAAACATCTTACCCACTCTAAAATTTCTTGGGCCCTACGGGATGGGGTGAGGGGAATGGGAGAATAATCACTTTTAACTTGGTGGAATAAATATTGGGATACTGGTATGAATATGACTGTCATTAACATCAGTCTGTATGTAATACAGATGTACCTACAGAACATCCCACAACTGTTTTAAATGCATAATGACAACCAATAATTAATAGGCAATTCTCAAATTAATGATGTCACATCTGGTAACTTCTTCATCAACAATAAATATATAAAACAGTCACCGATAAAATACTGATTTTTGTTACCATCATGAAGCATTGCTGAGTTCTTTCACATATATCAGGTATCACAAGAGAGAACCTACAAAGACACTTACCCACAAAGTGTAAAATGTTTTTATTAAGTTAGAATAATCCTTATAATTAGTATATTTCAGTCACAACTGATGGTCTTCTCTTTGAGGTTTTATAATTAAGATATGGGAGGCATGCAATATGAAGGTCGTGTTTTGTACATCCTCTAAGACAACATTTTTCTGAGTATCCTCTGCGTTTTCTTTGGGGATGATTCCCCCAAAATAAATGACTTACGGTTTTAACTTTGCTTCTATTTTTATTTTTCTTCTGAATTTCTAGAATCTTGTGAATATATGGACTAAGTTTGCGTGATGCAAAGAAAACTTTTGTCGAATCAGGTAGCAAGTTGTCCATTTGATGCTTATAGTCAGGCAGTGACTGCATCACCCAATTGCTAATTGTTTCCTCCTGAGACAAAGTGGGGGCTGTTAAGATAGAAAAAAATGCTACTTTAGCTGAAAGTATCATCATAATGCTGGAGTCCTAAGTCAGCTAATTACTAAAAACAATAACAATCTAAATAATAAAAGTTGCTCAACAGCAATATAGCTGTACAGGAAAGGTGGTGCTTTCTTTAAAAGGCTCAGAAGTAGTTTCATCTTGTTAATGCAAAAATATTATTTAGCTATCATTAATATGCCATAAAATTCTATCTTTTTGTTTGTTTGGGGGCAGTATCCAGCAGTGCTCAGGGCTTACCCCTGGCTATGGGCTTAGAGAACCATCTGGCATGCTGGGAATCTAACTTGGGTTGGCTGTATGCAAGACAAGCACCCTACCCATTGTACTATCACTCCAGCCCAAACTCAGAATTTTAAAGTATACAATTAGGCAGCTGTTTTTATAAAGTTGTGTAAACATTGCCAATGTCTAACCCTAGGACATTTTCTAATACTCGAAAAAGAAACCCTGAAACTATTAGAGGCCTTTCCCTCTTCCTCTTGCCAAAACATAAAATAACATTGCAATCAACATTCATATGTATGTTTTTGTGTAAACATATATTCTCAGTTTTCATAGTTATATAGCTAGAAGTTGAGTTGCTGGATCATATTACAATTTTAACTTTTTGAAGAAACAAATCTGTCCACAACAATTGTATCCCTTTACAATCACTCTGATGCCATAGTAGTGCTCCAATTGCATATATCCTTACCATCATTTTCTCTTTTTCATATTTGGCTATAATCATCCTTAGGCATGTGAAGTAGTATCCCTTGTTGTTTCTGTTTGTTTGGGGTCCACACCCAGCAGTGCTCAGGATTTTTTTCTGGCTCTGACCATTTCTGTTGGTTCTTAGTGACGGGGGGGTCATATGTGGTACCAGAGGCCTGATCTTAGAGCGAAGATTCCCGATCTTAGAAGGAAGGCTTCCCTCTGATCTTAGATCCTCTAATATCAAGCACAAGACAAGTTTTCCCACTCTCACCATTTTTTTTTTTTGCTTTTTGGGTAATGCCCAGCAATACTCAGGGGTTACTCCTGGCTCTGCACTCAGGAATTACCCCTGGCAGTACTTAGGGGACCATATGGGATGCTGGGAATCAAATCCGGGTCAGCCGTGTGCAAGGCAAACACCCTCCCCACTGTGCTATCATCCCAGACTCCTTGCCACTTCTATTCAATATAGGATTGAAAGAACTTTCCATAGCAATTAGGCTAGAAAAACATGTCAAGGGCATCCAGATAGGAAAGGAAGAGTCAAGCTCTCACTATTTGCACTGATACTACATTTAGAACACCCTAAAGACTACAAAAAAGCTCCTGGAGACAATCAATTTGTATAGTAAAGTGGAAGGATGTAAAATTAACATGCAAAAGTCCATGGCTTTTCTATATACAAAATAATGAAATGAAAGAGATATTAAAAAATCCTATCCACAATTGTGCCTCAGAAAATCAAACACCTAGGAATCAGCTTAACTAAAAAGGTGAAAGACCTATACAAAGAAAATTACAAAACACCACTTCAAGAAATAAAAGGACTTGAGGAAGTGATACCATATCCCCTGCTCATGGACTGGAATGATTAATATCATCAAAATGGCAATACTTCCCAATGCATTCTACAGATTTAATGCAGTCCCTATAAGGATACCCATGTCATTTTAAAAGGAAATAGATCAAACACTCCTGAAATTTGTATGACACAATACCAAACCCCCTACCCTCCCCCCCACACACAAACACACACTAAAACCTAAATAGCTAAAACAGTCCCTGGTACAAAGAAGATAGGAGTCATCACCTTCCCCAACTTCAAACGGTACTACAAAGTAGTAGTAATTAAAATAGCATGGTATTAGAATAAAGACATACCCTCAGATCGGTGAAATAGACTTGAATATCCTGAGACAGACCCTAAGGTATATAATCAGTTAATTTTCATAAAGGAGCAAAATATAAAGTGGAGCAAGGAAAGCATCTCAGTAAGTGTTCTGTGAAAACTGGTCAGCCACATGCAAAAACATTAAACTCAAAAACCTCTTTCTAATTCCATGCACTAAAATCAAATGAAAATGAAGACCTTATTCTCAGACATAAATCTGTAAGGTACTTAAAGGGAAACATAAGCAGAACTGCAGAACTCTCCATGACATGGAAGCTAAAGGCATCTTCAAGAATGAAACACAACTGATCAAGCATGCAGAAGCAAAGGTAAACACATGAGACCACATTGAACTAAGAAGCTTCTGCACCTCAAAAGAAAATACGACCAGAATACAAATACAGCCCTTGGAATGGTAAAAATTATTTACCCAACACTCCTCTGACAAGGGGTTAATAACCAAGATATATAAGGCACTGGTGGAACTTCAAAACATCAATGAGATACCATCTCACACCACAGAGACTGACACACATCAAAAAGAACAACCAGTGCTGGCTTGGATGTGGGAAGAAAGGGACCCTGATTCACTGCTGGTGGGAATGCTTATTGGTCCAGCCTTTCTGGAAAACAACATGAACAGCTCTCAAAACACTAGAACTTGAGCTTCTTTACCACCCAGGAATACAACAGGGAATATACCCAGTGGACCTGAAACACAATGCTGAAAGGCCATCAGCCCTCCTACATTCACCGCATCACTATTCACAATAGTCAGAATCCAGAAAAAATCCAAGTGCCCAAGAACAGATGAGTGGATCAAGAAATAATGGTATGTCTGAACAATGGAACATTACACAACTGTTAGGAAAAATGAAGTCATGAAATTTGTTTATACATGGATGAACATGGAGAGTATAATGGTAAGTGAAATCAGTCAGAGGGAAAGAAACAAACATAGAATTATTACACTCATTTGTGGAATATTTAAAAAAATAGTACGTGAATAATACCCAAAATAGTAGAAACAAGGGCCAGGAGGACTGGTCCATGTAGGAAGTATGCCACCACGGAGGAATGGGAGTGTATTTAGGACTGAAAATAGACAACTATGACAATAATAGTTGGAAATGATTACTCTGGACAAAAACAGTGCTTAAACGATGTAAAGTAATGCATATGAATGGGTGTTGGAGCATTGTATGACTGAAATAGATCATGAACAATTTTGTAACTGTATATATCAGTGATTCTATTAAATACATATGTGTACACACAAAAGAGTCTATGAAAAATATACTCACAGCACAGTAAAATGTCCTCTCTTTACACAGGGGATTGCCCTGCCACAGAGGCAGGGGGGGATGGGGGGATGGGGGTGGGAGGGATATTATCCATGGTGGTGAAAAACGGGCACTGGTGGAGGGATGGGTATCTGATCATTGTATAATTGAAACCCAAGCACAAAAAATTGTAAATCTACAACTGTAAAAAAAAAAATTAAAAAAAAATGTCCTCTCTTTGAAATTAGAACTAAGGATTCAGAAGTGAACTTGAGAGATAATACAGTGGGTAAGGTGCTTTCCTTGCATGAAGCCAATCTGGGTTTGACCTCTGGCACCCCATAGGACCCCCTGGGAACTGTCAGATATTATTTTTGAACACAGATTTGGGAGCAAACCCTGATCACAGCTCAATGTGCACCCCACTTCCCACCCTCAGCGCCCCCCAAAAAGAGTCAAGAGAAAAAGATGAGAGTCAAAACTGAAAGAAAGTTGCTCTGAGATCTTTCAAGACATGTTAAAGTACAAAAGGGACATAAATTTTTTAAAAAGGAGCAGTTCCAAGAGGGAGACTGGGATGGGAATGGGGTTGAATAGAGATGATTTTTAGAACAGATGTGATCCCATGGACTTTCTTGGTTTATTTTTTAATTTTAATTCTTCCTCACTTCCCATTAAAGTTATGCAACTTTGGGGTTGCAGTTATAACTCTATTCCAGTATTATAATAACTTTATATTGTTACAAATGCCTCGGGGCTTAGGGAAATAGCTTAGGCATAATGGTGCTTGCTTTGTATGCAGTTAATCCTGATTATGTCCCTGTGACTACATACAGTCCCCCAGGCACTTCCAGGGGTGTTTTCTGAGCACTGCCAGGTGTGGCTCAAAAAACAACAAAATTTGAATGCCTAAGCATTAAAAATTTAGGAATGATTGTAAAGAAACTACAGAAAGTCATTTATTAAGCAGATATATATGTATAGATATATAGATAAAGATATTTGATCACTTAAAATGTGTAATAACAAAAGACACTGGAGGGAAAAGTGAATTGGGTTGCTTTGATATATAGGACGACTCTGGATAATATGTACCATATTCTGCTATAAGGGGGATAATGCAGACAATAAGAAAACTTTTCCATGAAAGAAGCAAGTTTACACTAGAACATTAAGGATTTAATATGAGAATTAAAACAAAGTTAACAGGGGGACAAAAAAGAACCTCTAAAGCAAAATTTCAAAGTATAGGCAATAAACAAAAACATTTACTGCCTAAAAAGGAAGACTTTCTGTGAATAACACCCATAGATATATCAAAGACTTGCAGAACATATTTGTGGTATCTAAAATGAACAACTGATTACTCTTGTGATAAAAATTTTGAATAAATTTCTATAAATTAAATTGAATTTATATAATATATGTAGTATATACTATATAAATTAAATAAATTCATAGTAAACACAAGGGAATAACTGGCTAGAAGAAGAGCTAGGAGAAGAGCGAGAAGAAGAGCAAGCATAAAGAACTTACTGTATAATTTATATTTATTATCTTCCTTCACTATTGTGTAAATTTGATTGGACTGAGCATGGCTGATCTCATTGAGACCATGTTCAAGAGTCCCGGATTCACCCCTTATCAACCATGGCGAAGGGAATGTATGGCACTGAGAACAAAGTCTTCCTGAGCCTTCCCTGCATCCTGAATGCTCGAGGCTTGACCGGTGTTATCAACCAGAAGCTGAAGAATGATGAGGTGGCACAACTCTAGAAAAGCGCTGATACCCTGTGGAACATGCAGAAGGACCTCAAAGACCTGTGACTGCGGGCTGCCAGGCTATAGAAATGTGCAGGCGATGCTGTGACAGACTCAGTGCCTTTAGTTTCCATCCATGTACATGCATCTCAGTCAGCTTGTATCTTCCTAAACATGTGAAATTGGGGCACCCCAAAATCAAAGCCCTCACTGGCTTAGTGCTTGCAGTATGAGCCTTTGAACAAATAACAAATTAATGACTGTGGTGTAAAAAAATAAGGAAAGAAGTTGATAAATTCCTACAAAGTACTAAGAACCTTTCTAGTTTGTTTTAGTAATCTCCCTCAAAGTCTCTTTAACGACACAATTTTTCAATTGTAAACCATATATAGACCCTGGTGAATCCCCAGGATGTTTGACTGGGCCCACAGGTAAAATGTGCATTAACAGAGGTTACCAAAGGAGACTAGGGGCCAATCAGTAGGACATGGGGGCCACAGGAAGAAAACATGATCATAAGAGGACCAGAATCAAGGGGTCAAAGGTTGAGAAGCACAGGCATAGACAAGTCAGTCCTTACTGTATTTCTGTAAGTTACTTCCAAATTAAATAAACCTTTTTTGTTGAGGGGGGCTACACCCAGTGGTGCTCAGGGCTTATTCCTGACTTTGCACTCAAGAATCATGCCTGATAGGCTCGGGAGATCACCTGGTGTGAAGCAAGGCCCTGCTATCTATACCTTTGCTCCAGACCCTAAATGAACTAAAATGAACTACTTTAAAAGGCAACAAATAATTTTAGTGATGCTAGGAAAACCCATAAACAGAACATGGAAGATAACAATCCAACGGAAAAAGAGTTCCTAAATACTGCTTAAAAGCATTAAGTATAATATCAATGTACCCTAAGCACACTGTATGCTAAGTCATCTTGCTAGGGTTTCAGATAAAAACACACACGAGTCCCTACAACCTGATAAGGGCTTGGCCATAAGGAAATGAGACTTGTGCAGCCACAGAGATTAGAAGGACACAGCAATTGGTTTAATATAATATTGTCAGGACTGTTGAAATCTTCAATTTTATCTCTGAACTTGTAAAAAAGACTGATAAATCTGGAACCCTTTATGTGAAGTTTGATGGGACAATGGAGCAAGTGTGAACAGAGATAGGAATTTTTTTTCGGTGTTAGTACCTTTATATGACAATTCCTGTTTTTGTTTTGAACAAGAGACCCTTATTGACTTTGCTTGTTTATTTTTTATCTTGCATATCTGACCAATCATGTTACTGGTCCTGGTGACAGTAGAATGGAACTGTCCACTGTCCTCCCGTTGTTCATCGATTTGCTCAAGCGGGCACTAGTAACATCTCACAACAAATTGTGAGACTTGTTGTTACTGTGTTTGGCATATCGAACACGTCACAGGGAGCTTGCCAGGCTTTGCCAGGCGGGCGCGATACTCTCAGTAGCTTGCTGGGCTCTCTGAGAGGGGCAGAGGAGTCAAACTCAGGTTGGTCGTGTTGGCTGCATGCAAGGCAAACGCCCTACCCGCTGTGCTATCGCTCCAGCCCAGAATGGAACTATGTGTTTAGAAACTGTAGTAGAACAGAGAAGGAAAAGATTGTCTAGGAGAACATTTTAGTGAAGACTTTACTGGGAATATGTTTAAGTTTTGAAGGGCAAAATGGGATTTTGCCAATATTCTAGAAAAGTAGGGAAGCAGCAGCCTTCTTCTGGTGCAGACTTTGATGGGTGGGGGGACTTCCAAGCATTGCCGTGGGGACCAGGGGGTCCCCCTCCCAGAGACACTAAGTCTGGATGACTCAAAGCTAGGGTCCTAGATGTAGAGCTGCTCTACCCGGGTGGGGATCACTAAAGCCAACTGGGTGAGGCCTCCAAGACTATACCCAGAATTGCTGGGGGTTCATGGGTGCCTGTTTCGAACCAGGTCATAATGCATGCTTTGAGCTCTCTCCTGACAGCTGAAAAAGGATCCTCAGATGTAGTCGTCTATGTGTAGGCATATTTCTTCTAAGTTTAAAAGGGGTGTGTGTGTGTGTGTGTGTGTGTGTGTGTGTGTGTGTGTGTGTGTGTCTGTCTGTCTGTCTGTCTGTCTGTCTGTCTGTCTGTAGGGATTCCTAAGAGAGGTTTTCTGTATCTGCCATACATTTAAAATTTTTTTGTCTCTCTGCCAGACACTAAGGCCATCTGCTGGGGAAGCTTGCTCTTTAGCAGAACCCATTCCAGGATCAGAACTGTCCAGTGATAAACGTACAACGCCCTGGGCTCAGGTTCTTACCTGAGGGGCTGTCCTTCTCCCAGACCATGAAAGTGGTGTGGGGGCTTTCAAGTTGGCTCGGGGTGACGCTTTCCTCGACCTGGGGAAACAGCCGTGTGGTGGGGGTGTGCTTTAGCTCCAGGTTGCTCCAGTTAGAGCTGCCGCAGAGTTTGACGATTTCTTTCAGCAGGTGCCTGCCGCACAGTTTGCGGGCTTCTCTCACTTCGGTCTGCTCCCGGGAGAATCGAACCAGCAGGAGACAGAGACAGAGCAGACAGGCGCGAAGGAGGGGCGGCATCCCCGGTGACCCAGCGGGCCTCCCGGGCCCCCTAACCGCCGGCCGCGGCTGCCTGCAGCCCGGAGCTGCCGCCTGGCAGGACAGAGCAGCAACTGGGCACCCAACCGACTCTCCGGCGTTCTCGCGAGAACTGCAGGGCAGGCGTGTGGCTGTGCCCCGCTTCCCGCGCTTCCCGGCCGTTCCACCGCGTTTCCAGAAGGCTCTTGGGGCGGCCTGGGCCTCTGACTGATGGGGTTGGTGCTGGCTGATTTCATTTTTCACATCTTCCCGAAGAAGGGAGAGGCAGCAAATGACTAGTGGGGCCCCAGCGGGACATGCCAGAGATGCCACTCCCTGCAGTGGCATGTCCTCCTGCCGTGCGTGCCTGCCCGTGGAGTGGGCATCTTTCCCAAGACAAGTGCCCTTGGTCTGTTCCGCCCATTTGTGTGGTATGTGAGTGGGGCTGGGGCTGGAGCAGCACACCCAGCAGTGCTCAGGAACTATTGTTCGAGGCCCGTTCCTGGCGGCGCTTGGGGACCACACACCAAGCGGCAGTGGTATGGGGCCTCCTGTGTGCCAAGCACGGGTCTCACCCCGAAGCTAGCGTTTAGGCCCCATGCACGATAACTTCTTTTCCCCCATGTCCAGGTTTCAAAAAGGCAGCAGGCATGTGTTCTGCTTCCCATTTTACTGCAGAGTGTAATGCATGCATAGTTGGTGGTCACATCCATCAGACGTGTATGAGTAAGGGTATGTACATTTGAAACCGAGTCAGCACTTCGTTGAATCCCTGTTATTTTTGCAGGGAGAAATGGGCTTTAGCCTCAGTCTTCAGAATAAAGAGGTACCAGGGATAATCATCTGGTTCTTTTGGTTATAAGTTACGGAGCTTTGTCTATTGCCAAGTTGTAAGGAGAATGTGACAGGAATTTTAGAGCTTTGCCTTCTAAGAGAAAAAATGTTTTGTTCAATTAGGGGGCAGAGTGGGATGGGGGTAAACAGAGTCCCGATAAGTTACTTTGTCATTTTTTTAGTTTTAATTTTTCTTCCAATTTGTATTTAGGCATGATGGATTTACAGTGCCATTGATAATATTTTTAGGCATACAAGGTTCCAATACCACAGTGGCCACTAAAATGCCCAAATCCTTCTACTAACTCTCAGGGTCCCCGTCCACTGCCCCCTTTCACCCTTGATCCCCATGACAAAGAATTCTGTAGGCTGATTCTAGGGTTTGTTATTATTCCCGCACTGTGTTTCTATATATTCCACTGTATGAGATAGTTGGCCCTCTCCTTCTGCCTCACTTTAGTTCACCAAATATGCTTCACATCCAACCACATTGCAACTCACTGCAGTGTTGCACCTTTTCTTATACTAAGTAGTACTTCATATACCACAGTTTCTTTATCCAGTCATCTGTTCTTGGACACTTGGATTTTTTTCCAGGGGGTTCTTGGCTGTTGTGAATAATTGCAATGAATGTAGGAATGCAAAAGTTTTCAAAATAGTAACAGTGCACTTGGGGTAGATACCAAGAGGTGGAATTGCTGAGTCATATGAAGACTCACTTTTTCCTTCCTTCCTTCCTTCCTTTCTTCCTTCCTTCCTTCCTTCCTTCCTTCCTTCCTTCCTTCCTTGCCAGTGAACCTGACTAGAGAATGGCAGTGTTCCCCTGATGCATGACTCGTGACAGAGGTCATGGCACTTTCTCCAGGGCTCCCTGAAGTTCATTGGACTCCTAAGAGTTGCTGCCCTGGGATTTATTACTGGGACCACTACCTCCGATGTTGCAGGAACAGCTCCTCAAACCTAGATTCAGATGCATGATTTCATCAAAACGTGGCAAAATGACTCTTCTCTACCTCTAGATAGTGCAGGGCTCATTCAACTGTGACACTGACCAATGATTAGACACTTTAAAATAAGCACTGTTCTGGGTTCAGGGACAGGCTGAAATTTCAAGTTTTTGCATTTTGCAAATAGAAAAGGGGAGGTGTTGGATAACATTGGCTTGTCCTTTCTTCCCCACTGCAGGGCGCTTAAGTTTATTGAGTAATACTCGTCACAGTGCTCCCTGAAGCACTACCATTCCTCTGTTTATCTTTAACTTCTCTTATGTACTCTGCCTCCCCTATCTGTTAATCATCTATATCCCCAAATCAGACCTGTGACTTGTAAAGTCAGTTTCTCCTGGAATTTGTATATGCAAGAGAAATGTTGCTTTGCTCGTTCTTTTTGTCCTTTGCATAGTTTACTTTAGAACAATGTCTTTTTTGTAGAGACGGAGGGAAGACAGTGATATGCTTTTGTAACTTGGGAGTTAATTGACTCTGAATAATATTTACTCCTTGGCATCTGTCATATTTATATTGCTTAAGCCTCATTTGCCCTGAGTTTCTAATACCCCAAAAGGAGGGTCCCGACAAGGAACTTGAATGGACCAAGGGCAAGCTATAAACTACCCAGGCATCGAGAAGGGACAGGCTGCAAGCTACCCTGACATCAAGTAGGGACAGGCCAAGTGCCTTAAAACATAATACGTTAAGAATGCGTGTGTAAACTCCTTTTGCTCAGGTGACGCTAGGAGTGATCACACATTAATGGCTGTTTGCAGGCTCTCCAGGCGGCTCTCTCTCGCCACCCACATTTGGTGCTCTCAAACCGCTCCCCTTCCCAGGCGGACGAAGGAGGAACAAGGGCCAAGCTGGTTGGTGATCAACTGCCATTTATTCCGTCTCTCGTCTCTCCCAAATTCTCTCCACAACTTTCTCCAAGTCTCCCCACAACTCTCTCTACCTCTGGCCACAACTCTCTTCAACTCTGCCCCTCACTCCACAACTCTCTCTCTCTGTAACTCTCCCCCAGCTCTCTCCAACTCTCTGCCCAGAACTCTGTCTCTCCCTCTGCCTTTCTAGCCCCTCCGACTCCCCACAGCCACCACTTTATTATTTTTATTTTTATTAATTTTTAATTTTTTTAATGAATCACCATGGGGTAGTTTCAGACTTACAAACTGCTTATGTTTCAGTCATACAATGATTGAGTACCCATCCATTCAACAGTGCCCGTTCTCCACCAACGATGATCCCAGTATTCCTCCCACCACCCTCACCCCATCCCCCCATATCACCCCACCTCTGTGGCAGGGCATTTTGCGCTCTCTCTCTCTCTCTCTCTCTCTCTCTCTCTCCTTGTGGGTGTTGTGGTTTGCAATAGAGGTATTGAATGGCCATCATTCGGTCTGTAGTCTACTTTCAGCACGCATCTCCCATCCTGAGCGGGCCCTCCAAGCACCCCATACTTGGTGGTCCCTTCTCTATTTGAGCTGCCTTTCCCTCCAGCACGTGAGGCTGGCTTCCAAGCCGTGCAGAAATCCTCCTGGTATTCATCTCTACTATTCTTGGGTGATCACACATTAATCACACAATGGGGCTCTCTAGAGGGGTGGAGGAATCGAACTCGTGTCAGCCCTGTTGGCCACTTGCAAGGCAAATGCCCTACCTGCTGTGCTATCACTCCAGCCTTCAAGAATTTATAATGAAATTAAAATTGTAAGCCCAAATATACTTTACAGTGATGCAGTGGTTCAATTATAGAATTCTACTTATGCAATTTCAGGAACAAATCTGTGGTGCACAATTTTATACATTTCTTTTTTTTCCCCCACTGCTGGGACAAGCCCGGCAAGCTACTGAGAGTATTTCACCTGCAGGGCAAAGCCTGGCAAGTCACGCATGATGTATTAGATATGCCAAACACAGTAACAACAAGTCTCACAGTGGAGACGTTACTGGGCCCCTCTTGGGCAAATCAATGAACAACAGGAGGACAGTGCTACAGTGGTACAGTGCTGGGACAAGGAATTGTTTTAGCTCTGGGCACCATCCAGTGTTTGAGGGTACTTGTAAGTCCTAGTGGTCCAGGTCAAAACAAACTGAAAGCCACAGTCTGCCTGGAATTTGTGACGGTGAGTTCCCCATTGCCACCCAGTTTGGCTTATACTCAGAAGGATACGCCAAATTGACCCATGGTGGTTGACATAATGAAGAAATGTAGGAATATACCTTCATTGGTCATTGAAAACAAAAGTCCAGAAAAAAATCCCACGCATATCCAAATGTTGTACATTCCCTGATGAAAACTCCAAGGCAACAGTTCTAATGATACTGATTAAATGAGCAAATCAGTAGAAGATAATTATAACAAGGACAGAGAAAGTCGGAGAAAAACTGAGAAAAATCTAGACTTAATTATTATTGAGTTGGGGATAGAATAGTTCAACAACAATAAACACAAAAAGAACCCCCCCCCCCCACACACACACACACTATAGCGGCTCTGATGCATAACAAATGGAGTCAAAGCTTGAATTATTGAGCATAGGATAAAGTAAAAGAAATCATCAAAAAGGAAAGATAAAAGGACTTTAAAAATAAAGAAAATACAAGCAGTTTTGGGGACATCATCGAGAGGAACAACATTCACGTCTTAGGTGTTCCAGAAGGAGAAAGAGAATTATTGAAGAAAAAACAGCTTTCCTATATGAGGACAGAGATATAGAACCAGGACTCTCAGAGTCCAAATAAACTGCACCCAGATGGATGCCAGGACGCACTGTAATTAAAATGGCAAGAACCAAAGGTAGAGATAACATCCTAAAGTCATCAAGAACAGACCAAAGTTTTACATAAAGGGGCTTTCCCGTCAAACTCATAACAAAGCACTCGATTAAGTGAAACTCTGTAGACCAGTGGGGGATGGTGTGATGTCTCAGTGTGTTGAATGAATGCCACTCCAAACTAAGGCTACTCAGCAAGCAAGATTATCGTTTAGATTCACTGGTGTGAAAAAATGATTTTCAGATAGACAATAGTGAAAAGAATTCATGGCCACTACTGTGATCTGAGGCGTAACAGTATTCAATACAAGGTAAATAACTTGCCTTAGAAGTACTAAGAAACATAAAACATACAATGTAAAAAAACCGGAGGGTATTAAATAGCTTGTCTTGGAATTACCTCAAGACTAGCTTTGTTAGGACTTTAAAAGTTGTCAGTTTATCAGAGCTACTAAAGAAAAGCTCTGACAGGAGGAGCCTGGATCCAGTGCTTTTGTGAAGAAATAGATGAAGGATGAATGGAAGGAGAAGATCTGTTGAGAGACCTCCCTTGTCCTGAATGGCCAGGAGCTTCCTGGGCTTTTGGAATTACAATTTCAAACCCCCCTTTTCTTTGAAGTCCCAGCCTGGAAAATAGCCTCTGATATTTTTCTGCTATTCATAAAGGTAAGAGCTTACACTTAACACTGAGGCTTAATCATGGTTACTATTATTTGGCAATCTGAAATATTGGAGTTACTTTATTAATACCTTAAAATTATTTCTTCATACATTTTATAGAGAGTAAGTTGCTAATGAAGTATATTTTTCAACGAATGCTGCCTAAAATATGGATGTGTTTAAGCCAAAGTAAATGACTTCATAGTAGAATGATTACTATGACAATAGTTTTAGATATACCTTTACACATACATTTTTTATAGAAAAAGTTTGTACATTCAAAAATAATGAATATAAAGTATGTTCCCTTGCTAAATCTAATTATTCTATATGACACTGAACTTTTACCTTTCTTTCTATATACCTAGTCATCTTTCTCCTTAAAAATACAAAACTACTTTATGCTATCTTAGATGGTAGAAATAAAAGGAAAACCTATTTGAAATGCTTATGGCTGCAACAAAATTAAGTTGGATTAGTGACTTACTCTAGTGACTTATTTGCAACTATCAATTCAACAAGCAGAAGCAGTTTATAAATGTATTGGAATAGTCAAAGTTTTGTGATTTTTTTGTATGCCTAAGAATTAATATCAGTAAAAAACATAACATAAGTCAGTTTTTATTCTTACTTGTACTTTTGTTCTGTTGTGGTTATTGAAATGGTTACTGGCATTAAAAAGAAGTAACATAGGGATAAGAGATATAGAACAGTAGGTAAGGCACTTGCTTTACATGTGGTTGACTCAGGTTTGGTCTCCTGCATACCAAATGTTTCCCAAAGCACCAACAAGAGTGGTTCGGATTGCAGGAGCCAGGAGTAACCTTTGAGCATCATCAGGATGGCCCAAAACAAACAACAACAACAAAAAGCAGTAATATAATTATATTGAGAAAATAAAAATATTCTTTTAACATAGAATATTATTACAAGAAATTACAATAATGCAATAAGTGTTTTGATACACACCAACTTAAGAAAAATGAACACTAAGAATGACTTGTTATATTCTAATATTCAGTGGAATGATATGCATTGGTGAATGTCAAGCAACAATACTGTGAATATCAGGAAAAATACGCAGTCATCATAATCTCAGCAAAATCGAGCAATCTCTTTTAAAGTACATCCTGAATAACAACACTTACTGCTCAGTGAAATTGAGACCTGTCTCTTTTTTCGGGATTGTTTATCCCAGCCTGTGTTGATTAATTCAGAGTTGCCTAATACTTCACTGTTGCTAGTACAGATAATTTTCTGAAATTCTGTAAAGGAAATATTAAGATCTTCTAATAAAGTTTGTTGTAGCTTAGTAATTGTTGGATTATTCAAAGACAGCGTTCTATTCAGTAACTTAGTAATGAATTCCGTTAGTGCTCTTAGGTTTTTCTCATCTGTCTTCATGGAAGTTGGCAGGAATTCTAAGGTTAAAAAGAGAGAGGGGGTTGAAGATATAGAAAAATTAATCAATCTGTGAACATCAGAAAAATATTTAAATTGTTTATACCAAAATAAAATGACATAGCCTTAATGGAATTAGACAATAAAAGGAAATAAGCTGTGATAACAATATGGAAGGACCAGGAAGGGTCCAAGGCTTGGGGCTGTAGAGATAGTACAGTGGGTAAGGTGCTTGCCTTCCATGCTATGTTGACATTGGTTCAATCACCAGTACCACACATGGTCCCATGAGTAAATTCTGAGCACTGTTGGGTGTGGTACCCACCTCTGGTGCCCTCCCATTCCCTCCCCCCCCCCCCCCAAGAGTCCAAGGTTTACTCCTGTGACAACTCCCAGGTTAACTTTTATGTATGTAGAGAACTCCAGGCCAACACAAATTGCAGAAATTATATATAACCTTTTTTTATTTCCTCTCTGCAAAAGCCCATGTTCTCCCTTGAACATGTACCTCTTTAATTATCACCTTTAACATTTCTCTAAGCAAATTTATTCAATAAAATGATTTTACTTCACTAAAAAAGAAAAATAAGTGTTTAACTCATTATAATTACCATTTATTTGAGTGTGCCAGTGTTGTGCTTACTTCACCTTTCCTCATATCACCTTAGAACTTTCTTCAGAGACCTTTTGCTTCACTGGCTTTTCTAAAAGTTGTCATTTTCCTTGAAAATCTCTTATGAAGTTTCCTTACCAGAGTAATTTTCTTCCATTACTAAGTAACTTCTGAGTTATGATAGGAACCTTGGAGGTATATATAGACTACTTTAAACTATTATATTTTCTGGGGCTGGAGCGATAGCACAGCGGGTAGAGTGTTTGCCTTGCATGCAGACGATCCGGGTTCGATTCCCAGCATCCCATATGATCCCTTGAGCACCACCCGAGGTAATTCCTGAGTGCAGAGCCAGGAGTGACCCCTGTGCATCTCCAGGTGTGAGCGAAAAAGCAATAAATAAATAAACGATTATATTTTCAGTAGTGGCAAATTATTGCTTTGGGATATGATTTTAAAGGTAAAATTACTAATGTTCTGCTTTAATAGCAAGAAGTTTCTGAGTTCCTTGTGCATTTATTTAGCAATGTCTCTTTTTCAAAGTTTTTGGTTCAAATAGTAACATTCACATTAGGGAAACTGATTAAAAGAAAACTTGATCAAATATGACTGTCTTTCAGAAACAGTATCTGTTGTGGTGTATCGCTATTGATTTTGTATGGGTTTTGTTCCAATATTGTAAATTGTTTAAAATGCAAGTTCTATTGTTACCTAAGAAGGAGCTGATTTCAAAGCATCTAAGAGTGCTAGCATATAAAGATTTAGTTGACATTAAGGTTGTTTCCAAATTGTTGATTAAAAATTGTTCAGTATTGTTTGTACATTTGACCAAATTTTTGTTCTCTGGAGGATATATATATATATATATATATATATATATACATATATATAGTATATTTAAGCAATTGTCTTCAATAGTACTTACTATATAACCTAACTGGAAATAACCTAACAAAATTTTGGCCACAGGTAAAGATCAAGATAAATGGTTTAAAGCTTATTGAATTATTTTGGTAGTATGTAAATAATTAGTGTAATGGTTTTCGGGGTCACACATGGCAGTGCACAAGTCTTCCTACTGGCTCTGTACTCAGGGATCACTGTTGGGATGAGTGAGTGGGACCCTCAGACATCATATGAATACCAAAGATCAAACTAAGGTTGGCCTTGTGCAAGGGAGTGCCCTACTCACTGTACTATTTATTACTCCAGCTCCAGTAATTCGTTTTAAAACCTCCATTGCACTCCTGGGAATATACCCCGAAGAGACAAAAAAGTAGAGTCGAAGCGACATCTGCAGGTGTCTGTTCATTGCAGCACTGTTTACAATGGCTAGAATATGGAAAAAAACTGAGTGCCGGAGAACAGATGATTGTTTAAAGAAACTTTGGTACATCTACACAATGAAATACTATGTAGCTGTCAGAAAGGATGAAGTCATGAAATTTACATACAAGTGGTACTACCCGGAAAGTATCATGCTAAGTGAAATGAGTCAGAAAGAGAGGGATAGACATAGAAAGACTGCATTCATCTGGGGAACATAAAGTAACAAAATAGGAGACTAACACCCAAGAATAGCCGAGATAAATATCAGGAGGTTTACTCCATGGCTTGGAGGTCAGCTTCACACTCTAGGGGGAAAGGCAGCCCAGATGTAGAAGGGAGCACCAAATGGGGGGTATTGGGAGGATCCCTCCAGGATGGGAGAAGCATGCTGAAAGTAGATTCTAGACCAAACATGATTGCCACTCGATGCCTCTTTTGCAGGCCACAGCACCCAAAAGTATAGAGAACAAAAGGTAATGCCCTGCCACAGAGGCAGTGTGGGATAGGGGGTTGGGGGGGGGTAGGAGGGATACTGGGATCAGTGGTGGTGGAGAATGGGCACTGGTGGAGGGATGGATACTCGATCATTGTACAATGGAAACCCAAGCACAAAAATTTGTAAGTCTACAACTGTACCTTATGGTGTTTCACCAATAAAATAAATAAATAAATAATAAATAAAAAATAAAACCTCCATAGTTAGTTTCCATTTGTTTTTATATTATTAAATTGGTACCTAGTCATTTTGCCAAAGTATGTGAAAAAATAGTGAAACCCTTTAAAATTAAGGTTGATATGTTTAATTAAAAGAGTTCTATGTTACTAAGATTTCAATCCAAATACAGCTCTAAAGGGGCATTAAGATATTTTACTTAGACTATAGAAGTCTTCAATGACAACCTATTACTTAGACAAAAGGAATTAAGCCATAGTACAGAGGGTAGGGCGTTTGGCCTTACAAGCGGCCAACATGGTCGACCCAAGTTCGATTCCTCCGCCCCTCTCAGAGAGCCCGGCAAGCTACCGAGAGTATCTCGCCCGCACGGCAGAGCCTGGCAAGCTCCCCGTGACGTATTCGATATGCCAAACACAGTAACAAGTCTCACCATGGAGACGTTACTGGGCCCACTCGAGCAAATCGATGAACAACGGTAGGACCGACCTACCCAAAGTAATGCTATTGTTTTCTTCCTGTTACTAGTTAGTTCCTATTACTAAAGCATAGGCTTTAAATAATACAAGAGAAGTATATAAATATTTATTTTAAATTACTCAACTTTTGAACAACAACTTAGAGAAGAAGCTACCTTTATAAACTTCCTCTAAATCACATAAAAGGGAAGTAAATGGTGTACACAATGACGTTACATAAGTACAGTAGTGGTTTATCATCAATTGCATGTGTAATAAAGTCTAAGACAATTTTTCAGAATTTTTTACTGTTTAACATATTGCATATTTGTGAAAGTTTCCATGCCTTATTCAACTTAGCCTTCGATCTATATTTCTAAATGGCTTATAACTAACAATATTTGTAATCATCCTATGTTTCACCTGTACTCAATCCTAAAACCTTGCTTTAAAATCCTTCAGGGCTTCCTTAAACGTCTCTCTCAGGTTTGGGCCGCATTTTTCTTTAGCGCAAACTTAAAATTAAAGAGTTTTCGATGGCATGAGCCAGGCTTTTTGTTTCGTTTTTCTTCCCAAAGAGAAGCATCCTTAAACTAGGGCTCTGCTTGTCCTGTTAACGCTCCAGGGGGAGCCCACCGCGTTCTTCCCCAAGACTTCGACCCTGAGGCCCTAAGACTCTCAGACCTGAGTGATAACCAACTCCTGCCTCCTTGTCAGCTACTTCCCCCAGTTGTCCAGGGATGAAAACCGATGCTGCCCATTCCAGGCGTCTAGAAACACTAGAGGGTGCTGTTCCCTTCTGTAGGTCTCGCAGCAGTCTTACCTTCTCCAAGGCATACCTCTGCTCTCACCCTGCCACCAGATAGGAAGGAGGGACACCCACTGAATGCCTGCGGAGGGGGGCTTTTGTGTTTATTGCAGTAGCATTACCCTTCTGGGTTAGAGCCCCACTGAAATCCAAACTTAAGAAGCTAAGCCAGAATCCCAGTCGCCTGCTAGCGAGCCAGGCACCGCAGATCTGGTTGGTCGGCAGCCCAACAGCGGCCAATGGGAGACAGAGCATCTGTGTGGGTGGGAGCGCTGACCTGTGGCTGGTCCAGATGCGCGTCCGAATCTGGCTTTCACATCTCTCCACGTCGACAGCGAGTTGCCACAGATTCTGATCTGGTGGCGCGCCAATTCCCGGCCACATGCCTTAATAACAGTGTCCCAGCTTTGACCTTGACTTTCTCTGGGAGGTTGGCTCAGAAGCAGCCAGACTCCTAGCAAGTGGAACGAGAGCGGCCTCTGCATCTTGATCCTGGTGGTTCTTGCTCTGGCAACCACGGAGACTGCAGCTGATGTGCAGAGGCGGGCCATCAGGATGCTTTCCCTGCCTGCTTCTACCGCTTTTATAGCCCTTTGGTTAGCATCTGCAAAGTCGGACAGTGGTGCAAGCTCCACCTCTTTCCACACCTATCTCAATTTCACCCTACCCCAGCTGTTTGTCCTTCCGTTCTAATTTTCTATCTTGTCCTTTTACAGTTTTGTTTTTCTCTTATTTTTACCCTCAAATAATTTTGCCTGAAATTTGACAATATCTCGGATCTTACTGTAAAGCTCAGTTGTAAAACCTTAAGTATTCCAGCATGAAAATTTGCTGCCTAGCCAAATCTAAGATTATAGCTATAAATTACTGTAGTTTCTGAAATGTGAATGGGCTGAACAGATAATGTTTTGAAAACAAGAGAATACCTGATGTCTTGTTATCTTAACCCTGGTGGAAACATTAAAATTTTTGAGGCTGGAAAGATAATACAGCCGGCAGGGCTCTTAACTGTATGTGGCCAACTCAGGTTTCATCCTGGTACCCTGTATGACTTCTGGTTCTGCCAGAAGTGATCCCTGCATATAGCCAGGAGTAAGCCCTGAGCATAATTAATAAATAAATAAATTTCTGTTCACTCTCTCATGTTTACAATGCACTTTCTCCACTGAGTAGCTTTAGGTTCTCCGGAAAAAGAGTTCGTTTAAAAATTGAACTCATTTATCCTGAGATTATATTCTTTTTCTCTAGAAAATAAGAAAATGATCACACGTGTATATTAAAACACGCAAACACAAAACACAAAAAAGAAAATAAAGGCAGCAATGTTGCATAATTATAAAAAGATATTTTGGTGGTATGTAGCACAAATTATGTTTTAAAATTTCACTATATTTATTTTCTGTATACATTTTTGGTGAGGTGATTTTTAATGTCTACTGCTTCTACATTAAAATGCCATAATATTGATTTTGTAATGTAATTATTAATATTATCATTGAATATGAAGATTTATGTGCAAATATGTTTGTTTCAAGTAATTTGTTTGGTATAAAAGGTACTCAGAACGCCTTTACAGTTATACTAGAGTAAATTAAAGTAACTTTAAAGTTCAGTGAAAAATAAACTCAAATAAGCACTGTACTCAAAAGAAAAACTGCCAAATTCCTGAAGACATAGGCTATTGAGAATGTAAGGAATATTGTGCTTTCTCTTTTTTGTCCTTCCTCATGGATGATAACATGTAGGCAGGAGTATTTATTTAATGTACAGAACAGATCCATCAGAGTATGTCCACGTGTGAGGACCACTACACAGCAGAATTTATTGACCTTTTTATTAGTAGGCACCAAGCAGCTACATTCCCATCCTACAAACAGACTTTCCTGTTCTTTTCCTGCAGCCACACATGCTTTATATTTGAACTCATTAGATATGTACCAGTGTCTGAAAGTTATGATTTCCATCTGGGAGACAGTTTAATTATAATCAGTTATTTATGAAATTTTAATCTGAGATTTTGTTCTGTGTCTCTAAAGGCCAGAAAGCAGTCATACACAAAGAAAAGCATTTCAAATCCTTATCAGTGAGATTATTGCCTTTTGTCTGTGGACCTGGAATGGATTCTGAAATTTTTCCAGCAACTATTATTTTTCAAGCTAACATTTTCAGATTTCTTATTTACTTAAACTGATTAAGCCTAAAGTATGGATTAGTGGCAAAGCCCATGGTTACTGTGCCTGAGATCCTATGTTGCTCAGATTCTAGCACTAAAATCAAAGGAACAGAGTCTATTTTTTTTCTTGCAGACCCTAGAGGCCAAAGATAGAATGTTTGATACAGAATGCATAAAGATAACCACAATAATTGTACCTGGATAAACATTTTGCTATTTATCCAAATATCTGAGAAAATCAGACATCATGGAAATTAGGATACAGTTTCTAAAGATGCTTTGACTGATAACTATAGATACTTTTTTACTGATAACTCTCAGTGCCAGTATTAACTATAGTTTCATATTGCTGCTACTTGTAGCCTTCCTCAGTTTTGTCTCTATATAACTGTCTCTTGTGTCATCAAGTACTTAGATACAATTTTCTTATTTAACTGATCTGAACTCAGGTCTGAGAGACCAGTGTTGTGAAATATTTGGAGAATTATATTCCGAATTGTTAAACTGTATAAGAAGTTCCATTGAACTGAAGGAATTAAAAATACACTACCTTCTTTGTTCAATCATTTATATGATAAAGGGCTAATATCAAATATATGTAAAGCATCCGTATGGCATTGCAAGAAAATGAAAAAAAATTATAAAATGGGAGAGGTGATGATCAGAAAATCCCTCACAGAAGACATACAAATGGCCAAAGGATATGTGAAAAAAATTCTTTGCATCACTTATCAGGTAAATACAAATCAAAACAATAAGATATCATCTCTTGCCAGTGATATTGGCACTCAATCACTAAGAACAAAAACAACCAGTTTGGGCATGGATGCGTGAAAAATGGAGATGCTCATTCATTTCTAGTGGAAATATGACCTGGTTAAATCTTTTAGTAAAACAATATGGACACTTTTCGAAAAACTAGGAATTGACCTACAGTAAGATTCAGCAATCCTACTTTCTGACATCTACCTTTAGAGTCCTATTCAGAAAGGACATTTGCACTCCTATATTCATTGCAGCATTATTCACAGTAGCCCAAATCTGAAATAACGCAAATGTTTAAGAACAGATGGCTGGATAAAGAAAGGCAATAGAATACTACTCAGCCGTAAGAAGCAATAGAATCATTCAATTTCCTGCTACGTGAATGGATTTGGAGAGTATTGTGCTGAGTGGTTAGTCAGAAGGAGAGGGACAAACAAAGAATGAACGTACTCATCTGTGGGATATAAAAAAAACAAAGTAGAAAGTATAACAAAAGGCCAAAGGCAGAAGAAACTAGGATCTGGTCTTTATTAGGAAGCTTACCACTGTCACTGTCACCGTTCATCGATTTGCTCCAGCGGGCCAAGTAACGTCTCCATTGTGACACTAGTTACTGTGTTTGGCATATCAAGTACTTGCCAGGCTTTCGCGTGCTGAGATACTCTCGGTAGCTTGCCGGGCTCTCTGAGAGGGGCGGAGGAATCGAACTTGGGTCGGCTGCGTGCAAGGCAAACGCCTTACCCGCTGTGCTATCACTCCAGCTTACCACAGGAGAGGAAAAGGAGGGAATGGGTTAGAGAAGCAGCACTAGAACCGTGGTGGAGAGAAGTGGACGCTCTGGGGGGAGAATGTGTCCTTAATTTTGTAATGCAGAAAATTCTGCTATTGACAACATTATAAATAATGGTGCCTAAAATAAAATTTAAAAACAACAACAATGAGATAATACCTGACATCAGTTAGAATGGCGTAAATCAAAAACACTGGAAACAATAAGTGCCTGAGGAGTTGTGGTGAAAGGAAAAGTTTTATTCACTGTTGGTGGGACTTTTGCATAGTTCAACCTCTTTGAAAAATGCTTTGGAATTTCTCAAAACATTATGAATAGAACTTCAATATGACCCAGTCCTGGACATCTACCCCAAGAAAACAAGAACATTAACTTGCAACTATATAATCATATCAGTGCTCATTGTTTTATTATTTTAAAAGCAAAGATATGGAAACAACCAAGTACCCAACAACATTTAAGTGGTAAAGAAACTGAGATAGATAGATAGATAGATAGATAGATATGGAGATACTGGAATACTATACAGCTATGAGAAAATCTGAACTTTTTTTAAATGTAGATGTACTACTATTTATTCAGCCACCGATTAGCTGATTGAATTGGGCATGAACTCCAACTTACTTTTCTTTTTCATTTTTTAAAATAATTTTATTTATTGAATCACCGTGAGAGCAGTTACAAAGCTTTTGGGTTTAAGTCTCAGTCATACAATGAAACACCCATCCCTTCACCAGTGCCCATTATCCACCACCCAAAACCCCAGTGTACCCCCATTCCACACCCTCCCCCTACCTGTGGGGCAGAAGATTTCCAAATTAGTCTCTCTCTACTTTGATTACATTCAATATTTTGACATCAGGCCCACTGTTATTATTTGAGATTTTACCCCAATACTCAGATCTGCTGAAAAGGCAACAGTAGACAATTTGTTTTCTCTTCCTGGTTATGAGTAACATATGATATCACGTGGCTGCAGTAGTGGCCACGCGATTTTGAAATTCCAAAATTTTAACAATTAAATATGGAGGGATTTCTGCCAAAACCTGGTGGGTTCCGAGATTCGTTCCTGAGTCTCTTGGATCATGGTCGTTAAGCAGCTTGATCAGGAGCTAGAAAGGCAGCGACTCGGTGTCTCATTGGGATGAGGAGGAAAGGGCCGGTTCCACCCCCATCCTGTGAGGCCCTGCATGTCTCATCACTGAGGGCCCAAACCTGACTGTCCAATGGCCTCTGGAGGATGGCGGCCACTGAGCATCCTATGGGGAGCAGGCAGAGGGACAGCACCCTTTCACCCCTGGGGTGGCCTGGCAACAGTAACCTACTTCAGGGTCGGGAAGCATTTCTGCCAAAAGCTGCTGGGTTTCAAGATTTGTTTCTGAGTCTCTGGGATCATGGCCATTAAGCAGCTTGATCAGGAGCCAGAGAGGCCGCTTGTGGGCGAGGACTCGGGGTCTTGTTGGGATGGGGAGGAAAGGGCCGGCTCCACCCCCACCTCGTGAGGCCCCATGTGTTTCGTCACTGCGGGCCCAGACCTGACTGTCCAGTGGCCTCTGGAAGATGGTGGCCACTGGGCCACCAGGGGAAACAGGCCAAGGCAAGAAACCTATTCCCACCTGGGGTGGCCCAGCACCAGTAACCTACTGCAGGGACTGGACTTTTCTGCCAAAAGCCGCTGGGTTTTGAGATTTGTTTCTGAGTCTCTAGGATTATGGCCATTAAACAGCTTGATTAGGAGCCAGAGAGGCCGTTCGTTGTCGGTGACTTGGGGTCTCATTGGGGTGGGGGGGAAAGGGCCGGCTCCACCCCCATCCTGTGAGGCCCAGTGTGTCTTGTCACTGAGGGCCCAAACCTGACTTTCTATGGCCTCTGGAGGATGGTGGCCACTGAGTCACCAGGGATAACAGGCAGAGGAACAGCACCCTTTCCCCACTGGGGTGGCCTGGCAACAGTACCTACTGCGCAGTCTGGACGCATTTCTGCCAAAAGCTATTGGGTTTCAAGATTTGTTTCTGAGTCTCTGGGATCATGGCCATTAAGCAGCTTGATCTGGAGCGAGAGAGGTCATTTTTGGGCCATGACTTGGGGGTCTCGTTGGGGCAGGCAGAAAAGGGCCGACTCCACCCCTATCCCGTGAGGCCCCATGTGTCTCGTCACTGTAAGTCCAAACCTGACTGTCCAGTGGCCTCTGGAAGATGGTGGCCATCAGGCCGCCAGGGTGAACAGTCCAAGGCATGAAACCTATTCCCACCTGGGGTTGCCCAGCGCCTGTAACTTACTTCAGGGACTGGATGCATTTCTGCCAAAAGCCGTTGGGTTTCGAGATTTGTTTTTGAGTCTCTGGGATCATGGCCGTTAAGCAGTTCAATCAGGAACCAGAAAAGCCATACCTCCAATTATATAGCTGAGCCAGAGCTAGTTTGTGGGTGTGTCTCCCACATACCTATCTTTTGGCTGTTTACTTTCTTGGTAAACTTTGCCTCAAGTTGTTGGGGTCTGGCCAAAGGCACAGCAGCAATTTTGGGGTATCTGGAAGCCTGAAGGCGCCAGAAGGCTGCTGTTGCACTCACCTCACAGGTACAAATTGTCCTGCTGGCGGCACCATACCCCCAAGGATGAACTTTTAATATTTGCTAAACCCTGAATGGAATGTCCTGTTAAGTCAGAAAATAAAAGATAAATACCAGATGATCTTGCTTATATAAGGAGTATGAAGAAACAAAGAAAGGCTTTAGGATAACCCAGCAAACAAACCCTAACAGTAATATCATTAGAACTGGGAAGGAGACTAAGTGGGAGACTAAGTGGGAGAAAGGGAAAGAGACAAACTTTCTCTTTGGGGCAACTGTGGAGAGATCTTGAAACACTGAGTGAAGGGATAGGTGTAGTAACACTGAAACTATAAAATAACTTAAATACTATCGTAAACTATAAAACCTCAACAAAACTAATGTTTAAAAAGAACTATTTTCTGTAATATTTAGACCTGTGAACTTAGAATCAATATATGCTACAAATTGGGAATGATCACGCTGGACAAGATCTGAGTGTTGAAAGTAGGTAAAGGGTTATTCTTGTTAACATCTCAATATCAATATTGCAAACCACAATACCCAAAGAGAGAGAGAGAGACAGAGAGAGAGAGAGACAGAGAGAGAGAGACAGAGAGAGAAGAAAATCACCTGCCATAGAGGCAGGATGGGGGATGGGGTGGGGGTGATGGAAGGGAACCTGGGGACACTGGTGCTGGGAAATGTGCACTGGTGGAGGGATGGGTTTTGGAATACTGTATGACTGAGATCTAATCATAAACAGCTTTGTAAAGTTCTATCTCACAGTGATTCAATTAAAAAGTAATTTTTTTTTTTGCTTTTTGGGTCACACCCAGCGATGCACAGGGGTTACTCTTGGCTCATGCACTCAGGAATTACTCCTAGAGGTGCTCGGGGAACCATATGGGATGCTGGGAATCGAACCCGGTTCAGCCGCGTGCAAGGCAAACTCCCTACCCACTGTGCTTTTGCTCCAGCCCTAAAAAGTAAAAAAATTTTTTTAAAAATATGCTTCACAACATAAAATCAGGGTCAAAATATATGCTTCACAATACGCAGCAGTGCCTAAGAGAATTGTAAATTGTGGACCCAGGCTATGAAAAACAATCTTCATAGAAAGTGATTCTAAGGTACTAATCACTACCCTGGAGAATGGGATTGGGGGTAGATACACTGATCACCATACTTCTGATTATAAAATTCTATTCCTGAAACACTGGAACAAGCAGGGGGCCAGAGAGATAGTACAGCAGCCGAGGCACTTGCCTTGCATGTGGTGACCCAGGTTTGATCACTGGTACCACATATGGTCCCCTGAGACCCTGTGGGAGTGATCTCTGAGAACAGAGCCATAAGTAACCTCTGAGAACCGCCAGGTGTGTCCCTTCCCCCTGCTTACCCCCCGCACTGAAAAAATTAGAATAGGTGGTAAGAGACTATCACTAATATATGGGGTGAATCAGTCACAGCCATTATCACAGTGTTCTTTAGAAATCTTGGCAGTAGATGCCACTTCCAGTCCTTCCTTTTAGAATGAGATCTGGAGGGAAAATTCTGGAGGTGCGCTCCACCATACAAAGCCTATAGCAAGTTGGCACTTGAGCAGTGCTTCTTAAAACAACAACAAACCTAAAAGGTCCAGCAACTCTCATTGTATAGTTAACTGTAGCAAGCAGTTCCCAGCTCCAAGAATAGTTGAAGGGGTTCTCCTTCCCAGCAGTGCTGACATTCAGATCTGGAGATGTTCTTTAACTGAGACTTCACCACACAGAACACCCAGCCACAAAAAGGGCAGTGTGATCACTGGGGATTCTGAGACTCTGGTGACTTTGAACTCCCAGCAAAATGTTCAGGAGCTCGTAGTACTGGTGCTCAGTGCCTCAGTGCAAACATAATCTTAAACCAAAGTCATTCCACAAACTGAAAAAGATTTAGCACACAGGGGTCCTTGGGCACACATAGGTTCAAATACCTGCTGACTGTTACTCACTGCGGTTCTCCCTGAAATGTGGTTTAAAGAGTACCCCCAAAGACTAAAATGAGGCCTGTTCAAACTTAGCCCAGGCCACCAACCAATTTTAACTGCATTCATGATTATTTACAGTTATTTAAACTAAACTTTCTGATGAATACTTAAAAGCAACCCAAAAATGATGCTCTGAAATGAATAAAAATCAATGAAGAGAGTTGTAGTAAGAGTAGAGAAAGAAGGAGTGAAACTTAAGAAAAATACTCAAAAGAAAATGTTATTTGGATAAACACTGTGATCATGCATCTAACTAATAAGTGTGAAAGTTGCAGTTTCTCAGGCTTCTTTTTCCATGCTGTATCTGAGATCCATCTCTGGTTAGAGTTCATATTAATGGAAAACACTAATGTTTTTGAAAACAGTTACTGCAGATACCTGAGCAGTAAGCATGAATGATGGTTAAAGTTAATTTCCTTTAAAGTCCCTTTTCCCTGTTATGGACATTCCTCAAAAAGCTAGAAATTGAGCTTTCTTATGACTCATCAATACCACTTCTGGGAATATACCCTGGGAGCCCAAAAACATACGGCAGAAATGCTATCTGAACTTCTACATTCATTGTAGCACTATTCACAGTAGACAGAATCTGGAAACAACCCAAGTAACCAAGAACAAATGACTTAAGAAAATATGGGAATAAATAGCAGTACTCCTACATTTGGAAAAAAAGGAAAATATGGTACATCTACGCAAAGGAGGACTATGCAGCTGTTAGGAGAAATTAAGTTATGAAATTATCTTATAATTAGATGGACTTGGAGAATATCATGCTGAGTAAAATGAGTCAGAAGGAGAGGGATAAACAAAGAATAAATGGACTCTTGTGGAATATAAAAAAAATAGTATAAGACTAACACCCAAGAACACTAGAAACAAGGGCTAGGAGAATTGTTTCACAATTGAAAATCTGCCTCAAGTGCTGGGGGAAATGCAGTTGGGATAGAGAAGGGGCCTTTACAACAAAGATAGTTGGGAATAATTACTCTGGATAAGAAATGCATGCTGAAAATGGGCAAAAGAACAAGTATGACAAAAGGAGGTAGAAAGCGAGAGTGAGAGCGAGAGAGAGAGAGAAGGAAAGTGCCTGCCATAGAGATAGGGAGACAGGCTGCGGGGAGGGTGGTGGGAGGAAGACTGGGGACATTAGTGGTGGGTAATGTACACTGGTGGAGGGATGGGTGTTGGAACATGTATGACTGAAATGCAACCTTGAACAGTTTTGTAACTCTGTATCTCATAGTGATTTAATTTTTTTTTCGCAATTATTTTTTTTTATTAGTGAAACACCATGAGGTACAGTTGTAGATTTACAATTTTTTGTGCTTGGGTTTGATTATACAATGATCAGATACCCATCCCTCCACCAGTGCCCATTTTCCACCACCATGGATAATATCCCCCCCACCCCCATCACCCCATCCCCCCCCGCCTCTGTGGCAGGGCAATCCCCAGTGTTCTCTCTCTCCTTTTGGGTGTTGTGGTCTGCAAAAGAGGCTTTGAGTGGCAAACATGTTCAGTCCATAGTCCACTTTCGACATGCATCTCCACTCCTGGGAGGGTCCTCCAAACACCTTTTATTTGGTGCTCCCTTCTCTGTCTGAGCTGCCCTTTCCTCTAGAATGCCCGACTGGCCGCTAAGCTATGGAGTAATCCTCCTGGTGCTGATCTCAGCTATTCTTGGGTATTAATCTCATATTTTGTTACTTTATATCCCCCAGATGAATGCAATCTTTCTATGTCTATCCCTCTCTTTCTGACTCATTTCGCTTAGCATGATACTTTCCATGTTGTACCACTTGTATGTAAATTTCATGACTTCATCTTTTCTAAGAGCTACATAGTACTCCATTGTGTAGATGTACCAAAGTTTCTTTAACCAGTCATCTGTTCTCGGGCATTCAGGTTTCTTCCAGTTTCTGGCTATTGTAAAGAGTGCTGCAATAAACAAACAAGTGCAGATGTCACTTCGACTATACATTTTTGCCTCTCTGGGATATATTCCCAGGAGTGGTATTGCTGGGTCAAAGGGAGCTCAATTTCTAATTTTTTGAGAATCGTCCATACTGTTTTCCAGAAGGGCTGAACCAGTCGACATTCCCACCAACAGTGAAGGAGTGTCCCTTTCTCGCCACATCCACGCCAGCATCGGTTGCTTTTGTTCTTTTGAATGTGGGCCAGTCTCTGAGGTGTGAGATGGTATCTCATTGTGGTTTTGATCTGCATCTCCCTGATGATTAATGATGTAGAGTATTTTCTCATGTGCTTTTTTGCCATTCGGATTTCTTCTTTGAGAAATTTTCTGTTCATTTCATTGCCCCATTTTTGGATGGGGTTGGATGTTTTCTTCTTGTGGAGTTTAACCAGTATTTTTTATATCCTGGATATCAACCCCTTGTCAGATGCGTATTCGGCGAATATCCTTTCCCATTCTGTAGACTGTCTTTGTATTTTGGTCACTGTTTCTTTGGGAGTGCAGAAGCTTCTTAGTTTAAGATAGTCCCATTTATCTATCTCTGTTTTCACTTGCTCGGCCAGTGGCGTGGCATCTTTGAAGATACCATTAGCTTCAATGTCATGGAGGGTTTTGCCAACTTTGTCTTCAATGTACCTTATGGTTTCTGGTCTGATGTTGAGGTCTTTAATCCATTTTGATCTTACTTTTGTACACGGTGTTAGGCAGAGTTCTGAGCCCATTTTTTTGCATGTAGCCGTCCAGTGATGCCAGCACAATTTGTTAAAGAGGCTTTCCTTACTCCACTTCACATTACTTGCACCTTTATCAAAGATTAGATGATCATATGATTGAGGGGAGATGTCAGTGTATTCAACCCTGTTCCATTGGTCTGCAGTTCTGCCTTTGTTCCAGTACCATGCTGTTTTAATTATTACTGCTTTGTAGTACAGTTTGAAGTTCGGGAGGTTGATTCCTCCCATTTTCTTTTTCCCAAGAATTGCTTTAGCTATTCGTGGGGGCTTATTGTTCCATATAAATTTCAGGAGTGTTTGCTCCATTTCTTTGAAGAATGTCGTGGGTATCCTTATAGGGATTGCATTGAATTTATACAATGCTTTCGGTAGTATTGTCATTTTGACAATGTTAAGTCTCCCGACCCATGAGCAGGGGATATCTTTCCATTTCCTCATGTCCTCTTTTATTTCCTGAAGTAGCGTTTTGTAGTTTTCTTTGTACAGGTCCTTTACTTCCTTAGTTAAGCTGATTCCTAAGTACTTGATTTTCTGGGGCACAATTGTGAATGGGATTGTTTTTTTCATGTTGCTTTCTTCTCTCTCACTGTTTGCATATAGGAATGCCATGGACTTTTGGGTATTGATTTTATAGCCTGCAACTTTACTATATGAGTCTATTGTTTCTAGGAGTTTTTTGGTGGAGGTTATTGGGTTCTCTAAGTATAGTATCATATCATCTGCGAATAGTGAGAGCTTGATTTCTTCCTTTCCTACCTGAATGCCCTTAATATCTTTTTCTTGCCTAATCGCTATTGCAAGTACTTCCAGTACTATATTGAACAGCAGTGGAGAGAGTGGGCATCCTTGTCTCGTCCCTGATCTTAGAGGGAAGGCTCTCAATTTTTCCCCATTGAGGATGATGCTTGCTGTAGGCTTGTGGTAGATGGCTTTAATTATGTTGAGGAAGGTCCCCACTATACCCATTTTGGCTAGGGTTTTCATCATAAAGGGGTGCTGGATCTTGTCAAATGCTTTCTCTGCATCTATTGATATAATCATATGCTTTTTATCTTTTCTCTTGTTGATATGATGGATTATGTTGATTGATTTCCGAATGTTGAACCAAGTGATTTAATTTTTAAAAAGCCCCATTTCCCTTGCTTACCTACCTCTTTAGACTCTTAAGTGTCAGAAATGAGTTGCCACTGTCCTGTCATATGACACAGTTCTGGATAATAAGGACACATGCAGAGGTTTCTGGCAAAGCTTTCGCTTTTCTAATCCAGGCATGGTGCCTGGTGCTTCTCTCTTTACCTACATAATGCATAACAAAATCCAGATGTCCACTAGCCCCTTGGGACATGAAGGGGGCACAATGAAGTAAAGACCATAGTAAAGAACATATTCTAAGCACATCTGAGTAGGAAGGTGGCAAGAGCCAATTTCATTTTGATGTTAAGTAGGCTTAGAAGTTTATTCTATGGACTTCTTAAAAGGACTGTGAGAGTTTTCTCTATTTCTTATAGAGAACACAATACTTAAAATTATATGAAAGCAAGTACATTAACCACTGGCTCTCATTTTCACAAAAACTTTAGCAGCACAACAATTAGGTAACTTAAAAAAGTTTATGGACTATTTCAGTGTTTGTAGCTGTTGGCTAACTATAGATTATCTCAGTCTGCATCACGTCAGACAACATCAGAAGTAGTTAATAGAGAGTCTGGTACCAAAGCCCTGGCTCCAGTGCTTTTCGGGAAAGGCAGATGAGATGTAAGGGTCAGCAGAGGGCCTGGGAGAAGCCTTTTATGTCCAGGGATATGTCTTTATTCTGAATGATTAAGTTTCCTGATCACTGCCCTTGTTCCTCTGGGTTGGAATTCCTATTTCAAACAGAAGATTGGTCTGAGTTTGTTCCTGATGGCCTCTGAGATTTTGCAGCCATTCACAAAGATGGCCTTGATAAGGAATTAATAAACATTAGATGTTTGATTATGCTTAGTCATGTATGGGGGCTTGAAATATGGGATTTGAAGTATTAATCTCTTACATTGTGCTTACAGATATTTTATAGAGATTAAGTTACTATTGAAGTGTAGTTTTCTACAAATTCTACCTAAAAACATGTATGTAAGTCAAAGGAATTTGCTAAAACTATGTATTGTATTTAGTATTATAAATTTTATGTGATCTCAGTAATTTTGTTAAATAGTTTCTAAGTAAAAATTCAATCAACAGGGGCTGGAGCAATAGCACAGCAGGTAGGGTGTTTGCCTTGCACACGGCCGACCTGGGTTCAATTCCCAGCATCCCATATGGTCCCCTGAGCATCACCAGAAGTAATTCCTGAGTGCAGAACAAGGAGAAACCATGGTGCATCTCCAGGTGTGACCCAAAAAGCAAAAAAAAATTAAGTGAACATAAAATGTGTTCCTCTACTAAACAATTTTTTTCTGTTTTGTGTAAGACTGAGATTTTTATCCTTTGTCTCTATATCTTGTCACCTTTCTCCTTTACATACATAGTATATATTTTGTGTCTTAGCTGGTAGAAACTAGGGAATTGCTTGAAAAATACTTAATTTATATGGAACCAACTAAATAAAGTTGGTTAATTGTCCAATCTGATTGTTTGAAAAAAAATTGGCTAAATGGGCACAAATACTAAATATTTAATTTTGTAGTAGTTAAAATCTTGTGATTCTTTTTTTAATGTAGGAGTACTGCTATTTTATTTAATGTAGGAGTACTGATTAGCTGATTGAATTGGGCATTAACTCCACCTTACTTTTTTTTCATTTTTTATAATTTTATTTATTTAATCACCGTGAGAGCAGTTACAAAGCTTTCGGGTCTAAGTCTCGGTCATACAATGAAACACCCATACCTTCACCAGTGCCCATTATCCACCACCAAAAACCCCAGTATACCCCAATCCCACACCCTCCCCCTCCCTGTGGGGCAGATGATTTCCACATTACTCTCTCTCTACTTTGATCACATTCAACACTTCGACACTAGACCCACCATTATTATTTGAGATTTTACCCAACACTCAGATCTGCTGAAAAGGCAACAGTAGACAATTTGTGTCCTGTTGCTGGTTATGAATAAAATATGATGTCGCGTGGCTGCAGTAGGGCCATGTGATTTTGAAATTCCGAAATTTTAACACTTAAATTTGGAGGGGTTTCTGCCAAAAGTCACTGGGTTTCGAGATTTGCTCCTGAGTCTCTGGGATCTTGGCCATTGAGCAGCTTGATCAGGAGCCAGAGAGACCGTTCGTGGGCGATGACTTGGGATCTCGTTGGGATGGGGAGACCTGGACCGGCTCCACCCCATCCTGTGAGGCCCAACAGTTTTCGTCACTGCGGGCCCAGACCTGACTGTCCAATGGCCTCTGGAGGATGACCGCCACCACGCCACCAGGGGGAGGCAGGTGGAGGGACAGCACCCTTTCCCCCCTGAGGTGGCCCAGTGACAGTAACCTACTGCGGGGTCTGGACGCATTTCTGCCAAAAGCCACTGGGTTTCAAGATTTGTTTCTGAGTCTCTGGGATCATGGCCATTAAGCAACTTAATCAGGAGCCAGAGAGGCCGTTCATGGGCGATGACTTGGGGTCTTGTTGGGGTGGGGAGGACAGGCCCAGCCCCCCACCCCCACCATCCGTGAAGTCCAACAAGTTTCGTCACTGCGGGCCCAAGCCTGACTGTCCAGTGGCCTCTAGAGGATGACGGCCACCGAGCCGCCAAGGGGGAGCAGGCAGAGGGACAATACCCTTTCCCCCTTGGGGTGGCCTGGCAACAGTAACGTACTGTGGGGTGCGGACACATTTCTGCCAAAAGCCACTGGGTTTCGAGATTTGTTTCTGAGTCCCTGGGATCATGGCCATTAAGCAGCTTGATCAGGAGCCAGAGCGGCCATTTGTGGGTGATTACTTGGGGTCTCGTTGGGGTGGGGAGGACAGGACTGGCTCCACCCCCATCCCGTGAGGCCCTGCATATCTCGTCACTGGGATCCCAAACCTGACTGTCCAGCGGCCTCTGAAGGATGGTGGCCACTGGGCCGCCGGGGGGAACAGGCTAAGGCACAAAACCTATTCCCACCTGGGTTGGCCCAGCACTGGTAACCTACTGCAGGGACCAGACACATTTCTGCCGAAAGCCGCTGGGTTTTGAGATTTATTTCTGAGTCTCTGGGATCATGGCCGTTAAGCAGTTCAATCAGGAACCAGAGAGGCCATGCCTCCAGTTATATAGCTGTGCTGGAGGTGGTTTGTGGGTGTGTTTTCCACATACCTCACTTTTGGCCGTTTACTTTCTTGGTAAACTTTGTCCCAAGTTTTTGGGGTCTGGCCAAAGGCACAGCAGCAATTTTGGAGTATCTGGAAGTCTGAAGGCACCATCAGGATGCTGATGCACTCGCCTCACAGGTACAGATTGACCTGCTGGCGGCACCATACCCCCTGTGATTTTTTTTATAACTGATCCAACAGTATCAATAAAATAATTTGATCAATTTTATGTTTATATTATTAAGGATTGTATGCTATTTTATATTTTTATACTTTGTACTATTAAATTATTCAGTATTAGAATTATTCAGTATTAGTATTAATTTCAAAGTACAGAAAGTGTGTTTTGGAATTAATTGTGGAATAAGGTATATGAGAGATTTAAATTCATCAAATATAAAGTTCATAGGTTGACTTATGCTCATTGTAATGGGATATAATATTTTACTGAGTTCATATATTTTTAAAAATTTAGTCGAATTGTGATGTGTTTAAAATAATGTTTTACCATTATTTCTGTAAATAGAATTTAAAAAGTGGTAATATATTATGCCATTGAGAAAAGGACAAAAATACTTTAAATATGAAGTATAGCATTATAATCAGAAACTACAGTAATGCAAGAAAATTTTATTACACACCAAATGAAACAACCCAAACACTAATAATGATTTCTCATATTCTGATAATCAAGAAGGTTGACAGAGGCATCTGTGCATGTGTCATCAAGAATATATGCGAGTATTACAGGAGAAAACACAATCAGCGTCATCTCAGCAAAACCTAGCAATCTCTCTTAAAGTACAACCTGAATGACAACATTTACTACTAAGTGATACTGTGTCCTGTCTCTTTTTTCTGCGTTGTTTATTAGCGTCTTTGCTGATTAATTTTGAAGGAATGTTGTTGCCTTCTCTTGCAGTATTAGAGATAATTTCCTGGAATTCTTTGAAGGAAATATCTTTATTTTCCAATGCAAGTTGTTTAAGCTTAATAATCACTGGATGGTTCGGAGAAAATGTTCTACGCAGAAACTTAGCAATGTATTCTCCTAGCATTTTCGAGGTATTCTCATCCATCTTGGAGGTTGGTTCTGTTTTTAAGTTGGAAAGGGGAGGAGTGAGGATAGAAAAAAGTATTCAAGTCAGTGAACATAAGAAAAATTGAAAATTTCTGCAAACAAATAAAACATTGCCTTAATGAAATTAACAGCAAAACACAATCAACATGTATTCTGCTCACAAGTGTTCCAGTGGTCTGATGTACTTTACTCCGCTCTGCTTTACTCCCTCCTCTCCCTCCCTTCCTCCCTCCTTCTCTTATTCCCTCCCTTACTCCCTCCCTCCCTTCCTTCCTTCCTTCCTTCCTGCCTGCCATTTTTGGCCCACACCACGTGGTTCTCAGAGATCACTCCTGTTAGTGTTTAGGGAACCATATGTGATGTTGAAGATTTGAACTGGGGTCAGTGACATGGAAGGAGTACCTTAACCTCTGTACTATCTCTCTGGTCCAGATGATATTCTCTTTTTTTTTCTTTTTGGGTCACACCTGGCAATGCACAGGGTTTACTCCTGGCTCTGCACTCAGGAATGAACTCTGGTGGTGCTCAGGGGACCATGTGGGATGCTTGGAGTCGAACCCAGGTCGGCGGCGTGCAAGGCAAATGCCTAACCCGCTGTGCTGTTGCTCCAGCCCATGGTCCAGATGATATTTTCTTATCTGAGTTATTTCCTTCCATTACTAAGCAACCTTTGATTTATGGTAGTAACCTTTTAAGAATATGTCAACTATTTTAATCTTTCAGATCCCTCATAGTAGAAATTTACTGCTTCAGAATAAAGTTTAAAAGATATGATTTCCAACTACTCTGCTACAATAGACAGGAAGTTGTTGAGTTCTTTGTACATTTATTTAACAGTTTTTCCTTCACACAGTATTTACTTCAAATAGTAACATTTTACAATAGAAAAGAGGAAGTGGGTAAAAGAAAACTTACCAATTATCACTAATTTTAAGGCGCTATTGGTATCTATTTTGATACATGTTTATTGACTATTGGAATTATATAGGTTTTTTTTTTACATTTTTGTGCTCCTGTAAAATCCCTGTGCTATATGTTACATAGAAAGGAACCTATTATTAAGCAGGACCTCGGGCATGATAAAATATGATGGCTTAATTGACATTAAGTTGTTACTAAATTGTTGCTAAAAATGGTTTGATGAGCACACATACACTATGCAGATATATACATATGTATGCATCTGATAAAGCTCTAAATTTTAACAAGGAGGGTTTAATATGAGAAGGGTTTTGTTTTTGTTTTTGTTTTGTTTTTTGCATTTTGGGTCACACCCGGCGATGCACAGGAGTTACTCCTGGTTCGTGCACTCAGGAATTACTCCTGGTGGTGCTCGGGGGACCATATGGGATGCTGGGAATCGAACCTAGGTCAGCTGCTTGCAAGGCAAATGCCCTACCCGCTGTGCTATTGCTCCAGCCCCAATATGAGAACTTTTTAAATAATAATTTTTAGAATTTTTACTGAGGAAAAATTGTGAGTACAAAAAGATTATTATGAATTGTTCTCTGGTAGTGTCAGTTTAGCATTTGATTGAGAGAGAGAATTAAGAAAAAAGTAAAGTACTAGAGTACCATTTTCTTTCCATTGAAAACTGCTGCAGTTTGTTATTGGCTGACAGGAGAATTGAACCTTTTTACAGAAACCATACTAAGAAAATAAACCCCAGGTCATTTCTGCCAGTACACTGGGTGTGGTTTTCTATATCAGTAGACATCATGGTTTCTTAGAAATTCATCTTCTATGCTTAGATTGATATCTTTTCTCTTTCCACTTTTTCAAGAGCAAGGTCCAAATAATAATTACTGAAAAGAGAGATGTGCTCAAGATCTGCAAGGACCAATTTCACTAAAATTAAACTTTTTAAAATTTTGTTTAGAATTTATGATGCTAAATTTACATGACTAAGTTTTTTGAAATCAAGAAAAATGTCTTAAAATCTGCACCTATATGTTCATTGCAGCACTGTTTACAATAGCCAGAATCTGGAAAAAACCCAAGTGCCCAAGAACAGATGTCTGGTTAAAGAAACTTTGGTACATCTACACAAGGGAATACCATGCAACTGTCAGAAAAGAGGAAGTCATGAAATTTGCATATAGGTGGATCAACATGGAAAGTATCGTGTTAAGTGAAATGAGTCAGAAAGAAAGGGACAGACATAGAAAGACTGCACTCATTTGTGGAATATAAAGTAACAGAATGGGAGACTAACACTGAAGAATAGTAGAGGTAAGTGTCAGGAGGACTATTCCACAGCTTAGAAGCCAGCCTCACGCGCTGGAGGAAAAGGCAGCTCAGACAGAGAAGGGACCACCAAGTAAAGGGTGCTAGGAGAGCCCACTCAGGATGGGAGATGCGTGCTGAAAGTAGACTATAGACTGAACACGATGGCTACTTGATACTCTATTGCAAACCACAGCACCCAAAAGGAGAGAGAAAGCAAAAGGGAATGCTCTGCCACAAAGTGGGGTGGGGCGGAGGGGACTGGGTGGAGGTGGTGGGAGGGATGTTGGGACCTTTGGTGGTGGAAAATGGGCACTGGTGGAGGGATAGGTACTCGATCATTGTATGACTGGAACGCAAGCACAAAAGTTGTAAGTCTGTAACTGTACCTCACAGTTATTCACTAATAAAATATTTTTTAAATGTCTTAAATACTTGTGCCAGAGAAATTATATATCCACTCATGAAAAAAATTCAAATGTTTTAAAGAGAACAATGTGAGAAAGTACCCAGAATATAATATTAAATAAAAGTTAAGAATATATATGTACACATAAAAAGTTCTCAAAAGTTAAACTTTGCTTTCCCATCTTCAATTTACATATTTTTATTCTCTCAATTCACATATTTTAGTCATATTTACAAGGGCTTTTCACCTTTCCATTGTCTTCAAGTATGTTTTTTCAATCCTTAATGAGGACCTATTACTCAGTTAAGAAATTAGCAAAGTGGAGTATTTGTTATTTTTTCCTATTTTGATTCCTAGATGCTGCTATACTCTTTGATTAGTATCATAAGAGAAATGTAAAAGCTTACAATAAATAAATTTTTGCCAACCAAAAATAGTCTCTTTTTTACACAAAAGATCAACTTTATAAACTTCATAAACTTCCTGTAAATCTCAGAAAGGGACTTAAATGTCCAAGGTGTCCAAAAATGATATTACATGAGAGTCAGTTAGTCACAGACTAAGCATAGAGCTTATAAAAACACTGGTGGTTTATCATAAATTGAATGTGTTATGAAATCTGAAACAGTTGTTTGTCATTAACTTACGCTTACACTATTAGTGTAGTATATCTGTGAAAGTTTCCATGTCTGCTTTAGTTTAACTTCCGATCTATTTTTGTAAATGGCTTATAAATAATAATTCTTTATTTACCCCTTCCAAATTTCACCTGCACTTAGTCTTGAAATCTTTCTCTAAAGGAAAACCCTAATTTCTGTGATGTTTGAGTCCCAATCCGGGTTTCCACTATTGTGCTCTGAAGGGAAAACTTGCCTTGACTGTTGGCCCCTTCAGGTTCTGTGGTGGGTGGTCCCTCCTTTCCTCTTCAATCCCTTCTTTCACAAATGTATTTACAGACCTCGTTCACGGGGACGTTGGTTCTCTCATTTCTTTACCAATAAGTATCATATTAAGGCGAAAGATTTCCATGGTGTCATTTGCTTTTTTGTTTTTTCAAAAGAGGAGAGTGTTTAAGCTACGGCTCTGCATATCCTGTTATCACTTCAGTAGTTCACCTCATTCTGCCCCAGGTCCTGGAGGCCCGAACCGGCTTGATAACCAGTTTCAGCACCACTTTTGGCCCTCTGTGGCCTCAATCTAGATGCCCCCCCCGTTTGCCCAGCCACGAATATGTATGTTGCCAGGACACCAGGGGTGCTGCCTCACTTCTATAAGGCCTTCCAGCAGCTTTCCCTCCTTTGTGGCATTCAATTTCTCCCACTCAGGCACCAGAAAGGAACTACGGGCACTCAGTGGAAGCCCGGAGAGGGCATTTTTGGGGTTATTGTTAGTTTGTTATTTCTTTTTTCATGTTTGTCCCCACTGCACTGCCTCTTTTATACTCTGTTATTCCGTATCCCCACTGAAACCCTAACTGAAAAAGCAAAGTACAAACCCAAACTCTCAGTCACAAGCAGACACGACAGCATGTGAGCAGCCAATAAGGTCTGGAGCCAGGCTATGTGGCTCCCGGTTCTGATTGGCTGGCAGCACAAAAGCACCCAATGGGAGCTCTCACCTCTGGGTGGTCCAGATTCTCGTCTCTCCCTTCGGTCATTTACATCTCTCCACGACGACAGCGAGTTGCCACAGGCTTTGATCTGCTCGCGCGCCAATTGCCGGCCACATACCTTAATAACAGTGTCCCAGTTTTGGCCTCGACTTTCTCTGGGAAGTTGGCTCAGTAGCAGCAGGAATCCTAGCAAGTGGAATGAGAGCAGCCTCTGCATCTTGATCCTGGTGGTTCTGCTCTAGGCGTTTCAGACTCTGGAGCCTATAGCTGATGCAGTACTTCAGGATGCTTTCCCTGTCTGCTTCCACCTTTATATAGCCGTTTGGCTAGTATCTGAAAAATCAGACAGTGGTCCAAGCTCCTCCTCCTTCCACGCCCACCTTCTGGTATTTTGCCACGCCCTGCACCCGTTCACCCTTCCCTCCTTTACTCTATCTACCTGACCGATACTGCATTGGTCCTATTACAGTTGTGATTTTCCTCTTTTTTTGGTAAAGCCCTCAAAACATTTTGTAAACTTAGATAAAGTTAGACCGTGTTTGGAACCTTTTCTTTCTTGTAATGTAAAGCTTTACATTAAATCAAATCATATCATTACCTGAAATTATATATTTTGTACATTTATTTACACTTAATAAAACATTAAATCACCTCTCTTCTCATAATCCAATTTTCCAAGTTGAATATTTGCTGCGTAACACGGTCACACGGTCACGGTTCTCCCGTTGTTCGTCATTTGCTCGAGCGGGCCCAGTAACGTCTCCATTGGAGACTTTGTTGTTACTGTGTTAGGCATATCGAATACATCACGGGGAGCTTGCCAGGCTCTACCATGCCGGCGAGATACTCTCGGTAGCTTGCGGGGCTCTCCGAGAGGGGCAGAGGAATCGAACTCGGGTCAGCCATATTGGCTACGTGCAAGGCAAACGCCCTACCGCTGTGCTATCGCTCCAGCCCCTGCTGCGTAACAAAATCTGTTTATATTAAGTCATCAAATATGTTCACTGAATGGATAAATTGTCAATGAAGGGAAAGACATAATGTCCTGTCATCTTAACCCTAGCAAAAATATTATAATTTTCTGTTTCTCATATACATATACAACATCTGGTATTTATGATGGATTTTCTCCACTGACTTTTCTTTGAATTCTCTGGAGGGTTTATTTGTAATCAATTTTGAATAAATTTATCTTGAGATTGCATTCTTATTTCTAGAGATTTTCTGTCTGTCTGTCCTCCCGTTGTTCATCGATTTGCTCAAGCGGGCCCAGTAACGTCTCCATTGTGAGACTTCTTGTTACTGTGTTTGGCATATTGAATACTCTCGGTAGCTTGCCAGGCTCTCTGAGAGAGGTGGAGGAATAGAACCCGGCTCAGCCGGGCTGGCTGTGTGCAAGGCAAACGCCCTACCACTGTGCTATCACTCCAGCCCAGAGCATTTACACATATACACAGACATATGCAAATAGACAAATACACAGAAACAGGACTAAACTAGAAAACAGTAGAGGTAGTCACATCTTGTAAGTGTGAAGATATTTTGTTAACATCGCACAGAAGTCATGTTTTAAAATAGTATTCTAGGGAGCAGGAATGATAGTACAGTGGGTAAGCTGATTGCCTTTTTCCACATCTAACCTGAGTTTGATCCCCGGCATCCCATATGGTCCCCGGGCCTATCAGGAGTGATTCCGGAGCTCATGGCCAAGATTAAGTTCAAAGTACAGCTGAGTCTGGCCCCAAAACACATACAAATGTTTTCCTAGTATATTTTTGTTTTATTTGGTGAGAAGTAATTGTGGTTGGGGCCTTCCAAGAGGTAATCAGGTGATCTAGGGCCACTCTCTGCAGTACTGACCCTAGAAGTTCAGTGCTGAGGCCTGAGAATGTTGTGCAAGTCTGCCTCTGCAGTTTTGGGGCTTCTAGTTTCAACCTGGCCATGCTTCAACATCGTCAGGCCCTACAGACTGAGGCCTGGAAGAACATACAGTCTCCAGTATCAAAACCTAGTCAGGTTCAAGAAACTATGTTTCCTCACAGTACTAGGAACGTAGTCTGAAATACATTTTTTGTTTGCTTTTCGGGGACATGTTCAGTCAGTGCTCAGAGCTCCCAGATCTGTGCTCAGCGATGACTCTTGATAGGGCTTGGGGCACAATATGAGATTCTGGGGCTCAAGCCTGTGTCAGCTGCACGCAAGGTAAACGCTTTACTCTCTGCGCTATTGACCCGCCCTGAAATGTAATTTTTTTGTGAAATGTAATTTTTGATGCCTTCTACTTTCACATTAAAAAAAACTTCCCCAACATTGTTTGAGGGGTATTTAATTAGATCAACTTTATTGTTTATTAGATAAACTTTACTGTTCTCTATGAAACTTTTAAGGGCTAAAGGTTTGGCTTTGGTAATTTATTTGTTTGCTGAAATATCCTCATATCATCTAACATCACCAGGTAAACAGAAGAAAGTTAGGGTAACTTTAAACAGTTTAACAAATGAATTATGTGCTGAACTCAAGAGAAAAACTGGTAAACTCAAGAGAAAAACTGGTTAAATTGAGAATGTAAAAAAATGTTCTATTTTCCCTTATTTTGTCCTTCCCAACAAAGATAGCCCCTAAGCAGAGTTTTGAATCAGGAATCTTACTTTGATGTACAGAACAGATAGTTCCATCAGAGCAGGCCCAGGTTAAAGGGTCAGTTCACAACGAAATTTACTGACTGCTGTAGTATGACCAGTCCACAGTCTTCCCTTTATACAAGTAGACTTCCCTGTAATTTTCCTGCAATCTTGAAAGGTTTTTATATTTGAGCTCTCTCATTAGTTGTGTAGAGGTCTAAAGTTTAAAGTATAGTCACTCCACTGAAATTCTTCTGAGTCCTTTCAGAGAGAATTTGAGTATAATCAGTTATTTGGATGAACTTAATCTGAAATATCTGAAATTGCAGTATATATCTCTAGAGGTCAGAAAGCTATCACACACACACCAAAATAGAAGTATTTGAAATACTTGTCACTGAGGTTAAGTGAATAATTACCTTTTGTGTTATAGTAATTTGTGTAAATGTTTTTTAACCTAAAATGTCCCCAGGGAAACCTTTCAGTAAAAAGAAAAATTCTAAGTCAAGAATGAAGTATTTAACGATTTAAAGAAAAATACAAAATGGAAAATTTTATATGAATTTCCAAAGTGTCCCATAATAGTTGTTCTCTCCTTGTAGAAAAACGAATACCTAGTAATAATTCTAATAGAATATTGAAGCTTCATGGGAATCTTGTCAAATAAGTAGATATATTTAGCTTATTTTTTAAGACCACATCTAGCATTGCCTGGGGGTCACTTCTGTGCTTGGGGTCCACATTGCTGAGGAGAAACCAGCACTAGGGGTTCAGCACAGGCCTGCCACATACAAAGTACACACTCACCCCAGAGATCCATTCCTCTGGCCCTCTTTGACTTTATAACATATATATTAATAATAAAATTTTTAAATTATGTGAGTTCCTAAATGTCTTATTTTCTCTTTTCTATTCTTTTTACTATCCTAAAAATAGGGTTGGATGTTTGGGGGCCTTTGGAACATTGGTGCAGTGTTTAAATGATGCATGCTTGAAACTATCATGAGTAGTATTGTAAATCACAATACCTGATTTAAAAAGTTTAAAAAGTGGTATATATGTGTATATATATATATACATATATACATATATTATATATAATAAAATTGGACAAACTAACTTCTTGTTGCATTTTATAGTCTTTAAGTATGAGCAATCTAAGGGAAAATTTTTTTCCAATCATAAACAACTTTGAAACTGTATCTCATGGTGATTTAATTAAAAAAAAAACTGTAAAAATCGACCTTGTTGAAATGAGTAGCACTGTCCTCCCGTTGTTCATCAATTTGCTTGAGCAGGCCCAGTAATGTCTCTATCTTGAGACTTGTTGTTGCTATGTTTGGCATATTGAATATGTCACGGGGAGCTTGCCAGGCTTTGCCGTGCGGGCAAGATACTCTGGGTAGCTTGCCAGGCTAGAAAAACCTGCAAACTTGGAGAGCTGCTAGGGGGATGGAGGCCACTGAGTTTTTTTTTTTTAATTCTAATGTTGAAATGAGTATCCTACAAAAATTATTATGCAGTTTTTTAATGTGATCCCTACCAAAAACCGTAATAACATTTTTCAAAATAGTAAAAACAAAATGAGCATTGTTAAATATTTTTTCATGAAAAAAAAACCCCACTATTTAATGCTGTAATATAGCACAGGGGCTGGAGTGATAGCACAGCGGGTAGGGCGTTTGCCTTGCACGCAGCCAACATGGCCTACCTGAGTTCGATTCCTCCACCCCTCTCAGAGAGCCCGGCAAGCTACCGAGAGTATGTCTTCCGCAGGGCAAAGCCTGGCAAGATACCCGTGATGTATTTGATATGCCAAACATAGTAACAAGTTTCACAATGTTACTGGGCCCGCTTGAGCGAATCGATGAACAACAGGAGAATAGTGATAGAGATCACGATCACGATCATCCTGTTGTTCGTCGATTCCCTCGAGCAGGCACCAGTAACGTCTCCTTCTTCCTAGCCCTGAGATTTTAAAAGAGCCATTTCAATGCTCTTTCAGAATTAGGCGAATGAGACCCATCATTGTTACTGGTATTTGGCATATTGAGTACGACACGGGAAGTTTGCCAGACTCTGTTGTGCGGGCAGGATACTTTTGGTAGCCTGCCAGGTTCTCCAAAGGAAAAATAAGATAATAAGATGTTGCACAGCCGCAAATGCGGCCGCGCGCTTCTGGGAGCTGGGTTTTATAGTCTCTGTGTCTTGGCCGTTGATGGGACCAACCTGGCGCTGGCGGCAGCTGGTGGGTATGATGCTTACCTACTCGAAGATGGGGGGTCTGGTTGGAGAAGGCCCAGTCCCAATCCGAGTAGGCTTGAAGACCTCAGCCCTGGGACTCGCATGCCTGGGTTCCTCTGCCAGTTCTTTCATGCATGAGGCCCGTCCAGACATGTGTAGAGTTGTCCCAGCATGGCTGTGGCTGGCTCTGGAGGTCCTCAGCTGCTGGGGCTCTGCTCCGGGTGGGGGGTGGGGGAGAAACTCAACCCTCCCCCCTCCAAGGGGCCCCAGTAAGGACAGCCAGGTGTGGGAGCAGGAGACTCTGATAGAGTGATAGAGATAGTGAATATTAATTCAGAGAACTTCATGGAAAATAACAAATACTCTAGAGGCACAAATTAATAATGGAACTGAAGATAATAAGTGCTGTAGAGCTTCAAAGAAGAATTGAAATCTTGAAAGGTACAAGAAATCAAGATATTCTATGTGAGAATATGGACTATAGATGAATATAGTTATTAACATTTTTATTCAAAGAAACGTCTTGATTTTTCCAGATTTAAGAAGTTTATGCCCCCCTTTTATTGGACCTGACTAGCCATATAGTGAGTTGCATTTTTTTCCTTTAGTAAAAATTTCAGCTGGTTGGGGAATCTCCCCCTCTTTTTTCATTATTTTAAAAATAAATTTAGTCAGGGACCAGATGTACAATGGTTAGGGTGCTTGACTGGCTAACTTGTATCCAGACGGTCTCTTGAGCCCTGCCAGAAGTGATTCCTGAGATCATAACAACGAATGCCCTCTGAGAACTTTCAGGTATGGCCATAAAACCAAAAATAAATAAAATAAATTTAGCTACCATTGTGTGTACACCAGCTGGCAATGAGAGAAGTCTGGGTAAGATTATTTTATTAGCAGCTTGAAAGAAAAATTTATAATATGGAAGACCCAAATTACGTGTATATAGTATTATTTCAATGACATACAAAGAACAACAATTTTAAAAATTCTTCAAGTTTGACCTAGTTTGATAATTTAAGGGAAGAATACAAGAATACTTTAGACTTGGGACAGCAACCCATATTACTGTGAAAATAGAAACCTATGTTTTGTCTCATGATTTTTTCACCTTAGCCAGGCATGATTAAAAATGTATATATTATTTTAGGAGATTCAGCTGTAGTCCTACCTTTCCACACTCACGGTCAAAGTCGGCCAGCATTTGTGCCGCTTGGCTGATGTTTGGTGTTATTAAAACAATGTCATCAGCAAAGCGGAGGTGGCGTAGTTGCCGACCATCTATCTTCACTCCTATTCCTTCCCATTCCAGTCGTCGCCTGATGTGTGGAAAGGTAGGACTACAGCTGAATCTTACGAAGACAATGTTCATGAGAAACAGCCTCGTTCCTGATGCCCCATTCGCTCTCAATGGAACAACCATCTCCGAATGCAACAGCTATGTGTACCTAGGTCGAGAAGTCAACATGACAAATGACCTGGCACCTGAGTTGCGCAGGAGGAAGAGAGCGGCTTGGAACGCCTTCAAGAACGTTGAAGAAATAGCTAAGAGGACGAAGAACCTCCGGCTCTGGGCACATCTCTTCGATTCCACTGTTCTTCCTGCATTAACATATGCCTCAGAGACCTGGGTCCTAGCAAACAGGATGAGAACACTATTCAGGTCTCCCAAAGAGGAATCGAAAGAGCTATTCTTGGAGTATCACGTTTCACTCAAATGGGAGAAAGAATCCGGAGTTCTGACATCCGTCGACGATCAAGGATCAGGGACGCTGTCTCATTTGCCAAGGTGTCGAAAATCAGATGGGCTGGTCACGTAATGAGATTTAAAGATGACCGCTGGACTAGAGCTGTTACCAACTGGATTCCACGGGATGTCAAAAGACCGCGTGGCCGCCCACCTACTAGATGGTCAGACTTCTTCGTCAAGATCATGAACGATCGGTTTGAGGCTCTTCATGTTCCCAGAGCGAACAGATGCCACTAGCACGCTACAGGGACAAATGGAGACGTTACTGGCGCCCGCTCAAGCAAATCGACGACTAACGGGAGGTTAAGTGATTAAGTGATTTTAGGAGATCAAAGAGATAGTTCAACTGAGTGAATGCAAGTTTTGCATATAGGTGGTCCTAGTTTGATACCCAGCACTTCACGGTCCCCTGAGCACTGCTTGGAGTATCTCCTAAACATGGGATAGGTATAGCCCCTCAGCACTGCTGGGTATACACGGTCCCCCAAACTAACACACATAGTAAGATTGATTGACCCTTTGGATTTAGATAAGTGTTTCCTGTAGTGGCAATACTACCCCTGGTATCGACCTGGAAAGGTCCGGTGTCTAGCAGTAGTAGCCTAAGATGCAACTGCAGGGTAGGCACAAAGTGATTTCTTTGTTATTCACTCACTTAAGGAAGGCAGATTTCTAGGGAAAGTGGGGCATGGTACAGAGAGATTTTATTTTTTCCTGTAAAGCGGGTGGTCCGCTTGGTAATCTGCCATGAGTCCCTCACACAAAAAGATTCAATGTGTATGGTAACCTCATTACTACATCTGCATATCAAAATGCCCAAGACTTTTTACTAGTGCCCTATGTTATCAAGAGTAACTATGTGCATGAAAACCACAAGATTCAAACTAGTGCAAGTATGTGATCCGAATAAAAATGAGCAATTTTTAATTTTAATTTTTTATTTATATTTTTTGGTTAACAGTGACAAAGTTGCTCGTGATTGGGTTTCAGTCATGCAATGTTCCAACACCCGTCCCTTCACCAGTGTACATTTCCCACCACCAATGTCCCCAATTTCCCTCCCACTCCACCCCACCTTCCAACCTACCTCTATGGCACACTCTTTTCTGTCTGTCTGTCTCTCTCTCCCTCTCTCTTTTTCTCTTTCCTTTTGGACATTATGGTTTGCAATACAGGTACTGAAAGGTTATTATTTGTAACCCTTTAACACTCAGTTCCTGTCTGGAGTGATCGTTTCCAACAATTATTGTCATAGTGGTCTCTTCTCTGTCCTAACTACCTCCCTTGACTTCTGGCTCTTATTTCTACTGCCCTGGGGTATCAGTCCCATACTATACATAGTTCTTTAATATAATTGATTGATACACATGATTGGGAGACCTGTTCTATGATTTATTTGAAGAATCAACTTCTGAATTGTCCTGTTTCTTAGGAAGTAGGAATTAGCAGAACTGAAGGATACAAAATTTGTCATTACCAAATCTGTTTTTGGTAAAGGTTAATTTCACTGAGAAGCCCTGAAGACAATTAATTACCTTTAAAGAAATATTTCTCTCATCAACTCAGTTTGTTTTTTTTTATCCCAAATATCACTAATTAAGTAAGTGGGAACCTGAATCTCTAGTGAAATAAGTGTTAAATTTATTCTGGAAATAGTTGAAAATTTTGAATTTGGTATATAAACTTTCTCCCTGTTATGTATTTTTAAAAATATAATACAATTAAGTTGCTCAGTTTTTGATTATAGTCTTCTTTGACACTAAAAATTAGTAAAGTAAGAAGTCTTGGAACTTGAAAAAGTAGATAGTGAAAAAATTTTTCTGTAAACTAAAATTTTTTTTTCAAATAGCATTTTATATTGTTAGTAACACCATCAATCTTCCACTAAGTTTGTCTACCTGGAAAATTGAAAAGGAAAGGTTGTTATCACTCCTAGGGATAAAAAAATTATCATACCTGGAGAGGTAGAACAGGGTCCAAGTCACTGGCCTTGCACACAGTTGACTCTGGTTCCATTTCAAGTACCATATGTAATCCCTGAAGCAACTCCGGAAGTGACCCTGAGCATGCAAGGAGTAAGCCTTGAACATCATCAAGTGTGTCCCGATACATAATACACACACACACACACACACACACACACACACAGAATTTTAAATTGTTGACTGTAAATTAAAAGCAGTGATTCTAAAGTAGGGATGCATCTTTTATTTCCATACAACTCTGAGAAGGGTTCTGTGTACTGTGTTTGACATCAATAGGGTAGAGCTCAGTACTAATGTTATACTCTTAACAGAGCACACAGAACAGCCTCTTCATTATAAAAAGTCATCCACCCCCAAATGAACTGAGGTTTAGAATTAAAGTCACTGAGAAGTCATATTTTTACTAATAAAAATTTATATAATAATACGCTATTCACATTATTCAAATTTTATAAATGCTGAAAAGATGATATATTTAATAATTTATTAGTTTAATATTCTGGCATACTGAATATGATAGGGTATTTTGGTGAGTTCTAAAATATATTGCTTTAAGGCTGGTATTTAGGCTCAAGTTTCAAAGATCTGAGTACTCAATATAAAAATAATTTAAGACTCTATAAACATTGGGATGATTTTTTTGGTATCCTATAGAGAAGCTAGGCCATGGTTCAAACTCATTTTTCCTATTGATAAAATGTTTCCTTGGTTACCAAGGCCTTGGTTGCTTTGGTCTTGAAATACTACTCTCAGCTCACTACGACTGCCAGAATAACTCAAAGGAGCACTTTTCTAAACCAGAATGAATATTCCTTAGTGAAAACCATTATATACAGATTTTGTTGTAATTTTTTTACAGTGATACAAGTAGTTTAAAGGTCTGTATACATTTTAGGAGTGAAATTACACTGATCTTCAAAATATTTGTCACTAAATCATGCCCCTTTCTGAAGTGCCACTCATCTCCCCTTTAATCTCTAATTTCTCCCTCCAGTAACTTCAGTTATTTGGTCTGGATTCAATAATCTGCTTTTGTATTTTCCCTAACTTTGATTTTCAGTATCCGCAAAAATATTGTGCAGTATTTTGTCCCTCTCAGCTTAAAAATTTAGTAAAAATAAATTGTTTAAATTTTAAATATATTAGTGTGGCCTATGAAATAAGACTATGGAATCTAAACATAATAGAAATATAATGTTAAATGACACTATTTTAAAATATAACTATAGAAAATCAGGTGTTATCTAACAAATTCTTTTTCCCAGGGAAAAATTCTTTTTCCTTTATAATTATATACAATTATAAAGTATATAATTTGGGATAAAATCGGTCAAAAAAGTAAATAACATCGTATACTCTCAAAATGAAAATAAAATCAAGACATCAACCCTGAGTTGAGAAAAGCCTGATTTGGGAAATATAAATTCAAACATAAATCATAACTATATTTAAAGAGTGAATGTAAAACAATATTTATATATGACATCTCAATATAAAGATATCTTTTGAGAACCAAAAGCTGGGCTGGAGCGATAGCACAGCGGGTAGGGCGTTCGCCTTACAAGCGGCCAACATGGCCGACCCGAGTTCGATTCCTCCGCCCCTCTCGGAGAGCCCGGCAAGCTACCGAGAGTATTCGATATGCCAGACACAGTAACAACAAAGTCTCCAATGGAGATGTTACTGGGCCTGCTCGAGCAAATCGACGATCAACGGGAGGGCCTTATTTATTTGAGAACCAAATATAAATATCAAACTAAAATATTTGTGAAATTTTAAATTCTCTAAATTTAAAAGTATGCCGTATTAAGGCATCATATTAAAACTAAGAAATTCCCATAAGTATTTTTTCTCTCACACAGATTTTATGTTTTTTTGGTATTTATAACTTTTCAATCACAATCACGATCATCCTGTTGTTCGTCGATTTCCTCGAGCAGGCACCAGTAACATCTCCTTCTTCCTTTTCAATACCATTAACAAATAAAAATAAAATTGTTTTAAAATGTTGTGCTTGAAAATGTGTTAACATTCAATTCTTCTACTTTTTTCTCTCTGCACTTTCTGAAATAATTCTATGATAAATATTTAAGAAAGGGCTAAGAAAGAGGGCTCAATACTGGTAGGAGTGGGGAAGTTATTGGTGTCTCAGAGGTGGCCAGTAGAGCCAGAGGATTGTGAAGCGCACACAAAGTGACTAGGAGAAAGTGAAGGTGGCCCAGTGAGAAGTGTGTGTCACTGTCACTGTCACTGTCCTCCCGTTGTTCATCGATTTGCTCGAGTGGGCCCAGAAATGTCTCCATTTTGAAACTTGTGGTTAAAGCACAGTGGTAGGCCATTTGCCTTGCACGTAGCCAGCCCGACCAAGCCGCATTCTATTCCTCTGCTCCTCTCGGAGAGCCCGGCAAGCTACCAAGAGTATCTCTCCCGCATGGCAAAGCTTGGCAAGCTACCCGTGACGTATTCCATATGCCAAACACAGTAACAACAAGTCTCAAAATGGAGATGTTACTGGGCCCACTCGAGCAAAATCGATGAACAACAGGAGGAAAGTATTTTTGTTTTAGTTTGTGCTTTGGAACAGGGATAGGGCTTGGGATGGAAACATTTCAAATTTGGTGGTGGGAAGGTGTAATGGTGGAGGGATTGGTGTTTGAATATTAAATGTAATCAAATATTGTGAACTACCTAATAAAATAAATAAAATTTTTTAAAAAAGATCCACATTATAAAATTTTCAACAGATTATATCTTGGTGAGGTCCATCCTGAGATGATGGAGTCAGGCTGGGAGTATGGTGGAGATTTTGAATTGTGGAAGCAAGTGGCTGCCAGGGGTTCTGCATGGGGGGCACATGTCAACCCGCCCCCCCTCCAATTTATCCCAGTCTGTTTAGCTATGTACGGGTCTGAGCTTTTCTGTGGCTTTTGATCTCTTTCAAGATTTATTGAGGGGTCTCTGAAGCAAGGCCAATAGTAGAGTTTACAGGGTGGTGCTGGAGTTGGTTTGTGAGGGTGACTGTCAGTGCTTCCATGTGTATTGGGAAGTTGGGGGGAGGTAGCCCACCCCAACTCTGAGAAAGTCTGGAGATTTCAGTCACAAAACCAGCATACCGGAATTTTCAACAGATTATATCTTAGTGAGGTCTGTCCGGAGACGGTGGAGTCAGGCCAAGGATGTGGCAAAGATTTTGGACTGTGGAAGCTAGTGGCTGCTGGGGCTTTGTTTGGCTGGGCTATCAGGCCAACCTGCCCCCTCCAATTTGCCCCAGTTTGTTCAGCCATGCGCGGGTCTGAGATTTACTGTGGCTTTGGATCTCTTTTGAGACTTATCTACAGGTCTCTGAAATAAGGGCAATAAATGAGCTTGTATAGCTGAGCTGGAGATGGTGTGTGGGTGTGGCTCTCACATACCTAACTTTTGGCCATGTAATTTCTTGGTAAACTTAATCCCAAGTTGTTGGGGTCTGGCCATAGGCATAGTGGCAATTTTGGGATATCAGGAAGCCTGAAGGCACCATCAGGCTGCTGATGCACTCACCCCACAGATACAGGTTGACTTGCTGGCAGCACCATGCCCCATTAACTGTGTTTTTTATCCATAAACTCTTTCTCAGAAATTATACACAAGGATGAATTTTAGCAAATAAGAAAGTACTATATGTAGTAATTAGAAAAACAATGTCCTTCCAAGGAATAGGAAAGAAATTCATACTGGGAATTGGAGGACTCAGAATGAGAAAGTCAAACAAATTAGTTTATTGATTTTGCATTTGATATTTGTAGCACACATGTATACTGGAAATTTAAATTAAACTGTAGAGTGCTGCCCTGATTACTTACTGAAAGTCATACTGTTTTTAAAATGTTTTGAAATGTTGTGAGATATATTCATTTGCAGCTGGCTTTTTCAAAAACTTTTAAAAGTAAAAGTTACTTTCACTATAGTTGCTGGCAAATTCAAATATCCTGGTTGCTATGATGGTCAGGTCAATGCTACAGCTGTGATTGGGTATTTGTGACTGTGATTGCCAGTCATTGCTAAGTCCTGCTGATTTTTACATATACCATAGATTTAGATAAAAATATATACCATAGATTTACCCCAGTCTGTTCGGCCATGTGGGGGTCTGAGATTAACTGTGGCTTTGGATCTCTTTCGAGATTTATCTATGAGTCTCTAAAATAAGGCCAATAGATGAGCTTGTATAGCTGAGCTGGAGATGGTGTGTGGGTGTGACTCCCACATACCTAACTTTTGGCTGTGTCATTTCTTGGTAGGGAAAAAGCAAGATTCAAGTAAACAATCCTATGTTTTGAAATGTTGTGGCATAATTAATAGGCACCAAAATCTGTAACCCTGGGTCATCTTGGCCTGTTAGAGGGCACTCACGAAATAATATTTCTAGCAGTGATCCAAGTCTAAATAAACTTGGGTACATCACTTCTATAATTTGTGAGTGTGAACACCCAATCTCCCCTCAGGTTTACTGGAACTCAAAAATAAACCCCAAGCATTCACATTATGAAGCATTATGAAGAATTAGAGGATTTCATTTGTGCTGATGAAGACAGAGCCTGAAAGGACCCTAATTGTATTAGAATGTAGTAAAACTCCCTGATGACACCAAAGCAACAACCCTAATGATATTCACTGAAATGAGAAAAATCAATGGAAGAGAATTATGATAAGGACGGAAAAACTTGAAGAAATATATACTTAATCATTGAGTTAGAAATAGAGCAGCCAATAACACAACATTAGGACTCACAAGAAAATATAAGGGAAAGAAAATCAACTAAAAAGAATTGAAAAAATAAAAAAAAATTACTGAACATCATCAAGAGGACCAAAATATACGTCTTAAGATTTCCAGGAGAGGAAATAAACGGAAAGAAGTTTTTCAAGATAATATCTGAGAATTTCCCCATGTGAAAATGGAGACATATTCCTATCTGCAGGAATATATAACAAATAAACCCAAATGAATATTAAGACATCTTATAATTAAAATGGCAAGAGTCAAAGTTAGATGTGGAATCCTAAAAGAAGCAAGACTAAAATAGGGAGTACAGTTCATGCCCAAATCGATTGACTTAATCAATGGCAGTACTCCTACATTAAATAAAAGGAGGGAAAAGGATTAACAAAGGGAGAGGGACAGACATAGAATGATTGCCATCATTTTCAAGATATAAAAATGCATAGCATAAAATTAATACCCAAAGACAGAAGGAATGAGGATCCAAAGGAGTGGTTTTATGGCGAGAAGCTTGCCATAAATGGGGAATTGGGGTGGGAATAAGGGAGTGAAGTTAGGACAGAGAAGAAGCCACTACAGCAATGATAGTTGGAATGATCACTCTGTACAAGAATTGAGTGTTGAAAGGCAGTATAATGATATGAAATTGTAGGATAACACTCTTTTGTCCTTCCTCAGGTAGCTTAGGTTTGTCAGGTCACACCCATCTAAGGACACTGAACTTGTATTGTAAGCAATGTCCTTTCTGTGTGGACACTGGAAGATAGTTAATATTATGCTTTGTGACTTGGGAGTTGATTGACTTCGAATAATATTTACTCCTGGGCATCTGATTTCTTGACTCAGTTGCCCTTAGTTCCTAGCACCCCAAAAGCAGCGTCCCGACGAGGGACTGAATGGACCCAGGGCAAGCAGTGAGCTACCCTGGCATCGAAATGGGCCAGGCCAAAGAGCCACGATACTCAACTATAAGTTGAGGACATGATCATGGACAAATGCTGTCATGATCCAAAAGTAAGTAACGATGAGACTAGGACCCTGCTGGAGCTAGGAAGATTAACCTGGCCTGAGGACTGCGGAATGTATAGTGAGATGTTCTCAGGAAGAACTAAACTAAGTTTTATCTCTTACTGTGCTCATATAGAATGACATTGCTAGAAATATTAGAAGTAGATTTATTACAACTATTTAAGTAGATTACTAACTGAGGGAAGAACCCACCCTTGTTGGGATCCCACCCTTGAGCGGATCTCCTAGTAACCTGGAGTAATCTCTGTAGATGAGATTTTATCCTTGAGTTAATGTCCTGGAGGAGTGGTCTTACCTCTCTTTGTTGATTTGTCAATATTCAACCCACCTTTATGTCACCGCCTTATGTGACTGCTATATAAACTAAGACAGTAAGCTCGGAGGAAAGAGAGTCAGAGCGAGAGACTCAAGCTTGACAGAAAGAACAGCCGTCCTGATCCAGGCCACACACAGGACTCAAGAGCACTGAACGCAGGCGGTGAGAAAGAGCCATCCAGTGAGCCCATGAACACACAACCTTTGGTGTGATAAGATTTTACATAAAATGATGTCCTTTCAGTAACCGTATGGCAACCACAGTACCTAAATGGAGAGAGAAAGAGAAGTGTCTGTCATAGAGACAGGCTGGAGTGGAGGGGCAGAGAGAAGTGGGGTAATGGGACATTGATGTTGGGAAATGTGCACTGGTGAAGGGATGAGTTTTGGGACATTGTATGATGAAATCCAGTCATGAGCAGCTTTGTAATTCTGTCTCACTGTGATTCAATAACAAGTGAGAATGAGGGGGCTGGAGCAATAGCACAGCGGGTAGGGCGTCTGCCTTGCACGCGGCTGACCCGGGTTCTATTCCCAGCATCCCATATGGTCCTCTGAGCACCACCAGGAGTGATTCCTGAGTGCAGAGCCAGGAGTAACCCCTGTGCATCGCCGGGTGTGAACCAAAAAGCAAAAAAAAAAAAAGTGGGAATGGGTGTAGGGGATGGGGAAGAAACAAAACTAAAGCAAAGACTCACATATTAGGGAACTCTTGTAAGACTTACAGCCTAGATATCAACTGAAACTATAAGGACTCTATGTGGCAAATGGTATGATATACACAAAGTGTTGAACAAAAAATGACCTCAAACAAACTCAACCCAGCAGAATATCACTAAGATTACCCAGTGTGATAAAATGTTTTTCAGACAAACAACTGAAAATTCATGGCCACTAAACCAGTCTCTGGAACATACTAAATTTGTCTTGTCACAAGGGCCAGGAATATTGCCTGATAGTTGGAAGCCTGTCTCATGAGCTGGAGGAGGAGGCAGCTGGAAGAGAGAAGGGTTCGCTAAGATAATGATGGTTGGAGGAATCATTCAGGATGGGAGATGTGTGCTGAAAGTAGATAAAGGACCAAACACGATAACCTCTCAGTACCTGCTTTGCAAACCATAATGCCCCGAAGTATAGAGCGAGTATGGGGAAATTGTCTGCCATGAAGGCGGGGGAGGGCTGGAAAGGGGAGTATACTGGGGACATTAGTGATGGAGAATATGCACTGGTGGAGGGATGGGTGTTTGATCATTGTATGACTGAAACTTAAACATGAAAGCTTTGTAACTGTATCTCACAGTGATTCGGTAAAAAAAATGAAAACAAAAAGATAAAATAAAACTAAATTCTTCTTGTTTAAAAGAAAAGCACCATCAAGCTCCCTAGTAGAAGTGCAGACACACATAATAGCATAAAATGTGGAAAAACTAGAGTAACAATAGAGAAGGGGTATCCAGAATTAGCTTGAGTCATGCTTGAACTTTATATGAAAAATAAGTTTGAAATTTTAGATTGTATAGAAGTCTTCATGTCCTAGAAGTCAAATACACATTTTTCCCCATAACACATGGAACATTCTCGAGCATAGATCACATGTTGGGACACAAGACAAATGTCCATAAAATAATGAAGTTTGAATTTTTTTTTTTTGCTTTTTGGGTCACACTTAGTGACGCTCAAGGGTTTCTCAGGCTCTGCACTCAGGAATTACTCCCAACGGTGCTTGGTGAACCATATGGGATGCCAGGCATTGAATCCAGGTTGGCTGCGTGCAAGGAAAATGCCCTACCCGCTCTACTATCGATCGGTCTCAAGTTGAAATCTTAATGTTAGCAGTAACTATCTTTCCAGATCACAATGCAGTGAGATTAGAAATTTACCATAAAAAGAAAGCAAGGGAAAAACCTCAAACATTTGAAAACCAAACAGCTATTATTGGGTATAAGGTCAAGGAGGAAATCAAAAGGGAAATGAAAGAAGTGAGAATGAAGAAAACTATTAGAATATATGGAACACAGCAAATACAGTAGTTAGTCACGATCACGGTCCTCTTGTTGTTCATTGATTTGCTCGAGCGGGCCCAGTAATGTCTCCATCATGAGACTTGTTGTTACTGTGTTTGGCATATCGAATACGTCACGGGTAGCTTGCCAGGCTCTGCAAGTATCTGCCGTGCAGGCGAGATACTCTATGTAGCTTGCCGGGCTCTCCTAGAGGGGCGGAGGAATCGAACTTGGGTCAGCCATAATTGGCTGTTTGTAAGGCAAACGCCCTACCGCTGTGCTATCGCTCCAGCCCACAGTTAGTACTAAGAAGGAAATTCATAGCAGTACACACTTATGTCAGGAAAAAAAAGGCCGTAACAAGTAACATACCTTCCTATTAAGAAACTGGAAAAGTGAAAACAAATAAAATATAAAGTAAGCAAAAGGGGAAAAATAATGGATACAATAGTGGAAATAAAAATATGGAGCTTAATAGAACAATATGAAAGATCAATGAAGCTATGAATTGGAGTATTTTTTAAAAAATAAACAGGATTGACATTACTTAGCTAAACTCACAAAGAAAAAAGTAAACTAAAATAAATTTATATCTGTAAATGTTGAAACCTGGGAAGTAAATATATGTTTCAGGAAAAAAGACAGGAAATTTCTATGGAAATGAACTTATATTCCTAAATGTTAATGGTTATTAAATCAGTTATTTCCTGTAGCAGTCTGTTTGCTAATTGTTCCTAACACCCTTAATTTCCTGATGAGGAAACTAGGAATAAGAATGATTGGGAAACTTGCCTGTAGTCTTCTCAGGTGCTGGATATTCTTTTAAATCATAGACCATAAATTGTGGCTCAAAAAGGTTGAAAGCTCACAAGTTTATAGAATGAATTCTGGCAATCTTGGAGCTCCAATTTTCTTCTCTAGACTGTTAATTCAGTCCTCTTCATATTTATTTTCAGATAGAAAGTCACATTGTACATTTGAAGAAAAATATTTCAAGTGTTTTTTTATTCATGAATAATTAATTAGACACACAACTTATCTGGATAAGAGTCAATAACTTCACAGAATCATGATCACGATCATCCTGTTGTTCGTCGATTGCCTCAAGCAGGCACCAGTAATGTCTCCTTTGCCCCAGCACCGAGATTTTAAAAAGTGCCATATTCAAGGCTCTTTCAGGGTTAGGATTTATTCTCCTAACGCTGTTATTTTCTCATTAAATAACAATGAGACTCATCATTGTTACTGGTATTTGGCATATTGGATACACCACGGGGAGTTTGTGAGACTGCCGTGTGGGCAGGTTGCATTTGGTAGCCTGCCAGGTTGTCCAAAGTAAGAATGAGATAATAAGATGTCGCAGGGCTGCTTCCGGGAGCTGGGTTTTATAGTCTCTAGGTCTTGGCCGTGGATGAGATTACACGGCGCCAGGGGGCAGTTGGTGGGTGTGACCCCTGCCTACTGGAAGATGGAGGATCTGGGTGGAGGATGCTGAGCCACGATCTGAGCAGACTTGGAGATCTCAGCCCCAGGACCCGCAGGCTTTTGTTCCTCTGCCGGTACCTTCATGCGTGTGGAGAGTGGTCACTCCATTCTCCACTCTCCACACTTCACAGAATAAATAATAATTATTACAATACTTGTTATAATCTACTTAGTATTTTAATTTTTGTTAATTGATAAGAACATGCCAATTTCGAGGCTGGAGCGATAGCACAGCGGGTAGGGCGTTTGGCTTGCATGTAGCCAACATGGCCAACACAGGTTTGATTCCCAGCATCTCATATGGTCTCCTGAGCACTGCCAGGAGCAATTCCTGAGTGCATGAGCCAGGAGTAACCCCTGAGCATTGCTGGGTGTGACCCAAAAAGCAAAAAAAAAGAACATGCCAATTTATAAAATGTGTAGTAGTAAAGAAACTACACAAAATACATGCCTATCAACACCATATACACATTACCTAAATTGTAAGGTTTTTAAAAATTAATTTAGAAAATAAAAACTGAGACGTGATCATTTTATGTTTGATATAGTAAAAGTAGATCTGAACGAGAGCCTGGACTTTTGTCCAATACTTGTGCTATCCAATATGGTAGCCTTGAATTATATATAGTTATTGGACACTTGAAATGTGGCAGACTAAATTGAAACATATAATAAGTAAAAAATGTACACCATAGTTCAAAGACAAAACGTGTGACAAAAAAATGCCAAAAAGTAAAATGAAAAAATTCTACTTTTTCAAAAATGATGAAAAATTAATCTTTTGAATTTAAAGTGATTTTGAGAACTAAAATACATTTCTTTAGAAAGGAATTTCAGCCATTGTTATAGACATTACTCTAAAACCTGTGACTGTTTATTCCTTTCATAATAGAATATATCAGAAAGTTGCTTGATTATTTATTATGAATTTAGTTAGAGTTAAGATACACTTCAACCAGAAAGAGTACCACATGGTTTGATGATAAAGTTGCTTTTCACATTGAGTGTAACAAAGTGATGCTGATCACTGAATGACCCTGAGATAGAATCAGGAGTGCACTTGTCTCTTTATCTCAATCAAGAAGCCCAGCGTGTAAATTCCTCAGGGAACTTGCCTGAATACAAAACACCACAAGGCCTAAAAATTCTTCAGGGCAAGCTAATTAGACTTTTAGACTGCATGCCCTCCTTCTCTCCATTGCAATGCAGAGAAGGAATTCCTAGCCCTGAAGCTTGAACAGTGTTAAGGAACTTGTCCACTCTGTGACCTCCTAGGGTGATTCTATCAGTTGCTGATAATGAGCAACTCTGCCATCTTAGGTCATGTGCTGTTGCTGTCCTGTTGGTATATGCCAATCTTTGAATCCTTGTGCAGCAAACGCCAGTTAGGCATGCTCCTGGACCTGAATGCACATCTCCTAACAGCAGACAGGAGTGCTGTCTGATTAGATTGGCTGCAGCTGCTGGATGTTTCTGTTTTTAATTTCTTTTTTCAATTGAATCATAGTGAGATACACAGTTACTGAGTTGTTCATATTTGGATTTCAGTCATAAATGTTCCAACACCCATCCCTTCACCAATGTGTATTTCCCATCACCAGTGTCCCCAGTTTCCTCCCACTCCTCACCTGCCATCTCTCTCTGTCTCTGTCTCTCTGTCTCTATCTCTGACTTTCTCTGCCTCTGTCTCCCCCTCTCTCTCTGCTTCTTTTTCTCTTTCTTTCTCCCCCCTTCATTTCCCCCTTTATCACCCCCCCTTTTGGACATTATGGCTTGTAGTACAGATACTGAAAGGTTGTCATGTATGGGTGAATGTTTTTCAATCCAGTGCTAGAGAGTTTAAACCTGCCTGATTAAGTTCCCATTCCAGAGTCAGCCATGATGGCCATGCTGCCCACTCTGTGTGTTCAGACACTAATCCCCCTTCTCTGTCCTTCCAAAAGTCCACTCCTTTAATACAAAGCATTCCAGCCTCTCATGAATTTCTATTTTTCAAACTCTACAGTCTTTAATAATCCCAAGGGTGTGTATTAATTTTTTTGTTTCCTTTCAATCTTTGTATTATTTTGTCAATCTTTGCAGAATCTTCTTTTAAGTATCAATTACACCTGTGGCATCATTTCTGGACCCCATCTCTCCATCTCTTTGTATGAATGATCTGTTGCATGTTTGTATGTGCTTATATATGTATATATGTGTGGGGATATATATATATATATATATATATATATATATATATATATATGAGAGATACCAGGTGCGAGGTGTCCACCAGAGCCATAATACTGTTCTTTTGGGGGGGGGGCGTATGGTGTTGATGATTGAACTCAGACACTTACACAAGCTAGGTCTGTGTTCTTCCACTTCAACTATCTCCCCTACCTATGACCTGTTGCTTGTAATTGTCTAACAGAAGAGAATAAAGCTTATTAGAACTTCATATCAAATAATAATATGTAAGTTTCAAAAGTAGATCTGAAAGTCCTGGGCTTCCTATGAATAGGCTTTATGCATTTTATTGACTGGTTTTATAGTATTTAACATTTCTTTTCAATAAGTTTAAATTCTTGATGCTCCACTCTCACACAGATTTTGTGTTCAGTGGCTGTTTCAGTATTCGGCTAGAGCCTTGCCACTGTTTCCCTGGGTATGAATTAACTTTTTCCCAGATCACTGGTTGCGTTTAGTTTGCCACAAGATTGACTGTGTTGTTTTCTTTGTATGTATAAACACATCTCTTCCCTTGACTGAGTTCAGTTTTATCTTGAACTTATATCTCATTATTTGTTTGAAGTATCAGGGATTGAACCCATGAAAGACAAGTGCTCTATCTCTGAGTTACACCCCCAACAATACTTTCAATTTTGAAAAGTGCTATGTACTCCCCATGGCTCTAGAAACTCGGCTGATAGCTAGCAGAAACAGCCATAACCTGTTGTCTCCCAGCCATATCTGACATGTCAAAGTCCAATAGGCCTCCACAGGCTCCAAGACAGAAAAAAGCTGCATGCATTTAGGAATAGGGCCTTCTTACAATTATTTGGTTCTTCTGTTGTTCTTAAATACTTATTTCTTGCTTCCTCACCATATTTTACATAGGATATTGTATTATATATGTCTGACTTTAGGCCTTATGATATGTTATTATAGACACAATAAAATGGAGATTAATGTTATGTACCTGTCTTATAACAATAGTCAGAAATCATGTAATTATTTTCAGAATATAAGTGAAGAAAAAAAAGAGAAAACAAAAAGTTAAAGAAACTAAACTCTGCTGGACATGATTCTGACCATATAGAAAGTTCTTTAGTATTCAGTTTTATTTATTTTATTTATTTATCTTTTTAACAAGCTGGCTTCTGATCCTACATTTAATTTTTGCTTTCCCATCTGTTTTTCTCGTGGCCACACCCACACAGAGCTCAGGGCTTACTCATGGCTCTACGCTCATAGATCACTACTGGTGTTTCCAACACTTTAGGACTTGAGTATCTCCGCATCTTCGGAAACTGCCAGTGAACCTCCCAGACCAAATGTCCAAGTATCACTGGGAGTAGCCCCCAGCGCACTTAAACACACCTTAGACGTCACCCACCCCATATATAAAGAAAATAAGGTCTGAAATCTTATTTGAGATTGGGAACACTATCATAAAATATAAATATTCTACAATAGTGGAATGGAAGTGATTATATGACATGCCAGGCTGGAGTCATAGCATAGTAGGTTGTTTGCCTTGCACGTGGCTGACCCAGGTTCGATTCTTCAGCCCCTCTTGGAGAGCCTGACAAGCTCCCGAGAGTATCCCACCCGCACGACAAAGCCTGGCAAGCTCCCCATGGCATATTCAATATGCAAAAACAGTAACAGCAAGTTTCACAATGGAGACGTTACTGGTGCCCTCTTGAGCAAATGGATGAACAACAGGAGGACAGTGCTACAGTGCTACAGTGGAATGGATAAATAATGAGATAGGCAAATAATAGAATATTACAAACATGGGAAAAGAATGAATTACTGCTATAATCACTTCTATAATGTGTACAAATCTCACAAATGAATATTGAATTTTTTAAAACCAAAGAAATATATACTATGATTGTTCCACAAAGTATTAAAATAGGCAAAAAGTAATTTATGATGACAGAAGGCTATGCAGTTGGTTCCTCTAGCATTGGGACAAGCTAGAGATGGCCTACATATCTATCTGGGTGGGAATAACACAAGAATAAACACGTGTAGGAATTCATTGACATGTACAGATAGTAATTTTTGCACTTCACTGAGTCTATGCCATACATATACAAAAAGAAAAGAAGTTGTAGGGGAGGAAGAGAAATATCAGGGGGAGCAATTAGGCTATAGAACCAACTTGTGGAAATGATGAGCGTTTGGGGTAGAATGTAAAAGTGGAACAGCTAAGAAATGGTTGTCTTCTGTATATTTGGAATCTAGAGTTGAAGACAATTTTTGATGGACAGGATGAAGCAGTGTAAGAGAAAGGGAAGAATAAGAAAAGCAGTGTTTCTATCATAGGAGAATAGCAAGGAAGGGGGAAATCTGCAGGATGATCAGAGCATACAGATGAGACAGATCAATTGAGCTGATAATGAGGGATTATGGCTTAGTCATGTAATTCTGAAGTGTTTATAGACATCCAAGTGGATGTCAAGTTGGCAGTTTGATATTCTAAGTTTGACTCCATTATTATAGCCGAAGTTATGGCTTTAAATATTAATTAGAAGTTATCTGTCTTAAAGCTGGTATTTGAAATTATGTGTCTGAATGAGATATCCTAGGAAATGAATTTAGATGGAAGATAAGGAAACTATGACCTGGGCCATGGTCATTCCAGGGTTTGGTAGCATCAGAGGTGAAAGGAGACTGAGGAGGCTGAGGCAGTGTGGGCAGGGAAGCAGAAGGACAAACAACAGATGTGGTTTCCAAGGAAACTGTTTAAGATTGTGTTTTAAGAGAAAGTGATCCATGATCAGCTGTGCAGAGTTAGTGAGAAATCAATATGAAAACAGATATTAAGTTGCTAAATACTGAACAATATCTATCAATATTTATTTAAGCAACCAAATATCATAGGCTATACAGAGACTATTTTGGAAAATATACATTGAAACTTGTGTAATCCCATTTTTTTGGAAAAGGATAACAATTTTACAGTGAAGAAAAAAGTTCTTCAGGTATGTGCTCACTTGCTCACTCTTTCCCCCTAAATCCTTACTTAAATGAGCAGGAATAGCTGTTCATCCCAGTTGAAATGGCTCTAGCAAACTAAAGGCCTTGTCTTCAGTCACTATTGCTCGAGCTCGAGCCCCTCCCGTTGATCGTCGATTTGCTCGAGCGGGTCCAGTAACGTCTCCATTGGAGACTTTGTTGTTACTGTGTCTGGCATATCCAATACTCTCGGTAGCTTGCCGGGCTCTCTGAGAGGGGAGGAGGAATCGAACTCGGGTCGGCCATGTTGGCCGCGTGTAAGGCGAACGCCCTACCCGCTGTGCTATCGCTCCAGCCCTATTAGTCTTAAAAATTACAGGCAAATGAAATGTTCTTTTTTTATGTCACTGTGAATTACAGAGCTATTCCTATTGGGTTGTAGGCCTACAATGCTCTTACACCAAATACAATTTCCTTCACCAGTGTCCACTTTCCTCCACTTATGTCCCTATTTTCCCTTCAGCCCACCAGCCTACCTTTATGACAGGCACTTTCTTAAAAAATTAATTTTAGACACAGTGGTTTTAGAATTATTACTGATAGGGTTTCATGCACATGACTTTACTATCTTTCAGCACACTCCCTTCCTCCTGAGTGACCAGTTTCTTCTACCATTGTTGTGGTGTTTCCTTCCCATTCCTCTCACCCACTTCCTTTCCTCCTACACCCCCAGTAACAAGCTTCTCACTGAAGTCCAGTTCTCATGTCCCTTGTTTCTATAGCCTTTAGGCAATCCTTACTCCTCTACAATATTCCTTTATATCACCACATATGAGAGAGATCATTCTGTGTTGGTCTCTCTTTCTCTGATTTACTCTACTCAGAACAATATTCTCAGATTCATCCATATAGAATCAAATTGCATGATTTCATATTTTCCTGTGCTGAGTAACAACATTCCACCATATATATTATCATAGGTTTTTTTTTTTTATCTATTCATCTGTTCTTGAGCACTTTGGGTTGTTTACAGATTTCGGGCTATTAATAATAGTAGTATAAGGGGGTATGGTGCCACCAGCAGGTCAGTCTGTACCTGTGAGGCAAGTTCATCAACAACCTGATGGCACCTTCAGACTTCCAGATACCCCAAAATTGCTGCTGTGCCTTTGGCCAGACCCCAAAAACTTGGGGCAAAGTTTACCAAGAAAGTAAACGGCCAAAAGTGAGGTATGTGGGAAACACACCCACAAACCACCTCCGGCTCAGCTATATAATTGGAGGCATGGCCTCTCTGGTTCCCGATTGAACTGCTAAATGGCCATGATTCCAGAGACTCAGAAACAAATCTCGAAACCCAGTGGCTTTTGGCAGAAATGCGTCTGACCCTGCAGTAGGTTACCAGTGCTGGGCCAACCCAGGTGAGAATGGGTTTCGTGCCTTGACCTGTTCCCTCTGGCGGCCCGGTGGCCGCCATCCTCTAGAGGCCACTGGACAGTCAGGTTTGGGCCCACAGTGATGAGACAATTTGGGCCTCACAGGATGGGGGTGGAGCCGGTCCTGTCCTCCCCACCCCAACGAGACCCCAAGTAATCACCCACGAATGGCCTCTCTGGCTCCTGATCAAGCTGCTTTATGGCCATGACCCCAGAAACTCAGAAACAAATCTCAAAACCCAGTGGCTTTTGGCAGAAATGTGTCTGGACCCCGCAGTAGGTTACTGTCGCCAGGTCACCCCAGGGGGGAAAGGGTGCTGTCCCTCCGCCTGCTCCCCCTTGGTGGCTTGGTGGCAGCCATCCTCCAGAGGCCACTGGACAGTCAGGCTTGGGCCCACAGTGACGAGACATGTTGGGCCTCACGGGATGGGGGTGGAGCTGGTCTTATCCTCCCCACCCAACGAGACCCCAAGTCATCACCCACAAATGGTCTCTCTGGCTCCTTATCAAGCTGCTTAATGGCCATGATCCCAGAAACTCAGGAGCAAATCTCAGAACCCAGCAGGTTTTGGCAGAAATCCCTCCAGATTTAAGTTTTAAAATTTCAGAATTTCAAAATCGCACAGCTACTACTGCAGCCACACAATATCATATGTTATTCATAACCAGCAATAGAAAAAATTGTCTACTGTTGCTTTTTCAGCAGATCTGAGTGTTGGGGTAAAATCTCAAATAATAATGGTGGGTCTGGTGTCAAAATATTGAATGTGATCAAAGTTGAGAGAGAGTGATGTGGAAATCTTCTGCCCCACAGGTAGGGGGAGGGTGTGGGATGGGAGTATACTGGGGTTGTTGGGGGTGGAGAATGGGCACTGGTGAAGTTATGGGTGTTTCATTGTATGACCAAGACTTAGACCCAAAAGCTTTGTAACTGCTCTCACGGTGATTCAATAAATAAAATTATAAAAAAAAAAAAGTAAGGTGGAGTTCATGCACAATTCAATCAGCTAATCAGTGGCTGAATAAATAGCAGAACTCCTACATAAAAAAAAGAATAGTAATATAATGAACATAGGAGTGCATATGTCTTTTATGCATTGTGTTTTTGGGGCCTTTGGGGTTTATTCCAATACGTAGAATTGTTGGGTCATACGAAAGTTGGAGCTCAGATTTTTTTGGAGTGTCCCATATTTTTCCCCAAAAGATTGTAACAGGCCAAGGTTTTATCAGCAGTGAATGAGAATCCTTTTTCCCCACATCCATGCTAACTCTGGTTGTCTAATGTGTGCCAGTTACTCTGGTGTGAGGTGATATTCTTTGTTTTTATTTTTATTTCCCTGATGATTAGTAATGCAGAGCATTTTTCATATACTTTTGGCCATTTGTATGTCTTCATTGAGAAAGTTTCTGTTCAGCTCTTCTCCGCATTTCTTGACAGGGTTGGATTTTTTTGGTAAGGTTCTACCGGTGCTTTGTGTATCTTATATATAAATATAAATATAAAGATAAGTGCTGACTGGTTGCAAGAAGAAACATCTAACTTCATCAGAAAATGGAGTGATGAAATGAACAGAAACTTTCTCAAGAAAGAAATACGAATGGCAAAAAGGCACATGAAAAAATGCTCTTCAACACTAATCATCAGGGAGATGTAGATCAAAACGACTATGAGATACCACCTCACACTACAGAGACTGGAACACATCCAAAATAATAAAAGCAACTGATGTTGGTGTGGATGTGGGGAGAAAGGGACCCTCCTACACTGCTGGTGGGAACGCAGACTGATTCAACCCTTCTGGAAAACAGTATGGATGCTTCTCAAAAAATTAGAAATTGAGCTCCCATTTGACCCAGCAATACCACTCCTGGGAATATATCCCAGAGATGCAAAAAAGTATAGTCAAAGTGACATCTGCACTCATTTGTCCACTGCAGCACTGTTTACAATAGCCAGAATCTGGAAAAGACCCGAGTGCCTGAGAACAGATGACTAATTAAAGAAACTTTGGCACATCTACACAATGGAACACTATGTAGCTGTTAGAAAAGATGAAGTCATGAAATTTACATACAAGTGTTTCCACATGGAAAGTATCACGCTAAGTGAAATGAGTCAGAAAGAGAGGGACAGACATAGAAAGAATGCATTCATCTGGGGAATTTAAAGTAACAAATTGGGAGACTAACACCCAAGAGTAGTTGAGATAAGTACCAGAAGGATTGCTCCATGGCTTGGAGGCCAGCTGAACATGCTGAGGGAAAAGGCAGCTCAGATAGAGAAGGATCTGCCCAGGATGAGAGATGCATGCTGTAGACCACAGACCGAACATGATTGCCACTCAATACCTCTATTGCAAACCACAACACCCAAAAGGAGAGAGAGAACAAAAAGGAATGACCTGCCACATAGGCAGGGCAGGTTGGGGGAAATGGGGTGGGGGGGTGGGAGGGCTACTGGGATCATTGGTGGTGAAGAATGGGCACTAGTGGAGGGATGGGTATTCAATCATTGTATAACTGAAACCCAAGCACAAAAATTTGTAAGTCTACAACTGTACCTCTTGGTAGCTTGCCAGGCTCTCTGAGGGGGCGGAGGAATTGAACTTGGGTCGGCCATGTTGGCTGCGTGCAAGGCAAACGCCCTACTGCTGTGCTATCTCTCCAGCCCGAGAGTATCTTGCCCACACGGAAGAGCCTGGCAAGCCACCCGTGATGTATTTGATATGCCAAACACAGTAACAACAAAATCTCCAATGGAGACGTTACTGGGCCCGCTCGAGCAAATCTATGAACAACGGGAGGGCCATTACTTACTTTACTTACTTACTTACAACTGTACCTCATGGTGTTTAACTAATAAAAATTTAAAAAAAGAGAAAAAAGATAGGCTCTGGGCAAAATTTTATCTTAGTCTGTGGGGTATCTTTATATTTTGGGCTTTCCTTCCTCTGGGGTGTAGAAGTTTCCTTATTTAATGTAGTCCCATTTGTTTACCTTTGCTCCTATTTGCTTGACCCATGGCATTGACTCCCTAAAGTTGCCTCTAGCTTCATTGTCATTCAGAGTTCTTTGTTTTCCTCAATGTATCTTATCTACTCGGGTTTGACATTGAGGTCTTTAATCCATTTTGAGTTCATTTTTATGTGTAGAGTTAAAAAGGGGTCTTAATTTTTTTGGCATGTGGCCAACTAGTTTTAACAAAATGGGAAATGAAAAGTTCTTGGCCTACACTGTATTGTTAATATGCTTAAACTTATCTGGAATGTTCATTTTTAGGGACTTACTAATAAGTCTTAAACTTATTAAGTTTAATAAGTCTTAAACTTATTGTACTTCTCTGTGATTCAATTTCCTCATCTACAAAGTAAGAATAATAATAGTTATGACTCTAGTTTGTAACACATTCTAACAACTAATATGTTCAAGGAAATTAGAGCAGAAATTAGCACATAGTGAGTGCTGAATGAACATTAGCTGCTTTTATTATCATATTGGTGACAATGTCCTCCAGCTATAAACTGCCAGTAACATCACTGTATCACTGTACCACTGTTATCCTGTTGTTCATCAATTTACTCGAGCATGTGCCAGAAACATCTCCATTCATCCCAGCCCTGAGATTTTAGCAGCCTCTCCTTACTCGTCTTTCCCAACGCTGACATATTGGAGGCTCTTTCAGGGTCAGGAGAATGAGACCCATTATTGTTACTGTTTTTGGCATATTGAATACATCACAGGTAGCTTGCCAGGCTCTGCCATAACATACCTGTAGTTAAAAAAAAAGAGTTAGGTTTCTTGAGTTATGGAAGTGAAGTAAATACCTTGGAGAACTGTGAGGTATATTAGGTTAAAGTGTATCAGGAAAGATCTATAGGATAAGGGGCTTTATAAAACAATTGGAGGGAGAGCTCAAAGATCATCTTCATTGAGTGCTATCAAAAAGTGAAAGTAATTCCGTGATTCTGTAAATTCAGTGTTCTTAAATCTAGAAGATGGGAGGAATCAAATGGGTGGTAATTATTAATGTTATAGAAGCTCTTGTAGTAGTGTGGGAGGGATACTTGTTCATTTCTATAGTTTGGATAATGCTTATTGCAGCTTTGTGTTATGATACAGTTGCATAACAGTTTTGCCTGATGCGATTTAGGAAACTGCTTATTTTTCACAGGAAATACCATGGCCTGTCTAGGTCCTAACCATCAGCATTAAGCTTTTCTTTCTAACTCTGTATAAAATATGTGCTAGGAATTGGTGATTTAAAAACACTGGGAAGTCATTTGATGTTGTCGCTGACAACATCTGAGTAATGAGTCCTCAAAGAGTGCTGGGAAGAGAACTAACCAGGCTAGGAAAAATGGTCGTTTAGTTTTGGGTCCCAACATCTCAGTTTGACAAATGAGCTTCTCTTCATCTCTCAGAAGTAGAAAGTGGGGACCCAAAATGAGCAAAGGAGAAAAGAGGAAGTGGCAGGAGTTTGTCTCCGGCTTTTGGATAGAAAAAATCCTGGCATCTTCTCCATGGCAAGATGATAAAATGAATCAATTTAATGAACACACCAGGTTGCCTATAGGGTTTCCTGCCTTGTTCCATGGTTCACAGTTAATGGCCAATAATACTCTTGCTTCAAGTCATTGACCCTGCCTTTGACTGTAGAGGAAAATCTCAAAAATGTGTGCCATTGATGACAATATGATGCAGAGATGGCCAAACTGAATTGCACTGGTTATTTACTGTTTTGACCAACAACTCTAAGACATGGCCATGTGTCATCATCTTTGCACATAATGGCATAGCTTATTACGTGTGTCAAACTGTTTTTGTGGACTTTTATGGCATGAAATCAAAGTGTTCTTCCCTCATAAGGAAGACTTCCATCATAAGGAAGTTATAATATAGATAAAATGGGAATTTTAGTGCTTTATAATTTCTGCCTTATCAGCCTTAGCTCTTCAAGCACTATTTTCAGACATCTTTACTGTTTTCTATTCTACCTTGAGTAACAAAATTTTCACAATTTGCAATTTCTTCAAGATAAGTAATCTTAATTTTGAATCAGTACCAAAGAAAAAACATATTGCACCATCCAAATTTGCCTCAAAGCAATGATTTGGATGAAACTGATGTAAGTACACAAACAAATTTAACCCCTGGTGCCAAGTTTTGATGTCTTTTGTGGCCAACATCAATTTAGTAAAGTGCTTTTCAGGCTGCTGGAATGTGCTGTTTATCCTTTTGTATTGCTGTTCTTAGATGATCCTAACATTTAGAGATTTAGGTTAGGGAGACCTAAGAGTATAAAGGAACAAATATCTCTTTTAATTTAAAGTTTTTCCATTATATTTCTGAATATGGGGATGAACAAAATGACCAAACTAAATGTGCAATTCTCTGTTCACATGACTTCAATAAGATATATACCAAGCATGTGACAGCAGTTTTCAAGTTTTCTTTGGAAATGTATGAATTGTACACATTTACAACTACTATGTACTACATGGATGAAATCACCAGGACCAACCCAATTCTTGAGGAAAGATAGGAGAGAGAAAAGAGATAAATAGAAGAAAGAGAGAGGAGGATCTTTCTGAAACTGTCAGTTAGCTTCCCTGTAGACTTGTCTCCACTCCAGTTTTGCAAATGTTATAGGCAGCTAAGAAGAATGCATTACTAAATTGATGTTGGCCACTGTCCTTCATCTTTTAAAGTCAAGCAACCAGAAAGTGGCTCCTTGTCAATTTCAGCATAGATTTGTAGAAAAGAAGGCTGGTTGGAAAAGCATCATAGGTCTGTATATAACCCATGCTAAAGGGGATTGGATATGTTCCTCTCAATTGAACATTAGGCCAGTCTCCTTTGCTACATGGATATACAGAGGTGAGCATCTGGTCCCACCTTGGCAACTCAGAATGCACTTCTTAGGGCTCTGTAATTTATACTGTCAATTCAGAGGGGGAAAGGTAGCAAGTATCTTAAAACAACAATATGAGGAAAGGGGTATAATCAAACAAGAGTTAAATCTTAACGTTTGAATGCATTTTATTTATTTATTTATTTATTTTTATCTATTATTTTTATTTTATTTTATTTTTTTCCAATACCCATCCCTCCACCAGTGCCCATTTCCCACCACACGGATCCCAGTATTCCTTCCACTGCCCCATCCCCCCATCTCCCCTTGCCTTTGTGGCAGGGCATTCCCTTTTGTTCTCTCTCCTTTTGGGTGTTGTGGTTTGCAAAAGAGTTAAGCCTGATTTTCAGGGAGAAATGTTGGATGATTTACTTTCCATTGATCACTTTGTATATTAGGAGATGTTGCACGGCCGCATAAGCAGCCGAATGGTTTGGAAAAAATGTCCTTGGTACCCGCATGCCAGAGTTATGCTTGTAGGAGCTCATGGTCACTGGGGTTCCATCTGGAGAAGGTGGGACAGCAGCACCTACCCCATCTGGGACCTCCCGGTGATATCGGCTCTGTTTGGGACCTGGAGCATTCTCCGGGAGTGTACTTTTTTTTTTCACAGCTATAGTTTAGACATGTTGGCTGCGTGCAAGGCAAACGCCCTACCGCTGTGCTATCGCAAGCTCCCTGTGACGTATTCGATATGCCAAACACAGTAACAACAAAGTCTCCAATGGAGACGTTACTGTGCCTGCTCGAGCAAATCAACGAACAACGGGAGGGCCTTTACCTTTACCTTTACCTTTATAGTTTAGACATAATAGCAGTTTATATATAGTCTGCTTTCCTTGGGCTTCTCCTAGAGTGGGGCTTTTAAGATAAATTGTAGTACTTATCAAGTTACTAAAGATGTTCATATAAAAATGCCACACTAATTCTACAATAATTAATGACTTTTAAACTATTATTTTCTTTTGGTGCCAGGCATCCTGTTATGAAATTGAAATTGTTTAGGGTCCAGAACTTTAGTAGAGGGGCTAGTGCATTTGCCTTACGTGTAGCTGACTCAGGTTCAATCCCTGGCACCACATATGGTCCCCCAAGCCCACCAAGAGTGATCCCTGAGTTCTTAAATTACTTCGTTTTATGCCATTATTTCCTTTTTTTTTTGCTTTGATGTTTGCTTTAAGTGGTGTATTAAGATTCCCTACAACATAGCATTACTGTCAGTGTATTTCTTAAAGTCTGTTAATCATTGTTTTTGTATAATTGTGTGCTTTAATTTGGATATTTAAGTATTAATGATCGCTTTGTCTTCTTGATCAATTTATTCCTCAATCGATAATGTCCATATTTGCCTCTTATTACCTATTTTGGTTAAAAATCTATTACTCCAGACAATGGGCTGGAGTGATAGCACAGTGGGTAGGGCATTTGCCTTGCACGTGGCTGACCCAGGTTTGGTTCCTCTGCCCCTCTTAGAGAGTCCGGCAAGCTACCAAGAATATCTCGCCCACATGGCAAAGCCTGGCAAGGTACCCGAGACATATTTTGTATGTCAAACACAGTAACAAGTGTCACAATGGAGACGTTACTGGGCCCGCTCAAGAAAATCAATGAACAACGAATGGGAGGACAGGACAGGACACCAGACGATGTGAATAACATTTTCTATACTTTTCATGGCATTACTGACTTGTAACACCTTGCTCCATCATTTTACTGACACTGTATGTGTACATTATAACTGACACTATACATGTACACTATAACTGGTATATACAATGTTATGCCCCAAAGAAATTAATATGTATTGTTTTTGACTGAACTTGTAACATTCTGAAGGATAGGTAGTCACCTATTGGGACTCACGAAAGCTATTAAATTTGCAAGTATTTATATAATGCCAGGCATTTTTAAAAATCACTGTAATTTGAGACTAGGAATGAATAATAGGAAAGAAAACAGGAAAAGCCTAAACATGTGGGAACTAAGCAACATGCTTCTGAATAAGCCTCTAGTCAATAAAATAATCAAAAGAGAATTTAAAAAAAATAGCAAGGAGAATAACAAATATAAAGAGGTGATTTCTCTGATTCTTTGGGGTACAACAAAAGCAGTATTAAGTGGGAGATCAGGCTTAAGGGATTAAACACATGTTCAGCATCTGTAAAGCCTTAGCATATATGAGTTCTTAGCATATGTGAGTTTTATCAGGCTACTCTTTATATTACTCCATGAATACTGCTGTCTGGGAATGACCTTAGTGCGCCCAGCATAATCAGACTTGAGTACTGCCAGACTTAAGCAGTTCTGGATCCCAGTACAGCCAAAGTGGCACCTATTAAAAAAAAAACATGTTGAGGCCAGAGAGATAATACAGCAGATAAGGCTCTTGCCTTGCATGCAGCCTACGCAGCACTGAATATGGTCTGCTAAGCCCTGCCAGGAATAATCTCTGAGCTCAGAACCAGGAGTAAGCCCTGAGCACAACAGGGTGGCCCCAAAATACAAAAACAACAAAAACAAAACAAAAATGTACCAAGAAGGCAATTTATTGTAGGATAACAATAAACAAAACAAAACAAAAAAACTCACATATAATATGATTTATATCCAAAAGAAATAAACAACTGAAAAAGGAAGAACAGAACCAAAAGCATCAGAAGAAAGGAAGTAATAAAAATCATAGCAGAAAGAAATAAAACAGAAACCCGAAAGAGAACATAAAATAACAATAAAACCAAGAACTGGTTCTTTGAAAAGTTAGTAAACTTGATAAGCTCCTTGCTAGCCTTACCAAGAAATAAAAATAAAAAACACAGATAAAAAGAATATGAAACATAAGAAGCAAATTTACAGCTTACATTGCAAAAATGCAGATTTTCATAAGAGGCTAATATGCATATTTATGTATAAAAATTTTGGACAACTTAGAAGATATGACCAAATTTCTGGAATCATATGATCTTCCATGACTAACAGCGAGAAACAGAAAGCTTTAACTGATTTATTTCAATAACAGAAATAGAAACAGGTATCAACAGGCTACTTATGAACAAAGCACAGGACTTTGCTGCTCCACCATTTCAGGTGAGTCGTGCCTTTGGCTGACATCATTGGAACTTATTCAGAACAGAAGGGAGAGCCCCACCCTTCTGGCTAGCTGCAAGCAGCCTCCACACCTAACCTGCACCATCTAAAAGACCCCATACTACAGCTCCTGAAATGACAGATAAACTCAACAAACTACACACTGCTCAGTTATTCTTCCTGATACTTGATGAAGACTGGCAGACTAGAAAGAGAGCAGCCTCAGTTGATTCCTCAGTATATTTGAGGAAGTCTAACTATGAAGACTCATCCCCAGTACAGCACGAATACTAGAAAGTCAATGAGGGAAACACATAGAAGCCCACCAAGCTCAATGAGTGAAAATGGTGTCACCAAAGACATAAACAATAGCAGTAAATACATAATGTTTTAGTGGCCCTATGTTGAGGATGTTCAACAAGTTCAAAGAAATGATATCACAGTCAGTAAAGTACAAGAATGTGTAAGTGTCATCAGAAAACTACTACAATCAGAAATGAACAACATAGTAGGTGATATAAAAAAAGTTTAAAAAAGATCTGATTAGTACTATAACAGAAGCTGATCAGAAAATAGACGATCTACAAGATACAAAGGAGGAAATCACTAGGAAACAGCAAAAGGTGGGAAATAGTCTGAAAAGAAATGAACAACATACCAGAGAAGTATGGGATAATTTTAAGTGGAACAATATAATTGGAGTCCATGAAGTCTATGGGGAGATATAGTACAAAACTTCATTACAATGAACACCTCACCATGAATATTCTATCCAGCTAGATTGGAATTCAAATTTAAAGGAACAATAAAAGCTTCATGGATAGATAGCAGTTTAGGGAATTCCTAGCCTTGAAACCAGTTTTGCAAGAAGCTTTAAAAGAGTTTCTCTAGAGGATCCTGGGATGCCCGGAATTCCTGAGCCTCTTCCTGTTCGTCCCCAACGCAGTGCCAATCTTCTTCCCCTCCCAGGTCAGTTAACCAGCCAGCATTTGAACCCGGGACGTGGCTTTCTCTGTGCATGCACCCCAGGCGTCCTCTAGGACCCTGGGACTCCAGGCATCCCAGAGCCTCTTCCTGTTTGTCGCCAACACTGTGCCAGTCTTCTTCCCCTCCCAGCTGGTACCCCCCACGCACACCAGGTACCCTTGTGGCATGGCCTCCTCAGACGTGGGCGTGGCTTCTGTAGAAGCAGACGTGGCCTAATTTTGGCCTGCCAGTGCTCACATGGCCGCAGGTAGTTTAGTCAAACCAAAAAATCTAGGGTAACATCTCAGTCCCCATACCTCCACACCAACATGAAGAAGCAACACAAACCACCACGTGGGGTGGATGATGAAAAGAGTCCTGAAGCCTCCATAGGTGCTATTCACCTAAAGGACCTCTCTGAGAAAGAATTAAGATACGAAGTACTAAAGATATTCAATGAACTCAGTGAAACAGTCAGATAGATATCCAGTAACATGAGAGAAACAATCACGGAATTACCTGAAGAAATGAGAGCAGAAATTGGAAAGCTATGCACAGAAATGTCACGAATCAAAGATTCCGTAGATGAAATAAAAAACTCAATCTGTGCCTCAACAGTAGAATGACCAAAGCTGAAGACAGAATCAGTGAGCTGAAGACAGAATCAGTGAGCTGGAAGATCAACTGTACGAAGCCAACAGGCAACAACAAACAATGACAAGAGACCTCAAAATAGCTCTAGAGCGAATCAGAGTCCTAGGAGATGATTCCAAGAGGAATAACATTAGAATCATTGGAGTACCAGAAGGTCAGGGGAACAATCCCAATGAAAAAGCCATGGTTAAACAAATCATTGCTGAAAAATTTCCAGAGCTGGACAATGCAGTCATTCAGATTCAAGTAGCCTGAGGGTGCCAGTTAAAAGAGACCCTAACAAAAACACTCCAAGTCATAGTTAGAAGGATTGATGCCACAGATAGAGACACAATACTGCAAGCATCGAGGTCAAAGAAGGAAATCACATACAAAGGAGCACCCCTTAGATTCACAGAAGATTTATGAGAGGAAACTCTCCAAGTCCAAAGGCAATGGTGGGATATAGTGAAAAAAAGTCTCTGAAATGAACGCTTCACCAAGAATACTCTATCTGGCTAAACTCTCACTCAAACTTGAAGGAACAGTACACTATTTTCTGGATAAAGAGCAGCTCAGAAACTTCATAGATGTTTGAAGTTTATGTTTGAAACATAACCTAAAAGAAGGGCTAAAGGGGCTACTAGACAAACTACTACAAGACAAACCCTACAAGCACAAGAGACCCTTATAGAAAGATGACACAAAATCCCATAACAATCATCTCTCTCAACGTCAATGGTCTAAATTCAACAACTAAGAGACACAGAGTGTCAAAATGGATTCAGAAACAGAACCCAACATTCTGCTCCCTACAAGAAACTCATCTCAATAGTCAGAGCAAACACAGACTCAGAGTTAAAAAATGGAAAACAATCCTGCAAGCAAACAGCTCCCTCAAAAAAGCTGGAGTGGCTATACTAGTATCCGACAACATAAATTTCAGGTTGAAAAAGATTAGAAGGACAGCGAAGGCCATTTTCTATTTATCAAGGGATACGTAAAACAGGAAGAAGTCACTCTTAAATGTATACCCACGTAATGAGGGAACAGCTAAATATTTAAAACAACTGCTAACAGATTTTAAGGAGGACATTGCTAGCAACACAATAGTAGCTGGAGACTTCAACATTGCCTTATCACCTCTGGATAGAACAACAAGAACAAAAATCAGCAAGGAAACATTGGCTTTCAAGGAAGAAATAGGAGAGGACTTATAGACCTATATAGGGCTTTACACCCCAAAAGGAAAGAATACACATTCTTCTCCAGTGCACACGGATCATTTTCCAAAATAGACCATGTGGTAGGACACAAAACATACCTCAATAGAATCAGAAGATAGAAATAGTATCAAAAATCTTTTCAGACCACGATGCATTGAGAATAGAAGTGAATCACACACAGACACAGAGAACCAAATCAAACACCTGGAAATTAAACCACTCAATGTTGAACAACGAGTGGGTCAGGGAGGAAGTCAAGGACGAAATCAAAGGATATCGGGGAACAAATGAGAATGAAGACACAAGCTACCAGAACCTATGGGATGCAGCTAAAGCCGTGTTAGGGGAAAACTTATAGCTCTGCAAGCATTTCTCAAGAAGAAAGAAAGGGCCCACATAAACAACTTGGCTTCACAGCTCAAGATCTTAGAAAATGATCAACAAAAGGAACGCAAATCAGGCAGAAGGAAAGAGATCATAAAACTTAGAGCAGAAATCAATGACATGGAAACAAAAAAAAAAACCCGAAAGATCAATGAAACCAAGAGCTGGTTCTTTGAGAAAATAAACAAGATAGATAAACCACTAGTAACACTCACAAAGAAACAGAGACAGAGAGAACCTTAATAAACCAAATCAGAAATGAGAAGGGGGATATCACAACAGAAACCAAAGAAATTCAAAAGATCATCAGAGACTACTTTGAAAGTTTGTATGCCACGAAACAAGAGAACCAAGTGAAAACAGAGATAGGCAAATGGGACTATCTTAAACTAAGAAGTTTCTGCACCTCAAAAGAAATCACTTAATCACTTAATCGATCACTTAACTTCCCGTTAGTCGTCGATTTGCTCGAGCGGGCGCCAGTAACGTCTCCATTTGTCCCAGTCGCGTGCTAGTGTAGCCCAATGACATCTGTTCGCTCCGGGAACATGAAGGGCCTCAAACCGATCATTCATGATCTTGACGAAGAAGTCTGACCATCTGGTAGGTGGGCGGCCATGCGGTCTTTTGACATCCTGTGGAATCCAGTCAGTAACAGCTCTAGTCCAACCGTCGTCTTTAAATCTCATTACGTGACCAGCCCATCTGATTTTTGACACCTTGGCAAATGAGACAGCGTCCCTGATCCTTGATCATCGATGGATGTCAGAACTCCGGATTCTTTCTCTCATTTGAGTGAAACGTGATATTCCAAGCATAGCTCTTTCTATTCTTCTTTGGGAGACCTGAATAGCGTTCTCATCTTGTTTGTGTAGGGCCCAGGTCTCTGAGGCATATGTTAATGCAGGAAGAACAGTGGAATCAAAGAGATGTGCCCGGAGCCGGAGGTTCTTCGTCCTCTTAGCTATTTCTTTGACGTTCTTGAAGGCGTTCCAAGCCGCTCTCTTCCTCCTGCGCAGCTCGGGTGCCAGGTCATTTGTCATGTTGACCTCTCGACCTAGGTACACATAGCTGTTGCATTCGGAGATGGTCGTTCCATTGAGAGCGAATGGGGCGTCAGGAACAAGGCTGTTTCTCATAAACATTGTCTTCGTAAGATTCAGCTGTAGTCCTACCTTTCCACACTCATGGTCAAAGTCGGCCAGCATTTGTGCCGCTTGGCTGATGTTTGGTGTTATTAAAACAATGTCATCAGCAAAGTGGAGGTGGTGTAGTTGCCGACCATCTATCTTCACTCCCATTCCTTCCCATTCCAGTCGTCGCATGATGTTCTCCAGGGTGGCACTGAAGAGTTTCGGTGAAATGGTATCACCCTGCCGCACCCCTCTCTTGACATCAACGATCACTTCTTTGTAGAATGGTGAGATCCTGGTAGTGAATCCGCAATACAGCTCATGGAGGATCCTGATGTATTGGACTTGAATGCCCTGATTGGCTAGGGCTTCAATGACCACTTCCGTCTCAACAGAATCAAAGGCCTTCTTTAAATCAATGAACGTTAAAACAGAGTGGCATCTTGAACTCCCGAGAAACCTCAATGAGCTTGGTTATTGTGTGGATATGGTCGATGGTGCTGAATCCTTTGCGGAACCTGGCTTGCTCGCATGGTTGTCCTTCATCTAGTGTTCTGCCAATCCTATTTAGGATGACTCGAGTGAACAACTTGTAGATGACAGACAATAGGCAGATCGGGCGATAGTTGCCAATGTCATGGATGTCTCCCTTCTTGAACAGTAGTACGGTCCTGCTGGTTTTCCATTGGGACGGAACCTTGCATTCAGATAGGACACTACTTCCACTACCCAGCCGTCGCCACACTCCAGGACGCTTTCCGGACCCGCGCGGCCACTCCAGCCGAGACCCACGCACGACTGAAGACCCACAGAACAGGATAAGCGGAACTCTCTGAGACCTTGGACTCCAGGCTCAGCGGACCCAGGGACAGAGCTTCTCTGCTTGCTCCCACCACCACAGGTGACAAAGGGATTCTAATCAGGAGCCCCACCCTACCCTGCCCTGTCTGCTTCCATCAACCACCCAGGGATCGAATTGTGCACAGGAGACCCACCCTACCCAGATAAATACCCCACTGGCAGACTTCCACTCTCGACACTACTTCCACTACCCAGTCGTCGCCACACTCCAGGACGCTTTCCGGACCCGCGCGGCCGCGAAGCGCGAAGCGGCCGCCGCGCGACACATCATAAGACACTAAATACCCATCTTCCGGAATTGTCGTACCATATTTGATAGGGTTCAAATATGGTAACACCTACAAGGGTGATTAGAGGTCGCCCCAAAAGCCTCTATCCCTCTCGGAAAGACTGGCAAGCTACCGAGAGTATTCCGCCCGCACGGAAGAGCCTGGCAAGCTATCCGCTGTGTATTCGATAACCTCAAAAGAAACAGTGACCAAAATACAAAGACAGTCTACAGAATGGGGAAGGATATTCACCCAATACCCATCTGACAAGGGGTTGATATCAAGGATATACAAAGTACTGATTGAACTCCACAAGAAGAAAACATCCAACCCCATCAAAAAATGGGGTGATGAAATGAACAGAAACTTTCTCAAAGTAGAAATCCGAATGGCAAAAAGGCATGTGAGAAAATACTCTACAGCATTAATCATCAGGGAGATGCAGATCAAAACAACAATGAGATATCATCTCACACCACAGAAACCAGCCCACATCCAAAAGAACAAAAGCAACTGGTGTTGGTATGGATGTGGCGAGAAAGGAACCCTCCTTCACTGCTGGTGGGAATGCTGACTGGTTTAGCCCTTTTGGAAAACAGTGTGGACGATTGTCAAAAAATTAGAAATTGAGCTCCCATTTTACCCAGCAACACCACTCCTGGGAATATTCCCAGAGAGGCAAAAAGTATAGTTGAAATGTCATATGCACTTGTTTGTTCATTGCAGCACTGTTTACAACAGCCAGAATCTGGAAAAAACCTGAGTGCCCGAGAACAGAGAACTGGTTAAAGAAATTTTGGTTAAAGAATCAGTGATGGTGGAGAATGGTCACTGGTGGAGGAATGGGTACTCAATTATTGTATAAATGAAACCCAACCACAAAAATTTGTAAGTCTACAACTGTACCTCATGGTGTTTTACTAATAAAAATTTTTTTTAAAAAAGAGTTTCTCTAGGGGCTGGAGCAATAGCACACTGGGTAGGGTGTTTGCCTTGCACGTGGCTGACCCAGGTTCGATTCCCAGCATCCCATATGATCCCCTGAGCACTGCTAGGGGTAATTTCTGAGCGCAGAGCAAGGAGTAACCCCTGTGCATTGTCGACTGTGACCCAAAAAAGCAAACAAACAAGCAAACAAACAAACAAACAAAAAGAGTTTCTCTAAATGACAGGAGAAACTAACTAACATGTGTCATTGAGTATAATACTCACTAATTGCATATGATTGCCCTCTACTAGATTAAAAAAAGTTTGTTTACTACTAGCTTTCTATTTTATATACTTTCAATAAGGAATTAAAATCCTATTTATATTGGTTAAAATCACTATCACCACAAATTGACTTTCATGATTAATTTTTCTGATAATTCTATTTGTCATCCATTTAAGTTTAATTCGAGCAATAAAGTGAAATAAATTTGTTATATGCCTGCCAAAGGGGAGTTGGGGATGGAAGGGAACCTGGGAATATTATTGGAGGAAGATGGATATTGGTGGTGGGACTGGTGTTAGAACATTACATGGCTGAAAAAACTCTTTTATGAAAAACTTTGTAAATCACAGTGTCTTAATTAATTAAAAGAAAAAGAACAAAGCACTGGAATGGATGATAATAATTGAATTCTATAGTTTCAAATAACTCTTATGTTCATCTTAAGGGGTGGAGCGATAGCACAATGGTAGGGCATTTGCTTTACAAGCGGCCAACATGGCTGACCCGAGTTCGATTCCTCCGCCCCTCTCGGAGAGCCCGGCAAGCTACCAAGAGTATCTTGCCTGCACGGCAGAGCCTGGCAAGCTACTCGTGACGTATTTGATATGCCAAACACAGTAACAACAAGTCTCATGATGGAGACATTACTGGGCCTGCTCGAGCAAATCGATGAACAATGGGAGGACCGTGACCATGACCATTCATCTCAAACTCTTCCAAAATATGGAAAAGGGGGAAACATTCCTAAATACATTATAGGAAGTCAATAATGCTCTAATTCCAAAACCAGAAAAGGGCTGCACAGACAAAAGAAAACTAAAGACCAGTAACCACCAATGAAATAGATGAAAAAGTTCTCAGAAGAATCTTGGCAAATCAAATGCAACAAGATATCAAGAGAAGAATTCATCATGACCAACTGGGATTATTTCAGACTGAAGGATGGTTCAACATGTACATGCCATATCAATTAATAAAATACATGATATTGACAAAGAACAAAATAAAAAGCATGTAATCATATGTCAGATAGAAAAACATTTTTCAAAATTCAGCATGCACTTATGATTTTAAAATATTTAATAAATTGGTAAAGAAGGAACTTAACATCATAAAGACCATATATGATGTATCCACCACTAATGTCACACTTAAGGGTGAAAAACATTTTTCTTTATGCCTTGAAGTAGAAATGGATCTCTATTCTTAACACTACAGTTTTTGATATACTTTTGGAAGTCCTAGCCAGTACTACTAGTCAAGAGAAAATCACGGTCATGGTCATGGTCCTCCCGTTGTTCATCGAGCGGGCCCAGTAACATCTCCATCATGAGACTTGTTGTTACTGTGTTTGGCATATCGAATACATCACGGGTCACGGGTAGCTTGCCAGGCTCTGCCGTGCCAGCGAGATACTCTTAGTAGCTTGCCGGGCTCTCCGAGAGGGGCGGAGGAATCGAACTCGGGTCAGCCATATTGACCGCTTGTAAGGCAAACACCCTACCGCTGTGCTATCACAAGAGAACATATACAAAAGAAATGAATATTGGAAAATAAAATTATTTATAGAACACAAAATAATATACATGGAAATATCTAAAGACTACCAGAAATGATTAGAAATAAAAGTATAGTAAATTTACAGGATAAAAATTTAGTACACTATGCTGCTCTTCTATAATGAGTTAGAGTTAAGAGAAATTAAGAAAGCAATTCCATTGCATCAAAAAAGATTTAAAAATAGGAGTTGCTCCCCATGAGTGGCTCTCCAGCACGGCCATGGCTCTAGAGGCACGAGGACTTAATGCAGAGCCTGGCAGCTTGCGGAAGAAAAGTGAATGGACTATATGTTAAACTATGGCGCCATTCTTCCCCGGGAGGGAAAGGGTGTCTCTCCCTTCTGCCATCCCCTCCCCCCTTCCCACCCCAGCAGCAAGGTGGCCAGTGCCTCAGAGCTTATTGGAAAGCCAGGTATGAGCCGGTGGTGATGGGGCAACTGCAGCCTCATGGGAAGGGGGTGGTGGTACCAGCTCATCCTTCACGCCTTACTGAGGTCACGACTTGCTCCCCACGAGCAGCTCTCCGGCATGGTCATGGCTCCAGAGGCACAGAAACCAATCTTATAATTACCTGGCTCTTGGCATAAATCCCTCCAGACTTAATTAGTAAAATATCAGAAGTCTATATTAGTAAAATATAGAAAACAAAGTATTTTACAATGCCTTTTCAGCAATTCTGATGGTTGGGGGGGAATTCTTAATAATAATGGTGCATCTTTTGTCGAAATAATGAATGTAATCAAGGGAGAGAGTTAAGTAGAAATCATCAGCCTCACAGACATTAGCAGGGGTGGGAGGGGGGTATATTGGGGTTCTTGGTGGTGAAAAATTAGTACTGGTGAAGGGAAAGGTGTTTGATCAATGATGACTGAGACTTAAACCTGAAAGCTTTGTAACTTTTCCCACAGTGATTCAATAAATTAATATAACAAAAACAATAATAATTGGGAGTGACTTACAGCTTCCACTACGTAAATTATCGACCCAGCTTCCTATATTCACAACTAATCTTGAAAGAGATCAAACCAAACCACTAAAATTCAAACGTACAAGACTAAAAACTCTGAGATGCCCTCTTGATGTGGGCTGAATCCCCACCCTGACAAAGCTCTGGCAGCTGAATACCTGCTGCCGTGTGGACAGCCCAACTTCACTGCTTCACCACTAATCTCTGCAGAGACTCTAAACGATGGAAAAATTCCACATACACTGATTTTCAAGCTGCAAACTCTGGGGTCTTCTCGGAGTAGGAGCAGGCAGCCTCCTATTGCCATCCCCCTCTCACTCCTCGCCCTCTCCCCCAAACTTCCAGAAGCCTCAAAGACCAGTTTTACACATACTGGAGCAAACACCCAAATTCCACAATAGTGACAGCCCAGTAGGAGATTAGATAGGAAAGTAGCATAGGCGCTAACTAAGCTCAACAAACAAAAACAGTAACACAGAAGACTCAATGGCAATAAACGCTTGGTAAACCCTCAAATAGTGACTTAATGACCCCACAGAGAGATATAGCAATTTTTACTAATTTTCTTTTACATTTTTCTTATTCATTTTTATAATTCCATTAGCCATTTAATTTAATAAGCAGTATAAAATAAATTAATTTTTCCTTGTTATGGAGGCAGAATTGGGGCTAGTGGGAAAGTCGGGACAATGGTGAAGGGAGGGTCACACTGGTGGTGAGGCCAAACTGTTTTGGAACATTGAATGCCTTTAACAACAGTTTTATAAACAACTTTGTAAAGCACAGTGTTTAAATAAAGTAAATAAAGTAAGACAGGTAGCAACATACAGTAAAAAACAAAAATACTTGGGAGTAAAACTATAAAATGAGATAAAATACATTTGTACTGAATACAATAAGACATTTAAAAATTAGAAAAATGTACACTGGTGAAGAGATGAGTATTAGAACATTGTATGACTGAAACCCAATCATGAACAGTTTTGTAACTATATATCTCACAGTGATTCAATTTAAAAATAGTTTAAAAATATAAAGGTAAAATAAATATAAATATAAAATAAAATATAAAATAAAAATTAATGTAAAGAACAAAATAGAGGCCTAGGAGAGAGGGTATAGATGTTAATGTGCATGCATTGCATTTAGTCAACCCAAATTTCATCCTCAGGACCACATATGCACCCAGGAATGACCCTTTACATCATTTAGGGTCACTTCTGAGCAGAGTCATGGATTAAATTCTGAACACCATAGGTTGTGGCCCCAAAGCAAAATCCAAAAAAAATAAAATAAAGGAAAGACACAACTCTTCCCCAGTTCTCTCCATCTAAGCCAAGACATCCTTGGATTAAAAGATATCCTTGGATTAAAATCCAAGGCATCCCTGGATTATGAAAATGGTAATCTTACCTAAAGCAATAGTATTTTCCACAGAAATCAAAGAAAAAATTCTAAAATTTGCTTGGAACCACAAGAGAAGCTGAATAGTCAAAGAAATTCTAAGAGAAAAGGAAAAATATGTTGGCATCATGTGCACTACCTCTAATACACATTAGAAATAAATTGTAATTAAACAATAAGTATCATAACAAAGCAAACACACATATACAACATAATAAATGACCTAGAAATAAACTCACACCATATGCACCATATGTAAACATCTCATCTAATAGAGCCAAGTCCATACAATGAAGAAATTAAGTAATCTTCAGCAAAAAGGAATGCAAAATGGATTAAAATTTATATGTTAATTGTGAAACCATAATAAGTAGTGTACTCCAGGTAGTATACATCAAAGATTTATTAAGAGAGCCAACCTCAATGACAAAGGAAAGAAAGGCAAGAATAAACAAATAGAACAATATCAAAAAAGAAAACTTTTAAAAAAAATTTTTATTAGTGAAACACCATGAGGTACAGTTGTAGACTTACAAATTTTTGTGCTTGGGTTTCAGTTATACAATGATTGAGTACCTATTCCTCCACCAGTGCCCATTCTCCACCACCACTGATCCCAGTATCCCTCCCACCCCCCATTATCCCCATCCCACCCTGCCTCTGTGGCTGGGCATTCCCTTTTGTTCTCTCTCTCCTTTTGGATGCTGTGGTTTGCAAAAGAGGCATTGAGTGGCAATTATGTTCCGTCTATAGTCTACTTTCAGCATGCATCTCCCACCCTGGGAGAATCCTCACAACACCCTTTATTTGGTGTTCCCTTCTCTATCTGAGCTGCCTTTTCCCCTAGCGTGTGCGGCTGGCCTCCAAGCCATGGAGTAAACTTCCTGGTACTTATCTCAGCTATTCTTGGGTGTTAGTCTCCTATTTTGTTACTTTATGTTCCCCAGATGAATGCAGTCTTTCTATGTCTGTCCCTCTCTTTCTGACTCATTTCACTTAGCATGATACTTTCCATGTAGAACCACTTGCATGTAAATTTCATGACTCCATCTTTTCTAACAGCCACATACTACTCCATTGTGTAGATGTACCAAAGTTTCTTTAACCAGTACAAAAGAACAAAAGCAACCAATGTTGGCGGAGTTGTGGCTAGAAAGGGACCCTCCTTCACTGGCAGTGGGAATGCCGAATGGTTCAGCCCTTTTGGAAAACAGTATGGACGATTGTCAAAAAATTAGAAATTGAGCTCCCATTTGACCCAGCAAAAAGAAAACTTTTACACATAGCTTTTTTCAGAAAAATGTAAAGGTAACTTAAGCAATTTAGAGAAAATATTTGCAATCTATACATGTAAAAAAGTACTAATATCCAAAATACAAAAATTATTCATACAACTCAACAAGAAAAGTCAAAAAATAAAAAATAAAAAGTCAAAAATAAAAAAGGCACTTTTCAAAAGAAAATATAGAAATGGCCCATAGAATCATAAAATTGTTTATAAAACCACTTATTATATTATAGGGAATGCAAATCAAAACCACAATGACATATCACTTCATAACTGTCAGAATGATTTACATGCAAAATATTGGCAGCCACAAATATGGACCAGAATTTGGAGAAAAAGAAATCCTTATACACTGTTCGTCACAATGTTAATATTTCCTATGGAAAAATAACATGGAGTTTTTAAAATGACAGAAATGGTCTCTAAAGCTTCCTAAAAACTATTCAAAATCAAGAAATAAAAATGAAAATTTCAGGGGTGCAGTGTCGCCCACCAGGTCAACCTGTACCTGTAAGGTGAGTGTGAGTGCATCAGCTGTCTGTTGGCAACCTCAGGCTTCCTGACACCCAGAAATTGCCGCTGTGCCTCTGGCTGGACCCCAAAAATTTGGGACCAAGTTTTCTGAGAAATTAAATGACCAAAAGTTAGGTATGTGGAAATCATGCCCACAAACCACTTTCAGCTCTGCTACACAAACTTTGTAACTGTTCTCATGGTGATTCAATAAAATTTAAAAAAAAAAAAGAGGGAAGCGGGATCTTGGTATGTATAAAAGTGCCATTGAGGGCAGCAGGGATAATTGTTAATTCTTTGGGATGTCAGTGGATTGATTTCTCTCTAGATGGGTAGGATTTGATTTCTAGCCTCCTGGTGTACAATAGGAGTGGAAGGGTCTGTTTGCTAGGCTTAATTGATCTTGCTAAGTGTTCTAAGTCTCCAACTAATTTAGGTATTTGGTAGGGGTATTTGGAGCTCTACTTTAGAATATACCCTCAGAGTCTGTTGCTTTGAAGTATGGGATGTAATTTATCACCCATCAGCATCGTTACCAGAAGTCCCCAAGCTGGCTACTTCCCATGACATCAATCTGCACTTCTACCTTGTGGTTTCTTGTTTTCCGTTCACTGTTGAAAGTGTAGGACTATCTGTGTTGCTAGTTGTTTAGCAAAGTCACCACCACACTACACCCCAAGGCAAATTCTGCACTTTAGAAATGTCTTCCCAATTGCAGTCCATTACTCACTCACTGTGGATTTTCTTTTGTGACAAATATGTCTCTGCCGTCAACCTTCCTGGGCTTTCTCTTTCTGATTTCTCTCATGATTGTGGAAACTTTGAACATTTTATCAATGAGATTTTATGTAGTTTTTAAGTACATTATTCAAAGTTTGGGTGTAGATTTTTCTATGCTCAAAAGAAGATAAAAATATAAAGTTTCATCTGCCATTTGATCTACACCCACTACCCATTTTTTTCAGTTTGGGTATTTAACAGTAAATAAAGTTACTGTTAATTTTATAGGTTCTCTCTATATTTTGGATTTATTTTACTTAGTACGTGTGTTTTACAAGAACATTTTTATAGGTTCTTTCTCTATATTTTGGATTTATTTTTCCTAGTACATGTGTTTTACAAGAATATTTTGTTCCAGTCTGTGACTTGTTTTATTCTCAGCAGAGTCTTTTATAAGGGAAGGTTCTAATATTAATGAAGCCCAACTTCAAAATTTTGAACAGTCACTCTTTGTTATTATATTTTATTACTATGTGACAATCCTTTGATTTTCTTCTGTTATCTTCAAACCATTTCATAGATTTGTGAGTTTTCTTCATTGTGGCAAATTACATATCACAAAGTTTACTATTTTAGGTATTTTTATCTGTACAGTTTTCTGGAATTAAGTGAATTAGTATTGTTGTGAAGTTATCACTGTCTCACATGCCCTAATTTTTTTAGTATTTCCAGGGAGTTTGCCTTGCAAGCGGCCAACATGGCTGACCCGCGTTCGATTCCTGCACCCCTCTCGGAGAGCCCGGCAAGCTACTGAGAGTATCTCGCCTGCACGGCAAAGCCTGACAAGCTACCCATGACATATTTGATATGCCAAAACACAGTAACAATTGTCACAATGGAGACGTTACTGGGCCCGCTTGAGCAAATCGATGAACAATGGGAGGACAGTGACAGTGACAGTGACATTCATTAAAACAGGACCTCCCTACCCATTATTTCAAGGCACACCTCTGGTGGCCATTATTCTACTTTCTATTTCTTTGGAATTTACTCTTGTGAATATTTCACATAAGTAGAATAATACAACATCTGTACTAATATGTCTGGTTTATTTCACTAAACAAACTATTTTTAAGATAAACTCGTTTAATAAGGAAACCTCTTTAACAGTTGGTGGCAATATCATCTGATTTAGTGTCTATGGAAACAGTCCAGAGACTTCTCCAAGAAGTAAAAGTAGAGCTCCCATATGACTCAATATTTCTAACCCTTGGCACATACCTCATGAATACAAAAACATTAGTTAGATAAGATGTTATGCACACCTTTTTCCATTGCAGTGCTAAGAACAATAGGCAGTATATGGAAACAACCCAAATATTCAATGACAGACAATTGGATTTTTAAAAAGTTTTCATGTATATATACAGTGTTTTCTTATAGTTTTACACAGCTATGAGGAAAGATAAAATCTTGTGATTTTCTGTAACATGGTTGTAATGGAAGGGAATCATGTTACATACACTTAGAGAGAGAGAGAAACAAATATCAGATGATCTCTGTGGTATGTAGAAAAATAAAAAAGGGAATAGACACTATTGAATTATAAGAAACCCTTCACCTTTGATTGCATACTGATATTACCAAGAAGGAGAAGGGAAGATAGAAAAAGGTGAACTTGAAGTAACATCAGGACAGTGGTGCAGGAACTTTGGCACATGGCTGATGATGAAGGTGAAGTGACTATACATCAAAACCATGAAAGTTAAGAACTGTGACATATTACTTAACCTACAGTTAAAAATTTTAAAGTAGGCCCTGAGAGATACTAGAGAGGCGAAGGTGCTTGCTTTGCATATGGCTAACTTTAGTTCTTTTTTTTTTTAGTTGATCATAACAAAATTTTAATTTAAGGTTCTGATTGTTTAAATATAAAGTATACCTAATAATAATTTTCTCATTGATATTAAACATATTACAGTGATAATGAGATTAGAAGTGTCTAACACAGATGTACACTTCATATACATTCGTTGAGCACATTAATGAACTCATGAATAAAACTTGTTTGCAATTTTTCTGTAGATTTTAGATCTTAAGTAAACATTTATTTATTTATTTATTTTTATTACTGAAACACCATGAGGTACAGTTGTAGACTTACAAATTTTAGTGTTTGGGTTTCAGTTATACAATGATCGAGTACCCATCCCTCCACCAGTGCCCATTCTCCACCTCCAGTGCTCCCAGTATCCTTTCCACACCCACATCCCCCCTATCCCACCCCACCCCTGTGGCAGGGCATTCCCTTTTGTTTTCTCTCTCCTTTGGGGTGCTGTGGTTTGCATTGAGTGGCAATCATGTTCGCTCTATCGTCTACTTTCAGCATGTACTCCTATCCTGGGAGGATCCTCCCAACACCCTTTATTTGGCACTCCCTTCTCTATCTGAGCTGCCTTTTCCCTTAGCATGTGCGGCTAGCCTCCAAGCTATGAAGTGAAACTCCTGGTCCATATCTCGTCTATTCTTGGGTGTTAGTCTCTTATTTTGTTACTTTATGTTCCTCAGATGAATGCAATCTTTCTATGTCTGTCCCCTCTGACTCATTTTGCTTAGCATGATACTTTCCACGTAGTACCACTTATATGTAAATTTCATGACTTCATCTTTTCTAACAGCCACATAGTACTCCATTGTGTAGATGTACCAAAGTTTCTTTAACCAGTCCTCTTTTCTCGGGTAGTCAGGTTTTTTCCAGATTCTGGCTATTGTAAAGAGTGCTGCAATGAACAAGCAAGTGCATATGACACTTCCACTACACTTTTTTGCCTCTCTGAGATATACTCCCAGGAGTGGTATTGCTGGGTCAAATGGGAGCTCAATTTCTAATTTTTTGACAATCGTCCATACTGTTTTCCAAAAGGGCTGAACCAGTCGGCATTCCCACCAGCAGTGAAGGAGGGTCCCTTTCTCGCCACATCCACACTAACACCAGTTGCTTTTGTTCTTTTGAATATGGGCCAGTCTCTGTGGTGTGAGATAATATCTCATTGTTGTTTTGATCTGCACGCCCTGATATTAATGATATAGAGCATTTTCTCATGTGCCTTTTTGCCATTCGGATTTGTTCTTTGAGAAGGTTTCTGTTCATTTCATCACCCCTTTTTTTGATGGGTTTGGATGTTTTCTTCTTGTGGAGTTCAACCAGTACTTTGTATATCCTTGATATCAACCCCTTGTCAGATGGGTATTGGGAGAATATCCTTTCCCATTCTGTAGATTGTCTTTGTATTTTGGTCACTGTTTCTTTTGAGGTGCAGAAGCTTCTTAGTTTAAGATAGTCCCATTTGTCTATCTCTGTTTTCACTTGCTTGGCCAGTGGTGTGACATCTTTGAAGATATCATTAACTTAAATGTCATGGAGGGTTTTACCAACTTTGTCTTCAATGTACCTTATGAATTCCAGTCTGATGTTGAGGTCTTTAATCCATTTTGATCTTACTTTTGTGTCCATGTGCATTTTTATCCTAATTTTGTGTCTATTGCAGTCTTTGTGTGCTTGTGTAGGAATTTGAGGAATTGCTTTCTTCCCAGAAATTCCAATGCAGTTTGAGAGCAGTTTGAACTTTTTTTAAAAATCAAGTTAAAAATCTAACCCTATTGTTTCTCTGTTGTCAAATAAGTAAGAGATTCATAACCATTGAAACAATGCACATGTTGGGGCTGGAGCTATAGTATAGTGGGTAGGGCATTTGCCTTGCATGTGGCCGACCTGGGTTTGATCCCCAGTATCCCACATGGTCCCCTGAGCACCACCAGGAGTAATTAATTTCTGAGTGGAGAGCCAGGAGTAACGTCTGAGCACCACCTGTGTGACCCAAAAAGAAAAAAATGCACACGGATGCTAATATGAAACTCATGTGAATGTTAATATGAAATGCAAAGTGACAAAAGCACCTATTTTAAGTATGTAATAACACACACAAGTTCACAAATCAAACAATTAGAAATAATTCACAAACCAGTTGAAACCTTTTAACTAATATTTAAATTAATTTTCTCTCATCCCACATTCTATTACATGTGTTCAATATCAGTATCAAGATTTCTCTCAATTTATAGTACATATGCTATCATGGTCAATTTCTTAACTTATTTTCATACCGAGAAAATATAATACATACAAAAATATAATACATATGTATCCATACATTATATTGGATTTCCATTGAGTTTTCATCAGGAACTGGAATTCTACTCAGTTTAGCCAAAGAGATATTAATGAAGCTATTATTAAAGGTATTTGGGAGGGGTTAGTAGAATCATTTGGTTTAGTCTAGCAATAATAGATAACACATTTCATCCTGAACCTCAAAAGCAAGACAGAAAGTGTCCCAGAGCTTAATGAAATGAGCCATAGAGGAAGAGCTGAAATGTCCTGTGGTACAAAACCAGTGTAGGCCAACTAAGGAGAGCTCAGGTGATGTTTTCCAAAGAGATGAATTTTCTAGAGTTTCACGTGGAACAGGGTCAGAAAGGGGGGATAATGAATATGACTGAAGGTAAACAAATAAATCAACATAGTCTACCTGTATTTCACCCAGCATTAATCTTTGACCTTTATTCTGATGAAGAGAAAAGAAAGGTCTACCCATGAGTATCAGATTTTCACCAACTCCATGTTGCAGTGCTTAGGCACCAACTAGTCATGAGTTCCTGTCCTGGGCTCTCAACCTGACACTACTGCTAACAGAAATAGACAGATACATTTCAGAAGAGCCTTTTCCTATTAGTATCACTTTTGCCTCTTCTCTCTCAGAATCGAGTTGGTGAAATTAAATAGATTATTATCAACATTATCAAGGGAAACCAGTGTTTCACTCTAAGAAATACCCAAGTTACAGTAATTGGGTAAAGAGAAACCGGATGAATTAGAAAAAACTCCTTGAAAGACAAAAGTTCCAAACTGGAATATACAGAGGGAAATAACCTAGTTTGAATGGAACACAAGGACAATGAAAATTATTGTAATATTCAACCAGTCATTCATATAAATAGTTAATGTGTTATTTGAATAGAAAATGATCCACTCAGAAATTTAAATGGTAGAGGTGGTGAATTATGGAATAATGTGTTAATCGTTCTCTCTGTGTGTGTGTGTGTGTTAAGTAAATTAGTGTTGGAGAGAAAGGTCAAGTGGTAGAGCAAAGGACAAGCATGTGTAAGGCCCTGACTCCACTCCCTGACACCTCATGGCCCTGACAGGAGTGTAAAAAATCAGAACATCACTAGGGGTACTCTATAAAAAAAAAGTAAAGTCCAATCCAGATGACCAGAGAAAAACTAATCTTTGTCATGACAGAAGCAATCTTACAATATTGAAGAACCCTTTCTAATATCTGGGGGCAATCAAAGGCAAAAATGAAGGCAGAAGGAATCAGTCAGTGTTCTCAGTTTCTGTAGGCCCATTGATGTATAAGGTATAAGTTATAGAGGTATTTTTAACTGAAAAGAAAATTGTTAAAGTTTTTAAAGTTAGAATTTTTTAAAGTCTCAGCTTAAAGAGTTCAGAGAATTCAAGGTTGTCCCTGTTGAAAGCTCACTCTTGCTTAATTTGTTACACATATCTATATCTATAACTATATATCTTGGGAATGAATAGAAGAGAGAATGTTTGAAGTATTCTTGACTTATGGAACCTCCTAGACTTTTTAGTCTGTTTATAAGGGTTATTTTTGTTTACAATTGATAATGATTTCTCATCGACACAATTTGAACACTACACACATCACCAGTGTACTCATCTCTCTTGACTTTGGAGGGTTTTTCATTGGCTGCCTTGCAAGTACCCTTCTTGCAAGTACCCTTGTACTATTTTTCTGCCCACCACTCACACACACACACACACACACACACACACACACACACACACACACCAAGCAGACTTTAGGAAGTGACTTTATTAGTGAAGAAGAAGCTTAAAAATACTAAATTGCATGAAATTCACAAGGTATGTTGCCTCATTTTTAGTTGTGATCTTCCATAGGAAACAAAAGAAAGCTCTTCTCTCTTGACTTCCATCTTTTTCCTTAGAATCGTCCCTTAACATGTTCAAATTGCAGCCTAATTCACCCCTGAGAGCAAGGCTCAGAAAGAGGGAAGTCTAAGACCTAACTTTCCATACCATCTTGCTCTCCTAGATTACAAGAGAAGTGTCTTATCCCTTCAAGGAAGATTCCACACCTTTCTGAACAGTGTCACTGTAAGGCACATTGCTCCAAGCTAGTGATAGAAAGGGATTAGAGTTATTATTATGCATTATAAATGTTTCTAGCATATAAAAAATTTAATCATTCACCCCTTTGTGCAGAAGAAAATTAAGGAATCAAGTGGTTTCAAAGAACTATACAAAACATTTCTGAAATTCATATGGAACAATAAACTCCCACAAATAGCTAAAACAATCCTTGGGAAAAAAATAAGATGGATGGCATCATCTTCCCCAACTTCAAACTGTACTACAAAGCATTAGTAATTAAAACAGCGTAGTATTGGGCTAGAAACAGACCCACAGACCAATGGAACAGAGTTGAATATTCTGTCACAGACTCAAATATATGATCACTTAATTTTTGACAAAAGAGCAAGAAATGTGAAGTGGGACAAGGAAAGCTTCTTCAACAAGTGGTGCTGGGAAAACTGGACAGCTACCTGCAAAAAAATGATCTCTGACCTCTGTCTAACACAGACCCAAAAGTCAGATCAAAGTGGACTATAGACCTCAATATCAGACCTGTATCCATAAGATTAATGGAGGAAAATGTAAGCAGAACCTTTCATGACATTGAAGTTAAAGCATCTTTAAGGATCAAACACCACTGACCAAACAAGTGGAAACAAACATAAACAAATGGGACTACATTAAACGAAGCTTCTGAACCTCAAAAGAAACAGTGACCAAAATACAGAGAGAGCCCACAGAATGGGAAAGAATATTTACCCAATACCCATCTAATAGGGTTGGAGTGATAGCACAGCAGGTAGGGCATTTGCCTTGCATGTGGCCAGCCTGGCCGAGCTGGGTTTGATTCCTCTGCCCCTCTCAGAGATCCTGGCAAGCTACCGAGAGTATCTCGCCCACTTGGCAAAACCTGGCAGGCTATCGTGACGTATTCGGTATGCCAAACATAGTAACAAGTCTCACAATGGAGACATTATTGGGCCCACTTGAGCAAATGGATGAACAACAGGAGGACAGTGCTACAGTGCTACCCACCTAATGAGGGATTAAACTCTAGAATATACAAGACACTAGTAGAATTGTACAAGAAAAAAACCTCCAACCCTATAAAAAAATGGGGAGAACAAATGAACAGAAGCTTCCTCAAAAAAGAAATACAAATGGCCAAAAGGCACATGAAAAAATGCTCCACATTGATAGCCATCAGGGAGATGCTAAATCAAAAAAAAAAAAGGAAAAAAAATGAGATATCATCTCACACCACAGAGACTGGCATACTTCACTTAATCACTTAACTTCCTGTTAGTCATCGATTTGCTCGAGCGGGCACCAGTAACGTCTCCATTTGTCCCTGTTGCATGCTACTGTAGCCCAATGGCATCTGTTCACTCTGGGAACATGAAGAGCCTCAAACCGATCGTTCATGATCTTTATTTATTTATTTATTTATTTATTGAATCACCGTGGGAAAGGTTACAAAGCTTTCAGGTTTAGGTCTCAGCCATGCAAATATCAAACACATTTCCCTTTACCAATACTTATTTTTTACCATGAAGAACCCCAATAAAACCCCACCCCCCACCCCTCCCAGTCCCTGTGGGGCAGATGAATTCTAGTTAACACTCTATCTGCTTTGATTAGATTCATTGTTTCAATAAAAGATTCACCACTATTATTTAGAGTTTACCCCCCCCGCCAATCAGACATGCTGAAAAAGCATTGTGACGTGATTTGCTTTCTACAGCTGGGTTCAAGAATTAAATGTTGGTTTTGGATTTCTGCTATTTTACTTATTGACCCTGGAAGTATTTATACTGAAAGTCAGATAGTTAAGAAATTGGTTTCTGTGCTCTGGAGTCGTGGCCGTGCTGGAGAGCCGCTAGTGGGGGGCAACTGGTGGCCTCGGTAGGGCGTGAAGGGCGGACCGAAATGCCCCCCTTCCCATGAGGTTTTAGTCGCCCCCACTCCCCCGGCTCATACCTGCTGTCCACAAGGCTCCCATGCGGCCGCCATCCTTCTTTCCAGAGAAGAGAGGGTGAATGGGGCAACATCCTTTCCCCTCCAGCAGACTTGATGGCCTGGATTAACGCATAGTCCTTTCACTTTTCTGCTCCAAGCTGCTGGGTTCTGCATTAAGTTCTTGTGCTTCTGGGGCTGTGGCCGTGCTGGAGAGCCGCTCGTGGGGGGCAACTGGTGACCTCGGTAGGGCGTGAAGGACGGACCGGAACGCCCCCCTTCCCATGAGGTTTTAGTCGCCCCCGCTCCCCCGGCTCATGCCTGCTGTCCACAAGACTCCCATGTGGCCGCCATCTTTCTTTCCAGAGAGGAGAGGGCGAATGGGGCAACACCCTTTCCCCTCCAGCAGATTTGATGGCCTGGATTAACCCATAGTCCGTTCACTTTTCTGCTCCAAGCTGCTGGGTTATGCATTAAGTCCTTGTGTTTCTGGGGCTGTGGCCGTGCTCCAAGCTTAACTATGATTTTCAGAGAGAAACGTTAGGTGGTTTACTTCCCATGGATCACTTTGTATATAGAGAGATGTCGCGCGGCCGCATAAGCGGCTGCGCGGTTTTGAGGAAAAGTCCTAGTTCCCGCATACTCGAGCTGTGCTTGTAGAGGTTTCTGGTCACCGGGGTTCCATCTGGGGGAGGCGGGATGCGGTACCTACCCCATCTCGGACTTCCCGATGATCTCGGCTCTTTTTGGAAACTGTTTATTTATTTATTTACTTTTCCTTCGGGATCTGTGGATCCCGCCCTCCATGTAGTCCTTCTCTTCAGCTGAATGCTGTCAAGATGGCCGATCGTTCATGATCTTGACGAAGAAGTCTGACCATCTGGTAGGTGGGCGGCCACGCAGTCTTTTGACATCCCATGGAATCCAGTCGGTAACAGCTCTAGTCCAGTGGTCGTCTTTAAATCTCATTACGTGACCAGCCCATCTGATTTTTGACACCTTGGCAAAAGAGACAGTGTCCCTGATTCTTGATCGTCAACAGATGTCAGAACTCCGGATTCTTTCTCTCATTTGAGTGAAACGTGATACTCCAAGCATAGCTCTTTCTATTCTTCTTTGGGAGACCTGAATAGCGTTCTCATCTTGTTTGCGTAGGGCCCAGGTCTCTGAGGCATATGTTAATGCAGGAAGAACAGTGGAATCAAAGAGATGTGCCCGGAGCTGGAGGTTCTTTGTCCTCTTAGCTATTTCTTCGACGTTCTTGAAGGCGTTCCAAGCCACTCTCTTCCTCCTGCGCAGCTCGGGTGCCAGGTCATTTGTCATGTTGACCTCTCGACCTAGGTACACATAGCTGTTGCATTCGGAGATGGTTGTTCCGTTGAGAGCGAATGGGGCATCAGGAACAAGGCTGTTTCTCATGAACATTGTCTTTGTAAGATTCAGCTGTAGTCCTGCCTTTCTACACTCACGGTCAAAGTCGGCCAGCATTTGTGCCGCTTGGCTGATGTTTGGTGTTATTAAAACAATGTCATCAGCAAAGTGGAGGTGGTGTAGTTGCCGACCATCTATCTTCACTCCCATTCCTTCCCATTCCAGTCGTCGCATGATGTTCTCCAGGGTGGCACTGAAGAGTTTCGGTGAAATGGTATCACCCTGCCGCACCCCTCTCTTGACATCAACGATCACTTCTTTGTAGAATGGTGAGATCCTGGTAGTGAATCCACAATACAGCTCACAGAGGATCCTGATGTATTGGGCTTGAATGCCCTGATTGGCTAGGGCTTCAATGACCACTTCCGTCTCAACAGAATCAAAGGCCTTCTTTAAATCAATGAACGTTAAAACAGAGCGGCATCTTGAACTCCCGAGAAACCTCAATGAGCTTGGTTATTGTGTGGATATGGTCGATGGTGCTGAATCCTTTGCAGAACCTGGCTTGCTCGCATGGTTGTCCTTCATCTAGTGTTCTGCCAATCCTATTTAGGATGACTCGAGTGAACAACTTGTAGATGACAGACAATAGGCAGATCAGGCGATAGTTGCCAATGTCATGGATGTCTCCCTTCTTGAACAGTAGTACGGTCCTGCTGGTTTTCCATTGGGACGGAACCTTGCATTCAGACAGGTAGCGAGTGAAGAGCCGAGCCAATGTATTGATGAGTACTGACGGCAGGTTCTTCAGGTGTTCAGGTCTGACCTTGTCTGGGCCGGGTGCTGTTTGTTTCTTTACTGATGAAATGGCGTGTCAGATTTTGGAAGGGAGAACATTGGGAACGACATATCCATCCTGTGGAATTTGGTATGTCGGCAAGTGGACATGGCTATCGAAGAGATTTGAGTAGAAGTCATGGATAATCTTCTCCATTGCCGTTCTGGAGGATGTGATGGATCCATCTGGACGTCGGAGGGCAGTCATCTTGGTCTTGTAGCTGGCAAAGGACAGGCGGGCGTTACGAATACTTTTCCTGGCTTCTGCCGCATCTACCAGTACTTCTGCTCTTCTCTCTTTGAGGTCTTCCTTGATCGCATCTCTGCACTGCTTTGCGAGCTCGGACGTTAGCTTGTGATTGCCTGCGGCATGCGCCAAACCACGCTGGTGAATTAGCTCAAGAGTTTTCGAAGATAGGCGATTTTTTGTGGCTATCTCTCTCTTGGCGTTCCTCGCACATTCATGGAGGTGCTGAACCAGTCGATCGTATTCCTCGTCAATGTTGTCAACAATGGCATCTTCCCATGTTGCCGCAATAGTGCCAAAGAGTTCCCAGTTGGTGGTCGTTCTGGGAGTTCTCTTTTTGAACTTTGCAGCCCTTTCTCCCCGCTCTGTGAAGTAGAATTTTGCACGAAGGAGACGGTGGTCCGATCCCGTTCAGAATTTTGGGACAACAGCGACATTGGTCAGGCAAAACCATCGATTGAATATGATGTGGTCTATTTCGTTGTGAAATCGTCCACTGGGAGACTCCCATGTCCATCGTTTAGATTCTGCCTTCTGGAACTGTGAGTTACCATCGATGGTCTTGGTCGACATGATGAACTCAGACAGTCTCTCACCCTGTTCGTTCCATTCTAGGCCATGGATCCTGATGTGAAGTTCTTCAGCTGATCTTCTCGGTCTGATCTTGGCATTAAAATCACCCACAATGATCTTGTAGAAGGTGTGGTCTTCTTTATAGAACTTCTCCAGCTCCATGTAGAACTTCTCAATTTCTCCTTCATCATAATTGGATGTTGGTGCGTAGACAACGAAGATAGAAACTGCAGGCAGTGAGCCACATCTATTCAAATGTATGCATCCAATTCGGGTTGTTAGGCATTCGAATGAATCAATGCTCTTGGCCAAGTTTGTGTTGACAAGGACACCGACGCCTCCAACAACTCTTTTATCGCATGTTCCGAGGAACAATTCTTCTCCAGTGTTGAAAACGGCATGGTGAGATTCGTGCCTTCTTCTCTCAGTCAGACCAATGATGTCGTACTTGATCATTCGTGCTTGTACCATCAGGTCCTCGATGGATGCATCTGATGGTAGCGTACGTGCATTGAAAGTACAGACGATCATTTTTGTCTTCCTTCGTTGTGGCAGCCTAGGTCGGCCTTGAGATTTTGTCGGCCTCTCCTTTCTCATCCTTCTCAGTGCTGCCATGTCGGTGAAGCCTTCAGGGTCAGGTGAATGAGACCAGTTGTAGTTACTGGTTTTGGCATATCGAATACACAACGGATAGTTTGCCAGGCTCTTCCGTGCGGGCGGCATACATTTAAAAGGACAAAATCAACCAGTGCTGGCATGGATGTGGAGAGAAAGGGACGCTCTTTCATTGTTGGTGGGAATGCCGACTGGTCCAACTGTTTTTGGAAAACAGTATGGTGTATTCCTTCAAAAACTAGAAATTGAGCTTTCATATGACCCTGCAATACCACTTCTGGGAATATATCCCGAGGGTGCAAAAAAGTACAGTAGAAATTACATCTGCACCTGTATGTTCATTGCAGCACTGTTTATAATAGTCAGAATCTGGAAACAACCCGAGAGCCCAAGAAAACAGAACTGGTTAAAGAAGCTTTAGTAAATCTATACAATGAAATATTATGTAGCTATTAGGAGAGATGAAGTCATGAAATTTGCTTACAAGTGAATGGACATGGAGAGTATCATGCTAAGTGAAATGGATCAGAAAGAGACAGATATAGAAGCACTGCACTCATTTGTGGAATATAAAATAACATGCTATGATACTGACACCCAAGGACAGTAGACAAATGAACAGGAGCTTCCTCAAAAAAGAAATACAAATGGCCAAAAGGCACATGAAAAAATGCTCCACATCACTAATCAGGAATATTGCCCCATAGTTGGAAGCCTGTCTCATGAGCTGGGGGAGAAGGCAACTGAAATAGAGAAGGGATTACTGAGACAATGATGGTTGGAGGAATCGTTCAAGATGGGAGATTTGTGCTGAAAGCAGTTAAAAGACCAAACATGATAACCTCTTAGTATCTGTATTGCAAACCACAATGCTGAAAAGTAGAGAGAGAGTATGGGGGAAATTATTTGCCATGGAGGCAGGGGGAGGTTTGGAAAGGGTGGGGTATACTGGGAACATTGGTGGTGGAGAATGTGCACTGGTAGAGGGATGGGTGTTCGATCATTATATGATTGAAACTCAAACATGAAAGCTTTGTAACTGTATCTCACAGTGATTCAATAAAATAAATAATTTTTAAAAAAGGAATCAAGTGGCTTAAGCTTTGATTTTTCTTGTATTTTTCATACTTTCTGAAAATTTTATGAAAAATAAACACAATAGAGCTAACCAAGAGAAGTGATAAATTCTGCCTTCAGGTACTTTATGGTCTTATGTTTGAGACAGCAAACCTGGACTATAAAATTAAAAGAAAGGTGTGAACTTCACTAGATCTCCCCACCATCCAAGGATAGCCTCTGCCTCTAGTGATATGGTAGAGGTTGGTAGTGGCTGAGGGAGAGGGAAATCTCATGACCTCCCAGACATTTCAAGGTTGTGTTTCTTCTGTGAGTGACTCAGCATACCATGCTCAGCAATGAAAGTGATTCAGGGTCATAGACCACTGTAACTTGTGAGGATTTTCAACAAGACTGAATATCCAGTCATGATAAAGCCCTCAGTGAAATAGGATCATACCTCAAGTTACACTGGCCATACTCAACAGAGTCATAGCCATTCTTTAACAGATCCATAGTCAACATCAGACTCAAGTGCAAAAAGCTGAAAACCTTCCATCTGAGAGGAGGTACAAGGCAAGAACACCCACTTTCTCCTCTATTATTCAATGTAATTTTAGAAGTCCTCACCACAACAGTCAAAAAATAAAAGCAATAAAACTGGAAAAGAAGAAATTAAACTACCATTACTCACAGATAACATGATAATATACATAGATTATGAGATGCCAGGCTGGAGCAGTAGCACAGTGGTAGGACGTTTCTCTTGCACGCGGCTGACCCGGCTGGCCCAGGTTCAATTTTTTCGCTCCTCTTGAAGAGCCTGGCAAGCTACCGAGAGTATCTCCCCCTCATAGCAAAGCCTGACAAGCTCCCCGTGGTATATTCTATATGCCAAGCACAGTAACAGCAAGTCTCACAATGGAGACGTTACTGGGCCTGCTCAAGCAAATAGATGAACAACGGGAGGACAGTGACAGTACAGTGACCTCAGGGAAGTGAAATCATCCTGCGTTTGTTCTTCTTCCCCTGACTTTTTTCACTTAACATGATGCCCTCCTGTTCTATCTAAACAAACTGCAAGATTTCATCTTCCCACAGATGTGCAGTATTAATGCTATGTATACATATACCATGCCACAACTTTATCCAGTCATCTTTCATTGGACATTTGGGTTGTTTCCATTCCCTGGCTATTGTACTTGATAATGGAATGAACATATGTATGAACACATATTTTCAAATTAAATGTTTCTATATTCTTGGGATAGATTCCAGTAAGTGGGATCACAGGGTCATATGGAAGCTCATTCTTATGCATTTAAGTCTCCATACTGTTTTCCACGAGACCTGAACCAGATGATAGTCCCAGCAAACTGAGTGAGGGTTCCTTTTTTAACCACATATAATCACTTCACTTATCTGTGGTATGTAGAAAAAACAAGGGAATAGATGATATTGAATGAGGATAAATACTTCACCTTTTATTGTAAAACTGAGATTACTTGTGTAAACTCAAAAAAGGGGCACAGCACACAGTGGCGGTGGCTCTATCTCTTCCCCCACCCCAGGGAGGTCGATGGCGATGGGCAGGCAAGGGAAGGAACGAGAGCCAGGCTGGTTGGTCTTAGTCAGTTTATTCCAATCACACCAGTCTCCCTTGTCTGCCTCTCCCTCTACCTGCGCTTCTTCCTCCCTCATGCTACTTCATTCTCCTTCTCCATCCCACTTCATCCTCCTTCTCTGGAGTCTGGATTCTGATTTCTTTTTCTTTTCCTTCTCATCCCCTAGCCCACTCTTACAGTCCAGTCAAATCCCAAAGCATGAGGGGTTGGGATAATCATTACACATAGATGTGGTCACAATCAATAGGGGTAGAATTCTTTCTCTCAGGGAAAGCCGCTTCTAGGACAGATCCTCTCTCAGCAGGACGACCCACCCTAGAGCCGAATCCCATGGGTGTGTTTCTCCTCTCCTTGTCCGACAAGCATATAAGCATATATAATATAAATCACTTTGTATGGATACAGTAAGAAATATCTTAAGCTTATAGAATTGCCCTCCTTCAGCCATCTCGATCTCAGACTACAGTGCTCAGGCCAGATAGTCTTTCCCACCTCTAGCAGGATCCTAGTCTCGTCGTTACTTTTGGATCATGACAGCATTTGCCTATGATCAAGCTCTTAACTTATAGTTAAGAATCGTGGCACTTTCGCCTGACTCATTTCGATGCCAGGGTAGCTCACCGCTTGCCCTGGGTCCATTCAGTCCCTCGTCGGGACCCTGCTTTTGGGGTGTTAGGAACTAAGGGCTTAAGTCGAGAAAGCTGGGAGTGAATAATATTCAAAGCCAATTAAATCCTAAGTTACAAAGCATAATGTTAATGATCTTCCTGTATCTATACAAAAAGGGCATTGCTTTAAAGTAAACTGTTCATAAGGCATAAGGAGAGGAGAAAGACAATATTTCACTCAAACATATAAAATCATAGATTTCTGAGGAATCTAACCTTACAATTTAACAGAGTCTGATTAGGGGGAAATCTGATTAACTGGTTGGGAAGAGAGCATAGAGAAGAATGTTTACAGATAAACACAATGGAATGGAAATGCCTCAGGAGCACTGTGATGGGTGTAACCTGATAAACCTAAGCTCCTCATGGAGAAAGGACAAAGCAATGTCATCCTACAATTACTGAGCTCCAGTTGGGGGCTGGAGCGATAGCACAACGGTAGGGCGTTTGCCTTGCATGCAGCCAACATGGCCGACCCGAGTTCGATTCCTCCGCCCCTCTCAAAGAGCCCGGCAAGCCTGGAAAGCTCCCCATGACGTATTCGATATGCCAAACACAGTAACAACAAAGTCTCCAATGGAGACGTTACTGGATCCGCTCAAGCAAATCGACGAACAACGGGAGGGCCTTTACCTTTACCTTTACCTAGTTGGGGGAGGGAGGTAAGGGGAGGAAGAGGCAGATTAGAAGTGACATCAGGACATTTATGGAGTATCTTTGACATTTTGGTGGTAGTGAAGGCACAGTAACTATATTACCTAAACTGCAATTTTAAAATGGGAGGGGGGAGGGAAGAGTTCTGGCCCACTTAGAGTTGACTGTAATGTAGCACTGTCATCTCGTTCATCAATTTTCTGGAGCGGGCTCCAGTAGCGTCTCCATTGTGAGACTTGTTGTTACTGTTTTTGGCATATTGAATACGGCACGGGGAGCTTTCCAGGCTCTGCTGTGCGGGTGAGATACTCTCAGTAGCTTGCTGTACTCTCTGAGAGGGCTGGAGGAACTGAACCCGGATCGGCCGCATTGTAAGGCAAATGCCCTACTCACTGTGCTATCACCCCATCCAACTAAATTGGTTAAGATAGACATTTAATAAGATAGACGTTTTATTATGTATTTGACTAAAATTAATTCCCTTTACATTTAATACTATTTTTCTCCATTTGAGAATTTTGGTAGTAGCTTGATAAAAATAAAAGTGATCATCGTGAAAAGGAAGCTCAGATAGAGAAGATAGCACCAAATAAAGGGTGTTGTGAGGACCCTCCCAGGATGGGAGAAGCATGCTAAAAGTAGTCTATAGACCAAACATGATTGCTACTCAATGCCTCTCTAGCAAAACACAGTACCCAAAAGAAGAGAGAGAGAACAAGGGGGAATGCCCTGCCACAGAGGCAGGGTGGGACGGGGGGGGGGGGGCGTGAGAGGGATGCTGGGACCCGTGGTGGTGGAGGATGGGCACTGGTGGAGGGATGGGTACTTGATCATTGTATAACTGAAACCCAAGCACAAAAAATTTATAAGTCTATAACTGTACCTCATGGTGTTTCACTAATAAAAATTTTTTTAAAAAAGTGTTCACTGTATGTGGGTAGCCAAAGGAGATCTGCAATGTGTGTTGGAAGTAGATTGTATGTAAAGACAGAAAGAACAGACTTTGACAAACCTGAAATGTCCCTAAATACTACTGTAAGAGCCACAATCTATCAAGTGGATTCATCATATCTATCTAGATGTATAATGCATCTCCTCAATAATCTCACCCCACAGGCAAATTTTCTCTCACCTAGCTGTACAGAAGGTAAGATGATGGGTGACAACAACCCTTCCCCTCAACAAAAATGAGAGGATTTCATTTGTCTTTAGGTATTCAGTTCTCCAAGGAAAACAGTGGGAAGAGAGAATCAGGGCAAAACTGGATCCATGTATTCATGTATTATAGAGATGATTGAAAAATAACCTAGATTATTCAGTGGTTCTTAGGTGAAGAATTGATGGCCAACCTGGTTAAATTTGCCCCAGAACTAGATGGTTGGAGGTGATAATCTTTTTCACTTTGTCATGAGTGCATGGAAGTCCAAAGTAGAACCATCATTGGAAGATACATGCTGAATGCATTATTTTGAGAATACTTGTTTTTATGAATTTTGGGTTAACATACAATTTTCAAATTTATATTATGTTCTCAAATTTATGAAACCCAACCATGACAACACAACAGGAATTCATCTTTCTGAATATTTCACTTCAGGAAGATTTTCAAACTATCATGTTACACTATCATGTTGTTACAGGGACTAAAGCATTTCCATATGAGTTCCAGCAGTGCGTTCTCCTTAATCCTCAAAGCTAAAATGTAGGGGGAGCTTCATTCTTTTTTTTCTAAAATAATTTATTTATTTATTGAATCACTGTGGGAAAAGTTACAAAGCTTTCAGGTTTAGGTCTCAGTCATGTAAATATCAAACACATTTCCCTTTACCAATACTTATTTTTTACCACGAAGAACCCCAATAAAACCCCACCCCCCACCCCTCCCAATGCTGGCGAGGCAGATGAATTCTAGTTAACACTCTATCTGCTTTGATTAGATTCATTGTTTCAATAAAAGATGCACCACTATTATTTAGAGTTTACCCCCCCCCAAATCAGACATGCTGAAAAAGCATTGTGAAATGATTCGCTTTCTACAACTGGGTTCAAGAATTAAATGTTGGTTTTAGATTTCCGCTATTTTACTTATTAACCCTGGAAGTATTTCTACTGAAAGTCAGATAATTAAGAGATTGGTTTCTGTGCTCTGGAGTCATGGCCGTGCCAGAGAGCCTCTAGTGGGGGACAACTGGTGACCTCAGTAGGGCGTGAAGGGCGGACCGGAACGCCCCCCTTCCCATGAGGTTTTAGTCGCCCCCACACCCCTGGCTCATACTTGCTGTCCACAAGGCTCCCATGTGGCCGCCATCTTTCTTTCCAGAGAGGAGAGGGCGAATGGGGCAACACCCTTTCCCCTCTGGGCAGACATGATGGCCTGGATTAACGCATAGTCCGTTCACTTTTCTGTGGAGCTTCATTCTTAAAGCCAGAATGAAATGGATTGCTAATTTTCTGGTGAATGAACATGTTGCTAAGTTCTCTAGATCATGTATTTGTGTTAAAATTTCTGTATTTTAGGATGTGACAGAGAGATATCCCAGAGATTGGGTGCTTCTCTTGCACTTGGCCAACCTGCCATCTCATATGGTCCCCTAAGCTGCCAGGGGAGATTCCTGAGCGCAGAACAAGGAGTAATCCCTGAGCATCACCAGGTGTGGTGCCTCCCTAATTTTTAAAAAAATTCTATTCTAGAACAAGAGATGACCTCTTATCATGTATGTTAGGGAGAATGCTACCTTCTCACCTGAGCCTAAGATAGCTGCATCCTAATCCCCTGTGAATATGTTAATTTACTGGGGATTTTGCAATGTTATGAAGTTAAGGAGTTTGAGATGGAAGAGATCTTATATTACCCTAGATTATTTAAATGGACCTAATGTAATCACAGTGGTTCTTAAAAAGAAAAGAGATGGAAGAGGATCACAGTGCTGCTGATATTGAAGATAGAGTAAGGGGCTACAAAACATTGAGTTTAGGGACCTCCAGAAGCTGAACCGATCTTCACCATGAACCTCCTGAGGAATTACAGTCCTGGAAGCTTCTTTAGAATGTGTAGTCTCAGGAACTGTAAAATACGCCACACATATTGATAATGTGTTACAATAGCAATAGGAAATTAATATAGGTATGAAAACTTGATCCTGGATTTTTACAATGGCTAAATAGTAAAGATCAAAGCAAATTAGCAGACTAATTCCAAATAGTAAAGATCAAAGCAAATTAGCAGACTAATTCCATAATACAGATATCAGAAATTTCTCAAATGTTATACATCAAAAGCACATGTTAAAGTTTTAACCAGAGTCATTTTCAGAGATTTCAGTCAAAGGTTCTATATGGTTTCTACGAATCTGAGAGTAGAAGCCCTCCCATGAAACAATAACGAACAGATAAATGTGATGACTAAATTTAGATGTGTGAATCTGCAGCCTATTTATGGTGCTGACTTATTATAAGATTTGTGTCTCAATCTCTTGATGTATAAACTGGAACTATTAGTTTTCTCATCGGAGAATTATTCTGAATGCATAAATGATAGTATACAGTGTAGACTTTAGAACATTATTTCTCTATATTTATTCTTTTTATCATTATTATCAAGAGTTATGAGAGTGTCTTATGCAGGATAAAGATTTCTTCTGGAGAAATGAAAAGAAATGGAAACTTGAAGAAACGGGCAGAGTCAGACCCCATGAAATCAGGGTCAATGAAGGTTTTGGAATTGTACCCCACTTGAAAGCTACCAAATTATTACTATTTGGATGTTGGGATAATACAGGAGACACTGACATCTTGAAGAGAGGACTTTATTAATCTTAGCTCAGTAAGTAGCATAAGGTTGATGTCAACTCCCCAAGTCCCTCATCTCACCAAGATGATACTTAAGCTGGGCTTAAGTGGGTACTAAGGAGTCAGTGAATTTGTGGGTGTTGCCTAGAGGAAATATGGTTCTAGGATAATCAGCAACCTCCCGTCCCCTATTCCTTTTCTTCTTGTTTATTTTTATTTCTGAGGATGGTAGATGAATGGCTGCACTCAGTAAACAATCATTCAAGAGAAAATGAACACTTCACTCACGGTGCCACTAGATGGCACACCTAAATTAAATGTATGCAGTTGGATGAAAAGCTTGTATTATAAAACATAATTTAAAAATGGAAAAAATTGGGTGCAGGAGCTTCTTAGTTTAATGTAGTTGCATTTTTTTATGTTTACTTCCACTTGCTTGGTCAGTGGCATTTCATCTTTAAAGATACCTTTAAACTCAAAATGATAGCGAGACCTGCCTGTTTGCCTCTATGTACCTTATGGATTCAGGTTTGGTATTGAAATCCTTAATCCATTTTTATTTGACTTTTGTGCTTGCTACTCAAATATGGCAAGCTCCCCGTGACATTTTCAATATGCCAGACACAGTAACAACGAAGTCTCCAATGGAGACGTTACTGGGCCCGCTCGAGCAAATCGACGATCAACGGGAGGGCCTTTACCTTTACCTTTTACCTTTACTCAAATATTGTATGATTGAAATTCAATTTTAAAAAACTTCGTATTTCATCGTGATTTAATAAATTTAAAATAAAAACATAAAAAACTGGAAGCTTGAGCCAGAGTGTTAGTACAGTGGGTAGGGTGTTTTGCTTTGCATACTGCAGACCTGGCTTCCATCCCAGGCATTCCATAAGGTCCCGTTGAGTCTTGGAGGAGTTATTCCTGAGCACAGAGGCAGAATTAAGTCTTGAGCACTGCAATGTGTGGTTCCAAAACCAAAATAACAAGAACAAATAAGACACTGGAAACTTGAAGCAAACGAATGAAAGAATTCCATAAGCTTATATTCTTTTAGAGCATATGGAGGAAAAGCAATTATGGTCCAGTTACAGATTAAGTTGGAGTTTATTCATTGACTTAGGTGTGCATATAACAAGTCAAAGATCTATTAAAGTACATTGGATTCACTCCCAATTTACTGCAGGATTATTTACATTAACTAAGATCAAGCAACAGCCTAAGTGCACTTAGACTGACAAATGAATAAGGAATATTTGTGCAGAGCCAGAAATAAGCCCAATGCATTGCCCGGTGTGACCCAAAAAGAACAAAAAACTGTTTTGGTGTATAAAAACAAACTTATACACCCTATCTTTTTACACATATATTGGTTTAGAAAGAAAACGGTAACAAGATATAAAAATCCAGATAAAGGTGGAAAACTGAATTGGACTTTCAGTGGTAAAATGAATACTATATATAGTACTGATACCATATTCATATTATATAAACAAATATGTAATATATTTGTTTGTTTGGGGTTTGTTTTTGTGGAGAGGTACACCCATGCTCAGAACTTATTCTTTGCTCTGAACTTAGGGATAACTCCTGGTAGTACTCAGGGGACCCTATGTGGTGCCAGGGATAGAACCCTTGTTTCATGAATGCAAAACAAGCTCCGTAACCCCTGTACTATCTTTTCCAGTCCCTATGTGCTTATTTTTTAAATAAATTTTATTGGATCACCATGAGATACGGCAGTCTCCTGCCCCCGCGCCTGGCTATTCCTCGCCGGGGCCCCTTGGAGGGGAGTGGGTTGAGCTTTCCTCCCCGCCCTGACCAGGGCCCTGGCAGCCGAAGACCTCCAGGACCAGCCACCACCATGCTGAGACCACTTTCCGCACACCTGAAGGTACCGGCAGAGGGACAAAGCCACGTGGGTTCCAGGGCCGAGATCTCCAAGCCTACTCGGATTGGAGTCGAGCATCCTCCACCCAGATCCTCCAAATTCCAGTAGGCGGGGGTCACACCCACCAACTGGCCCCCTGGTGCCGTATAATCCCATCAGTGGCCAAGACTCAGAGACTATAAAAACCAGTTCCTGGAACCACAAATGCGGCCGCGCGACATCTTATTATGACATCTCATTCCCACTTTGACAAACTGGCAGGCTCCCAAATGTAGCCTGCCCACACGGCAGAGTCTGGCAAACTCCCCGTGGCGTACCCAATATGCCAAATACCAGTAACAATGATGGGTCTCATTCTCCTAAAGAGCCTTGAATATAATCTCAGGGCTAGGATGAAGGAGACGTTACTGGGGCCTGCTCGAGGCAATCGACGAATAACAGGATGATCTGTGATCTGTGATGAGATACAGTTACAAACTTGCATGATTATGTTTCAGTCATACGATGCTAGAGCACCCATCCCTCCAGCAGTGCACGTTTTCCACCACCATTGTCCCCAGTGTCCTTCCCGCCACCTGCACCCCATTCCACTCCCTGCCTCTGTGGCAGGTACAATCCTTCCTACTCTATCTCTAATTCTCAGTATTATGATTTTCAATACAGATACTAAGAAGACATCATGTTTGGTCCTTGGTCTACTTTCAGCACATATCTCCCATCTCAGGCGATCCCTCCAATCATCATTTACTTAGCGGTTCCTTCTCCATCCCACCTGCCTTTTCCCCCAGCACTTGGGGCCGGCTTCCAACCCATGGTGTGATCCTCCTGGCCCTTATCTCTACTATCCTTAGGTGTTAGTCTCATGTTATGCTACTTTATATTCCATAAATGAGTGCAGTCATTCTATGTCTGTCCCTCTCTTTCTGACTAACTTTAATTAGAATTATACTCTCCATGTCCATCCACTTATATGCAAATTTCATGATTTCATCTCTCTAACAGCTGCGTAGTATTCCATTGCATAGATGTACCATGGTTTCTTTAACCAGTCATCTGCTCTTGGGCACACAGGTTTTTTTTTTTTTTTCCAGATTCTGGCTATTGTGAACAGTGCTGCAATAAACATACAAGTAGAGATGTCATTTCTACTGTGTCTTTTTGCATCTCTGAGATATATTCTCAGGAGTGGTATTGCTGGGTCATATGGAAGCTTCATTTCTAGTTTTTGGAGGAATTCCCACATCTGTGTCCATGATTACTTTTAATAGTGCTTACCTATTAATAGTGCATAGAATAAAATTTTTTAAAGTTTGCCATTCAATTGCTGATTTCTTCATACATTTTATATATTAATCCTATATCAAATATGGTTTAGAATAATTTCTATTATCTTTCAGAAAACTCTGTTTTCTTTGTTACATAGAAGTTTTTTAAATTTAAAAATTACGGCCACGTGACATCTTATCAGGACATCTTTTTATGACATCTTATTATCTCATTCCTACTTTGGACAAACTTTCAGGCTATCGAATGTAGCCTGCCCACAGGGCAGAGTCTGGCAAACTCCCCATGGCGTACCAAATATGCCAAATACCAGTAACAGTGATGGGTCTCATTCTCCTAAAGAGCCTTGAATATAAACGCAGGGTTAGGATGAAAGAGACGTTACTGGGGCCTGCTCGAGGCAATCGACGAATAACAGGATGATGAAATGAAAAAATATGAAATATAAATCTAGTTTGTCAAATTTTTTGTTGCCTATGATTTGTGTGTATCCAAGATTTGTCTATAACCAAAAACATTTCTTTAATTATTTAAATTATTTATTTGTATAAATAAATAAATTATTTAAATTATTTAATTGAAATTATTTAAAACTATTTAATTATTTAATTTAAATTATTTAATTATTTAATAATTTTTAATAATTAAATAATTAAAATTAAATAACTTTAATTTAATTTCATTTCTCAGGTTGAAATCAAATTAAAGTTAAGAAACTTTACCCCTAGATTTAATTTATAGTCATTTTATGGTTTTAGGTACTTCGGTTTGTTTTGTTTTTTTTCCTTCTAGTTTCAGTAGTAATAAGCTAAACAAGTGTTATTCTCTTCAGGGCAGGCACTCTGCAGCTATTCGTTCCTGGGCTGACCTCCTTTTATTATATTTTTAAAAATTATACATGCCAAATACTTTCAGCTATACTAACTGTTGCAGTGGGAGATGTGACTCCCATGAGTGAAGAAGTAGGGTTCCTTGGGTGTCTTATTGTAAACTGGGGAGGAGAGGGGAAGCAGCCCTGAGCAGGGAACCTACAGCTTCCCTCTCTCTGCCCCTCTACCTGTCCACCCCGGAAGTGATTGTCATGAACCCTGCCTGCTTCAAACATTACACCTCACCAGCCCCCACAGGCAGTCCTGATTCTACCTGTTCTGCATGGGAGTGACTCCCAGGCACCCAATTTCTCAGCGAGCCTGTGAACCCAGACTAGAGTGATTAATTTATATTTGCAGAAAAGGGAAGTAGGTCCTAAATATTACCCAGGCTTTTCAGGTCCATCACCTTTCCTCACAGAAAAGAATTTCAGGGAGAGATATAATGAAGTAAGACAAATTTATTTGGGAAACTAAGGGAGGAAAAGAGAGACATATGCTCAACAGAAAACAGGATTCTCAGTGGAAAAACCTAGAGTTGGATTTTTAGGGAAAATTCAGTTTGAATAGTTTCCATAACCATCTGTTTTCATCACAAGTAGGAGTTAATGGGACTTTTCCTGAGGCAAAAAAAAAAGAAAAAAATTGACCTTCTGGTGGTCCTTCCTTGAGTTCTTATGCAGACTTTGTCTATACATTCTTGGTGCCTTTCCTTTCTTTTTTTTTTTTTTAATGTATTTATTGAATCACTGTGGGAAAGGTTACAAAGCTTTCAGGTTTATGTCTCAGTAATGCAAATATCAAACACATTTCCCTTTACCAATACTTATTTTTTACCATGAAGAACCCCAATAAAACCCCACCCCCCCCACCCCTCCCCGTCCCTGTGAGGCAGATGAATTCTAGTTAACACTCTATCTGCTTTGATTAGATTCATTGTTTCAATAAAAGATTCACCACTATTATTTAGAGTTTACCCCCCCCCCCAAATCAGACATGCTGAAAAAGCATTGTGAAGTGATTTGCTTTCTACAGCTGGGTTAAAGAATTAAATGTTGGTTTTGGATTTCTGCTATTTTACCTATTGACCCTGGAAGTATTTCTACTGAAAGTCAGATAGTTAAGAAACTGGTTTCTGTGTTCTGGAGTCGTGGCCGTGCTGGAGAGGCGCTCGCGGGGGGCAACCGGTGGCCTCGGTAGGGCGTGAAGGGCGGAGCGAAACGCCCCCCTTCCCAGGAGGTTTTAGTCGCCCCCACACTCCCGGCTCATACCTGCTGTTCACAAGGCTCCCATGTGGCCGCCATCTTTCTTTCCAGAGAGGAGAGGGCGAATGGGGCAACACCCTTTCCCCTCCGGCAGACTTGATGGGCTGGATCAACGCATAGTCCGTTCACTTTTCTGCTCCAAGCTGCTGGGTTCTGCATTAAGTCCTTGTGCTTCTAGGGCCATGGCCGTGCTGGAGAGCCGCTCGCGGGGGGTGACTTGTGACCTCGGTAGGGCGTGAAGGACGGACCGGAACGCCCCCCGACCCATGAGGTTTTAGTCACCCCCACTCCCCCGGCTCATACCTGCTGTCCACAAGGCTCCCATGTGGCCGCCATCTTTCTTTCCAGAGAGGAGAGGGCGAATGGGGCAACACCCTTTCCCCTCCGGCAGACTTGATGGCCTGGGTCAACGCATAGTCCGTTCACTTTTCTGCTCCAAGCTGCTGGGTTCTGCATTAAGTCCTTGTGCTTCTGGGGCCGTGGCTGTGCTGGAGAGCCGCTCGTGGGGGGCAACTGGTGACCTCGGTAGGGCGTGAAGGACGGACCGGAACGCCCCCCTTCCCATGAGGTTTTAGTCGCCCCCACACTCCCGGCTCATACCTGCTGTCCACAAGGCTCCCATGTGGCCGCCATCTTTCTTTCCAGAGAGGAGGGGGCGAATGGGGCAACACCCTTTCCCCTCCGGCAGACTTGATGGCCTGGGTCAACGCATAGTCCGTTCACTTTTCTGCTCCAAGCTGCTGGGTTCTGCATTAAGTCCTTGTGCTTCTGGGGCCGTGGCTGTGCTGGAGAGCCGCTCGTGGGGGGTGACTGGTGACCTCGGTAGGGCGTGAAGGACGGACCGGAACGCCCCCCTTCCCATGAGGTTTTAGTCGCCCCCACACCCCCGGCTCATACCTGCTGTCCACAAGGCTCCCATGTGGTCGCCATCTTTCTTTCCAGAGGGAGGAGGGCGGAAGGGAGCAACACCCTTTCCCCTCTGGGCAGACTTGATGGCCTGGATTAACGCATAGTCCTTTCACTTTTCTGCTCCAAGCTGCTGGGTTCTGCATTAAGCCCTTGTGCTTCTGGGGCTGTGGCCGTGCTGGAGAGCCGCTCGTGGGGGGCAACTGGTGACCTCGGTAGGGCGTGAAGGACGGACCGGAACGCCCCCCTTCCCATGAGGTTTTAGTCACCCCCACACTCCCGGCTCATACCTGCTGTCCACAAGGCTCCCATGTGGCCGCCATCTTTCTTTCCAGAGAAGAGAGGGCGAATGGGGCAACACCCTTTCCCCTCCGGCAGACTTGATGGCCTGGGTCAACGCATAGTCCGTTCACTTTTCTGCTCCAAGCTGCTGGGTTCTGCATTAAGTCCTTGTGCTTCTGGGGCCGTGGCTGTGCTGGAGAGCCGCTCGTGGGGGGTGACTGGTGACCTCGGTAGGGCGTGAAGGACGGACCGGAACGCCCCCCTTCCCATGAGGTTTTAGTCGCCCCCACACCCCCGGCTCATACCTGCTGTCCACAAGGCTCCCATGTGGTCGCCATCTTTCTTTCCAGAGGGAGGAGGGCGGAAGGGAGCAACACCCTTTCCCCTCTGGGCAGACTTGATGGCCTGGATTAACGCATAGTCCTTTCACTTTTCTGCTCCAAGCTGCTGGGTTCTGCATTAAGCCCTTGTGCTTCTGGGGCTGTGGCCGTGCTGGAGAGCCGCTCGTGGGGGGCAACTGGTGACCTCGGTAGGGCGTGAAGGACGGACCGGAACGCCCCCCTTCCCATGAGGTTTTAGTCACCCCCACACTCCCGGCTCATACCTGCTGTCCACAAGGCTCCCATGTGGCCGCCATCTTTCTTTCCAGAGAGGAGGGGGCGAATGGGGCAACACCCTTTCCCCTCCGGCAGACTTGATGGCCTGGGTCAACGCATAGTCCGTTCACTTTTCTGCTCCAAGCTGCTGGGTTCTGCATTAAGTCCTTGTGCTTCTGGGGCCGTGGCTGTGCTGGAGAGCCGCTCGTGGGGGGTGACTGGTGACCTCGGTAGGGCGTGAAGGACGGACCGGAACGCCCCCCTTCCCATGAGGTTTTAGTCGCCCCCACACCCCCGGCTCATACCTGCTGTCCACAAGGCTCCCATGTGGCCGCCATCTTTCTTTCCAGAGGGAGGAGGGCGGAAGGGAGCAACACCCTTTCCCCTCTGGGCAGACTTGATGGCCTGGATTAACGCATAGTCCTTTCACTTTTCTGCTCCAAGCTGCTGGGTTCTGCATTAAGCCCTTGTGCTTCTGGGGCTGTGGCCGTGCTGGAGAGCCGCTCGTGGGGGGCAGCTGGTGACCTCGGTAGGACGTGAAGGACGGACCGGAACGCCCCCCTTCCCATGAGGTTTTAGTCGCCCCCACACCCGCGGCTCATACCTGCTGTCCACAAGGCTCCCATGCGGCCGCCATCCTTCTTTCCAGAGAAGAGAGGGCGAATGGGGCAACACCCTTTCCCCTCCGGCAGACTTGATGGCCTGGATTAACGCATAGTCCTTTCACTTTTCTGCTCTAAGCTGCTGGGTTCTGCATTAAGTCCTTGTGTTTCTGGGGCTGTGGCCGTGCTCCAAACTTAACTCTGACTTTCAGGGAGAAAGATTGGGTGGTTTACTTCTCATTGATCACTTTGTATACAGAGAGATGTCGCGCGGCCGCGTAAGCGGCCGCGCGGTTTTGAGAAAAAGTCCTCGTTCCCGCATACTCGAGCTGTGTTTGTAGAGGCTTCTGGTCACCGGGGTTCCATCTGGGGGAGGTGGGATGCGGCATCTACTCCATCTGGAACTTGCGGGTGATCTCTGCTCTTTTTGGAACCTGTTTTTTCTTTTTTTTTTTCCTCCGGGATCCCGCACCCTCCATGTGTTTTTTCTCTTATGGTGCCTTTCCTTTCTGGGATCCATTCCTGTTCTGACCAAAAATTCTCCATCTCAGTGGATTTCCATAAAAAATTGGGTCTTTTGCATCAAAGACCTTCATGCCTTCCGGCTGCTTGGGTTTTAGACAATGTTTTTCCTAGCATTCATTACCAGCACTCTCTAACTCTTTGCTTGCAATTTGACATGTACAGATTCTTTTGTTTTTGTAGCCAGAAATGATCAAGTTACATGATAATTTTTCAGATTGGAGGTGGGAGAGGCACAAATGGTAGTGTTTAGGGCTTACTCCTGTCTGTGTTCAGGGATCACTCCTCACTGAGCTCAGGGGACCATATGTGCTACTGGGATCTAACCCAGGTCAGTACCAGAGATTTTGCTGGTTTCTCTTTTTGTTTTTCACTTCTCAGAAGAAATGGCTCTTGATGACCACACACTTTGGAAAGCCTCCACTCCCTTGGCTTTTGAACAGGACACTCTTCTGTATTCTGGCTCATCAATGGATCCTCCTACTCAGGCTTCTACATTGACTTGTATTTTCCTAGACATTGTGGAGACATTGGAGGTAGAATCCAAGGCTTAAAATAATATTTTATATTTGGATGTGAATTTTGTAGTCAATTATATGTAAAAACACAGTTGGCATTTTGTAATTATTAAGGTAAATTAACAAATGAATAAGGTGACCATTGAACCTCAATACTAAGAATTCTAAATCATGAACATAGAATTCATTCATTAATTTAAACCTTATTAACTTCTCTCAATATGTCTCGTATTTTTTAGTTACAAGTCATTTTCAACTCATCTCCTATTCTACACTTCTATTTTCTTCTTTATGTCTCATTCTCGTGCCCTCACATAATCTTAATTGTGTTGCTAATGTCCACTGACCTATTTTAATTTCGTTTTTTGTGAATTATATTTCACACATCGGTGAAATCACACAAAACTTGTCTTTTTCTTTGTGAATTATTTCACTTTGCATCTTATCCTTAGTTTACTTCTACTTTGCTGCATATAGCAATTATTTTCTATTTTTCATAGCTGTATAGTATGCATTTTGCATCTATAACACATCTTCTTAATCCATTCACCAATCTATGTGAACTTTGGTTATTTCCACCACTAGAAATATTGCTGCAATAAAAATTGGGTGGCTTAAATTTTTTCAAATGTTTGCATCCCTGTCTAGAGGTGGGATTGCTGTTAAAGAAAGTTCATTTGTAACCTCATAATAGAAATTATAAAGAGGCAATTTAATACAAGAATAAGACTTTAGTGACAGAAATTTTTACCTGAGCAAAGGGAAATAGCATAAGAGAAAGGACCCAAACTGATTCTGGGATAATCTTTTCATATAAATTACAGTTTTGATTAATTTCAGTATGCCAAGTAAAGGGAGGCTAATTATGATTTTTTTTAAGCAATGAGAATTTTTTTTTCAAGATCCAGATTTTCCCCTATTTATTTCTGTAAAAACTTAAATTTAATGGTTGCCACTGTGGAAAATGATTGGGGATTACTGCGAAAGGAAATTGCATTGGTTAAGTCTGCTCAAGATCATATTCTCTTAGTTTATGACACTTGAAGGCATACATCATTCATACCTCAAGTCTTGGATACAACTTGAACTACTCAATTGCTACCCTGACTCCTAGAGACAATAATACATAGCTTATTTGGAAATGCTTGTATGCAGTACAGTGGTACTCTGTACTGGACTACTCATCCTGTTTCACATGTTCTGAAAGTCTCGAACCAGCACACTACTGCCTGTGGTACCCAATATTAACTTTTCTCCAGGTGTGGAGAGGTATAAAAATTTTCAGAATTAAAGAAGTTTCCAAAATTACAAGGAGTTTCCATCCCCAATTTAAATGTTTCACCCTGACTTCTAATGACTTCTAATTCACTTCAGAATAGTATTCAATACATCTGATAGGGCCATCATGGATTCCAACAAGATCAATTTTCAAAGCACAAATTTTGACTTGATGGTCTAATTTCTGACTACAGGCATATAGCATGCAGTTCAGGACATTACAGTGTCAGCACACTTGAGCCACGTGGCATTTGCTTACACATAGAAATGCACAGACACGTTCTATGAGAAGACCATTAGGAACAGGGAGGTGTTGGGGCCGAACTTCTCCCAGAATATGCCATGCTCCAGTGGCTGCTTCAGATTAATTTCTTAAAACCGGTCATCTTAAGCAATTTTCAAACAGGAGATGGGTGTGGGGGAGTTGAGTGGGAGGAAGAATCATTGGAAAATGGTGGAGGGATCTTAAAACACTAGTGAAAAGATTAGTGTCATAGACAGTGTCTGCCACTATACATTATTGGCTTCAATAACTTAAACTGTACCTTAATTTATAGTTAAGGTATAAATTAAAAATACAAAGTAAAGCAACTTTGAAATTCAGCTTCCCACCTAGTACTCTACTAGTGCCATTTTTGATTGGTTGTGATTATCCACAGGTATGTAATCAGTTTCCATGTTTAGATATTTCTTATTTTTTGCTACTATTAGTACAGTGGAGCCTATAGTCCAGTCTCCATGAATATTAGGGCATTCTGCCAACTAGAGCTGGCTTAATTCTGCAAGCAGGAGCCCTTTACAGAAGGATTCATGGTAATTAACCAATTCAAAGTGAAATATTTTCCTTTCATTACTTTGGCAGAAAACAACTGAGTATCTACAGCAAGAATGTTTTTGACATTTTCATTTGCTGCTTGGAAAATAATGGATATTTTGAATTGTGCTATAAAAGAAAACTGTTAGAATTTTGTCATTTCCATTCTAACTCTAACACAGATGTAGATTACTCAATTAGCAATTTAAAAACACTAAGTAGAAATTGTTGGCTCATCTTGCATGCCCGGAGGGGAAAGGGTGTTGCCCCATTCGCCCTCTCCTCTCTGGAAAGAAAGATGGCGGCCGCATGGGAGCCCAGTGGAGAGCAGGTCTGAGCTGGGAGTGGGGGAGCGACGGATACCTCATGGGAAGGGGGGCGTTCCGGCCCGTCCTTCACGCCCTGCCGAGGTCACCAGTTGCCCCCCACGAGCGGCTCTCCGGCACGGCCACGGCCCCAGTAGCACAGAAACCAATCTCTTAATTATCTGACTCTCAGTAGAAATACTTCTAGGGTTAATAAGTAAAATAGCAGAAATCCAAATCCAATAGCAGACATTTAATTCTTGAACCCAGCTGCAGAAAGCAAATAATTTCACAATGCTTTTTCAGCATGGCTGATTGGGGGGGGGGGAAATCTAAATAATAATGGTGCAACTTTTATCGAAACAATGAAGCTAGTCAAAGTAGACAGAGTGTTAACTAGAATTCATCCGCCCCACAGACATTGCGGGGGAGAGTGGGGGGTGGGGATTTATTGGGGTTCTTCGTGGTGAAAAATAAGTATTGGTAAAGGGAAATGTGATTGATATTTGCATGACCGAGACCTAAACCTGAAAGCTTTGTAACTTTTCCCACAGCGATTCAATAAATAAATAAATTTAAAAACAAAAAAGAAATTGTTGGCTCTAGGAGTGACCAGAATTGCACGGTATTTTGAGATGATTGACTTATAGGAGATGTTTAGGGAGTTTCTTGGATTAGACCCATTGATTTTTGCATCTTCTTTGTATGTTTGAGCAAAAATTCCAGTTGAGTGTGATAACTTCCTCTACTTTAAATATTGCATAGAGTTTGTCTTCTCATATTTCTTTTGGATTAGATATTTATTTCAGTAAACATTCCAATATTAGTCTTTACCAAAAGTATCCTGCCCGCACGGCAGAGTCTGGCAAACTTCCCGTGTCGTACTCAATATGCCAAATACCAGTAACAATGATGGGTCTCATTCTCCTAACCCTGAAAGAGCATTGAAATGGCTCTTTTAAAATCTCAGGGCTAGGAAGAAGGAGACGTTACTGGTGCCTGCTCGAGGCAATCGTGATCGTGATGTGATCAGTAACATCATAATGACATCCACATATATATAAATATATATGTAATTATACTGTAGTGTAGCACTGTAGCACTGTCCTCCCATTGTTCATTGATTTGCTCGAGTGGGCCCAGTAATGTCTCCGTTGTGAGACTTGTTACTGTGTTTGGCATACTATACTTTTATAAATATTTTGTTTGGATTGGGAGTCACACCCAGCAGTGCTCAGGACTAAATATTATATAAATATTTTAGAAAGAATCGATGCAAAATCCTCAACTCCTTACCCAGGGACAGTAAAATCATTGGTATTTCTCTGTACATTCATAATATCATTTCTTAAAGCTCAAAAGTGCTTAGTGGAATTTTCTTTGAATGGAAAATGTTTCATTAAGGACTAAATTTCTGCTTTAATCTTGATATTTATCTGTATATATACAGGGTTGAGTTCTCCTCCCAGTCCCGACCAGGGCTCCGGCAGCTGAAGACCTCCAGAACCAGCCACCACCATGCTGAGACCACTCTCCGCACACATGAAGGTACCAGCAGAGGAACAAAGGCATGTGGGTCCCGGGACTGAGATATCCCAGCCTACTCGGATCAGGGCTGAGCATCCTCCACCCAGATCCTCCAAATTCCAGTAGGCGGGGGTCACACCAACCAACTGGCCCCCTGGCGCCGGGTAATCCTATCAACGGCCAAGACTCAGAGACTATAAAACCCAGCTCCCGGAAGCGTGCAGCTGCATTTGCGGCCATGCGACATCTTATTATCTCATTCCTACTTTGGACAACCTGGCAGGCTACCAAATGTAACCTGCCCACACAGCAGAGTCTGGCAAACTCCCCGTGGCATATCCAATATGCCAAATATCAGCAACAATGATGGGTCTCATTCTCCTAACTCTGAAAGAGCCTTGAATATGGCACTTTTAAAAAAAATCTCAGGGCTAAGACGAAGGAGACGTTACTGGGGCCTGCTTGAGGCAATCGACAATTAACAGGTTGGTCGTGATTTATCTGTAAGAGAAGATAAGGTTTTGTAATGTGGGGCTCAAGTTAGGAGCTCTTCTATTCTGGGATGGTGCTGCCCTTGCTTTGGGTAATACAATCTTTTTTATATTTTAAAAAATAAAATTTTGTATTTTAAGGTTTTAACCTTTCAACTTTGTCATAGAGCACACTTATATCTGGGTCAGCAGAGAGCAACACTGAGCTTTGTGTAAGCTTGTTTGGACATTGACCATTGCTCAACATGATGCCATGTGACACGAAGCATAATGGCAGCTACAGACAACAGATACTGTCTTCCCTTTTTCTAGAGATTTCAAAATTGAGATAGAGTTTGTATGTGTCAAAATTCACCATTTAAAGTATAAGATTTAGTGACTTTTTAACATTCAAGAGGTTATACAACTATCACACCTAATTTCATAACACATTCCTCCCTGCAAAGAAACCATATTCCCATTCTCCCTTTTCTCTTAGTAACCTTACGTAATCTGCAGTCACAAAGGGTTTGTGTGATCTAGATACCTCATATCAATAGCATAATAGAATTATTTTTCTTATGTTTGGTCTCTTTCTCTTAGCATAAGATTTTCAGAGTTCATTCAGTTCAGTTCTTCATTATTTTTCCTATGGCTGAATGCAAATGCACATGTATACATCCTTTTTGTTGGCTTATTCATTCAAAACTGATCAATATTTGGATCCTTCACACACTTTTTCTATTATGAGTAATGTGTTTGTGAAGATTCATGGCAAGTTTTTTTCTGTGTAAGTAGGAATGGAACTACTGTGCTATCTACTAACTCTGTTTAACTGTTTGAAATTGAACAAATACATGATACTATCAGCTATAAAGAAGGATATTAATACATACTACAAACTCGCAAAGAAGCACAGGAACTAGAGCCATGGTATTTTGTTTTATTTTGTATTTAGTTTTTGGGCCACACCCAACAATGCTCAGGATTTACTCCTGGCTCTGCACTCAAGAATTACACCTGTAGTGACATCCACGAAAACCATGTAAGCTCATTCACCAGCCATGATCCAGAGACTTAAGAAAAAAATCTTGAAAGATCAATAAATTGCTGAGATTCTTCTGGACCCCACTCAAGACACACCAGTACAAACACCCAAACAGAGCCCAGAACCTGCCCAAACAGATCCCTAGCAGCCAAAAACCTCCACACTCCACAGTCACTGCCATGTTTCCAGCCCAACTCCACTGCTCCAGAGCAGCCTCTCCAGAAATAATCTGTTGAAAAACTCAGACATGTGGATTTTGTGGGGAAAATCTTCAGGCTTTCACAGAATTGGAGATGGACTTCTTCCCCCACATTTCCCTGTACTTCTGGAAGCCCCAGCAGTCATCCACATACCCTACAGTCAGTCATCCAGTTAAAAATTCAACTCCAACTGTATCACCCTGTTATAAATTTTCAACTTAGTGGAGCACATAGACGCATTTGTAGCTGCACAACACCTCAAACTCTACAAAACTGATAAACCAGGAATAGCACCCCAAATTGGATGGGATGTTGTTGGAATATAGCTCCAAATATTTTAGGCTTAACACTGTTGCCGTTGCAGAAACAACTCTTCAAATTGTGATCTAGACTCTTCATTTCTTCAAAACGTGACTAAATGACTCTGATCACCCCTGAACAGTGCAGGACTATCGGACACTTTGCAACAAGCACTGCTCTGGGTTCAGGGGTGGACTGAAGTTTTAGTACAACAAATGAGACTTTTGTGTTTGGAATTGTTACTCTTTCTATTTCAAATTTTTGTCTTTTTGTAAACAGAAAAGGGGGAGATGTAGGATGACATTGCTTTGTCCTTTCTCCCTTTCTCCACAAGGAGCTTAGATTTATCTGGTTACACCCATCACAGTGCTCTTGAGACATTTCCATTCCATTGTGTTTATCTGTAAATTCTTCCCTATGCTCTCCTCCTCAACCGGTTAATCAGTTTTCCCCCTAATCAAAATCTGTTAAGTTGTAAGGTTAGATTCCTCAGAAATCTATGATTTTATATGTATGAGTGAAATATTGCCTTTCTCCTCTCCTTAAGTCTTCTGAATAGTTTTCCTTAGAGCAATGCCCTTTTTGTATAGACACAGGAAGACCATTAACATTATGCTTTGTAACTTAGGATTTAATTGGCTTTGAATATTATTCACTCCCAGGCATCTGCTTTCTCGACTTAAGCCTCAGTTGCCCTTAGTTCCTAACACCCCCAAAACAGGGTCCCGACGAGGGTCTGAATGGACCCAGGGCAAGGCAAGCGGTGAGCTACCCTGGCAGCGAAATGGGCCAGGCCGAAGTGCCACGATTCTTAACTATAAGTTAAGAGCTTGATCATAGGCAAATGCTGTCATGATCCAAAAGTAACGACGAGACTAGGATCCTGCTAGGGGTGGGAAAGACTATCTGGCCTGAGCACTGTAGTCTGAGATCGAGATGGCTGAAGGAGGGCAATTCTATAAGTTTAAGATATTTCTTACTGTATCCATACAAAATGATTTATATTATATATGCTTATATGCTTGTCGGACAAGGAGAGGAGAAACACACCCATGGGATTCGGCTCTAGGGTGGGTCATCCTGCTGAGAGAGGTTCTGTCCTAGGAGGGCTTTCCCTGAGGGAAATAATTCTACCCCTATTGATTGTGACCACACCTATGTGTAATTGTTACCCCAATCCCTCATCCTGGGAGATATAATGAGACTGAAGAAGGGTCAAGGAGAGGCAGAGGAGAGAGACTGGAGTGGATGGGGAGAGGATTGGAATAAACTGTGACTAAGACCAACCAGCCTGGCCCTAGTTTCCTTCCTTCGCCTGCCCATCGTCATCGACCTCCCCGGGGTGGGGGAAGCAGGGTGAGACTACCGAACGCGGGCAGCGGGAGAGACAGAACAGCCGCCGCTGCTGTGTGCCTTTTTTGAGTTTACACAGGATGTAATGTAGAAGGCAACCAATCCCGATTAATAAAATATCAGCACAGCAACACAGAAGGTTTAACCTGTGACATCTTAGTAATCTCTTATACAGGGGCTTAATCGTTCCATGGTGAGATACAACAATTTCACTAACTTTCTTCTGAGGAAATTTTTTTGATCATTCTTTTATCAAATTATAACAAAAAATGTAAAATAAATTACTGAGGGTTTGCTATGAGGACAGGCTTGGGTGGTTGGGAAAATGGAGATAATGGTAGTGGGAAGGTATATAAAATGCAATAAATCATCATGAACAACTTTTTAAACCACAGTTTTATGTAAAGTGTAAAGGGAAAATAAAATTTTTTACAAAAGGAAAGGTTTGAACATCAACAAACACACAAAAAAGAATTAAACCTAGTGTTGCCCAGGGAACATATAGAATATGCAAGGCAACTACCCACTGTACTATCTCTCTGGCCCTAGAAGCAGTATTTGCACTTTAGCTGTCTTTCTTTCTGGTCATACTTAGGTTATTTAAGCTTCATGAAAACAGGGTATCTCAGAACCTTGCTTATAGAATTGCTATATATCTAAATGACCAAGATATAGTTTCTGACTTCCACATGTATGTTTTACTATACAGCTATTTAAAGTCTTAATTACAAATGTTGTATTTTATTTGCTTAATTTGATAGTTTTTATGAAACAATATTATTGCTTACTGAGATTTCTTATTGAAATGAGGTAATCAGTAATTCTATCATTTAAGAGGCCTGCAAACTCATAAAAGCTTTGCGAAGCAGGGGTAACTATATTTGACTGTCATCTGACTAAAACAGGCTTCACCTGGTTTAACCCAAGCATTTAATATCATTCTAAGAAAGCATAAACTGTTTGCTGAAGCACTGAAGAATAATAACTTGATCTTTCTGATGAAGTCCCTACAAAAATCTCTGTACATCACACTGTGCAGGAAACTCCTAAAATCTCTTGTTGTTTCTCTTACCAAATTTACCCGAATAGTAAGTACTTATGTTTCTCTTTTAATCACGAGGTCTCTGCAGTGCTAGACTAACCCTTGGAAACTTCCTTCTGCTACAGACCAAGCAGCTCATGTGACACTGTTCTCAGTCTGACTCTGAGCCTCCTTTATGCCTGAGAAATTCAACTTGTCTTCTACCTGGAATATCTAAAGCAATAATAACAACAAAAACCTCTGAAACCAGTCTCTGAATTCTGATGAATATATAACATGGTCCGCCTTCCTGGCAGGCAGCTGCTTTGTGAAATTTGGTGCACTGTTGGTCTGTGCCTGGGACCATCCTGGGGGAGGTATGCAAAGATGGTGGACATGGCCTTGACAAAGAAATGACAAAGATAAATGTAGCATGTCACTGTCCCTGTCCCATAGAAGGGTCATCATGAAGAGCTCTCTCAAGGTGTTCCTGCATCAATCAGGTAGTGGTAGTGGAGCCAAAGCCACAAAACTCTGTTCAATATCTAGCCAACTACTCCTACAGACATGGCAGTAGCAAAGAAAAGAAAACCCTCATAGTTGTCATCCAAACAGCACAGGAATAACTGAATACATAACAGGAACTTTCTTGGCAAGAAAACAACTTAGTTGGAAAGGAAGTCTACCAGCATAGGCTGATAGGCAAGCTTCAAAAAGAAGTGGGTAGCTGGTTTCATGCTTGATAGAGTTAGAGTGATACGACAATCTCTACAGATTTAGCAGTTTTTCAGGAAACTCATACATATTAATGAGGGGGAAAGTGAGCATGTGCAGTTGAGGAACACACAAAAGGACCGCCATCATGCATGCAGAAAATGGCAGAGCATCACTGGGGTGTGTTTCTTAGTATGGTAATGAGAAGAAAGGTGACTGTAGGTCAAGAAGGGCTCTGCTGCACAGTGAATATTGACCAGTATTGTCCAGGCAGGGGCCTGCGGTCTTTATCAGTACCAAAAATTAAATTTTAAGGCTCTGCTTTGGACCTATCAAAGCAAAAGAATGTAGCAAGGTAGTGTCTCCCAGACAGGTTGTCATTACTTCCAAACTGCAAGCCTCAGGTCAGTCTTTTGTAGCTTTTTATTTTCTGGAGGTGAGGAGGGTTTGGTTTTTGTTTGTGGGGAGCCACACCAGTGGTCCTCAGAGCTTACTCTAGGTTTTGCGCTCACAGATCACTCCTGGTGGGCTCAGGGGATCATATAGGATGCAGGGGATTGAACCAAGGTTGGCACATACAAGACAAGTGCCCACTGTACTATTGCTCCTGTACCTGTTTTAGCTTTTTTGATCCCAGAGAGTCCTAAATTAATGGGGTTGGGGTTGGGCTGGAGGGAGGGGTAGAGAAAGGGCACAAAGTCGCAAAAAGTTTTAATTATTTGATTGCATAGTGTTTTATCAAATAATAGGGAGAAATCAGAAACTTCAGTTTCTTACAACTATATTAGAGAAGACTTTATCTAGCAAATATCTGAATAAGTTAAAGAGAGCAGAAGGTAAGGAAAAGAATGACAACAAGGATAGATGTGGATGATAATGAAGTATAATCTTAACTCTAAAAATACATGCTTTAAAAATCAGTCAAATAATATTTTGAATGTGCTGTACAGCAACAAATTCTGAAAGGCTTCCAATTCCCATGCTAGGCCCCTTTACACTCTACTCTTCACACCAAAGCTTAGGGATATCTTTATAACATCCATCAGTAACTCCTTGCTTTAAATAATCCAGTGACTTTTCATCTAATTCTCCCTTCCTAAGTCAAAAGGTGTGTGGGGGATCAGAATCTGACTCACCACACTCCCTCACAATACCCTCCAGTCACAGGACTATTTTTCCATCCTTAGAATTTGCCATGTTTGTTCCCTCCTTATTGCCTTTTTATTTGTTGATTAATCCACCAAGAATGCTCTTTCTCATGATCTTATCATAGTTCCCCCATGATTTATTTTAAAAATACCACCTTACAAAGAAATCTTTTCTGGACCCTATAACTAAAGGAATTCCACATCTAACTATTGCTCCATACTTTCTTGCCTTTTTGTTTTTGTTTGACTTTGATTTTGTTTGTTTGTTTGTTTGTTTGGGGGAAACTAGGCAAAGTTCAGAGGTAACCCCAAGGACAGAGCTTGAGGGTCAACTCTTGGCAGTGTTCCAGAGACCATGCAGTGCTGAGACCTATGCCAGAGTTTCCACATATGAAGTATGTGCTCCAGTCCTTTAAGCAATCTTTTGTCTGGCCCTCATTCTTCATTTATTCATTTGTAGTGGTTGTTGTTGCTGTCATCTTCTTTTGTTTTTAGTTTGTGGGCACACATTTGGTGCTCAGGGATTACTCCTGGTGGGACTCAGGGGACCATATAGGGTACAGGGTCAGCCACATGCCAGTCAAACACCTTCTGCTGCATCATCTCTCCCATCCTCCCTTTTCATTTTTAATAGAACTTTTCAGCATCTGAAAACTTGTTAGCTTAGGTTTGAAAGTCTCTCATGGACTGGAAAGGATTTGTGGCCTTTCTAGGAAAAGGAGGGATGGGGAGAAATCATTTCTTCTTCCTGTATAATGAGTCATTAATAACATATTAGTTTCACCACTGATCCAGTCAGCCAGGATCTGACTATAATATTCCTTTAAATAATCGTCCAGTCATACCAGGAAACACAAATGTATTGATCTTTAGAGAGTAAGAGTTGTGAACACTTTTTAGACTTCAAATTGATCTTTGTTAAGAACCAAGTATGTGAAACCCAATCAAGAATAGCTTTTAACTCTGTATCAATAAAAAAAAAAAAGGGGATTCAATAAAAAAAGGGGGGGGTAGGGTGTTTGAGTAAAACGAGTATGGTTGATTTTTGCTGATGGATACCCAACCCATGGTTTCACACAGATGGGAAGTTCTTTTTGAACTCGTGGTTTGAATTCGCAGGTTACATACGTCGAGGAACTTTAAGGAAGTAACAAAAATCCACCTTTAGCGCAGATACCACTTTCTAAAATAAAAACCAAAGCCACGGGGGCTGGTCTCTTTACTTTCTATGAGCTTCAAAATTCTAACCTGTATCAAGATGTTTCCTAACCTTGTAAAAGCTCTGGACTGAAACATAAACAACCAGATTTTAGGTATCTGGATTTACGCTCTCCGGAGTCTGAAGGTAAACCAAATGGGATGCTTTTTTTTTTTTTTTTTACGGGGGGGGGGGCGTGGGGATGATTTTTTGACTCGGATTTGTTTAAGCCTTTGTTGACACAGCAGACAGGGAAGACGCTGATTTGTTTGCTTATCCTGGAAACGACCTTTCAGGACAGCCGGCTCAAGAGCTAGAACTATTAGCTAGGCTTCACCTTGGTTTCATTTATCTCGGCTGTTCATTCCTTCCGTGCAGGGTCTGCTGGTTTCCCTACTTTTACTTTCGGAAAAGCCACTTCGCACACGCACAGAGGCCTGGGGGCGGGGGCTGTAGGCGGGGCACTAGCTGGGCTGCCCGACGTGTGGCCGCGATGGGCACTGCGCCCCGGGAGTCCGCGCCGCCCGCAGGTAAGGAAGGTCCTGCCCGGACTCCCCGCCGTTCTGCCGGCTCCCGGGGCACGTTAAGAGTGGTGGGCTCTAGACCTGTGCTTGGAAGGAGGAAGGAGAAGGGGGAGTAGGTGTGATAATCGAGGGGTGGGCAAGGGGCGCAAGAGACACTCGCCTGTCACTGTCAGCAGCACAGGTAACCGACGCGGTCTTTTGTCGTATCCCGCAGTCACTGCAAAGCCTCTGCGCGTTCTGGCCCCGACGGTCCCAGAAGCACCGTCCGCGAGCACCGAGCCACCAGGGACCTGCAGCCTATTCTAAACTGACTTCCTGCGGTCGCCGCCAGTTACCAGATTTCGGATCTTTGCTCCGGATTCCAGCAGGGAGGAGGAAGAGAGGCGGCTGGAGGGGGAGCGGCGGCGGAGTGGGAAACGTGCCCGCTTAGGTAGCCGTCGTCCACGCCCTGGGTCGGACCGCTGCCAGAGCTCGAGCAGGACTTGTCTTAGAACGCAGCTGGTGGCTCGAATACTGTTGCTCCAGTTCGGGAGAATCCTAAGCAGAATGACAAAGTGAAAGCAGGATCTTGTGCCCCCAAAGAATGAATACAGGTCGTTCACATTTTACGAACATTGATTGACTCCCCTTGTTTCTCCTTCTCACTCCCTCTGCTATCGGTCGAACTGGTTTATTGAGGGACTGGGATTCAGCATTGGGGTCAAGATCAAGGGAGGAACAGAAGAGACTGTTCGGGGGCACGCCTGCCAGTGCTCAGGGGTGATTCCTTCCTTGGTCCAAGGAATCACCTCCTGGTAGTGCTCAAGGAACAGTGTGTTGTGTGGGGATTGCAACCAGAATCCCAGTAGAGGGAGACTTGCACAAGGCAAGCTCCTTACCTGCCTCTCTGGTCCAAGAGGAGACTTGATAGATGGCACCCGGGGAGAACCGGCATGGCTGATCTAGTGATGTGGAAATATTTGAATAATTGGATAATTATTGAATAATCGAATAATTAAGGTTGGAATCAATAGATTCAGGTGATGTGGGTGAGAAAGGTGAGAGATATGAAAGTCAGATAGTACTTGCTTTGAAATTTTGCCAAATGCAGTTAGGAATTTCCAAATATGTAACACCACAGTGACCATAAAAAAAGAATTTTGGGTGCACTATTTCCTTTTTGACTTCTTTACAAATGTATTGCAGCTTTCTTTTCAGGGCTTGTCATTAGTTGCAAAAAATTTTTATCATAGCGATTTTTTTATTTGGCTTTATGTGGTCCTGAGATATTAAATTCCATGCAGGGGAATAATTCATTGCTTGGTTATTAGAAGCTCTTTCAATTATAACTACCATGTGCTAGGTAGTCAATTATTGAATAAAGCATTTTCCTTTTTGTGTTTTCATAATTAGGTCATTCCAGAGAAATGATAACATTTAGCATCTTTATACTAGTGGCCTACTGTCATACACTGAAAGGTAAGGTTTTTCATTTAAACCTTTCATTTAATTCTATATCTTAATATTTAACCATAAATTAAACTAAAACAGCAATTTTAAATTGATGTACATTTTGGAGAAAAGACATTCAGTCTTTCCTTCTTTATTTTAAAAGCATAATCCAGAAAACCTGATCTTTAAACAAAGAAAAAGGGGAAATGAATAAACTTAAAGAAACAAATCAACCCTGTATTTATTTGCTGTCTTTCCCAGGGATAATTACTGAAAATATCTGTAGGAGTAACCTGGCCTCTTTCGATTATTTTGTTTGTTTGGTGAGGGGTAAACATTATTAGGAGGGCTTAAGCATTATCACACTGGTGATTCTCTGTCAACTAGGCTGGTGGTCAAGGTAAGAGCAGTTGTCTAGTCAAATGTACAAGATATGGGGATTTAAGGAAAGTTTTTGGATGATACCAGAATGGGGTGCTGCTGGTCATCAGCAGTGCCTAAGTCAGCCCAGCAGTGCTGAGGGCCTCTGAGGCTACACCTGGTGATGCTGGAGACCTACAGGACTGTGCCTGACAGTACTTTGAAGTATACCATGTGGTACTAGGAAACAAACCCAGGTCAGTTGCTTGCTGACCGCAGCCTAACCATTGCACTATCTCCAGGCCCTTTTTTGTTTTAAATAAGGTAAGCTTCTTCTCCATTACTCTGTTACCTGATTTTTCTTGATTTACTATATCACTGTATCACTGTCACCCCGTTGTTCATCAATTTGCTCGAGCGGGCGCCCGCTCCATTCATCCCAGCCCTGAGATTTTAGCAGCCTCTCCTTACTCATCTTTCCCAACGGTTCCATATTGGAGGCTCTTTCAGGGTCAGGAGATTGAGACCCATTATTGTTACCATTTTGGGCATATCAAATATGCCATGGGGAGCTTGCCAGGCTCTGCCATGCAGGCAGGATACTCTTGGTAGCTTGCCGGGCTCTCTGAGAGGGACAGAGAATGTATATAAGAGAATATGAGCAAGCATGTTAAAACCAAACATGTGTGCTTGCTGCTTTAGGTACACCAGTGATTAGACTATAAGAGGTCGCACAGCCACAAATGCGGCCACGTGCTTCTGGGAGCTTTGTTTTAGTCTCTGGATCTTGGCCGTTGGTGGGGTTACATGACGCCAGGAGCAGTTTGTGGGTGTGAATGCCAAGCTACTGGAAAATGGGGGATCTGGGTAGAGGAGGTCCAGTTCTGATCTGAGCAGGCTTAGAGATCTCAGCCCCAGGTCCCACATACCTGGGTTCCTCTGCTGGTGGTGGTGGCGAGGGCTTAATACAGTCAGATTTTACACTTTAATTATGCACATGTCAAATAAAAGAGCATTCAAATATGTTAAGGTATAATTAAGAGTTCCTATAATATAATAATGAGGGATTTAAACATCCCTCTTAAAACTATGGACTATCAACTTAAACCAAATAAAGAAATAACATTATATGTTAAAAGCAGTATATGCCTTCATAAAGAAACAAGAGTCCCTGAGCACAGCTGGAAGTAAGCCCTGAGCACTGTGAGGTGTGCTCCCCACCAAAAGAAGAAATTAAAGCAAAAGTTAGTAAAAAGAAGTAAATAATAAAAACATCAGAAAAGTGAAAATTAAAAAAAACGAAACATCAATGAATCTAAGAGAATAAAAAAGGAAGATAAATATAATTGGTAAACTTTAGCAAAACTTTTTTCAATCCCTGGCACCCCCTTATGGTTGCCTGAGTGTAGGATAACAATTGATTTGTCCTTTCTCCCTTGCGTCAAGAAACTTAGGTTTATTAGGTTACACCCATCACAGTGCTCTCGGGTCACTCCCATTCCTTTGTTTATCTTTAACCACTTCTGTATGCTCTCTTCCCCAATCAGTTAATCAGCTTTTCCCCCTAATCAGACTCTGTTAACTTGTAAGGTCAGATCCTTCTAGGACATTGAACTTATATTGTAAGTTAATATTGCCTTTCTCCTCTCCTTATGTCTTTTGAATAGTTTACTTTAAAACAATGTCCTTTTTGTATAGATACAGGAAAACAGTTAATATTATGCTTTTGTAACTTGAGATTTAATTGGCTTCGAATATTATTCACTCCCGGGAAACTGCTTTCTCAACTTAAGCCTCAGTTGCTCTTAGTTCCTAGCACCCCCAAAGCAGGGTCCTGACGAGGGCCTGAATGGACCCAGGGCAAACTGTGAGCTACCCTGGCATCGAAATGGGCCAGGCCAAAGCCCCATGATTCTTTCTTTCACATATATACATATATTAACATAATATCAATGAAATTATGGTGTCAAAGAATTATAGTATCAATGAAAATGTCAGGGAAATGCACTCATAGTATTATCCCGAGACCCTCCTTAAATCCCCTTGCCCTGTACATTTGACCAGACAGCTGCCCAAGTGTATAGAGCGCTACAAAGAGAGCACTCCAAGAATCTACCATTGATGCTACATAGATGGCAAACAGGTGTTCAATCAAAGTGTGGACATGTTCGGAATATCCACATGAAACAGTCTCCCTGATTATAAGTAGCCCGTCATGATATAATATTTTTAAAGCGATGTATGTTTTTATCTTGGAATATTAAGATTTTTAGCTAATTTTGTTATTCTTCAGGCTCATATAGAATATTGCTAAACATGTTTCAAGCCCATTGGACAAAGTATACAGTTTTAGGGAATCCTTAAACGTACTTATCACTTAATTATTTCTAATAATTCTCTACACCATTCCATTAGGTTTTATTGGACCAAGTAATATAAAATAAATTTGTTATATGCCTGTCAAGGGAGTAACCTGGGGGGAAAGTGGTGGGAGGAGAGAACCTGGGGATATAGGTGGAGAGAAGGGTACATTGGTGGTGGGTTTGGTGTTGGAATGTTGTATACCTGAAGCAACTCTATTATGAACAAATTTATAAATCACAGTGTCTCAATAAACATTCCTAAAAAAGAAAAAGAAAAAATACTTATCACATATATAACCAAATAAAAGGTATTTAAACTCTGCACTAATTCTGCATTTTTTTTTAGGTATTTTCTATCTTCTGAAGATGATTGATCATCTTTCTTTTTTCAGCATTTACTGTTACAGTTACCAAGGACCTGTATATAGTCGAATATGGCAGCAATGTGACAATTGAATGCAAATTCCCTATAAAAGAACGTTTAAACATGCTTTCATTAATTGTCTACTGGGAAATGGATGGCAAGAAAATTACTCAGTTTATGAATGGGAAGGAAGACATGACTGTACAACATAGTAACTACAGACAGAGGGCCCATCTGTTAAAAGACCAGCTCTTTCTGGGAAAGGCTGCACTTCAGATCACAGAGGTGAAAATGCAGGATGCAGGGGTTTATTGCTGCTTGATCAGTTATGGCGGTGCTGACTACAAGCGGATTACTTTGAAAGTCTACGGTAAGAATTATTATAAAGGAAAAGTTCCACCTGTACTCTGGTACGATCCATATTCCAGTGTTGAGAAATTTTTATTCTTGGCAGTCTCACCTTATTTTCCAAAAGAACTGTGGAAGGACTGTTTCTTCAGTCATTCACATACTCATCCTAAGCATATATTTATTGAGTACCTCGTGTTTGACCATGCTTGGAGATCCAAAGCAACAAATGATAAAAGTATTCCATAGTATGTTCATTTTTCCTAATAATAAATACCTAGTCTTTACTTTCTTATTGTTTTTCAAAAAATACATAATGTTGCAAATAATTCATATACTATGGGAGGCATAAAATTAATTTTTGCCTCCCCCACTTAACCACCATCTTTCATGAAATGGAATGCAAAGATAATAACCATTCTTCAGGAATTATTTTTATTCAAATTCAATTTTTTAAAAATTTTTGTTAGATCTGCTAGCATTTTTCTTCCTTTGAATGTCTCTGTGTCAAACCCAAACAAATACTTAAAACAAACCCATTATCAGTTTTATACCTTAAAAGACTTAAAGTCAACCTATAAAGGCAAACTTAATCATATCAAGCATATAGGAAACAATTCTCAGAGTTGGTATAGACCAGTTTTTCTCAACCATTTCCAACCTTGTTTCTTTCCTCTTATACATCTGTCCTACCAGTTGGCCCTAGTCTACTGTGTCCACCCCCGAGTCTAGTGTGTTCACCCCCACCCCCACCCCACTTATGCAACTTTCACTTGTGGTTTCCTTGGAATATCCTGGGACTGACACTGACAGAAGGCCATATGTTCAGTTGAGAAACACTGGTACAGTTATGTTACTGTGTATGTATTCATCTTGAAAATCTATACCATTGTTTACTTGAAGTATAGAAGAGGAACTGTGAATTACAATTTCTGGGTTCTGACCCACAAATATGTCATCAGGTCATCTGGAGTCAAAGTTTTTGGATGATAACTAGCTAAATAAAGGAAAACACCTTAGCTAACCACCTCTACTTTCACTGTTAAGTTTCATAGGACTGAAAGTTAAAAGGATTCCAGGGAAGTCTAGCTAATTCAAACTTCCAAATCCCTCCCAAAAGAATCATCTGTACATATATTTCCCACAATGGCACTCCTATTATTAAGACCCCCTTCCATAGTCTGTTGAGTTACTTTTTGACCTTGAGGTGAGTTTGCTGTCTCTAATCATAATTTTCAGAATATATGCCTGCCTCTTTATTTAATGATTATTTTCAAATAAATAACTGAGATTAAATTAAATTGTTACCCCTTGGCCTTATCATTGCCTACCACCATCAGACTGAAAGTCAATAAGTAGAAAAGTTCACATTTATCATAAGGGGGTAACAGATCATTATAAATTTCAAATCATATAGAAATGAGAAATACAACATTTTATGGCTCATTAATGTGCTTCTAATTCAAATAATGCAACTGTTGTGAAGAAAATGACACTAGTGAAATAAATTTAATTTTAATTACATTTTACCATTTAAGCTTCTCTAGAGGATTGATAGTCATGAAAGGTTTATGAGATGTGATGGGATTTCAAGTTGGGATTTTCAACTTTTCTTCATTTATCCCTACCGAATTTATCAATACTAGACACCTAATATGTTTCAAACACTAAGAAATTATGAAGCCTTAACCCTATGAATGGCAAGTGTTGTTGGATCTGGGATCTGGGATTAGGAAGAAGAGCGTATGCCTGGCAGTCAGAAGGGAATATAGATGATAAATTTCTGTTTCCAGAAAGTTCTCTTCTAGAAGACAGGAAGCACGCTATCCATGAGTTGTGAAAAGGGATGTTTTTCCAGGTCATCTGGGATCTGTAATGTGCCTTGAGCCTATGCAAGTTCCTTTGAAGAAACAAAAATCTAGAGCACTAATGTGTTTTCAAGCAGGCAGCTCTAACAAGACAATGTCCACTTAGATGTGTGGGTTGGCTTTGTTTTGCCATTTCATTTTGTACTATAAATGACTACATTGGTGGCCTAGTCTCAATTTAGCTTGCTGTCATTTGCATGAAAAGATTTTGGGTGTTGAGTAGAATTATATCCACCCCCAATTTCCCTCCACCACTACCCTGCACTTTACAGAGGAATGCAGGAGGAAGTAGAACCCCTGAGTCACCATATGCAAATGATTTCCCTCTAGTCTTCTCTTCCCATCACTGCAGACATATGGTAACACAACTCCCCTAGGGGTTTTACTCACCATGGGATTTTAAAGATGAAGCATTTCAAAACTGAAATTTGAAAGAGTTTAGTTTTGGATTTAACTCAATAACATCACTTAGGGTTTTATTTTATCTTTTGCATTTAATTTAATACAAGATTCTCAGGTACCCAAATTTCAGTTGAAAATATTTTTTCCTCCGCCCCTCTCGGAGAGCCCGGCAAGCTGCCGAGAGTATCTCGCCCACACAGCAGAGCCTGGCAAGCCACCTGTGATGTATTCGATATGCCAAACACAGTAACAACAAAATCTCCAATGGAGACATTACTGGGCCCGCTCGAGCAAATCGATGAAGAACGGGAGGGCCTTTACCTTTACCTTAGGGGCTGGAGTGATAGCACAGTGGTAGGACATTTGCCTTGCGCGCAGCCAGCCCGGCCAAGCCGGGTTCGATTCCTCCGCCCCTCTTGGAGAGCCTGGCAAGCTACCAAGAGTATTCAATATGCCAAACACAGTAACAAGAAGTCTCACAATGGAGACGTTACTGGGCCCGCTCGAGCAAATTGATGAACAACGGGAAGGCAGTCATATCTAATATCAGGAAAAGTATATACCCCTATATACTTTTAAGATTTTAATTTGTATTAGGCAACTGGAAAAAAAAATGCCATAAAATATTGCATATCTATCCTGATTAAGCTAATTTGTTTATATGGAACAAGGATTAATTGCTTTCATTTCCCCCACCAAACCCATCTTTTCTTCAAATACACCAACCAGCTCTGTTTTTCTCAGTAACATTTATCCCTACCAAATTTATCATGTAATGCAACATATAAATTTACCTACTTTGTTTATTGTCTCTATCCTCTTTCTAGAATATATGTTTTTCAAAGGCAAGGGTTTGGTCAGTTTATTCATTGCTATGTCCTTAGCCTTAGGGCATAGCAAATTGTAAAGTAGTTGTAAAACAAGATCACAAAGAAAGCACTTGAATAAATGAATGAAATAGTTCCTTAAGCCTGAAATTTTAAAATATGAATAGCTTTGGTGTGTGAAAATCTGTTTCAAAGAGTATTTATAGGAACTGTCAATACTTCCTAAAGAATACCATGGTAACAAGAGGAGATGGAGGAGGAGCTCTAGGAGTAATATAGTAATAACTATTACTTATGTTATACTTCTATACCAGGTACTATCTAGAATTCTTAGCCTATACTTGCTCACTTAATCTTCAAATGACAATATTGAGTAATGACTTTATTATATCTAAGATATATCTTTTTCTCATTTTACTGTCACTGAATGCCAACTGTGTTTTTAATAGATGACATCTTAGGTTCAATGATACGTAGAGTAGTTATATATCATTTTATGAATAGGAAAATTGAGTTCAAAGAAATAAAGTATTTGCCCAAGTTCACTCACTTATTAAGCAGTGAAATCAGGTTCTAAACTCAAGCAGCCTAGTTCTGAAGTCGGTGCTTTGAAGACAATGATGTTTTTCTGCGAGTCTTTCGTTTCTCTGCAGTATATAGGGTTATGCATTGGTTTCAAAACTGCTGTAGAGGGCAGAGAGATAGTATAGGGATAAGGTGCTTGCCTTGTACTCAGGTTGACCCCTGGTTTGCTCCCTGGCACTGTATATTGGCTCCTGGGCACTGCCAAGAGACCCAAAACACAGAGTAGGAGTAAGGCCTGAGCATAGCCAGGTGAGGCCCAAAAACAAAAAAGAAGAAAAAAATACAGTATTTCTTCTTCTTCTTGAATGACTAGGGTTGACATATTGCCTTGAATTAAAAAAGTAAATTCCTTATAACAGTATGACTATAAGTATATTCCCTATAGCTAACATATATATATGCACACATATTAATTTAAGATTCTTTACTGTTATAAGAAATTTATATTTTTAAAAGATGAAAAGTGGAACATCGCCAATTTAGAACCTTTAACTTAATACATTTTTAATTCTACCAGTATAAACAATTATCATTATACCACATTTATACATATTATAGACATGAAAAAACATTCTCCTTTGTTCTGTTTTATTAAAAATGATCATTGAAGGCTAAAGAAAAGCTAATCATTTTTCTTTAATACTTTATTGTTAATTGTGATTTTAGGTCTCATATTTTAAATTCAACTGTGTGTTATATGAACTAGATTCTGTTATGGTCCTGTTCACTGTCACTGTCACGTCATTGTCCTCCCGTTGTTCATCGATTTTCTCGAGCGGGCCCAGTAATATCTCCATCGTGAGACTTGTTGTTACTGTGTTTGACATATTGAATACGTCACAGATAGCTTTCCAGGCTCTGCCTTGTGGGCAAGATACTCTCGGTAGCTTGCCGGGCTCTCCGAGAGGGGCAGGGGAATTGAATTCGGGTCGGTCATGTTGGCCTCTTGCAAGGAAAACGCCCTACCCGCTGTGCTATCGCTCCAGCCCATGTTCATGTTATTTCATGAAATAGAATCGGCAGATTATTTTCCTCTACCCTGCCTTACCTTTGTTGTTGTCGCAGTGTTGCAGTGCAATGAGTGACGTGAAGTAGTGTCAGGTACCCAAGACAGTGAGGCAAGGCAGCACCTTGTCCACTGAGCCACCAGTGGATTTCTTTCCCAAATTTTTAAAGCACAACAGATAAAAGATTGAAGTCTTACAAAAACCATTATTCATGATTTTTTAATTTTAATTATGTGCAGTTCTACACTTTCCCCAGATTTAGGACACAAAAACATCATAGTATTATTTGTTTTGTTTGAACCTAGATATTTTGTATTAAATATCTGAGTGCAGCGTATAATAAAGCCATTGTTATGTCTTGGTAAAGTATTAGAAAATTGACTCTAAGGGGATCACTAGTGGATAAAAACTTATACCAAATAATAACCTGTCAACAATCTTGTAGTGGATAAATAGGTGTCATGGTCTTAAGCCATAAAATGCACTGAATTATCTACTGGAATACTGAGTACTTTTGATCTTAAGCCAACAGTATTGATTTAAATTTAATTAATTTTCTACCTTGAGTATAATATTTAAATTATTTATTAAAATAGCTAGTATTTTAGAAGTTTAGAAAATAAGTATTAAAAGTATAAGCCATTTGAGATAGCTCCAAAGGGCTGATGCTTCTGTCTTGAATGTGCTAGACCCTGCTCAGTTTTCAGCACCACACTCCTACCCTCCCAGCATCATAAATAAGTATCAGAATGTGGTGTTCTGGAACAAGGAAGATCCTGGGATAGGGTAAAAAGGACATCAGGGTAAAACTAGTTAGAATTGAAATTTAGCCAGGTATAAAATTTAGTTAATGTAATTGTACTAATATTGTCTCCTTAGTTTTGATAGCTATACCATAGTAACAATATAAGATGTCAACAAGGGGGAATTGGACAACAGCTAACTGAAATTCTATATATTCCTTCTAACTTTAAAAAAAACTAAACTTCCAAAAGAAAAATGTATTTAATTTTTTAAAAGTTATTATCCAGGAACATGTATTTATTTGGGGTTTTGTTTTGTTTTTGTTTGGGGCCACATTCAGCTGTGCTCATGACTTACTCCTGGCTTTGCACTCAGTAATTACTCCTGATGGTGCTCAGGGGACATTATAGGATGCCAGGTATCTAACCCAGGTGGGCCCTGTGCAAAGCAAACTACCAACTTGTACTATTGCTCTGGGCACATGTATTTATTTGTACAATGACATTGCACTATATTCATTCTAAGTTTCTCATAATCGACTTAGAGTTGAAAATGTGGATAGTACATAAAAATCTGTTTTTCTATCTATTAAATAATGTAAAGCCAGTAATAGTAGCTAACTGGAATATTTTTGTAGATCATTTACAGTATCAAAAATATTTAAGAATAAATTTTGTATGTAATGGGTTAACCTTATGTAAAACCTGTATAATTTTACTGAGAAACATACAAAGATGTGAGTAGGGAGCATATCTATTTTATATTTTGCTAGAAAGACTGGTTTGAAGATAGCAATTCTCTTGAAATTAATCTATAAATTTACTTTCATACAACTAAAAGTAGCAGTGTGATTTTATAGTTAGATTTCCTTTGAGCCAAATTCGGTGCAAGTATAAATAGAATTATTGAACTGGAACTAGCACAGGTTCTCATCATTGAATCATTGAACATTAAACTGATTTTCTGAGAATCAGCCTGGATTGATAATCTTTCTGATGTATGCAACACCGAGCCATGTGTCTAGTTTTATGTTAAATGAAGAAAATTCTTGATTTGTTTTTGCTCATGACCTAGCTCCATACCGTGAAATCAACCAACAAATTTCGAGGGATCCGGTTACCTCTGAATATGAGCTAATGTGTCAGGCTGAGGGTTATCCTGAAGCTGAAGTTTTCTGGACAAGCAGTGACCACAGGGTCTTGAGTGGCGAAACAACCATCACCAGTTCTAAAAGGGAAGAGAAGCTTCTCAATGTGACCAGCATTCTGAGAATCAATGCAACAGCCAATGACATTTTCTACTGCACTTTTCGGAGTTCACCAGATGAGGAAAACAGAACAGCTGAATTGGTCATCCCAGGTAATATTCTTAATGTCTCAAAATGTCCCTGGGGCTAAGGAGATGGCTCAGTGGTAAAACAATGCCAAGTAATTGCAAGACCCTAAATTCAATCTCCAGCATCATATACCAGTCTCTCCTGCTGCTGCACGTGCACTTGACCTTGACCACCACAAGCTGTGTGTATTTAAAAATAAAATAAACGGGGCTGGAGCAATAGCACAGTGGGTAGGGCATTTGCTTTGCACACGGCTGACCCAGATTCGATTCCCAGCATCCCATATGGTCCCCTGAGCACTGCCAGGAGTGATTCCTGAGTGCAGAGCCAGGAGTAACCCCCGTGCATTGCCAGGTGTGACCCAAAAATAAAAAAAAATAAAAATAAACAAAATGAATGATGAAGTATTTTTAGAGAATGCATCCTGTTTCCTCATGCCCATTCAGCCATGTCTTATGTTGTGCGTGAAATGATCTGACACTCTCACTTACACAGATTCAGCTATTTCTCCTTTGTCTCACTTCCTCACAGAATTGACTAGTGACATATGGAGTCTGATGAGAGCCTTAGAAACATTTAGAGAAAGTGAGATAAGTCAAAGAATAGAAAAAGAAAATCTAGAATTATTCTGTTAACAAAGCAAGCCCCAAAAGTTTAGAAACATAATAAGAAGCCCTTATTGGTACCTCAGTTACTTCTGTAAGAGGCACTTTAGAGGATTTCTGCCATTGAAAATTTTTTTTTCTTTTTTAATTGAATCACAGTGAGATACACAAGTACAGAGTTTTTCATGATTGGGTTTTAGTCATACGCCCCTCTCGGAGAGCCCGGCAAGCTACCGAGAGTATTCGATATGCCAGACACAGTAACAACAAAGTCTCCAATGGAGACCGTTACTGGGCCCGCTCGAGCAAATCGACGATCAACGGGAGGGCCTTTACCTTTACCTTTACCTTTACTTATGGGAAGACCTAGGATAATTCACCCAGCTTCTCAGTCTATTTTATCATCTGTGACCTAGAGATGCTTTTAAAACACCTAACATGTCTAACTGATCAAAATTGTTTGAGTTTCAAAGAAAATGGTTATGAACAGGCTCTGTAAGTTACTGGATAAAGGCACACTGCTTATGAGTCTTTAAAAACTTAAACTAGGTAGTTGGAGATTAGTGACTAGTGGTGGGAGTTAGCCATCACTGAGCAATTTCCTCTTCTTTTTGAAAGGGATCATAGATTTACTAGAAGTACCATGACAAGGGCTGGAGTATCTTGCCCGCATGGGAAAGCCTGGCAAGCTACCTATGACGTATTCAATGTGCCAAAAACAGTAACAGCAAGTCTAACAATTTGTTGTGAGACATTACTGGTGCCCGCTTGAGCAAATCGATGAACAACAGGACGACAGTGACAGTGACAGTGACCATGACAAGAGTATTTGCTCAACTGCAAAGGAAGAAAAAAAGAGCAAACACTAGTTTCTAATCATGATTACAGATATAGAGAGGTAAAGAAAGTTCAGGGGCAGTGTGGGTTTGCCTTGTTTCATCTTTGCTAGGAGACACTAGGAGGTTACTAGTGTCTGTAATGAAGAATGTAAAAGAAAGTGAAATCATCAAAGCTGCCATTTAGCATTGAACACTCTGAGTGCTACTGTGCTAAGTACAAACATTAGTCTCACAGTTTATCATTGTTTTCATTTTTTAGGTCGGTTAAAGAACTTCTTGAAAATATCTAAGCTTGTGAATAGAAGCAGACTAACTCCAAGTCAGTCTGCTTTGGGGGTGTTTTTTGTTTGTTTTTAACTTATTGATTGAGATTCTGTGATTGCAGTTCTGTTTGTGATGGTTTCCTGTGCACATAATCCCAGTACTACAACCTTAACCAGCATATCCACCTCCCTGCCCCAAGGACCCCAACACCCCTCTACAACACAGTTGTGTGTATCAGTCCCCCTGTTGCATTGCCTTTGGCCCTTTGTTGCTACTTGCTGTCTATTTTTAAGTTCCACATATGAGGGAGATCATTCTGTATCTATCCCTTCTTTCTGATCCAAGTCAATCTGTTTTGAAGGCTGGACTTCTTTATCCTGCTGCTCACATTTCCAGAAAAGAGATATCACTCCATTCCAGCCACTCACTGCTCAATAACTCTATTTTTTTGAGTGGGGCACACCTAGTGATGCAGGGATTACTCCTGGCTCTGCACTCAGGAATTGCTTCTGCAGTGCTTGGGGGAGCATTTAGGATATTGGGAATTGAACCCAGGTTGGCAACATGCAAACCCATTGTGCTGTACATTCCAACCCCTGCTCAAAACAGTTTTTAAGAAAATTAACTCAAAAGCCCACAGCCCACCACTGGACCTGAAGAGCATCACATAGCCAGGTGTAAGCATTGAAATTACAGGTCCAGATAACCAGGTCAAGTATCAAGAGGATTCTCCCTCCTTATGCCATTCCCCCATGACCAAAATTAGCTTAAAATTCTGTAAGTTAAATTTTAAAGTAGATTAAACTCTTGACTCATTTCGGTCAATATTTTATCCTTAGTATAATTTTTTTCTTGTGTTTTTCAGAACCACTTGTGATTTTAGAACATCAGAGAGCTCGCTGGATATGTCTGGGAGCTGTCGTGTTGCTCCTTGTAGCCATGGCAATCATCTGTCTAAAGACAAATGGTATTTTCTTTCATGCAGTGGTCTCCGTTGGGGATGGGGGCAAAGTATGCAAGTGTCACAATGGCAGGTAATGGGCAGAGCCAGGGATGTTGAATCTCATGTAACATGCAAGACAGACCCACAGTAAAGGAAAGAAGTTGCCCAGTCAGAATGCCAGCTAGCAATGCAAACACACTGATTTATAAAATGCAGCTTTCCCGTTAGCTGCTTTTGGGGTCAACTTTCAGTTATGAAAAGTAAGTTTTGCTCTGCAGCTGTATCTACATGGAGCTGTGTCTGTGTTGCTCCTCTTGCTGTAGTGTGGTTGGTGTTGCTGTTTTGCAGTACCACCAATAGTGCACGTGCAGCATTTCCTAGGGACTCAGAGTTAGATTGTGAGTGACTTCAAGGAACCCTGATTTGTCTTTGTAAGGTGGCGCAAAGACATTTTGTGGTTCAACAGCAATTATAGTGAAGCTGGGTGGGTTTTCTGGGTGAAAATCTAGCATACGGTGTGTATGATAGGAGAATGGATGTGTATGGAAGTTGAAGATCAGTATCATACTTTTTCTCAATAATACAAGTAAATACAGATTTACAGGAGAGAAAAGCTTAAAATGACTTATATTGAAGTTAATTCTTGCATTAGTTGTACTAATTTATTTACTTATTAGTTTGGGGACTATCTCCAATGGTGCTCAGGGATTTCTCCTGGCTCTGTTCTCTCTCAGGGACCACTACTAGCAGTAACCAGAGGACCATATGTGGTATCAGGGATGGAACTGAAGGTCAGCTGCATGCAATTACCTCCTATGCTATCTCTCTGGCCCCTATTAATACTATTTAAAGTGGTGTCTAGGTGCCATAAATGATAAAAAAAACAGTTTCCACTGGAGAAACTCTGATATTTGCCATAGATTATTTTGCAAAATTTCTGACTCATATAATCTTATAAATATTTTCATGTTGTTAATCTATTTTCCCTGGTAACAGTTAAAATTCAGGAAATGAATCTATTCAAATAATTTCCTCCCATTTTCTGATTCAGAATGACCATTTCTTCAATATTATGCAAAATATACCAGTGGATTCTTGATGATATGTATGTAGGATTATCTGATGACAAGTAGAAGTAGAAGTAGAAGGGTATTTATCTGTTGTTGAGAAGTTCCCTTACAGTCCCTTAAGAGGGTAGGAAAGTGGTAAAACTGAGGGGTTAGAGGTCAGCTGTTTCTAAGAACTAAATAAATTACGAAAACCAAGGGAGTTAGCCAGAAAATAAAAATCAAGTTTCAGTAAGAATGGTAAGATGTGTGTTCATTTGTCCAAGGAGGTGACTATTGCAACTTGCAAGTTGGATCTTTCACTGCAAAAAATAATTCATTGTTAATAGGAATGGCTAGAAAACAATGTCTAATAATGTATCACAAATATAGAAGTAGCCCATTACTGAGGGGATGATGTAAAATAAAAGTATATATTCCTAGAGATAATCTAGAACAAAAACCTGTATTTTATAGGCTAAACAGAACTGAAAACATGAGCTCTAATAGAGCCACTGAAACTTTAAAATGTACCTGTCAAATTGACAGGTGGGGATGGGATGAGAATTGGGGTGGTAAGGGAATATGGAAACACTGGTAGAGGGACGGTGACACTGGTGGTGGGACTGGTTGAAATATTATATGCCTAAAACTCAACTGTCAATAACTTTATAAATCACAAATCTTTAATAATAATAATAATGATAATAATAAATAATAATAAGTCTGTATTTTAAACTGTTGAAATAAACTGTCTACTGGAAGTCTACTGGACTTAACAAGAGATCAAAAAACTTAAGGTTTTTTTTGGTGTTTTTTTTGGTTTTGGGGTCACACCTAGCAATGCACAGGGGTTACTCCTGGCTCATGCACTCGGAATTACTCCTGGGAGTTCTCAGGAGACCATATGGGATGCTGGGAATCGTGCCCGGGTTGGCCGCATGCAAGTCAAACGCCCTACACACTGTGCTATCTCTCCAGCTCCTGAAAAACTTGAGTTGTTTTAAGTGTAGTAAATTAGTTTTATTTAGAGAAATTTACTTAGAGAGAAAAGATAGTGAAAGGAGAGAAAGATAGAGAAAGAGAGAGAGAGAGAGAGAGAGAGAGAGAGAGAGAGAGAGAAAAGAACAGGCATCTATCTCCAGGGGAGGAAAAGCCCTATGAGGGTGAGATATGGGCCAGTCTCCAGGGTGGAGAATGAACTGAAACCTGGAATTTAAACTTGAGTCACTGTGTATAATGTCGTTCTGTTATATGAAAAAAAATCTTATTTTTTTCCATTTTGCTTTTAAGTGAGAATGACTGATGTAGAAAACTGTTGCAACCCAGACGTGAACTCAAAGACCCAAAATGGTAAGTACATTATCGGACACCAGGGAGTTGGAAAGTAAATGCATGATAAGGAAAAAGTTAAAGTAATAGCGAGGAAAATCTGTCAGCTATTAGATTTCTTCATTTTAACCATTTTTGGCTATAGGAGCTACGGGCTCTTCAAGCCTCCTAATTCTAAGAACTCCTTTTGTCTGAGATTTAGAACCAGTCCCTGGGAGCAGAATGGTGAGCAGCTCTGGGGGAAGGATCTGGGTGGCGGAGGAGAGAAGAAGCTTGTCCCTGCTAGATTTTTTATGTCTTCATCTTAATATCTTCCTCAACAGGGCACTAAATCAATTGATATCAAAGGACAATTTGAGATGGGGGAGGGGAAATTTGAGCAACAATTAGGCACTGTGTTAATTACCACATTCCTCATTTAATTTTCTCCGCCACCTCCCACCAAAACCAAAGAGATACATGCTAGGATTTTCAGATTTTCTCTATTTTGTGGGGAAACAAAAGTTCAATAAGATCATATAAACTGCGAGGAAACTGCTGTGGTGAAGGAATTGCCCCCAAACACACTACTAACAAAAAATTGGAATTTAGGGTACACTGGTTTGATAAAATAAAAACTTTTTACTCTTAACGTGTTCATTTAAATCTGTTTTGCCAAAAATGTTTACACTTACAAAATGTCAGAAAAATCTTGCATTAGCTGATTGAACTAAGAATAAAGTGATATTAAAATTTCTAATTTAAAAAAATATAAGTAGAAGCCAAAGTTTATGAGGACCCAACTTTTTTTAATTGAATCACTGTGAGATACAGTTACAAAGCTTTCATATTTGAGTTTCAGTCATACAATGATTAAACACCATCCCTCCACCAGTGCACATTTTCCACCACCAATGTCCCCAGTATTCCCCCCACCACCACACTCCAATCCTTCCCCTGCCTCTATGGCAGATAATTTCCCCCATACTCTCTCTCTACTTTGGGGCATTATGGTTTGCAATATAGATGCTGAGAGGTCATTGTGTTTGGTCCTTTATTTCCTTTCAGCACACATCTCTCATCCCGAATGATCCCTCCAGCCATCATTGGCTTAGTGAAGGATCCAAGTTAAGTAGTCTAATTGGCTTGGACAACTTCAGGGAGTTTTGTTATGTGGTCCATGTCACTCACTTGTACTGTAAAGCTAATTAGTGAATTTTGTCTGGCTCTTCTCTGGGTGACCAATCATCCTTATTTGCACAGAACTAAGGGATTTCTCAGGACATAAGGCTCTTACATCAGAAACCAGGACATTCTTAGGGCAAACCAGTATAATTGGTCATTCACTCATATAAAGATAATTGGATATAAATACAATGCTTTTTTGCTTATTAAAAATTTATTGTATCAGGGGCTGGAGAGATAGCACAATGGGTTGGGCACTTGCCTTGCACATGAGCCATCCAGTTTCAATCCTTAGCATTTCGTGCAGTCCCCTGAGCACTGCAGGAGTAAATCCTGAGTGCAGACCTAGCAGTAAGCCCTGATCATTGCCGAGTGTGGCCAAAAATACCAAAGTAAATAAAAATGCACTATATCATCTTGCAAATATGTTATGTGTCTGCATTTTGTTAATTTTTTCCAGACTCCCTTCTGCATAGAATTAATATATAGTTTTATCACTTTCCAGATACCATCTTTTTTTTGAAGCAAAGCAAGCAGGGATTATGTTTTTTTAGATGGCTCATGAAAGTTTATTAAAATTCAGATTAATTTATATCAAGTTTAGATTTTTATCCCAGGAATCCATCCAGATGCCTTTCAAATGGTTCACAATTGCTCTAAACTTTACCTTGATATTTCTCCATGGTAACAGAAGATCTGCCTGTTTTTTTTTTAAAAGTTTTTTTTTTTATGAAACTTCGTCCTAGAGCAAGTTTTGTGTATATATATATGTATGTGTGTGTGTGTGTGTGTGTTTAAATACAATAAATAAATTTGTATTTATTTAACTAGTTGTGCTGGCAGGGCTTATTCCTTGCTCTGTAGTCAGGGACCACTCCTGGCAGGGTGGCAGGGTCAGTGGACTCTATGGGATGCCAGGGATCCAGGTTGGTGGTGCGTAAAGCAAGTGCCCAAACTGCTTTACTATTGTTCCAGATTTTCCTCCTTTTTAAAAATTTTCCTTGTTTTGCAGATACACAATTTGAAGAGACATAGTCAGCATTGGAGCTTCTGATCTTAAAATAGGGACTTTCAGCCTGTGATTTGAGCTCATCAGGGCTGAGCACGACCGACCATCGGAAAGCAGTGGACCGGCAGGCGGCAGATGATGTAGAACTCAGAATGAAATTCTAGCTTCTGAAAATAGTACCACCTGGAAAAGAAAAGGAAGAGAACAGAGAAAGAAGTAGAAAGACTCACCAGAAGGACTCCTTGGTCCTTCAAGATAATCAGGAGTCTTGTTGGTACATATACACTGGAGAAAGAACAATTTTGAAAAATGAGCTTCCATGCAAATTGTCCAGCACGTATCTTAGACAAACAGGTTGAGATTTCCTGATTTAATGCTCAGTTTCTGAAGAAGTGCTCACATTCCCTTCATTTAATGTCTTAGTTTGTCTTCTGTGTGATTGAGAGTTCAGTGTTGCAACAGTATTTGAATAGGAATTATTTCTATTTATTTTGAGACTATAGGATCTTGCTGTGTGTGTGGTTGTGAATGATTTCTTTGGAAGATGCACTGTAGTAGAATTTAACATTCCTTCACTCTACTTTCAGCATAATGATTTGTGTATACCCAGTAAAGGACCTCCCGTTGATCATCGATTTGCTCGAGCGGGCCCAGTAACGTCTCCATTGGAGACTTTGTTGTTACTGTGTTTGGCATATCGAATACGTCATGGGGAGCTTGCCAGGCAAAATGCAAAATATTTGTAGGGTGTTTGGTACCCTCTGTAAATAGCAGTACATAGGAAATACAGAGTACAAGCCATAGATGTTTGTAGGATATTGCCTATTTAATACCCTATAAATCATATTAATATTACCTATTATTACCTCTGATGCTTTTGTTGACTTAAATAATCTTAATCTCATACCTCAGAATATAAATGTGATTTTGATATTGCATTTGCAAATTACATGTTCTATTTGGAAACTTCATTGGAGCACCTTCATTGTAGATTCTCAATGAGCTATGCTTGAAGTCCTGAACCTCACCAGATCACATCACTACACTGATTTCTTATGATTTTATTTTCCAAGTGAGACTCAGCTGCCTTCTTAGGAAGTCTGGGTATTCTTTCTTCTTGATCATTTATGTGGATCAATGACAAGGAAAATCTTTGCTTTACTACATGTCCAGGTTAAAGAAATAGACTATCCCACAGCATTCCTACTACAATTTTTATTATTTGTTCATTTGTATAAAGTCCCTGTTTGTGTGGTAGTATCTCTTATTAGTATGAGATACAACTCCATTGTATCCTCCGATTCTGTCTTAACACGTTCTCGTGGTATTAGATTTATAAAGCACTTTATTCCTTTGTTTTGTGTTCATTGTAAATAACAGGCAAAGCTGATATATAATTTGACATTTGAGTGTAATTAATATGTCTGAATTAACTTAATAAAAACATACCTATTTATTTTCTTCCTCAAGTATGTCAGCATGTCCGTGTTCTTGTTTTCTGTGTATTTTGTAAAACTGCTTCTAGGTTAACATGTCAGTAGAGGCATTTACTGAAATCTTGCCAATTACCACCCCAGTTCTTTTGTTTATAACTTCTGTTACATAGCATATGTTTAAGTATTGCATGACAGAAAGTATCAAAAGATCTTATGTCTAAAGGATTTTATTCAAAATTTTTATTTCCTCTCATTCAGTAGTTTCTTTGAGGACAATACGAAGAAAATATTATGTCAAAACTGTGTCATTCAAATAAAGTTCTGAGTGAGGGACAGAAAAGCACATTTATTTGAAGGTCTTTCAAATTAGGAAAGTTCACTTAATCACTTAATCACTTAACTTCCCGTTAGTTGTCGATTTGCTCGAGCGGGCACCAGTAACGTCTCCATTTGTCCCTGTCGCGTGCTAGTGTAGCCCAATGGTGCCTGTTCGTTCTAGGAACACGAAGAGCCTCAAACCGATCGTTCATGATCTTGATGAAGAAGTCTGACCATCTGGTAGGTGGGCGGCCACGTGCTCATTTGACGTCCCGTGGAATCCAGTTGGTAACAGCTCTAGTCCAGCGGTCGTCTTTAAATCTCATTACGTGACCAGCCCATCTGATTTTCGACACCTTGGCAAATGAGACAGCGTCCCTGATTCTTGATCGTCGACGGATGTCAGAACTCCGGATTCTTTCTCTCATTTGAGTGAAACGTGATATTCCAAGCATAGCTCTTTCTATTCTTCTTTGGGAGACCTGAATAGCGTTCTCATCCTGTTTGCATAGGGCCCAGGTCTCTGAGGCATATGTTAATGCAGGAAGAACAGTGGAATCAAAGAGATGTGCCCGGAGCGGGAGAAAAGTTAAGGAAATCAAAAAAAAGTTAAGGAAATCAAAATATTAAAAACTCTAATGGGGACCGGAGCAATAGTACAGTGGGTAGGGCATTTGCCTTGCATGCAGCCGACCCAGGTTCGATCCCTGACATCCCATATGGTCCCCCAAGCACCGCCAGAAGTAATTCCCAAGTGCAGAGTCAGGAGTAACCCCTGAGCGTAGCTGGGTGTGACCCAAAAAGCAAAAAACAAAAAAAAAAACACAAAAAAACCCCCCAAAAAACCCTCCAAGGCTGCATAATTATAAATGTTACAAGGAAGCTTTAAAATGAGTTTTTATTGTAAGCTCCCATTTTGTAAAAGCAGTGACCATTTAAAAGTAACATAATAAGACTATGACATTAACTTTGAATGGAAGGGCCAAACATTGGCTGGAAATATATCCTCATCAGCTTCTTAACTGCGGGGGAACACTAATATTTTGGTTCTGGTTTTCATTAAGTTGTGGTCTGATTACTATAATAGAAAATTAATAGTAATATAATAGAAAATACTATCTTATGTTATTCTATAATAGAAAAATACAATAGAATAAACAGGAAGGTCAGAATATTTCCATTTAGGGGGAGAAAAATCAGTACATATAAATTTTTTGCTCCTCATTCTAGCTAGTATGACTGCTCTAGAAGATTTGAGAGGGGAGTGGCTAATCCTATCTCAGCCAGGAGAGAATTAAACTGTAGAGTGAATTCTCACCCATAGCGCCTGAATTCATTCTCTCACCTGAGTCTTTTAGATCAGGTGACAACCTCAGCCTGGATGACCCAAATGGAGAGGAAGCTCAGAAATGTTATGAGCTCTTAGACCCTGCATAAGAGACACCACTGCAAGAATGTAGCTGAGGAAGTAGACAGCACCATTCTGGGTGATAAGGGAGTAAAGATCTATGTATCCTCTAAGTTTGCATAATCTCTAGGTTGGAAATCATCTAACTCAAAACTTTGATGGTAACCGTGGCAATTACTACAGTGGTGTGAAACAGCCTTAAACCATTGTTCCAGTACCTATAGTTTGTGGGAGAAAAATTATCAAGGTAAGAAATAAATGGTTTTGTTAAAGTAAGAAATAAATGCAAGAAAAGAAGAAGCAATTTTAAGAAGAAATGGGTTCATGAGAAGAAGACTTTTTGTGGCAGAATTGTAGCATATCTAAAAAGTATAAGTCTGGATTTTTTTCATTGTACTTCCTTCTCTCTCTGTTCTCTGGAATGCCAGTTACTCCACATTTTCATGAGCATTGGTGTTTTCTGTTCTTTTATTTTATGCATTCTAGTAGATCTGATAGAGGTATCACATTATTGTTTTTATTTGGATTGCCCTGATGAATAATAGAGTTAAACTCCTTTTAAAGTAACCCCTGTGCATCGCCAGGTGTGACCCAAAAAGCAAAATAAAATAAAATAAAATAAAAAATAAAGTTTATTGGCCACACAGCAATGAACTTTCATTAAGTATCTTTGCAAATGTTTTGTCTATTTTTAGGTTGTCTATCTTACTGATAGTGCAGAAATTCTCAGCAAATTCTAAATATAAGTACTTTTTCATAAATATTGATTGGGAATATCATATGCTCTGATCTGTCTATTCCTTCTCTTACTGGGGTCCTCTAATAAACAAAAGCCCTTAATTTTACATAGTACTATTTTTCAATTTTTTTCTTTCATGACTTCAATGTATTTGTGCATTATTTTGTTTAAAACAGTGTTAATGAGCTTGAATTTGGTCTTTTGGAGCTGAGAACAATGCTTGAGATTGTGATTTTGGGGAAGCTAAAGAGGCAGAACAGGGTAAATGTACTTGCCTTCATGTGGGTGATTCTCGGTCAATCCCCAGCACTGCATAAGGTTCCCTGAATACCACTAATGGTGGTCCCTGAACACAGAATGAGGAGTAAACTTTAAGCAGAGACTGGTGATCCCAAAATTCAAAATAAAAGAGGAGAGTCTGATTTTTACCACTGGTAGCTGTAGTCATGCCTTGACCCCCACAGAGGCCCCTAACCTATGGTTAGTTATACAATAGTCAACACTCCCATCTCTTCCTTCTGCTCTTTTCCTTTCCCACCCTAACTCCAAGTCTTTATTCAATCTCCTTTCTTCTTTCTGAATGAATTTGTCCCTCATAAATATACCAGCATACTTTCATTATTAATTTTATTTCTTAGATATATTTATTCTCTTCCTGGAGCGATAGCACAGCGGGTAGGGCGTTCGCCTTGCACGCAGCCAACATGGCCGACCCGAGTTCGATTCCTCCGCCCTCTCGGAGAGCCCGGCAAGCTACCGAGAGTATCTCGCCCGCACGACAGAGCCTGGCAAGCTCCCCGTGACATACTCGATATGCCAAACACAGTAACAACAAAGTCTCCAATGGAGACGTTACTGGGCCCGCTCGAGCAAATCGACAAACAACGGGAGGCCTTTACCTTACCTTACCTTACCTTCCTTGTTCATTATTTAAAGAGTAGGTGAATGTGGGGGTAGTACAGCAGGTAAGGTGCTTGCTCTGCATGCAGCCAACCTGGAGTCAATGCTTGGACCCCACATACTGCTTGGAGTGTTCCATGAGCACTGTCAGATGTGCCCTCCATCCCAAAAGCAGGTGAATACAGGATTAAACATTTGTAACAAACAAGTTAAGCTTAGTTATGCAGCCTTAGCATAGCTATATTCTTAGTTTTAAGTTTCAAAGAAAAAGGCACAGGCACAGGAGGGACTCAAGCAATTGAAGACCGAGACCCGCCTCCCCAGGCCGGATAGCAGCGACAGACAGATGGATGGACAAACCACCAGGAATGGTGAAACAGGGACTTAGGGTGGTCATTAGACAGTTTATTTCTCTCTCCTTTCCAGAGTAGTCCCATCTCTCTCCTTACGGCGCAATCATACTCATAGTTTTGGTCATAATCTCAATCATCATAGTTCCATCATCCTAGTCTCCTAATAGACCTCAGAATCTTCTCCCTCATTATATCTTTTCCCTTGTCTCGTCATAGTCTTATAGTCCTTTACTTCCAGTCATCATCGTCAGCTAGTGCTCCTTCTAGTCTCAAAGTCTGCAAAGTCTCCGCTCTCCTCCTCTAGTCTTCAACTTCTAGTCTGGACTTTCTAGTCTTCAACGTCTAGTCCTCAAAGGCCTCAAAGTCCCAAAGTCCCCATTTTCCTCTAGTTTTCAATTTCTAGTCCCCTCTTCCCCCTCACAGCATAGTTATATGGAAATCATGAAGGGTGGGGGTACACAAAGGTGGGGTTAAACATTATCATAACAGCAAACAGATGTAAAACCACTCCTTCAGCAGATTAACTCAAGGACAAAATTTCATCTTGAGGGTTCAGCACTCCAGATCACTAAGAGATCCACACAAGGGGGGGGATTCCATCCAGAGTGTATTGTTTCTCCTTTCCTCAGTTAGTAATCCGTGTAAACAATCATAGTAAATTTACTTCTTATAATCTTTCTAGCAATGTCATTTTGTATGAATGCAGTAAGATTAAAGGTTGGCTCTTCCTGGGGTCATCTCAGTATAGATTTCAGACCACATTCCTCAGACCAGGTCAGTCTTTCATAGCCCCAGCAGGGTCCTTATTCAGTTACGTCTTTTTGGGTAATGACAGAGTTTGTCCATGACCATGCTCTTAACTTATAATTAAGTATTATAGCACTGGGTCTGGCCCATTTCGATGCCAGGGTAGATCACAGCTTGCCCTGGGTCCATCCAGTCCCTGCTCTTGGAATGTTAGGAACTAAGGGAAACTGAGGCTTAAGTCAAGTAAATATGGATCCCCAGGAGTAAATATTATTTTGGAGTCAATTAATTTCCATGTTACAAAGCATAGCAGCAACTGTCTTCCTATGTCTATACAAAAAGGACATTGCTAAATAAACCATGCAAATGACATAAAGGAAAGAGAAAAGCAATATAGTACTATTAGTGCTTGATGGAATTAGGTGTGCCTCAGTTGTACTGTTGTGGGAGTGACTCAATAAACCTTAAGCTTCCTGCAGGAGGAGCAAGGACAACCCAATGTTATTCAACACTTCGTTATGCAGCTTCAATAATTTTTAAGTTATATATTCAGTGGCTTTTGAATTTAGATAAGAGTTTTCTCCTTTCACATGAAAACAACATAAAAAAACACAATTTTATTCAGTCTAACAATGACTGGATTGGAGTGATAGCACAGCGAGTAGGGCGTTTGCCTTGCACGCAGCCAACATGGCCAACCCGAGTTCGATTCCTCCGCCCCTCTCGGAGAGCCCAACAAGCTACCGAGAGTACTCGTAAAGTATTCAATATGCCAAACACAGTAACAACAAGTCTCACGATGGAGATGTTACTGGGCCCCCTTGAGCAAATTGATGAACAATGGGAGGACAGTGATACAGTGATAACAATGACTATAAAACTGCGTGTCCTTTCTACTATAATTGAAACATCTATAATGAAATTGGAGCAATAGCACAGTGGGTAGGGCGTTTGCCTTACACGTGGCCGACCTGGCTGATCTGAGTTCGATTCCTCCGCCCCTTTCAGAGAGCCCAGCAAGCTACAGAGAGAATCTGGTCCCCACAGCAATGATATGCCAAACATAGTAACAACAAGTCTCACAATGGAGATGTTACTGAGCCCGCTCAAGCAAATCAATGAACAATGGGAGGACAGTGCTACAGTGCTATAATGAAACTAAATAGTGCATGCAACTGGACCTTCCTGGAATGTTTGTCCATGGCTATAATATAGAATCAAATAAACCTCATCTTATACTCACATGCCTGAAATGGAGTGATGTAGCAATATGTAAAGCAGATCCATTTAAGCGATCTGTTGACCTCACTGCCAGGGGTAGCCAAAAAAAAAAAAAAAAAAGGACACACAGTTTTATGGTCATTGTTAGACTGAATAAAACTGTTATTTTTTACAAGACACTTACAAGTTTACCAAAACACACTCTGTGGGTGATGCTTATAATTTAAAGTTCTACAAATAGCTTAGTAAGTTTATAGTCACCAGAACCAGAATTCAAGAACCTCTTTCACTCCTTTCCCTCCTTGTAGATCAGCTTCAGTGTGGGACCTAACGTTTACACAGAAGAGCTTGTTTCAGTTCTTTTCTCGAACTCACTGTTACTGTCCATTCTTGGCCTTTGCATTAGGATTTGCACATTGATTTGAACCGTTAGGGAGATCAGGCCAGAGAGATAGTGCAGGGTTCAAGACACTTCCTCTGCATGTGACCAGCCTGAGTTGGATCATCTGCATCACAACCAGGAGTGACCCTTGAGCACAGAGCCAGGAAAAGTCCTAAGCACCTTCACAAAGACGTACAATAGTGGGCTGGAGAGATAGTACAATGGACAGGGCATTTACCTTGTGTGCGACTGACCTACATTCAACCCCAGGTTCCTCATATGGTTCCCAGACACCTGTCAGGAATGATCTCTGAGCACTTTCAGGTGTAGCCAAAAAGGACACACAGTTTTATAGTCATTGTTAGACTGATAAAATTGTGATTTTTTTACATTGATTTCATGTGAAAAGAGAAAAATCTTACCTAAACTCTCTTTCTCCATTTCGATCTCCATTTCAATGAGCCCATGGCCACAGCTCCTGAAGTGCCACAGTTCTATGACCTCTGCCATTTCAACTGCGCTATTTCACCCAGCCCACATCCAAGGCTCCTGAAACTCTGCTCACTGCCAAACCCTACCAGGTGAGTTTAAGCAGCAGCCTTCATACCCCTTATGGTTGCTTTTTGCTAGGTAAGTAAAGGTTTGTTTATTTTTAACCGGGTTTAGGGACTATACCAGCAGTGTTCGGGTGCCATATTGCAAGCTTTTGCTTTTGTGAGTAGTGTTGCTTTAATGTTGTACAAATACATTTTTAACACAGATCTTCAATTTTTTTCTGGGTATATACCCAGTGTTGGAATTGCTAGATCACGCAGCATTAATATTTGTTACTTTGAGTAATTTCCACAGCACCTGTAAGCCGTTGTGGGGAGGGGGAATTGAGCCACAACTAGTGGTATTTGGAATTTACTCCTGGTTCTGTGCTCAGAGATCACATCTTGCAGTGTTCTTAGAGCCTGATAAAGGATGCTGAGAATTGAACCACATTTGACCACATAACGGGAAAGTGCCTTAAACTCTGGAATATCTCTATAGGCCCACTTATAACCCTTTTTTATAGTCCCACCAAATGTGCACAAGAATTCCAGTTTCTACAACATTCTCCTCATCTTATTATCTTTGACATATGATGTATGGAGTAAAGTATTAAATAAGTGCATGATAACATTTAAAAGAGGTTGACAGTATAAATTAATGGTGTATGTATTAAATATGTGCTGCCGAAGCAAGGCTGGAGTGATAGTACAGTGGTAGGGCGTTTGCCTTGTGCGCAGCTGGCCCGGCCTAGCCAGGTTCAATTCCTCCAGCCCTCTCGGAGAGCCCAGCAAGCTACCAAGAGTACATTGCCTGCACAGCAATGCCTGGCAAGCTACCCGTGACATATTCAGTATGCCAAACACAGTAACAAGTCTCACAATGGAGATGTTACTGGACCCGCTCGAGGAAATCGATGAACAACGGGAGGACAGTGCTACAGTGCTACAGTATTAAATATGAGCTGGAGCGATAGCACAGCGGGTAGGGTGTTTGCCTTACACTCGGCCGACCCGGGTTCGATTCCTCCGTCCCTCTCGGAGAGCCCAGCAAGCTACCAAGAGTATCTCGCCCATATGGCAGAGCCTGGCAAGCTCCCTATGGCATATTTGATATGCCAAAAACAGTAAATTCTCACAATGGAGACGTTACTGGTGCCTGCTTGAGCAAATCGATGAAAAATGGGAAGACAGTGCAGTGCTACAGTATTAAATATATGTGTAGTCACATATGTACATGCAAGTGACTACTCGTGTATTTATCTACTGGATACAAAACAGCTGTGGCCTGTGAAGAAAGAACAGAAAAAACAGGGAGGAATAAATAAAGGAATAAAGGCAAGGATTCAAAGCAAAGATGCCAAAATAATTCCTTTTTCTATGCAAAGCCTGCCACTGTCACATATCCTAAATTCCTTCACCTAGAATCACTATACCTCTAGTCCTAAATAAGCTCTTCTTTTCCCTGCTCTTAAACCAGAAGAGGTTTCATTTAATTTATCAACTTTTGATTATTAAGAGTGCAGGCATGGGACTGGAGTGATAGCACAGCGGGTAGGGCATTTGCCTTGCACGCGGCTGACCCAGGTTCGATTCCCAGCATCCCATATGGTCCCCTGAGCACCGCAAGGAGTAATTCCTGAGTGCAGAGCCAGGAGTAACCCCTGAGCATTGCCGGATGTGACCCCAAAAGAAAAAAAATAGTGCAGGCTCAAAATTAAACAAAGAAAAAAAATACTTTTTTTAATTAGAAAAAGTAAAAAGCATGCAAGCTCAGTGTAGTGTCTGCCTGGCAAGAGCCCAGTGAAGCTATAGCTTGATCCCTGGCACTGTATTACATGCCTGGGTGCAAACCATCAGCTTAGCTATTGGAAATTTTCCAGAGCCAAAACAAAGTATGTGATCTCTAGGGTACTACAACCAAGTTTTGCAAGAGCACCACAGATGAGTGTGCAGTTCTTAGGAAGTGCCACTACCAATAGTGCAAGCATTGTAATCAAACATGTGATCCCTGATCATCACGCAAACCAAATGTGTGACCCTGGGTCATCTCACAGAGCACAATGGCAGCAACCAAGGGGAGGAAAGGGGGAAAGCAAACAAAATTCAATGAAAGATGGAAGTTTCACTTTGACTAACAGGTTCAAGAAGTCATAGCAGTTTCTTCCCTTCAGATACACATATTATTTCTGATTTGTTGTTTCTGGTTTTAGTACATATCTGATTGAAACTATAATCACAGATGCCTATTTTTACAATAATAAAGAACAGCAACAGTAAATAAAGGAACCTCAGAGTTAAATTATGGGGAGTTAAATCGCAATCTTTTCCCTTTACTTGATGTGTGACTTTTGGCAAATTTTACTCTCTGTGCCTCGATTTCCTGATTTATAAAATGACACCAATAAGAGAACCTCCTTTTAAAGGTTGCTGTGAAAGTTGGATGAGCTAATGTACAGAAAGCCCTTGGAAATGCCCTGGCAGTTGTCAGGCCTCTGGCAAGAGTAGCCTGTGTTATTGCTCTTCTCTGAATAGCTACTGAAAATGGAGCAGCCTATACAGGCTGCCCTTCTCCTGCTGGTCACTCCTCTCCCACACCAACTCTCTATGATGCAGTGTTGCACTTGAAATTGTCTGAGGTGATCCAAAAGGGAAGCTGGTCTAGTAGAAGCAGACCCGTGGGTGCAGACAAACGGACTTGGCGGAGGGGAGCATTGGTGGAAGAGAAGGAAATGGTCACAGGCGAAGGGATCTGTGTTGAAACATTGTATGCCTGAAATCAAATTATGAATAACTTTGTAATTTCACAGTGACTAAATTAAAATTTTCCTTTTTCTTTCTTTTTTAAATAAAAGAAGACTGCATCTGGGTTTTTTCGGGCTGTTTTCTTTTTGGGGGGGAGGGGTTGGATTCTGTTTCTTTCTCACCTTCCTCACCCAGATAAGGAGAGGCCAGTTCAGATTGTTCAAGCCTTGATACAGTCCAACCTACATCCACTTTCGTCTCCTCCTCTTCTCATCGTTCTTTACCAAGTTCCGTTTCCCAGGACCACCTCTCTCATTTGTATTTCATTTATTTACTGTGGAAAATGTTCAGAATTACCACTCGGGGTATGAGGAAAGTTTGGTGCCTGGAGAAATCTTTTCCAAGTTTAAGTGAAGCAAAATACCCCTGTGCTCAGTATCCTCTGAAGGTTCCTCAAAAGTGAAATGACGTTTTTCAATCAATTGAACTTCCCTACCCTGATTTCCTAGAAAAGCCAGATATTTAAAGAAACTGTAGGGTACTGGTCACTGAACCAAGAGGTCAATAATTTCTCCCAGGAGGTCCTCTATCAGGCTTGAAAAAATACCTGCTAGCATAGACATGTGTGAAATTCGTGGGCAGAGATAGCCTTCAATTATTTTCTCTGCCAAACTGTCACAATTAGTTTACGCAACTGAGTTCTTGCAACGCCATATTCATGCACATCCTGTCAGACCACATTATGAGTCTGTTTTCTGATAATAGAAGTTGCTGTAAGGGACCTAATGTTCTCATTGAATGGTCATCAGATGGGATCAGATGGAGTAATACAATGGGTAGTGTGCTTGCCTTGCACACAGCCCACCTGAATTCAGTCCCCCTCAATCCCTGGCACCTCATAGGATCCTCCAAGCTAACCAGGAGTGATCCCTAAGTGCAGAGCGAGGAGCAAACCCTGAGCACTGCCATAAATTGTGGTGTAGACAGATAAACACCTATTACTTTTCAGATAATCACAAGATCCATATTTTTTGACATGGAAAGATGTCCATGTAAAATATCAACATCTTTGAAAAGCAATAAAAGCACTTCAGTAGAGAGCACTGTGACATAATTGCAGTCATTAAAAGTGTATTCTAATCAATGATGTTTCCTTAGAGTTATAGAGAATTATGTTTTTCAAAATTTGCTTAGACTTTTTCTTATTAAATTAATCTTGTGAGCATATAGCATTGTATGGGTTTCAGGTATATCTATTTTTATATTCATTTTGAAATAAATATATACATATAGTAGCTTATACTCCAACTTTCTAGATTTCCATCCATTACAGATGATTCCTTTTATCTGAATTACTCAAGTGCCTTTCTTCTTCTCTTCTGGTAACCATTATTTTGTGGTTAAAGGAAGAGACAATGTCTTATGTACTTTTGTATCCCCAGCACTAGAACATAATATTGTCCACCAAATAAACACTTGTGGAGGGATAACTGGAAATTACAGCCATGTGGCCTTATGGGTCCAGAGTATTAATGAGAAAAAGTAATACTTGCTTAATTTCTTTCATTTCGTTTTGTTTTTCACTTTATCTGATGATCACGGATGATCATGGTCCTCCCGTTGTTCATCGATTTGCTCAAGCGGGCCCAGTAACATCTCCATCATGAGATTTGTTGTTACTGTGTTTGGCATATCGAGTACATCACGGGTAGCTTGCCAGACTCTGCCGTGCAGGCGAGATACTCTCGGTAGCTTGCCGGGCTCTCCGAGAGGGGCGGAAGAATTGAACTCGGGTCGGCCATGTTGGCTGCTTGTAAGGCAAACACCCTACCGCTGTGCTAGTCCGAAAGTAGTGAGTGGTCGCAAGGTCAACCTAAAAAGTCAACCTGCAGCACTTTATCTGATACCAAATTTAAATGTGGTCATTAAATAAGTCACTGATTTTTAACATAATTGTTGAGAAAAAGAGACCAATAGGATCTATCATAAATTAATAACCTATTTCAAGAAATTCTAGGCATTCTATAAAAATTATTGAATATCAGTTAGAAGACAGTAATTTTATTTTAGGCATTTTACCATCAATACTTGTAGTATCCCAACCATCCAGCTATTAAGGAGTGGAGTTATATCCAACATTCCTACCTGATTTCCTTTCTATTTGTCTTTGACTTTCACCTTTATTTACTATTTTTGTTAACTTCACTTCATAAAGATTTCTTTGACCAACCAGGGATTCCCTAATGTTAAGTCATAAATTAGGGCAGGTTGTTTAATTCAGTAATAAATACCTGGTGTGTTTTTTAAAAACATAGATTTTGGGACACCCCTGGAGATTTTGCATCAGGGAGGGATTGGGTAGAGTTCAGGCATTTTGATATTTTTTAAGTTCCCCAGGGGATTCTGACATGCAGCCAGGTTTGGGAACTACTAGCCACAAAACATAAATCAGCTGTCTCCTGCTGCTTCTGAAATAAAGTGTTAATGTGAGAATCTGATTTTCTTTACCTGAGTTGAATTCCTTGGCATAAGGATGTATGTGCTTGCCCAGATTTTAATGCTGAGAATTTCAGTTTAGGATTTAGGAAATAGATTCCTTCCTCTGCTTAGTTTTGGGAACATGTAGTCCTTATCAGCTCTGGTTATGGAGTACCTGGGCATGTGCAGTAGAAACAGTGGCAGCCATTGGAGAGGCAACTCCCTAAACAGTCAGAGGTGGACAGGGACAGTGGATACTGGAAAGGTTGCTCTGACTCTTCCCAGTCCCGCCCATCCTTATGCTTCAAATTTGATGTGTAAAACTCAGTTCATTGAAATATTTTGTTTGTACCTCCCAAGTAGTGGTCAGGGGTCTGGGAGTCTCCCTTGTAAACTCAGCCAATGCAAACTTTCAGTGCCTGCCACGTGATGCAAACATTCAGTGCCTGTCAGGTAATGCAGTGCTGCTCTGGCTGGTAGTGCTGGTAGCACCAGGGTCACACCAGGAAGCTGTCAGGAGGTCATGTGGTACTTGGATTCAAGCATTAATTCTAGCACATGCCGGCCTGTGGGCCTTACCACGGCCAGTCTTCCTGGCCCCAATATTGGCTTTTTGGGGTTTTTTTTAAGAATAGCTGAAAACAAGTGGAGTTGGAAAGATTGTACAGAGGAGAGAGAGCACTTGCTTTACATCAGCCAAACCCAGTTTGATCCCTGGCACACAATGAGTCTCTGAGCTCCACCAGGAGTGATCCCTGAGTGCAGAGTGAGGAGGAAGGGCTGAGCACAATCAGGTACAGCTCCCAAACCCAAACAAACAAAAAAGGTGGAAAGCAATAGTCCGTCAAACACTGTCAAACAAACACTGTCCTCCCATTGTTCATCAATTTGCTCGAGCAGGTCCAGTAACTTCTCCATTTTTGAGACTTGTTGTTACTGTGTTTGGCATATTGAATGCATCACGGATAACTTGCCAGGCTCTGCTGTGCAGGCAAAATACTCTCGGTAGCGTGCCGGGCTCTCCAAGAAGGGTGGAGGAATTGAACCCAGCTCGGCCAGGCTGGCTGTACTCAAGGCAAATGCCCTATCTGCTGTTCTATTGCTCCAACCCTGGTAGTAGTAATAGTCTGTCATTCTGTCAAATATACTAGCCTATCAAGTAGAGAATAACCATTATATCTCAGTCCAATTTTATAAGTTTCTGACTTATTATTACTTCATTCCCTTATTTTCTATGGTTGTTTAAGATTCTATTCATAAACCATTCAACTTGCTAATTCAATGTGTACTAGTCACTGGTTCTAAGTATATGCACAGAGTTGTCTGACAATCATAAAACTTCATACTCTGAAGCAATTACCAATCACTCCACCCCTGTCTGCAATCAGATAACCACTTATAATAATTTTCTGTCTCTACGATGGACATTTACTATACGTATGAAATTATATGAGATTTTGTGTGAACTGACTTCTTTCACTTAGCATGATGCTTTCAAGGTTTTCCATACGGTATATTATTTCAGTATCTCATTTCTTTTTAGGCTCAATTCTATTCTATTTGTATAATATTCTATTATATGGACATAACAAAGTTTATTTTCCATCATACTTAACAGCTGAGCTCTTTCCACTTTGTGGCTGTTATAATAAAGCTGCTACAAACATTGTGGCATGTTTGCATGTACATTTATTTTCATTTCTATTGTGTTTATACCATAATACTAGGTCATACCGTAACTTATGTTTAATATTTTGGGGAACTTCCAAAATTCAGTTCCACTTAAAATTTCAATCCCATATCCTTTTCAAATCTCCCCACTTTTGCTAGAACAAGCTGAATCTGTGTCTCTTCCATCTTGCAGTAAGGAAGGGAAACATCTTCAGCTTGGGCTACTTCTGTGGACAATAGCTTGTTAAGGGCTCAGGACTCCAGTGCCACTGGCTTCACACCCTTCTGTAGAGCCCAAACCGACTGGAATTATTGGAATTTTAGTAGCCACTGGGGACTCAGGAAATCTTGAGATCAGAAGTATCTACATTTTCTTTATGCCTGAAATCCATCCTACTGCACTTCCCGCCCCTCAGGTATAGGACACCTGATAAACTTCTTCCCTACTGAACTTCTCCTTGCTTCTGGCCAAATAATGGACACTCTCAAACTTCTAGGGTATGTGTCCAGCTTACTTTTGTTCTTCCCAAAAATGAGAGGGGAAGACATTCCCAGCCAGAGCACCTGGGTCTTTTTTGGTCTCTCAAATTCCTCTCTTTTATTTTTCCTGCTGAAGACCAGTGGAGTCACCTCTACATTTGTTGCCGCCACTCCTGCTCCTGGGAGATTCCCAGGAATTAGGTTTTACTAAACCTTGGCCTTTGTGATTTAAGTAACTTATTTCTCAATAAGTTCTTCTTCAAGACCCTGAACTAACTGATGCCCTTCGTTCCTGGAGCAAGCAGATGCTATTGGGCTACACTAGCACGTGACAGGGACAAATGGAGATGTTACTGGTGCCCACTCACGCAAATCGATGAGCAAAGGGGTGACAAGTGATTTCTCAATGAGAAAACACCTCTCCTGTGGGTTCAAATGCATGGCTGTGCAAAGCTTGTGTTTGGCTGCCGAGAACTGCCTCCCCAGGCCGACCGACAGTGACAGACAACTAAGGAACAGTGAACAAGAGAACAGGGCCATAGGCTGGTTGGTAATCAGTGACCATTTGTTTTATCCTCCCTTTTCTCTTACAGCTTAGTTATATAGAAATTGTGAAGGGTGGGTGTATACATAGGTGGGGTTGAACATTATCATAACAATAAACGATGTAAAGCCCCTCCTTCAGGGAAAATTCTTCTAGAAGATTAACTCAGGGACAAAAATTTCATCTAGGCATGGAGATCCGCTCAAGGGTGGGATTCTATGTAAGGGTGTAATATTTTCTCCTTTCCTTAGTGATCCATTTAAACAATCATAATAAATTTACTTCTTACTAATATTTCCGGACCCAGGAACAGAGATCCTCTGCCTGCTCCCAGCAGCTCAGCAGACCTCCATTACCTCCACTACTTCCACTACCCGGCCACCGACACACTCCAGGATGCTTTCCGGACCACACTTCGGCCACGCGACATGTCATAAAACACTTAATACAAGATTACCACACCATATTTGATTGCGTTGAAATATGGTTTGAACCATGGGAACACCTCCAAGGACGATTAGAGGCTGCTCTAAAAACCTCTATCCCTCTCAGAGAGTCTGGCAAGCTACCCAAGAGTGTTCCGCCCACATGGCAGAGCCTGGCAAGCTATCCATGGTGTATTCGATATGCTAAAACCAGTAAATACAATGGGTCTCATTCCCCTGATCCTGAAAGAGCCACTAATATGGCAGTGTTAAGAAGGATGAGGAAGGAGAAGCTGACAAAATCTCAGGGCCGACCTAGGCTGCCACACCGAAGAAAGACAAAAATGACTCTCTGTCCTTTGAATACATGTACGCTGGCATCAGATGCATCCATCGAGGATCTGGTGGTTCGAGTGCAAAAGATCAAGTACAACATCATTGGTCTGACCGAAACAAGAAGGCATCAATCACATCAAGCAATTTTCAACACTGAGGAAGAACTCTTCCTCGGAACATGCGACAAAAGAGGTGTCAGTGGTGTCGATGTCCTTGTCAACACGAACTTGGTGATAAACATTGATTCATTCGAGTGCCTAACAACCTGAAATGGACGATTACACTTGAATAGATATGGCTCACTGCCAGCAGTTTCTATCTTTCTTGTCTACGCACCAACACCCACTTATGATGAAGGAGAACTTGAGAAGTTCTACATGGAGCGGGAGAAGTTCTATAAAGAAGACCACACCTTCTACAAGATCATTGTGGGTGATTTTAATGCCAAGATAGGGCCGAGAAGATCAGCTGAAGAACTCCACATTGGGACCCATGGCCTAGAATGGAACAAATGGGGTGGGAGACTGTCCGAGTTCATGATGTCAACCAAGACCATCCATGGTAACTCACAATTCCAGAAGGCTGAATCCAAACGGTGGGCATGGGAGTCTCCCTGTGGATGGTTCCATAAAGAAATTGACCACATCATATTCAATCAATGGTTTTGCCTGACCAATGTCGCTGTAGTCCCAAAATTCCAAATGGGATTGGACCATCGTCTCCTTCATGCAAAATTCTACTTCACAGAGCAGGGAGAAAGGGCTGCAAAGTTTAAGAAGAGAACTCCCAGAACAACCACCAATTGGGAGCTCTTTGGCACTATTGTGGCAACATGGGAAGATGCCATCGTTGACAACATTGACAAGGAATATGATTGACTGGTTCAGCACCTCCATGTTGTGCGAAGAACGCTAAGAGAGAGATAGCCACAAATAGATGCCTGTCTTTGAAAACTCTTGAGCTCATTCACCAACGTGGGTTGGCGCAAGCCTCGGGCAACCACAAGTGAACATCCCAGCTAAGAATATAGCAGAGAAGCGATAAAGGAAGACCTCAAAGAGAGAAGAGCAGCAGTGCTGGCAGATGCAGCAGAAGCTGGGAAAAGCATTTGCGACACTCGCCTATCCTTCACCAACTACAAGACCAAAATGACTGCCCTCCGAAGTCCTGATGGATCTATCACATCTTCCAGAAGGGCAATGGAGAAGATTATCCTTGACTTCTACTCACATCTCTTTGATAGCCATGTCCACCATGTCCATATACCAAATTCTGCAGGATGGGTATGTCGTTCCCAACATTCTCTCTTCCGAAATCCAACACACCATTTTGTCGGTAAAGAAGCGAACAGACCCAACCCAGACAAGGTCAGACCCAAACACCTGAAGAACCTGCCACCAGTACTCATCAATACACTGGCTCGGCTCTTCACATGCTACCTGTCTGAATGCAAGATTCCATCCCAATGGAAAACCAACAGGACTGTACTACTGTACAAGAAGGGAGACATCCACGACATGAACAACTATCGCCCAATCTGCCTGTTGTCTGTCGTCTACAAGCTGTTCACTCGAGTCATTCTAAATAGGATTAGTAAAACACTAAATGAAAGACAATTATGCCAGCAAGCCAGTTTCCAAAAAGGATTTAGCACAATCGACCATATCCACGGGCTGGAGCAATAGCACAGCAGTAGGGCATTTGCCTTACAAGTGGCCAACATGGCCGACCCGAGTTCGATTCCTCCACCCCTCTCGGAGAGCCCGGCAAGCTACCGAGAGTATCTCACCCGCATGACAGAGCCTGGCAAGCTCCCCGTGATATATTCGATATGCCAGACACAGTAACAACAAAGTCTCCAATGGAGACGTTACTGGGCCCGCTCGAGCAAATCGATGAACAACGGGAGGGACCATATCCACACGATAACCAAGCTCATTGAGGTTTCTCGGGAGTTCAAGATGCCGCTCTGTCTAACGTTTATTGATTTTTTTTAATTTTAATTTTTTAATTTTTTTACATCATGAGGTAATATTGTAGATTTGTAGATTTACAAGTTTTTGTGCTTGGGTTTCAATTATACAATGATCGAGTACCCATCCCCCCACCAGTGCCCATTTTCCACCACCACGGATCCCAGTATCACTCCCACCCCCAGTCCCACCCTGCCTCTGTGGCAGGGCATTCCCTTTTGTTCTCTCTCTCCTTTTGGGTGCTGTGTTTTTCAAAAGAGGCATTGAGTGGTAATCACGTTCATTGATTTAAAGAAAGCCTTTGATTCTGTTGAGACTGAAGCAGTCATCGAGGCCCTAGCCAAACAGGGTGTTCAATGTCAATACATCAGGATCCTCTGTGAGCTGTATTGCGAATTCACTACCATGATCTCACCATTCTACAGGGAGGTTATCATTGATGTCAAGAGAGGGGTTTGGCAGGGTGATACCATTTCACCGAAACTCTTCAGTGCCATGCTTGAGAACATCATGTGATGACTGGAAAGGGAAGGAATGGGAGTGAAGATAGATGGTAGGCAACTACACCACCTCCGCTTTGCTGATGACATCATTTTTATAACATCAAACATCAGCCAAGTGGCACAAATGCAGGCCGATTTTGACCATGAGTGTGGAAAGGTCGGACTACAGCTGAATCTCACAAAGACAATCTTTATGAGAAACGGTCTCATTCCTGACGTTCCATTCATTCTCAATGGGACGAACATCTTCGAATGCAACAGTTAGGTATAACTAAGTCAAGAAGTCAACACAACAAATGACCTGGCACCTGAGTTGTGCAGGAGGAAGAGAGCGGCTTGGAACACCTTCAAGAATGTCAAAGAAATAGTTAAGAGGATGAAGAACCTTTGGCTCCAGGCACATCTCTTTGATTCCACTGTTCTTCCTGCATTAGCATACGCCTCAGAGACCTGGGCCCTATGAAAACAGGATGAGAAAACTATTCAGGTCTCCCAAAGAGGAATCGAAAGAGCTATGCTTGGAGTATTACGTTTAACTCAAATGAGAGAAAGAATCTGGAGTTCCGATCTCTGTCGATGGTCAAGAATCAGGATGCTGTCTCGTTTGCCAAGGCATCGAAAATCAGATGGGCTGGACACGTAATGAGATTTGGAGATGACCGTTGGACTAGAGCCATTACTGACTGGATTCCACAGGACATCAAAAGATCGCATGGCCGCCCACCTACGAGATGGTCAGACTTCTTCATCAAGACCCTGAATGATCTGTTTTAGACTCTTTGTGTTCCTAGAACAAGCAGATGCCATTGGGCTACATTAGCATGCAACAGGGACGAATGGAGACTTTACTGGCGCCCGCTCAAGCAGATCAATGAGTAACGGGATGTCAAGTGATCAAGTGATCAATATTTCCAGGCTGGAGCAATAGCACAGTGGGTAAGGCATTTGCCTTTCACGTGACCTACCCGGCCGACCTGGGTTCGATTCCTCGACCCCTCTCGGAGAGCCCAGCAAGCTACTGAGAGTATCTTGCCCACATGGCAAAGCCTGGCAAGCTACCCGTGATGTATTCGATATGCCAAACACAGTAACAAGTATCACAATGGAGATGTTACTGGGCCTGCTCGAGAAAATTGATGAACAATGGAAGGACAGTGACAGTGACTAATATTTCCAGTCATTGTGTAAGAATACAGTAAGAGATATATTAAACTTAAGGATTGCGGACATCTTGCTATATATCCTATACTACAGTCCTCAAGCTAGTTTAGTCTTTCCTAACCCCAGCAGAGTCATTATTCAGTTAATTCTTTTGGGGTTATGTCACAGTTTGTTTCATGACTGTGCTCTTAACTTACTATACTTGTTATGGCTGTTAGCTTTTCCCTTCTTGACGCCAGGGTAGCTCACAGCTTCACCTGGATTCATCCAAGTCCCTCACCAGGACCCTCCTTTTGGTGGAAGTAAGGGTAACTGAGGCTTAAGTCAAATAAATATAATGGATGCCCAGGAGTAAATATTATTTGAAATCAATTAACTACCCGTTTGAAATTTTGGGACAACAGCGACATTGGTCAGGCAAAACCGTCGATTGAATATGATGTGGTCTATTTCGTTGTGGAATCGTCCACCAGGAGACTCCCATGTCCATTGTTTAGATTCTGACTTCTGGAACTGTGCGTTACCATGAATGGTCTTGGTCGACATGATGAACTCAGACAGTCTCTCACCCTGTTCGTTCCATTCTAGGCCATGGGTCCCAATGTGAAGTTCTTCAGCTGATCTTCTCGGTCCTATCTTGGCATTAAAATCACCCACAATGATCTTGTAGAAGGTGTGATCTTCTTTATAGAACTTCTCTAGCTCCATGTAGAATTTCTCGATTTCTCTTTCATCATAATGAGATGTTGGTGCGTAGACAACGAAGATAGAAACTGCAGGCAGTGAGCCACATCTATTCAAATGTAAACGTCCGATTCGGGTTGTTAGGCATTCGAATGAATCAATGCTCTTGGCCAAGTTTGTGTTGACAAGGACACCGACGCCTCCAACAACTCTTTTATCGCATGTTCCAAGAACAATTCTTCTCCAGTGTCGAAAATGGCATGGTGAGATTCGTGCCTTCTTGTCTCGGTCAGACCAATGATGTCGTACTTGATCATTCACGCTTGTACCATCAGGTCCTCGATGGATGCATCTGATGCTAGCGTACGTGCATTGAAAGTACAGATGATCATTTTTGTCTTCCTTCGTTGTGGCAGCCTAGGTCGGCCTTGAGATTTTGTTGGCCTCTCCTTTCTCATCCTTCTCAGTGCTGCCATGTCGGTGAAGCCTTCAGGGTCAGGTGAATGAGACCAGTTGTAGTTACTGGTTTTGGCATATCGAATACACAACGGATAGCTTGCCAGGCTCTTCCGTGCGGGCGGAATACTCTCGGTAGCTTGCCAGTCTTTCCGAGAGGGATAGAGGCTTTTGGGGCGACCTCTAATCACCCTTGTAGGTGTTACCATATTTGAACTCTATCAAATACGGTACGACAATTCCGGAAGATGGATATTTAGTGTCTTATGATGTGTCCGGAAAGCGTCCTGAAGTGTGGCGACGGCTGGGTAGTGGAAGTAATGTAATTTAATATATTGTCCTCGGATAGAGGACGTATCAGATATTAAACTGATAAGAACAGATACTACACTTGATCTTAGCCAAAAGGCTGAGAAGTGGACAATTTTGTTGTCCCAAAATTTCGAACGGGATCGGACCACCGTCTCCTTCGTGCAAAATTCTACTTCACAGAGCGGGGAGAAAGGGCTGCAAAGTTCAAAAAGAGAACTCCCAGAAAGACCACCAACTGGGAACTCTTTGGTACTATTGCGGCAACATGGGAAGATGCCATTGTTGACAACATTGACGAGGAATATGATCGACTGGTTCAGCACCTCCATGAATGTGCGAGGAACACCAAGAGAGAGATAGCCACAAAAAAACGCCTGTCTTCAAAAACTCTTGAGCTAATTCGCCAGCGTGGTTTGGCGCATGCCTCAGGCAACTACAAGCTAATGTCCGAGCTCGCAAAGCAGTGCAGAGATGCGATCAAGGAAGACCTCAAAGAGAGAAGAGCAGAAGTACTGGTAGATGCGGCAGAAGCCAGGAAAAGTATTTGTAATGCCCGACTGTCCTTCGTCAACTACAAGACCAAGATGACTGCCCTCCGACGTCCTGATGGATCCATCACATCCTCCAGAACGGCAATGGAGAAGATTATTGCGGATTCACTACCAGGATCTCACCATTCTACAAAGAAGTGATCGTTGATGTCAAGAGAGGGGTGCGGCAGGGTGATACCATTTCACCGAAACTCTTCAGTGCCACCCTCGAGAACATCATGCGACGACTGGAATGGGAAGGGATGGGAGTGAAGATAGATGGTCGGCAACTACACCACCTCCGCTTTGCTGATGACATTGTTTTAATAACACCAAACATCAGCCAAGTGGCACAAATGCTGGCCGACTTTGACCGTGAGTGTGGAAAGGTAGGACTACAGCTGAATCTTACGAAGACAATGTTTATGAGAAACAGCCTTGTTCCTGACCCCCCATTCACTCTCAACGGAACGACCATCTCCGAATGCAACAGCTATGTGTACCTAGGTCGAGAGGTCAACATGACAAATGACCTGGCACCCGAGCTGCGCAGGAGGAAGAGAGTGGCTTGGAACGCCTTCAAGAACGTTGAAGAAATAGCTAAGAGGACAAAGAACCTCCAGCTCCGGGCACATCTCTTTGATTCCACTGTTCTTCCTGCATTAACATATGCCTCAGAGACCTGGGCCCTCCGCAAACAAGATGAGAATGCTATTCAAGTCTCCCAAAGAAGAATAGAAAGAGCTATGCTTGGAATATCACGTTTCACTCAAATGAGAGAAAGAATCCGGAGTTCTGACATCCATCAACGATCAAGGATCAGGGACGCTGTCTCATTTGCCAAGGTGTCGAAAATCAGATGGGCTGGTCACGTAATGAGATTTAAAGATGACCGCTGGACTAGAGCTGTTACTGACTGGATTCCACGGGATGTCAAAGGACCGCGTGGCCGCCCACCTACCAGATGGTCAGACTTCTTCGTCAAGATCATGAACGATCGGTTTGAGGCCCTTCATGTTCCCGGAGCGAACTGATTCCATTGGGCTACACTAGCACGTGACAGGGACAAATGGAGACGTTACTGGCGCCTGCTCGAGCAAATCGACGACTAACGGGAAGTGGTTAATTGATTAACTACCATGGGATAAAGCAAAGCATCAATTGTCTTTCTGTGTCTATATAAAAAGGACATTACTAAACCATGCAAAGGACATAAAGGAAAGAGAAAAGCAATATAGGATTATTAGCACCAATTGGAATTGGGTGTGCCTCGAGAGTAAGTTGTGTTATGGGAGTAACTTAATAAAACGAAGGTCCCTGCAGGAGGAGCTAGGAAAAACCATTGTTACATAACACTTTCCAATGAGAAGCCTCCTGTTTTATAACCTGGAAGGAAATGGAAATTAAGAACAATACTTATGTTAGTCCACCGTTCTGTTTATCAGAAGGCTTTCTTTTACCAGTGTTCCTTTCAGTGAGTGAGTTAAATCGGAACCCCCTTCTCTCAAGGGAGGAACAATAGTCTGTGTTGCTCTGTTCAGGAGCATCCATCTATTCTATACCTTCCCTTCCCATACTCTGAGGTTAAGCCTTCCTTAGAAGGAAAGGATCAGGCAGGATTTCAAGTCACATGTGTGGTATATAGAACCAGCCTCCGGTTACCGAGCTAACCATGACTTATGGAAGGCCATTTCAGGATGGCTGACAGTTAGATGATGCCTCCTCTTCTTTTCTTCCCTAGCTGCCTATTAGTTTCCCTCTACCACTGAAACCCCTATCTACATTTTTCAAGAGAAAGGGTTAATCATTGTTCCTTTTCATCACCTTTTAGTTAAGCTTGTATCAAAACATTAATTCCTGGTATCTGAGATAGTACCATGGGTGTGGCACTTGCCTTGCACATGGCCAACCCAAGTTTGATACCCAGCATCCCATAGGTCCCCTCATCACTGTCAGGAGAACTTTCCTGAGCACTTCCTTCAGGGAAATTCTTCTAGGGAGATCTAACCAGGGGCAGCACTCCATAGTGGGTGGGGTGGGGTGGGGTGGGATGGGGGCAACATTCTGGATACTGGTCCCCAACAGGGGATAAGGAAAAGATGTGGATGCACATCTACACTCAAATTGACCTTCTCCTGCCAGTTGGTTTTAGTTTCACGACTGGAAAATCACACTGTATAGAGAGGAGAATTACAGAGGCCTGAGCTCAACTTTAAATACGCAACTCAAGAAAGGTTGCTTGATTTGAGCCAGGCCCTTCTATGTAAAATGAGATTAAAGTATCTAGAACACATGTTGCTTCAAGAATGACAAGAAGCGGGGGTATGGTGCTGCCAGCAGGTCAATCTGTACCTGTGAGGTGAGTGCATCAGCAGTCTAATGGCACCGTCAGACATTCAGATACCCCAAAATTGCTGCTGTGCCTTTGGCCAGACCCCAAAAACTTGGGTCAAAGTTTACCAAGAAAGTAAAAGGCCAAAAGTTAGGTATGTGGGAGACACACCCACAAACCACCTCTGGCTCAGCTATATAATTGGAGGCATGGCCTCTCTGGTTCCAGATCGAACTGGTTAACGGCCATGATCCCAGAGATTCAGAAACGAATCTTGGAACCCAAAGGCTTTTGGCAGAAACGCATCCTGTTCCTGCAGTAGGTTACTGGCCGCTGCCTCAGAGCTTATAGGAAAGCCAGGTATGAGTCAGCGGTGATGGAGCAACTGCAGTCTCATTGGAAGGGGGACGGTAATGGCTCGTCCTTCACGCCCTGCCGAGGTCATGAGTTGCCCCCCACGAGCGGCTTTCCGGCACAGCCATAACACCAGACGCACAGAAACCAATCTCGTAATTATCTGGCTCTTTGCAGAAATCCAAAATCGCGAGGCTGCTTTTGCGGCCACACGAGATTATATGATTCTCATAACCAGCTATAGAAAACAAAGTATTTCACAATGCCTTTTCAGAAATTCTGATTATTGGGGGGAAATTCTAAACAATAATGGTGCATCTTTTGTCAAAATGATGAATGTAATCAATGTAGAGAAGAGTTAAGTGGAAATCATCTGCCTCACAGGCATTGGGAGGGGTGGGAGGGGGGTATATTGGGGTTTTTGGTGGTGAAAAATGAGTACTGGTGAAGGGAGAGGTGTTTGATCATTGTATGACTGAGACTTAAACTGAAAGCTTAGTAACTTTTCCCACAGTGATTCAATAAATATAAGAAGAAAAAACAATAAATAAATAAAATTATGGGGGAAAAAGTAAGGTGGAGTCCATGCACAATTCAATCAGCTAATCAGTGGCTGAATAAATAGCATACTCCTACATAAAAAAAAATGACAAGAAGCACTATAATGTGCTTCCCCTCAAATTATTTTGACCTGGAGCTTTGGAGCATGCCTTGGTTGGAAGGAGGATGTTTGGATTGTGGGGCCACTAACCAAATGGCCAGAGTCATTATAAGAGGAGAATAGGACATCAGAGATACACATAAGAGGACATCAGAGATAAACATAGATACATCTAAGTTCACGTGAAAATAGGAACAGAAAGAGGGGTGATACAGTTAAGCAAAAGAACACCAAAGATTGCCAGGAGCTCTAGAAGCTAGGAAGAGGCAAGGAAACATTGCTTCCAGAGGAGTCAGCAGGAGCACTAGCATGGGACATCTGGATTTCAACATACAGCCTGCAGGGTCAGACAGATAATACTGGGGTTAAGACACTGGCCTTGAGTGCAGCCAACCTCAATTCAATCCCTCGCACCACACTAAGCACTACCTGGTAGGAGTGACCCCCTAAATCCGAGCCAAGAGAACCCTTAGTACTGCCAGGTATTAGCACACAACCCCCCTCCACACCCACTCACTCAAACAAAGAACTGAGAACTACAAGTATAGTTTCTGTTAGACCAGTTTGTGGTGATTTGTTGAAACAGGCTGGGAAATAGATAACTTGTGCATAGATAGAATATGCTGATTTCTTCTTTCTCTTCCTTTTTCCTGCTCTGAAATGTGCATCATATTCCCTAGGGAGGTAGCTTGCTCTCCTTGCTGAGAAACCGTGCTGACAGTGAAACCAAAGCATCCCAATAGGCTGAACTGCCTATTCTGGGTACTTTTATTAGTTTTGTTTGGGGGCCACACCTGATGGAACTCGGGCTTATTTCTGGTTCTGAGCTCAGGGATTACACACTTGGTCAGCTTGGGGAACCATATGGGATGCCAGGAATTGAACCTAGGTCAGCAGCATGCAAGTCTTCAGGTTTTGAGCTGCCCGCTTTGGTTTGAATCACCCATGTTTGCAGGAGAGTCTGAGCTGAAGAGAGATGGCAATACTGTTTCTCCTTCTGCTTAATGTATCTTGCTACCACATCCTATTTTCCCCCTCCTCACCTACTTATCCCTCTCTCTGCCACTAGAAAGAACTCTGATTAGGAGCTATCGCTAGTTGGGGTGGCCGTGGCAGTAACTTACATTGCTGTGTTTTTGTTTTGTTCTGCTTTCACTATGTATATAATTATCTTCTACTATGAGGGAGTCTGGGGCAGTCAACACTGCTTGTTGTTTTATTTTCTTTTATTTTTGAGCAGTGACAAGTTCTGATCTGAGTTGTTTGTTTTATGTGGTCCTTTATAGAAGTGATTATACCAAAATGTTTATATTCTCGCATCTGGCACAATATTTTGTACATAGAAGACACAGAGTAAATGAATGTGTTCTCTTGGAAATTCCTAGGTAATTTTAAAATAATTTTTATTGAAATGTGGCATCGGACTGACATATAACATTGTGTTGGTTTCAGGTGTATTTAATGATTCAGCATTTGTGAATTTATTCATCCTTGTGAAAAATTATTAGCACAGTAAGTTTAGTTACCATGTCACCATACAAAGTTAACTTTTAGAATTTACCCTTTTGCTAGTTTTTGTTTTTCAGGATCATCCCAGCAGTGCCGGGGGCCCCAGGGCTACGTGCAGAGGTACCAGGCAGGGGCCATGCAGTGCCAGTGATGGAACTCAGGGCCCAGCACGCTCCAAGCATGCAATCTGGCTCTATGAGCTATCTCTGAAGGCCACAGGATTTACCCTTTATCCATTTTTCCCTAAACCTCTTCTCTCTAGCAGCTATCTTTCTGTTCTGATTTCTTATAGCTAAGAGGTTATGTTTTGTTTCCTTTGTTTATAGTTTCCATGAATAAATAAAACCTTACGGTATTTCTCCTCTGATTTATTGCTTGGCATAATTTACTCACAGCTCATCCTTGTTGTTGAAAGGGGCAAAGTTTCAGTTATTTTATGTATGATTAATATTCCATTCTTCCATTTAAGGTATATATGTGTGTGTTACACATTTCTTTATCCAAATATAACTACCAAATGGGAGAAATATCTATAAGCCATATATTCAATAAGGGACTAATACATATAATATGTTAAAATATATATAAAGAGATTTTAAAAAACTATCAAAAAACTAGCAAGAAGAGGTTCTAAAGAGACATTTTTTCCAAAGAAGACGTAGAGATGGTCAGAAGTACATGAATAAAAAAATTTTCCAAGTTTATTAATCATCAGAGAAGTGCAAACCAAAACTACAAAGGGAGAAATGCAAATAAAAACCACAACCATTCTTACCTCACACCTGTGAGAATGGTTATTATAAAAAAACTGTCACCGTCCTCCCGTTGTTCATCAATTTGCTCGAGCAGGCCCAGTAATGTCTCCATTGTGACAATTGTTACTGTGTTTGGCATATCAAATACGTCACGGGTAGCTTGCCAGGCTGTACCATGCAGGCGAGATACTCTTGGTAGCTTGCCGGGCTCTCCGAGAAGGGTGAAGGAATAGAACTCGGATCAGCATGTTGGCTGCTTGCAAGGCAAATGCCCTACTCACTGTGCTATGCTCCAGCCCATTATAAAAAACAAGAAATAATAAGTATTGATGATGAGGATGTACAAGGGGTTTGGTAAAAAATAAATTGATACAGCCACTATGGAAAAATAGTATAGAGTTCTTTAAAAATTTTAAATTGATCCAGCAATTCTACTTCTGGACATATTTACCCAAAGAAAACTAAAACTCTAACCTGAAAAGACCCATATAGCATTAATCACCATAGTCAAGATATGGAAATAACCATAGTATTCATGGATAATGACTGAAACATTAAGTGGGTTGAGTTTTTCACATGCTTTGATCTGGCATTATAGATACACTAGAATGAGGTTGTGGAGGAAGTGTACACTTTTTCCTACACCTTACTAGAGACAGGAGATTTATGACTCAGAAATTATTCCCCAGGGCTAGAGAGATAATACAGCAGATAAGGCACTTGCCTAACGCATGGCTGACCCAGGTATAATCCCTGGTACCACATATGGTCGGGGACCGAGCAGTAGTCAGTCTCCTAGGCTAGCCTGCTTTCACATGCTCCACTCTAAGATAAAACTGCTTAAGAGAAAACCAGTAAATATTATATTATAACATTATCTTGTAATATAGGCAGCTGCATCATTTGGGGGCCTACTTAAGGACATATTTTTCTATATAAAATCATGAATGAATGGAGAGAAAAATCAATGAAAACTACAACTATGGTATTTATTTTTTACCACCTGGGTGCTAATAGTATAATGAATGTGAAAAATGGTTGAATTGAGGAGGTAAAGCATGATGTAAATTGGCTGTTAATAAGATGAGGTTTCTTAAATCTGAAATTTGTGATTTTGTGAAAGGGAATGATAGACACAGACTGATAAAATATCGAGTAAGAATATTCAGAGGGAGGGACCAAAGTGATAGTACAGTAAGGAAGTTGCTTGCACAAGGGTCAACCTAGGTTCAATTTCTGGTGCCCCACATCATCCCAAGCCAAGGAGTAAGCCCTGAGAACCTCCAGGTGTGGCCTCAAAACAAACCAAAACAATAGTGGGAGTAGTAATAAAACACTAATATAAAAGTCAAAGGTCAATTTCAACTGGATATTCACTAAGTTCCTTTCAAGCCAAAGTGGTTGTGGTTTCTGTAAATGAATGAGCCATGCCACTCTCAAGTCACATGACACTTGGAACCTGGTCTCTTTGCCTTTATTATGTGAACTCTCACTATCGATCGATCCTTGTCTATTACCCAGAAATGGGATTGCTAGGTCTTATGGAACCTCACTTCTTGTTTTTCTTAGAAAGCTGCATGCTGTTTTTCATAGAGGTTGAACCAGACAACATTCCCAGCACCAGTGGATGAAAGTTCCTTTTGTGCCACATCTCTGCCAAGAGATTGTTCCCAGTTTTCTGATATGTTCCATTGTCATTGGTGTGAGATTTAACTCATTATCATTTCTATTTAGGTTTACTTGATAGTATGTGATGATGAGAACTTCTCAGATGCTTATTGGCCATCCATCTGTCTTTAAAGAACTGGTTTACTTCCTCTCCCCATCTCTTGACAGTGTTTTTGGAATTTGTTAAGCTTTATGTGTACTTTATTTATCTTGGGTATCAACTCTTTATCTCATGTATTGAGTGCAAATATTTTCTCCCACTTAGCTGGGTGTCTTTTGGTTTTAGTTCATGATTCTTTTGCCATGCATAAACTCTTTGATTTGCTGTAGTTCCATTGTTTATTTTTTATTCTGCTGCCTTTGTCTTTAGAGTCAAACACCTTTGAGATCCAAATCTTGGAGCCAAATTGTGCCTATATTTTCCTCCATGTATTTTACAGATTCTGATCTGATCTCAAGATCTTTGACCCCTTTTGAATAGACTTTGTGTAAGGTGTGAGATACGATTCAGTTTCGTTTTTGTATTTTTTTTACATGTGGTTATCTAGCTTTCCCAACACCATTTGTTGAAGATGCTATTTCTATTTCATATACCCAGTTCCTCTGTCAAAAATCAATTGATCATAGATCTGAAGATTTATCTTTGAGTACTTTATTTTAATTTGTTGGTCAGAGAGGCTGTTCTTATTGCAATACCATGCTGCTTTGATCACTTTACCTTTATAGTAGCACTGTAACACTGTCCTCCCATTGTTCATCGATTTCCTTGAGCGGGCCCAGTAATGTCTCCATTGTGAAACTTGTTACTGTTTTTGGCATATCAAATATGCCACGGGGAGATTGCCAGGCTCTGCTGTGAGGGTGGAATACTCTCAGTAGCTTGCCAGGCTCTCCAAGAGGGGCAGAGGAATTGAACCCAGGTTGGCCACATGCAAGCCAAATGTCCTACCCACTTGTTATGGCTCCAGCCCACCTTTATAGTATAGTTTCAAATTAAGTAATGAGATACTTCCAAGTTTCTTATTCTTCAGTATGACTTTGGCTTTTCAGGGTGTTTTAGTATTCCATACAAACTTTGTCATTGACTGTCTTAAGTCCTTGGAAAATGTCCGAATTTGAATAGGAATTGCATTGAATCGATATAATCATTTATGGTCATTTTTGCGGTATTGATTATTATATTCCATGAATATGGAATATGTTTCCATCTCCTATGGTCTTCTACCTCTTTCTTAAGTGACTTACAGTTTTTATAATATAGATCTCTCACCTGTTTTGTTGGGTTAATTATTAGAAATTTGATTTTTTGAATGGAGTAGATATTGTTCTCCATCTGATGATTTTCTCATGGCTTTCTCTTCTAGTTCATTATTTGTATATAGGAATGTGATAGATTTTTGTGTTTTGACTTTTTAGCTACCCACTTTTCTTCATTGATTTACTGTTTTTAGGAGCATTTTGGTGGACTCTTTATGTAGAACTATTTTTCTTTTGTACATTTTTTTTTTTTGAAGAACAGTGTATATTCAGCTGCTGCGCTCAGGTATTTCTCCTGGCTCTGCATTCAGGAACCACTCCTGGTGAGATCAGAGAACCATGTGGGGTGCCAGGAATCAAGCCCAGCTCAGCTGCATGCAAGACAAGCACCCTACCCACATCCTTACAGCCCCTCTTTTGAATATCTTACAGTAATTAATTAAACACAAATATTTTCTTTTAGTTTTTTTTAAAAATTTTTGTTAGTGAAACACCATGAGGTACAGTTGTAGACTTAGAAACTTTTGTGCTTGGGTTTCAGTTATACAATGATCGAGTACCCATCGCTCCACCAGTGCCCATTCTCCACCACCAATGATCCCAGTAACCCTCCCACCCACACCCCTCCCATCACCCCCCACCCCACCCTCCTCTGTGTCAGGGCATTCCCTTTTGCTTTCTCTTTCTTTTAGGGTATTGTGCTTTGTAATAGAGGTATTGAGTGCTCATTGAAACACAACTATTTTATTCTCTCCAAAAATTGAGGTTGTGTTTGCCTTCCATGCCCCAGAGAGCCACAACGTCTATATTGTGTTTATAGTTTAGCTTACAAACTACTGTCAGCTTGCTGCTTCTAGTCCTTCCCTATGAGGCTGATCACTTATCAATTATTTTGTCAAAAGTCCTGTTAACTGCTTCATAATAAAGTTTTTCTTCCTCTCTTTCTCTTCCCTTTCTGACCCTTGGTCAGGGGTTTTACCAAACATCTTAAGTAATAGCTTAATCCCTACTTGTGTTGCTAACTTTCAGTTCCACTATCCCTCCATTCTATACCAAGGGGAAAAAACCCAAATTTAATTTTCTTCAAACTCCTTTGGTAATGCCATTTGATTTTTTTAAACCATTTTTATTGAGACACTGGGATTTACAATACTGTTAGTCATGTTTTCATGAATACATCATTCCATCACCACATAGACCACCAGAAAGAGCCTGCTTCCCTCCACCAGTGTCCTGAGGATCCCTCCAACACTCATTCCCCACCACATAAGTTCAGTTCTGTAGACAAAGTATTCAGTCTGTTGACTTACATAACTTAATTTTTGAATGACTATCACTGTCCTCTATTAGCAGTTCTATTTAATCCCTTGACATTTTCATCACAACCTTTATTTCCAGCAAAATCATTCTGTTCATTGTCACTATCACACATCTTGTGATTTTTTTTCTAGGTCACCTGTATTACCCTCAAGTGTATCTTCAGGGTTGAAGAGATAGTGCAGCAAATGGGTAGGGCATTTGCCTTACATACAGCCACTTCAGATTCAATCTCTGGTATCACAGACAGTCTCTCAAGCACAGGCAGGAGTGACCCCTGAGCACAGAGCCAGGAGTAAGCCCTGAGTACAGTTGGGTATGGACCAAACCCTCCCTCCCCCAAAAAGTATTATCAAATCCTACCAGTGCTTCAAACATTTAATATAAGTCCCATGTGTCTAGAAAATCACTATTCTAGGATCAGTGATACATAATATATAATATATATCAGAAATACATATATAATATTTGTATATATATACATATATATTTGTCTTTTTTGGTCACACCAGGTGTTTCTTGGGGGTTACTCCTGGCTCTGCACTCAGGAATTACTCCTGGTGGTGCTCTGTAGATCATTCGGGGTACTGGGGATGGAATCCACATTGACTGCATGAAAAGCAAATGCCATACCCACTGTACTGTTGCTCTGGTCTCTATATTTTTATTTTTATGCAACACCTTTTATATCGCTTCTTTATTGGGGAGAGGGTGGATTTTTGTTTGGTTGGTTTGGTTTTTGTCCACACTCAGAAATGCTCGGGGCCGTTTCTGGTTCTGTTCCCAGGAACTTGGCAGTGTTGGGGGACTATATGATATGCTGAGGATCAGGCTGGGAAAGACTGCTTGAAAGGTAAGTGTCTTAACCCCGGTCCTTTATTTCCAACACAGATAAAGTCTGTTGATTATCCACAGTTTAATACAAATTCTTGAGGAGAAAAAGGGAGCTCAATGTGTATTGTCTCTATAAAAATGCTAAGATGCAATAGAATTTATATTTGAGTTTAACTTGTATTTAATATTTTCATACATTAAAGTTACAGATAGGTAAAGGCCCTCCCGTTGATCGTCGATTTGCTCGAGCGGGCCCAGTAACGTCTCCATTGGAGACTTTGTTGTTACTGTGTCTGGCATATCGAATACTCTCGGTAGCTTGCCGGGCTCTCCGAGAGGGGCGGAGGAATCGAACTCGGGTCGGCCATGTTGGCCGCTTGTAAGGCGAATGCCCTACCGCTGTGCTATCACTCCAGCCCGGCAAGCTACCGAGAGTATTCGATATGCCAGACACAGTAACAACAAAGTCTCCAATGGAGACGTTACTGGGCCCGCTCGAGCAAATCGACGATCAACGGGAGGGCCTTTACCTTTACCTTTACCTTAAGGTTACAGATAGACTATGCTGATGATGAATTAGTGACAAATAATTATACCAGAGGGATTATTCTTTCATATCTAAAATTCACTAACCTAATAGCTCCCCAAACCTCAACTGTCTGTAGGGACTGATTGGTAATAAAAATGTGTGAATCCTGCTGGATAGCAGGAATTGGTAGGGCTATGGTCAATTTTATTTTGCACTACTTGCCCTAAATTACGAAAATTCAAATTAACTACAATTTCTGTCTGAGAATGTTTAAGAAACAGTAATTCATGTATTTCAATTCAGTTTGGTACATATTTATCTAGGTCTTTTTAGGTACACATATGCTAGACTCTTATGAAGAAAGGAGTACCAAACGAGATAAAACTGCTTAAGTTCAGTAAAGAATAAAAGGTAAAGGTAAAGGCCCTCCCGTTGATCATCGATTTGCTCGAGCGGGCCCAGTAACGTCTCCATAAGAGACTTTGTTGTTACTGTGTCTGGCATATCGAATACGTCACGGGGGACTTGCCAGGCTCTGCCGTGCAGGCGAGATACTCTCGGTAGCTGGCCGGGCTCTCCGAGAGGGGCGAAGGAATCGAACTCGGGTCGGCCATGTTGGCCGCTTGCAAGGCAAACGCCCTACCCGCTGTGCTAAAGTGTTATACAAATATGATTTTTTTAATGCTAGGCTGGAGCGATGGCACAGCGGTAGGGCATTTGCCTTGCATGCAGCCAACATGGTCGACCCAAGTTCGATTCCTCCGCCCCTCTCAGAGAGCCTGGCAAGCTACTGAGAGTATCTTGCCCACACGGCAGAGCCTGGCAAGATACCCATGACGTATTCGATATGCCAAACACAGTAACAACAAGTCTCATGATGGAGACGTTACTGGCCCCGCTCGAGCAGAATCAATGAACAACGGGAGGACTGTGACTGTGACTGTGGTTATTATTACAAGAATTCTTTGCTAGGATTCTTAAACTATTTCCATAAAGTCTCTTTGCCATTGCTACTCTACAGACCAGAGAAATTCTGAAAGCATTGGTCATGTGTGTCTCGTTTGTCTCTATATACCAGAGCTTGGCACATAGTGAATATGGAGTGGATGTTTTTAATAGAATAAACAATTAAAATCTCTGTTCCTCATTGTACCATCACAAAATTCATTTTACTAATCTGTTCACAAGTAGACTTTAGAAAACAGGCAAAATGGTGAGAGACTGGGTCTACACAATCCAGAAAATGAAATTCATAACACCTACAGTGAAATTTTTGAGCCTGCTTCAAATTTTGCCTAGGAGAACTTTTGTCATGTTCAACTTATGAGCTTCTTCTCAATTTATGGGTGTTTTCTTGATTACTCTGGAAAGATACAACTTTATAAGGGAATTAAATAAATTAAGATCATTATTTCATGGGCTGGAGCGATAGCACAGCAGCCGGTCCAGCCAAGCCGGGTTCGATTCCTTCGCCCCTCTCGGAGAGCCCAGCAAGCTACCGAGAGTATCTCGCCCACACGGCAAAGCCTGGCAAGCTCCCGTGCAGTGTTCGAGATGCCAAACACAGTTAACAACAAGACTCACGATGGAGACATTATTGGGCCCACTCGAGCAAATCGATAAACAACAGGAGGACAGTGCTACAGTGCATTATTTCTTATATGAAAATAATCAGATTAATATCTAAATGTCTACTAGGGGGAATGCTGAACATAAACTATTAACTATAAGGTATACAAAATATCCCCTAAGAGATAGAAACACTTTCTTGAAAGCCTCAGGCAAAGATTAAGTGAAGAAGTGGGCTTTGAGATGTGTAGCAGATACAACAGAGGCAAAAGGAGCAGTACTAAAGGAATGTAATTGAAGGTAATTAAATCTTGGCAGTTCATAAGATCAGACGGTTACTTAGGGAGATAATGGTGTGATATAATTCTTTCAAATTCGTGAAGAGATTGGGATAGAAGAAAAATAAGACAGATCAGATGCGAGGATTTTTTTATAAAATCCAGATCCCGGACGAGAACAGTGCAGTCTTTTGCCCCTGCGCCTGGGTGTCCCTCCGCACACACGAAGGTACTGGCAGAGGGACAAAGCCACGCGGGTTCCGGGGCCGAGACCTCCAAGCCTACTCGAATTGGAGTTGAGCATCTTCCACCCCGATCCTCCAAATTCCAGTAGGCGGGGGTCACACCCACCACCTGGCCCCCTGGCGCCGTGTAATCCCATCAGCGGCCAAGACTCAGAGACTATAAAATCCAGATTCCGGAACCGTGCGGCCGCATTCGCGGCCGCGCGACATCTTATCAGAACTTTTCTTTATGACATCTTATTGTCTCATTCCTACTTTGGACAAACTTGCAGGCTATCGAATGTAGCCTGCCCACAGGGCAGAGTCTGGCAAACTCCCCGTGGCGTACCAAATGTGCCAAATACCAGTAACAATGATGGGTCTCATTCTCCTACAGAGCCGTGAATATAATCTCAGGGCTAGGATGAAAGAGACGTTACTGGGGCCTGCTCGAGGCAATCGATGATTAACAGATGCGAGAGATCAAAATCCTCAGAACAGTTGTGAAAATACATGGAAAGCTCAGGTAGTAGTGGCTGAGACAGAAAGGGCCAGAACAGTGAAGGTTTTCTAGATCACACTAAGGAGAACTTGGTAAAATAATTTGGTAAGTAATATTTTAAATAGGAGACACAAATGAAATCTTTTCAGCAGGCATGAGATGATGATATTGATCATTCTATATTCAGGTGATTATTTTACCTACTTTTATATTTTCCCGGGAAAATAATGTACTGTTCTAGAGGCAAAAGGCATATTGGCAAAGAAAAATAAAGATTCCTGTCCTTTTAGTACTTATGTCCTTAGAAAGGATTAAGCAATAATATAATAAACAATAAATTTTGTGGCATAAAGGAATGCTTTGCACAACCTGTGCTGGCATGAGTGTGGCGAGAAAGGGACCCTCCTTCACTGCTGGTGGGAATGCCGACTGGTTCAGCCCTTTCGGAAAACAGTATGAACGATTCTCAAAAACTTAGAAATTGAGCTCCCATTTGATCCAGCAATACCACTCCTGGGAATATATCCCAGAGAGACAGAGAGACAAAAAAGTATAGTCGAAGTGACATCTGCACTTGTTTGTTCATTGCAGCACTCTTTACAATAGCCAGAATATGGAAAAAACCTGAGTACCTGAGAACAGATGACTGGTTAAAGGAACTTTGGTACATTTACACAAGGGAGTACTATGTAGCGGTTAAGTCATGAAATTTACATACAAGTGGTACTACATGGAAAGTATCATGTTAAGCGAAATGAATCAGAAAGAGAGGGATAGACATAGAAAGATTGCATTCATCTGGGGAATATAAAGTAACAAAATAGGAGACTAACACCCAACAATGGCCGAGATTAGTACCAGGAATTTTGCTCCATGGCTTGGAGGCCAGCCACACATGCTAGGGGAAAAGGCAGCTCAGATAGAGAAGGGAGCACCAAATAAAGGGTGTTGGGAGGACTGAATTTGTTTGATGAGAAATATTTAGGTTTTTGATTTTTAATTTAATTTAATTTGTATAAAGTTGTTCACAATAATTTACTACATTCAACATTCCAACATCAATCTCACCACCATTACACCTTCTCACTATCATATTTCAAATTTTTCCACCTCCCCACAAAGCCTGCTCTGAAAGCAGGACCTAAATAGTTTATTTTGTATTGCTAGGAATAATCTGCTAAAAATGATCCAAAAAAGCTTCCTTAGAGAAAAGTGTGTAGAGATTGTTGTCAACCTCACCCTGGAGCCATTAAGCTATAGAGAGATATATAGGTTTAAGAAGACCTTCAAAATTCTGGATTTAAGTAGGTATTATTAAATTAATACTATAGAAAAACAAGGCACTTTTTTTTCATAATCTGCCTCAGGTTCTTAAAGACCTTTTGTAAATCCAGAGTTTGAACCCAGCTGTACTAGACATTAGACCCTATGAGCTTACTCCGTGCACGAGATATACTATCTCTAGAAGAAAGAGGTTTCTGGTCGGAAAGTACCTTTATTACTATGTCTTTCTCTGAAGCTCATGGAGGCAGTCTGAAAGAAAAGTCCCCTTGGACGAGCAAGGAAGAAGGGGAAGTTTAAGCCAGTGCTGAGCGCACTAGGAGTCCTCCCTTTCCTCAGAACTTGATGTTACATGCATCATTTTGTGGTTTAGAGAGAATAGTGGGTAAGTACCAGACCTGCCACTACAGTCTAAGATGATAATATTCAATAGATTTACACTTTTGATTAAAAGGATGTCTTTAATTCTAGCTAAGGTGTGCCTACTGTAATAGCTCCTTCCCTAAAAAAAAAAAAAATTCAGTTCACTGCAGACTGTAGATCTCAGATTTTCTTTGACATTATTCCTAGTTTTTCTGTTGTCTAAAGAAGTCTAAAGTGCTAAAGAAATCTGTTGTCTCCATAGCCTTACCTCTTATTCTCTCTCAAAACTTCACACTGCTACTGCATCGTCCACATCACCCATAATTTCCACATTATCAAACTCACAGAGGCATTTGTAGCTACTGATCACTCTCTCCTTATAGCACCATTCATTAAAACCTAGATTTTATTTCCAGATGCAGTGAGCAATCGGGAGAGAAGAGTCACTGAAAATTCGTTTCTTGTTTAGACAGGTCACAAGAGAAGGGGGCAAACTATACAACAGGGTACCAATCACAACAATTACAATCATCCTGTTATTCGTCGATTGCCTCAAGCAGGCCCCAGTAACGTCTTTTCGTCCTAGCCCTGAGATTTTTTTTTTTAAAGTGCTATATTCAAGGCTCTTTCAGAGTTAGGAGAATGAGACCCTTCATTGATACTGGTATTTGGCATATTGGGTACGCCATGGGGAGTTTGCCAGACTCTGTTGTGTGGACAGGTTATATTCAGTAGCCTGCCAGTTTGTCCAAAGTAGGAATGAGATGATAAGATGCCGGGAGCTGGGTTTTATAGTCTCTGAATCTTGGCAGTTGATGGGATTACACGGCGCCAGGGGGCCAATTGGTGGGTGTGACCCCCGCCTACTGGAATTTGGAGGATCTAGGTGGAGGATGCCCAGCCCCAATCCGAGTAGGCTTGGAGATGTCAGCCCCAGAACCTGCATGGGTTTGTCCCTCTGCCAGTACCTTCATGTGTGTGGAGAGTGGTCTCAGCATGGTGGTGACTGGTTCTGGAGGTCTTTGGCTGCCAGAGCCCTGGTCGGAGCGGGGAGGAAAACTCAACCCGCTCCCCTCCAAGAGGCCCTGGCGAGGATACCACACAGGGAAATACCAGAATCATACAGAAGATAGAGATAAGGTGGTATAAATTGTTTGAATAATGTTAGCAGGCTTGGGGACTTAGGGATTCTTCGTTATCTGACTTTTCACCCTGAGATGACAGGGGCAGGCAGACAGTGGTCCAAAACATGAAAGCCCTTAGTTGGAGGCTCTTGATTTAATCAGTTTACATGTGAAAAGTACACTGTGGGGGGTGGGGAGACAGATCAAAATGTCAGAGCAAATGACACTGCCTAGTTTTATCTTGGTCACCCCTAACCATCTGGTCTGACTTTGTTGGGTAGAGCATCCCTGGATTCCCAAGCTCAGCTGAGGAGGGCTCAATTTCCCTCAAACTAAAACTTTTTCCTTTAGCTAAAATAATAATAATGATGATGATAACAATAGTAATAATATGAAAGGTGCACTCATAAGTCTGAGACAGTTCGTCCAGTGTCAGGAAGTCCCTGGATATCAAAGCATCAGAATTGAGATAATAAAAAATGTAGTTCTTTGCCTTCTCACTTTTCCTCTCAATCTTCTTTGCCGTCCTCTCTAAGATTAATAAACATTGGAATGCCCCACATTTTAGTACTTGAACATTTTCTCTTCCCTTTTCTCTTCAGGCAAAATGTCATTTATATCCATGACTTTAGTAACATTTAAACACTGATGAGTCCCAGATATATTTATTTCCCTCTGAAGCCCCAGATTACCTGTTATCCAATTGCAATCAAAGCTTTTCTATTCAGATGCCTAATGAATATCTCAGATATCAGGCCAAATGTACTCCAAATATAACTCTTGGTTTCTACCTTCCTAATCTGCTTCTCTCAGTCATCTCCATTTTTTTTTGTTGCCCAATTGACTTAAGCCCTAAACCAAGAAATTCTTGAATTTTCTAATTTTTCTCAAACTACCTAATTAACCTGTCAGTAATTTCCATTCTATTTTTATAATATAAGATCTAAATAAAAGACATATTTTGTTCATGCATTGAAGAAGTTAATATTTCTAAGAGAGCTGTATTTGCTGGTGGATCTTCAGATTCAGAGAAATCCCTGTAAAAATTTCACTACCTTCATTCTGTTGGTGAGGGTGGTTATAATAGCTTTGCAAGTATGAAAAATATCATTGCAAAACACAATCTCACAAAAGGTAACAGATTACCAAATGAAAAAAATATAAGAATATCCTTTCTTCTTTGTCTTAAAGTCTTTTAAAATCTAAGGGGAAACAAAATTCATCTATTCTTTTTCATGGAAATAGATGAGCTAATTTAATTGTTTTTAAATATGCATGGTCTGGGAAAGTAGCTCAAAAAGCTGTATTGAATTCAAGTCCAGGCACCACATACCTTCTTAGTCACTCCTGCTGGGTATAACTCTGGGGTCTCCCAATACCTCTGGGCCTGGACACTGAATGGTCAGACCTGCATTTGCAGTGCCTAACATCTTGGGTAGTGAGCCTCGGACTTCTGCTTCAATGCTGGGGAGGACCCTACACACACACACACACACACACACACACACACACACACACACCCCCCTACACAACTGTGAAAAAGAACAAAATGAGGATATTTGCAGCTTTTTTATTTGAAACCCTCTCACAAAGCTTCAGGAAATAGTCATCCAATAGAATAGAACTAAAATATACATTTATAGTCAATGATTTTTGGTAAGGGTTCCAATGTAATTGGAAGGATTTTATGACAATTTAATAGTTATGGAAAGAAAAGTCTTTACAACAAATTGTGTAGGATAACTGAATTTTCCTATGCAAAAGAACAACCTTACATCATATACAAAATCAACTCAAAAAGGATAAAAAATAAAACCCAAGTGTTAAAACAAAACTATAGAATTTTGGGAGGGAAAGAATATGTGTAAATCCATGTGAACTTGCTTTAGGTCACATATTCTGATATAACATCTAAAATCAAACAAGAGAAAATAGATAAACAGAATTTCAAAATTAAATTAATTTGTGCTTCTAAATTAAATTAGACCACTTGGATTTCAAACACACTGTGAAAAATTGAAGACAGTTCTTACACAAGGAAAAAGTATTTGCAAATCATAGAGCAATCATTTAAACAAGCAATCCTACCTCTACATATACATCCTAGAGTAAAACAAACATAAAAATTCTACATAAATGCATATAAGGGCATTGTGCATAATAATCCAACAAGCAGAATGCAGAATGAATCTAAATGTCCAACAACTCATTCATAGATAAATAAAATGTGATACATTCAAATATTATTCAGAAAGGAAGTGTTGACATGTAATGCAACATAGAGAAACCTTGAAAATATGCTCAGGGAAAGAAGTTAGACACAAAAGACCATATATAGTACAATTCCAGTAAGTAAATTACTTGTCAGGGGCTGAGGTTAGCGGGAAGAGGGAAAGAAAATTGTAGAGTTCTAGGAAATGGTATGGAGTTGCTTTTTGGAGTGATGAGTACATAATTTAGGGTAACCAAAACATAATGCTCTTCTAAACCAGACACTTTGTTTTCTATAGACACTGTGTAAAGCATCCCTCCTCATTCACTTCGTCTTTTATGTAACATATCCGGGGTGGGGTGATTTTTATCATCCGGTGTTTAATAGGAAAAAAGTATGAAAATAAATTAAAGAGGAAGCTATCTTGGGAGGTTGTGCAAATGATTTCTTTTGTGTCTCAAAGATATGGCAGGTGCTGATTTCAATGTACCTGATTGCAAATAGGATGCAAAGTTCCCCTGAGAACTTTCAAAACAACTTTTGCACAACTCAAGAGGCTTTAGTCTATTGGAAGAAGATGCATGTATACAATTTTCATGCTCTGGCTAAATTCAATGTCTTTTTAAACTAGTCAAGGGGGACAAACATATGAGAAGACCTATTTTGCCTGTTTAATTCCATAGTTCTGGAAGCTTTCCAAGTTTCTCCTTCGATAGATAACTTCAGGAATTAAATGCCAGATTGAAGCTTAATTTAGTAACTAAGGCTTATGAACTAGAAAACAAATGTTGTTTCCATAGTATAATGCTCAGAAGCATTTTTCTCTTGTTCACTGATAGGATATACACCCACTAGAGGATAAGATAGTCTCATCTGTAAAGCTGTTAATATGGGCTTTCAAGATACAGAGGAATTTAAATCTTTTATTAAATTTTTTTATTGAATCACCATGAAATACAGTTACAAAGCTTTCATGATTGAGTTTCAGTCATACAATGATGGAACACCCATCCCTCCACCAGTGTGCATTTTCCACTACCAGTGTCCCTCCTGCCACCCTCACCCCATCCCACCTCTACCTCTGTGCCAGGTACCTTCCTTCTTACTCTCTCTCTATTTTGAGGGTATTATGGTTTGCAATGCAGATACTGAGAGGCCGTCATGTTTGGTCCTTAGTCTACTTTCAGCACACATCTCCCATCCCGAGTGATCTCTCCAACCATCATTGACTTAGTGGTCTCTTGTCTATCCCAACTGCCTTCTCCCCCAGCACAATGAGCCAGGCTTCCAAACTGTAGAGTGATCCTCCTGGCCCTTGTCTCTACCGCCCTTGGGTGTTAGTATCCTATTATTTTATATTCCACAAATGAGTGCAGTCAGTCTATGACTGTCCCTCTCTTTCTGACTCATTTACTTAGCATGATACTCTCCATTTCCATCCACGTACAAGAAAATTTCATGACTTCATATTTCTTAACAGCTGCATAGTATTCCATTGTGTAGATGTACCATGGTTTCTTTAACCAGTCATCTTTTCTTGGGCACTTGGGTTGTTTCCAGATTCTGGCTATTGTGAACAGTGCTGCAATAAACATACAAGTGCAGATGTCATTTCTACCATGCTTTTTTGCATCTCCAGGATACATATTTTTGTAAGTGGTATTGCTGGGTGATATGGGAGCTGAATTTCTAGTTTTAGGAGGAATGTCCATATTGTTTTCCAAATAGGCTGTACCAGTCGGCATTTCCACCAACAATTAATGAGAGTCCCTTTCTTCCTGCAGCTGTACCAGCACTGCTTACTTTTGTTCCTTTTGATGTGTGCCAGATTCTGTGGTGTAAGGAATTTAAATCTTAACTTCATGAGCCACTGCTCTTTTGGCTTTGTGTATGCTGTTTGGCTTCTTTAAACTTCAGTTTCTCTAAACATAAAGTGGGGAGAGTGACTCCCACCTTGCAGTTAGGGAACATCAAATTGGATGATGCTGTAAAGGTCATCCCCGTGTCTGCTCCTTGCATTTAATAAATGTCAGCTATTTATTGTTGATAAAGCAATCTCTTCTACTATCTTCTCCCTTGTACTATCTCACCAGCACTGATTTTAGATAGGCTGAGTGTAAACCTATAGGAAATTTCTTTATTCACTATTAATTCAATTTAGTCCTTCTTTAATTCCATTTTAACTCTTCAACTTTGATTTAATTTGCAACTATTACTCTAATAATTCTTTTTCCTTTTAATAAGAAGATGTTTCTAGACAGAATTAGTGTCTAAGTAGAATTTAATGGCATAACTTAATTTGTATTACATTTGTTTTTGCTCAAATCCTATTTTTGTTCAATTCCCAAAAGGAAAGAGAGATATAGGCAGAGAGAGAGAGAGAAAGAGAGAGAGAGAGAGAGAGAGAGAGAGAGAGAGAGAGAGAGAGGAGAAAAGTGCCTGCCATAGAAGCAGACTGGAGGGTGGCCAGAGGGAAACTGGGAATATTGGTGGTGGGAAATGTATGCTGTACTATAGCTCCAGTTCCCCAAAGGCCATTCTTATGCATATAATAAGGTGTCAACTCCTAGTGATTCTGCTTTGCATTTACTTGATAATTATTTAAATGAATAATTATTAATTATCATGATTTCTTTGCATGGGAAAAATAAGTTAACATTTTTTAAAAACAGCAATACTAATACCAGGGTTTTTTTAATCATATTTTGAAGATTAAATAATGTAAGTATGAAGAGTCTAGCACAGTCCTAACACATTGTAGATATACAGTAAATATTAGTTCTATTGTTTCTCTCCCCTGGCTGGTGGAAAAGATGTCAGATCTAGAGTGGGCTTGTAGGATGTGGTGATTAAGAGGACTTTGCAATGCTAAGGACTCTTTAATAACTGGCTCAGCAGCGTTAGGTGAGTTGCTTAATCTCCTTATGTCTGTGTTTCATTTTCTAAAAAGGGGATGGGTTTGCCTGGAATCTTCCTCAGAAGATTCAATGAGGACATGTGTCAGCAGAAACTTCACACTAAAAAGAACTCAGCAACTCGTCTTGGTTATTATTCCTGTTGCCAGTGAGAGGAAGAAGTATTTGGCAGGGAAGAACCTGATTTGATTCACACAAGGACAATGAACCTGAATGATAATAGGTAAGGGGGCAGTTGGACATGCATGTGATAAGAGCAGGGGACCCAAAATTTAATGGTTGCTCAGATCGGATGAGGCAAAAGAGAATGGAGCCCAAAGGAAGACTCAGATAATGACAGCATCTTTCGGAAAATGGGAGTGAGGGTGGGTCTCCTCTATTCCCCATTCTGTGTAGAGCCAAAGTGTAAAGGCTGATAATAGTGGGACACTTGCTTTCTGTTTGCCTTAATCCATGATACTGTCCCTTAGAGCACTATATCTGCTAGACTACACCAGCAATGTGACCCTGTGGAGTGTGATTTAGACACTGGTCATTATGGGACTTAGAGGTTTAAAAGTCCATTTGTAAAAAATGGAAAACAACAAATCCTTATACAGTGAGTCATTTTTCTGGAGAAATACTCCCCCTTCACAAACACACACACACACACACACACACACACACACACACACACACACACCACCCCTGGGGGAAGGCCTTATTTCACATCCTGAGTTCAGTAAGGAGGACAAGGTAGTACCATGAAAAATTCCCTGCCTGTGAGGCACTTAGGACTATAAGTACCTGACTCTGAAAGCCCCAGGTAAGCAATTCTAGTGGCTGTAATATGTGTAGGTTTCTCTCCAATCCAGACATACTTTAGCAGTAGTACCAGAATCCCACTAAAGTTAATTCAAGCACATAGAAAGAGGGTGAAGGGTTGAAGAGATGGTACAGGGATTAAGCCACTTGCCTCACATCCAGCCAGTCAGGCTCCAATTCCCAGCACTGCATAAGGGACACTCCTGAGCAAAGAGCTGCTTTGAGCACAGCTAGGTGTGTCTCAATCTCCCCTTCCTCCCCTGGCCTTCTGCAAAAAGGGAAAGGGTTATCATAAAGAGAGAGAGAGAGCTCTCTCAGAAAAAATAAAAGCACCTTCTCAGAAATAGCTTTTGGGGGGCCAGGGGGAGGGGAAGTATGAGGAAACTCTGGGGCTCAGAGTACCACATGGTGCTGAGAATCAAGCCTATCTCAGCTAATGCCAAGTGTGCACTTCAGCCACACCATTGTTATGACTGAAATGCAAGCGTGGAAGTTTGTAAGTCTGTAATTCTACCTCACGGTGATTCACTAATAAATAAATAAATAAATAAATATTTTTTAAAAAGAGTTGTTGTTGTTGTTGTTTAACTTTGATTTTCCATCTATTGATGAAGTGAATAGCAACCTGGCAAAGGTGGGGATGGGAACAGTATTTTTTCCCCAATAAAAGGAAAAACCAGAACAGAATAGATGATAAAGCAACAGAGCAGGAATACGTGTTGTTTGGTGAAACTTATCTGTGAGGTATGTGGAGGTAGGGGAAGGATTCATGATATCAAAAGTTTTTCTTCACTTTGAGTCATTCTGAACCTTTCTAATTACAGACAAAGCAGCTGAGGTTCAGAAGCTGAAGGGAGGGTCACTGAGGAAGCTCCATTAATATGATTCCCTTCCTCTAGGTTCCGTGCTCTCCACCAGAGCGTTAGCCAAGAACCTAAATTTGAAGAGAATCTTTAAAATCTTTATAACTTTGAAAAAAATAAAATCTTTATGACTTTGGTTATAAAAGGTTATTTTGGGAGAGACATAGAAAACTGTAAAAGAATATATTTGGCTTTTAGTTGATGTGTTTTTCAGCCTTTGTTCATTGTTTTGAATGAACTCTGTTCAGTTCTCTCTTCTTTCTCCTTGTTCTATGAAAGATTTTTTGTTTGGGAGTTTTGTTTGTTTTTATTTTGCTCGAGCGGCCCTCCCGTTGATCGTCGATTTGCTCGACCGGGCCCAGTAACGTCTCCATTGGAGACTTTGTTGTTACTGTGTCTGGCATATCAAATACTCTCGGTAGCTTGCCGGGCTCTCCGAGAGGGGCGGAGGAATCAAACTCGGGTCGGCCATGTTGGCCGCTTGTAAGGCTTAGTCATTATAATTTACAATTTTACAATACTGTCAATTTTAGGGTTTCATGAATGCATTTTAACATCTCCCCCGTCCCCCCGCACTCCTCCCCCCACACACACACCAGCATGTCCCTTTCCCTCTACCTTGTCTCAGGTCCTAATTTAGGACCCCCCCACCCCCATGCCCCATATCTCACACTCATGGTAAGCTTAGTTCTATAGACCCAGTTTTGAGACTCTTGAACTGATTAGATTCTGTTGCCCTAGATTCTGTTGTAGCACTATTCACGATAGCAGCCCAAATCTGGAAACAACCCAAGGGTCCAAGAACAGATAACTGAATAAAGAAACTGTGGTATGTATACATGGTAAAATACTACTTAGTTAACAAAAAACAAAAATCACACAGTTTGCAGCTTTGTTGATGGAACTAGAAGGATCATACTTAGCAAAGTCAGTCAGAAGGAGAGACAAAGAATTACCTCTCTCATATGTGGAATATAAAGAAGCATAGTGGGGTAAACGATCTGTTTTTTGTCTTCTATGAGGTCTTTGAATTTGGTTCCTAAAGACCAATTGCTGGAAGGTAAAAGTTTGACTGTCTTGGTATAAAGAAGAGGTAGCTAGAAAGATTATAGGAGAGTGTTTTTTTTCACTCATTCCATAGGTTGGTTTATGTCACCATTTGTAATCTTACAATGTCTTATTTATAAAATGGGAAAATATAAGTGTTAATTTTAAATTTTGAAATTTTTAATTTTACAAAATTATCGTAAAATTAAAAGACATAGTGAATATAAAAAACTGAATATGAGGCCAGTGTAATAGTACGGTGAGGTGGGCATTTGCCTTCCATGAGGCTGATCTGGGTTCAATCTCCAGTACACCATAAGGCCTCCCAAGCTCACCAGGAGAGATTCCTGAACCTAGAACCAGAAGTAAGCTCTGAGCACTGATGAGTGTCCCCCCCCCCAATCCAAATCAAACAAGAAAATTGAGCATGGTGCCTGGCATATGGTAAGTGTTCAAAGGTTTGATTAAACAACCCTCAATCGCTACAGAGACAGGCACCTTCTAACACTGAAACTATCAATGACACATCAGGAAAGCCATTAGCCTAGAAGTAAACTTTTCCATCTAAATTGCAATTTTTCCTCCAGGCATCTATTGGGAGTAACTCCAGAATATTTCAATTAATCTGAGTTCAGCTGAAAGGAAAGAGGCCTATAGATTCTCTGCATTCCTAGACCCCATCCTTAAGTTTATTGGTCTCTGTTGGTCACCTGTATTCTTTGGGAAATTTATTGCCTTCTGGAGACTATTATATCACTCTTTCTTGCCTATTAGCTGCTTCTGGGAAGGTGTCTGCCATGGATGGGCCAGATGTGGAAACAATTTATTCCTTAAGCCTTTATCATAAAGAATATATTAGTCAAATTCTTTATGATTCAAAGTAGGGTATATGGAGTGGAGAGCTCACAGAGACTTTCTAAGAGGTACGTGGACATAGAAGTTTTAGGAAATGAATTTCTAGATCTTTGTCTCCCCAAGTACTTGTTTCTCATATTGATGTGCCTGAGAATGTGTCTACCCGACAAAGTCCTTGGAGTTCCCCTAAAACACTTCCTCTTTCATTATTTCTCTCTCCTACTTCAAAAAAGCAGAGCTTGCAATCAATGTGAGTACAGAACATTGCCACAGGTATTAAAAAATCTTCATAGGGTAAAAAATTATTGGAAATATTGATATGTTATCAAATTGTAGTGCATAGCCAATTTTTTTGTAAAATGAGCTGGCATCAAATTCTCTGCTTTCTGGAGAGTGTCATTCTGAGTAAAATGAGTCAGAAGTAAATGGACAGATATAGAATGAGTGCATTCATTTGCGGTATATAAAAATATATAGTAGAAGAATAATATACATGACCCAGGTAAACAGGGGCTAGACTAGGAGGACTGATCAATGGTTGGAACTAACCACAAGTGTGTGTGGGGCTGAGGGTAGGTAAGATAGAGAAGAGACCACTATGACAATAATAGCTAGGAATAATTACACTGGACAAGATCTGAGGGTTAAAAGCAGTTAAGGGATAGTCTTGATAACCTTTTAGTATCAATATTGCAAACCACAATGCCCAAAAGGAGAGAAAGAGAGTGAGAGGGAGAGAGAGACAGAGACAGAGACAGAGACAGAGCGAAGAAAAGCACCTACCATAGAGGTAGGCAGGAGGAGGAGGATGAGAGGTGATGGGAGGGAACCTGGGGACACTGGTGCTGGGAAATGTACATTGGTCCACCAGTGTATTGGTGTTGGGTGGGTGCTGGAATACTGTATGACTGAAATCCAATCATGAATGACTTTGTAATGCTCTATCCCACAGTGATTCAATAAAAAAAGTTTTAAAAAAATTCTCTGCTTTTAACAAACTGCAGCTCTAGAAGAGTTACTAATACTTTTAAATATATATTATTTTTGTCTTATAAATCAGAAGGCATTCAAGGTATATAATAATATTGCGGTAACAAAACAACCTTCTTATCTCCTACTTATTCATGTGAATAATATTCCTTAGCCTTATTGATGCAAATAATTAAAAATAGAAATAGAATTGATGCTGCATCTTTTCTTAATTCCAACTATAAATTCTATGCACCCTCAGCTTTAGGAACAAGTTTTAAAAGAATCCCATCTATCTATTTAAGAAATATATTTTTGAAAATAAATCTCATTTTTACTTTTATGTTTCTAATAATAAATATTTATATCATTTTATTTTACAGATCTAGGTAATAATAATAATTAGATTTAAATGAAGATGAAATCTTGAAGTCTCATAGTCATGAAAAAAATTTTATAGTCATATATTTGTTGTAAAAATGCATAAGGATAATCATTAAAAGAGATTTCTAATATGTTGCATTAAGATAAAATACTGTAGGAAAATTGGAGTAGTAATTGAGACTCAGGAATAAAAATAAACAATGTAAAACTTTATTAGAAAATAATTTCAAATATACTTTTCAAAAAGAATGATAATATGAAAGATACTTTTTACAGCTAATAATATGGATACACAATAATATGGATACATATATGAGTTCTATAATGCTTAGCACATATTTTTCCAATACAGAACTTTTAAATTTTTTGAAAAATCAACTAAATAAATACATAAGAGGGTACATACTATATTTTTTTTATGAAAAAAGCAAGAAAGAAGTTGGGGTGGGGAATTGAAGGCCATCATCTACCCTGATTTGGGGGTGGGGGGAGATCCTCTAGTCTCTGGAGTGGAGCAAGGGAAATATAGTGCCTGAGAAATATTTACTTAATATTTCTTAAGTGTTCAATGATTAGTACTAAAAAAATGGCATGCTCTTATCTGAAAATGCTCCATCTATGGCATCAACCTAGAAAATTGACATACAGCGTGTTCTTTAAGGTCTGGGAATAAATTTCTATTAACCATACTCAAAAAAACTAATTTCAGAAGCACAGAGGATGAAAGTAGGCGGACTGACTCAAGAGCCTAGAAAAGACGGTAAGGAGTGGCAGTCGTTTCTGGAAAGTCAGCTTGCTACTACAGAACTGAGCAGTCCAAGATCGTTGGCCAGAAGGGCACAGAGCTTGGCAGAGCTCCAGAATGTTGCCTAGAAGCTCAGGTAGGAACTGGGAATATGAGTCCAGACAGGCCCAGAGCAGGGATTAAGAACAGAAGCATGCAGCAGTGTGCAGGCCAAGTTAGGAAGTGAAAATGGGAATGGTTACGGCTGCTTGCTTAGCTCGTGGCCCTCTTCACCCACCGCAAACCTAGTTTCAATCCCGAAATCATATAAGGTCACCCAACTCCAGGAGTAAGTAAGCCTTGAGCATAACCGTGTGTGGTCTAAAAGCCCCAAAAGTAAGACAGAAGTGTGGGGTAGGAGAGAATCACACCGGAACTGGGGTGATGCTTACAATCAAGCAAGTGGTAGCCCCAGGACAGAAGAGAGTGTAATTTAGGGAAGTGGAGGAAGAAGGCTGCACGGAATCCATTTTCTCTTGCAAGAGAATTGACCTTCACCCTAAGAAGGGGAAGCGGAAATGTACAGGAAGAGAGGCCATGCTAGCTCTCTAACCTCTAAGCCTAGAGAAAGCATTCGCTGAAAGAATTTGTTAGAGGGGCCCAGAGAAACAGTGCAGAGGCTTAAGATTTAAAGTGTAGGGGGCTGGAGCAATAGTATTGAGGGTAGGGCATTTGCCTTGCATCCACCTGACCAGGGTTCAATCCCTGACATCCCATATGGTCCCCTGAGCACTGCCAGGAGTAATTCCTAAGTGCAAAGCCAGGAGCAACCCCTGAGCATCACTTGGTGTGACCCAAAACGCCTATATATGTGTGTGTGTGTGTGTGTGTGTGTGTGTGTGTGTGTGTGTGTGTGTGTGGGATAACACTGTTTTTATCCTTCCTGCATAGCCTCAGGTAGTTTGGGTTTATTGGGTTACTCCCATCACAGTGTTCCCATTCCTCTGTGTTTATTTGTAACTTCTTTCTTTGTGCTCTGTTGACTTGTAAATATTGTTTTTCTCTTCTCTCAAGTCCTTTGCATAGTCTATTCAGAGCAACCTCCTTTTTGTATGGACACAAGACATGCTCTTGTAATGTGACTCTCAGTGATATTTTTTCCTAGGCATCTGTTCTCTCACCTAAGCCTCAGTTGCCTTTACTTCCTAGTGCCCCCAAAAGCAGAGTCCCGCTGAGGGACTGAATGGAACCAGGGCAAGCGGTAAACTATGGGCTACCCTGGCATCAAGATGGGCCTGGCCAAAGCGCCATAATGCTTAACTATAAGTTAAGAGCTTGGTCATGGACAAATGCTGTCATGATCCAAAAAGCAATAACTAGATTTGGACCCTGCTAGGGTTAGGAAAGATTAATCTGGTTTGAGCGCTGTAGTCTGAGTCTGTGGCAAGATGTTCACAGGAGAGCTGCCCTAATCTCAATGCTATCTCTTACTGTGTCCATACAAAAATAGCTAGTATTGATATGTTGATAGAGGATAGAGGTTGATAGAGGAAAAGAGAAAAACATGATAGAAGAAAAGAGAAAAACACCATAGGAAGTATTTTGCCTGGGGCAGTCAGAAAGGGCTTTAGAATACCTATTAGGTGGACCCTCAGGAAGGGCTTTCTTATGTTGATTTTGCTACCTGACTGGGTGCAGTGTCAGCCCAGAGTGCTGGGGAGTAGGAGGCAAGAGAGTTGGAGAGAGAGGCAGAGGGGAGACAGGAGTGAAGGAATAGAGGATTGGAATAAACTGCTACTAAGACCAACCAGCCTGGCCCTCATCTCTTCCTTGGTCTGCCCTTGGCCAACAGCCATCCGGATCCAGGCCACACACAGCGGCTCTAGAGCACTGAATGCGAGCAGTGAGATAGAGCCGTCCAGAGAGCCCACGAACACACATCCTTCAGCATGCTTAGTTTTTTACATACATATATATATATATATTATTAATGGGATTTGCTCAAGGCCCTCCCGTTGATCGTCGATTTGCTCGAGCGGGCCCAGTAACGTCTCCATTGGAGACTTTGTTATTACTGTGTCTGGCATATCGAATACTCTCGGTAGCTTGCCGGGCTCTCTGAGAGGGGCGGAGGAATCGAACTCGGGTCGGCCATGTTGGCCGCTTGTAAGGCGAATGCCCTACCCGCTGTGCTATCGCAACCATATATATATATATATATATATATATATATATATATATATACACAAAGGAAATGATGTGAGCAGCACAGTCAGGAAGTGTGACCCTGTGCACCTCAATTAGGAGTGAGACCACTATAGTTGGACACGTGCGAGCAACAAACTCAAGGAGTGTAAACTTGGGTGAGCATTGAGGCTAAGTGTGTGAGCACCACAGCCTAATGTGTGATGCACCTTCACCCAGGAAACATCAAGGCTGAATACGTGCAAGTACCATACCAAGCCATGTGGTGCCCCCACCACATGCCACTCCCCCATCATCACAATTTAAAAAAAAAAAAGGGAAGAGGGAAGCAGAATCTTTCTAAAAGATTTTTTTAATGCTTTTTTTTTAAGGTGTTTCTAATGGCACTAAAGATCACCTCCTGGGTCTTCCCTGACACCTCACCCCAAAGGGAAAAGAGGAATGCAAGAAAATTTGAAGCCATTTAAAATTTGAAGTTATGATATGTTGTGTTTTTCACAACAGAGGTGCTTAAGGTTTATACCTAGCTCTGAGTTCAGGGGTCACTCCTGAGGCCTTGGGAGACCACATGAGGTGCAGGGGATTAAACCTGGGTTGGCCGCATACCTGCTGTACTATCTTTCTAACCCTGAAGTCTTGAATTTTGAAGGAAGAAGTTTCAGGAACTACAATAGAATTGGGAGAAATCAAAAAAGTTATTACAGGCCCAGAGATGAGTTCCATGGCAGAGCACTTGCCTTGCAAGTGAAGGCTAGGTACAGCCCCTGGCACCAAAGGAAGTGAAAAAAGTATATATTATAGTGATTACTGAAAACCTGTATTAATTATTTCAGTCTAAGTTATGTAAGTCACTACATTTTCCTTCTTTATTATCAATAGAATAATAAAACACATAATATTTAGTTATCTGTACATTTTTTTCTAGAGTTGCCAGTAGCCAATAAGTGATAGTCAAAGACAACAAGAAAAACAGAAGCCATCAAACCCAATGGAAATTTAATCCAGAAATAATTATTTAAAATTTTTTAATTGAATCCTCATTGGGATTTCAGGGCTTATTTTCATACCTGCCATACCTGCATGTGTACATAATATGCACCACACCTGTCACTAAGGAGATCCCCATGCTCACTCCTCCTTCCCTCTTCCCATTTCCCTTCACTAACTACTGCAGTTTTCTGAGTCTAAGAGTTTGGTTGATTTCTTTTTCCCTTTTTCACTCAGATTCCATCTAACAATGAAACCATTGAGTAGTTGTTGTCCACTTCTTTAATATACTTATTTTAAAATTCCTCCATTTGTCTTTCAAGGCATAATTTCATACTTATTAATGGCAGAGGGGTGTTCCACAGACTGCTTTATCCAATTATCTGTGGATAGGCATTAGAGTAATTCCATATTTTGGCTGTTGTGAATTATTCTGCCATGAACACTGGCTTTCAAGTATATTTTCTATTTAGTGTTTTTTTATCTTTTGAGTAAATGTCCAGATGTGGTATCTTTGAATTATAGAGAATGTCTCCTTTCCAAACTCCTGTCAAGGAATTTCCAAATTGTTTTCCATAGAGGCTGCACCAAGTTACATTTCCACCAACAGCTGTTCATGAATGTATTGGTTTATCAGAAATAGTAGTTTTTCTGATAAAAGTCAGAGTAGAAGCCAACCATGGAGAGAAAGGCAGGTAAATCAGCTATTAGCAAGTGCAGAGAGCTGCTACCTGCTGGACTGGACAGAAGGAGTGTGACAGTAGCTAACTAAAGTCCCTTGACAGATACTAAGCCATAATGAGGTTGTCCAGAAGTAACTGGAGTGAGGGAAGTTACAATGAATCAAAATTTGACTCAAATGGGAATATGATTTCCAGTGAGATTTCACTTTTTTTTTCTTGCTTTTGGGCCATAGCTAGTGGTGCTCAGGTGGGCCTACTGCTGAGTCTGCACTCAGGGATTACTCTTGATGGGACTCAAGGGACAACCAGGGGTGTTGGGGATTAAACCTGGGTTGGCCACATGCAAGGCAAGCGCACTTCCTGCTGTCAGCCCCCAAAGGCAATTTTCCTATATTCTAGTATTAGTAATGATTATTTCTAGAAGTAAAAACCTCCATCAATTGAAACATCTAACCAACATTCATTCTTTCAGGTTGAAGAGATAGTACAGCAGGTAGAGTGAGTGCCTTATATGTGGCAGATCTGGGTTTTATCCCTGGCACTGCATAAGGTCTACCAGCACCAGTAGGAGTGAGCCTCAAGCACAGCTTTAAACATGGCCCCAAAACCAAAACAAAACAAAACTATGTATCTAATAAATTACTAACATCAAAAAAAGAGTATTATTAAAAATTACAAGGGGAATTTTATAACAGAAAGTAAATTTCTCAATTTGACAGGGAGTTATAAGAATTGTAAATCAAACATCATAATATATATATATATATATATATATATATATATATATATATATATTTGCTTTTTGGGTCACACCCGGCGATGCACAGGGGCTACTCCTGGCTCTGCGCTCAGGAATTACCCCTGGCGGTGCTCAGGGGACCATATGGGAATATGGGATGCTGGGAATTGAATCCGGGTTGGCCGCGTGCAAGGCAAAAACCCTACCCACTGTGCTATTGCTCCAGCCCCTTCAAAATATATTTAAAAAAAATTTTTAAAGGAGAACTAAAACTAATAAACTAATATACAACCATAATTGGAGATTTAAACTCTTTTAAACTCACTTCTATCAGTTTAAAACCAATAGAAAAAAAGTTAAAAAATAGGAGAGCTGAGTAACACAGTTAGCCATCTTGACCTAACTGCAGAATTTATATTTGCAAATGCATAGGAAGCACTTATCAAGATAGCTGCACTGTAGCACTATCTTCCCATTGTTCCTGGATTTTCTCAAGCAGGCACTGGTAATGTCTCCATTGTGAGACTTACTGTTACTGTTTCTGTCATATCGAATACACCACAGGGAGCTTGCCAGGCTCTGCCATGAGGGTGGAATAATCTCAGCAGCTTGCCGGGGCTCTCTGAGAGGGACAAAGGAATTGAACCCGGGTCTGCCGAGTGCAAGGCAAACGCCCTACCTGCTGTGCTATCGCTCTAGCCCATCAAGATAGCTACCAGAAAATTACTATAGAAAATAATCTTCATTGACAGGGAGATAGATACTTATATTTTTGAGATCACTTTCATTTCTGACATTCTAAATCTTACTAATCTTTTCCTAAGAATTTCACCCACGGTCCAGCTTCCGCATTGTGCATTACTGACAATGATGACTTCAGCCATTTATGAAGAGTAAAAGAGACTTTCTCTAATGCCAAGTAAATGTAGGATGTGGGTTCCTATGCATGATTTCAAGCTTTAGTAATTAGTCTAGTTGGACACTTTCCCCATTTGCTCCCTTGTTTATACCAATTCAAATCCTCACCCCTCTTACTTGATTGTCAAATCAGATCCTTGTCCAGAATTATTCCATAAAAGCCATACTGCACCCACCACACACTGCCATGAATCTATTATTTCCGTTTCATGCCCCACAAAAGACTCTATCAGTCACCTCAAACAAAATATGGAAATTTCATACAGCCATTTTTGTTATACTTAAGAATTAAATAATTCAGTATATAAATTCAGTATATAAAGTAGTTGCCTTCGCCGGAGCCCCTTGGAGGGGAGTGGGTTGAGCTTTCCTCCCCGCCCCGACCAGGGCTCCGGCAGCCAAAGACCTCAAGGACCAGCCACCACCATGCTGAGACCACTCTCCGCACACATGAAGGTACTGGCAGAGGGACAAAGTCACGCGGGTTCTGGGGCCGAGATCTCCAAGCCTACTTGGATTGGGGCCGGGCATCCTCCACCCAGATCCTCCAAATTCTAGTAGGCGGGGGTCACACCCACCAACTGGCCCCCTGGCCGTGTAATCCCATCAACGGCCAAGACCCAGAGACTATAAAAACCAGCACCCGGAAATCTTATTATGACATCTTATTATCTCATTCCTACTTTGGACAAATTGGCAGGCTACCGAATGTAGCCTGCCCACATGGCAGAGTCTGGCAAACTCCCCGTGGCGTACCCAATATGCCAAATACCAGTAACAATGATGAGTCTCATTTTCCTAAAGAGCCTTGAATATAATCTCAGGGCTAGGATGAAAGAGACGTTACTGGGGCCTGCTCGAGGCAATCGACGAATAACAGGTTGATTTGTGATTGTGAAAGTAGCATATCTAGGACATAGGAAATATTTCAAATTTAAATTAAATATTTAAATTTTTAAATAGGAAATATTTAAAGTTAATATTAATAATGGTACTTTGTTTCACATGGTATTGAATACCAAGTTTTCTGGGAATCAAATAATTTTTTTTTGTTTTATTGCTCAGCTGCCAATAAGAAAATAATACTTGCATCCCTAAAGTACTAGGGACAGATGAAGTAGATTTCACCTGGAAGACTGAGCGTTAGTTATTCCTGTGCAGAAGTGTCATGGCAAAATTCAGTCACACCAAGACCTCTGAAGGCCTCTACCAGATTATTGTTATTGGATGCCTAAACCTGGAGTTTTGGCTTTGTCTTCTGGAATATTAATGTGAAGGAACTTTCTTCAAGTCGTTGACATTCAAGGTAAAACCTGTACTTCCTTCTACACCCTTCCAGTCATGGTACAGGGATTGTTAAACCAACTGTCTTTTGTTATGTGGAATTTCCGGCTCAGTTTTCTACTGACAGGTCAGTAGTTTGGTGAATATAGTTTTCTGTTAGAACACTTCTGAGAGTGGCTGTAAGGAAAGAGAAGGTTAGTCAAAATGAATTTGTGAAACACTTGAATCTTCCCTTTGCACCACTGGGTTTTGTTTCTTTTCTTAATTTAGTGGTAGAGAAGTAGAAGTATAGATCACCAACTATTCATCTGGAAGTTCAATTTCTATGGATTTTTTTGAGACTTATCAAAAAAATTCAGATTAGGGGCTGGAGTGATAGCACAGCGGGTAGGACGTTTGCCTTGCACGCAGCCCGACCCGGGTTCGATTCGCAGCATCCCATATGAGCACGACCAGGAGTACATGAACCAGGAGTAACCCCTGTGCATCTCTGGGAGTGACCCAAAAAAGAAAAAGAAATTCAGACTGATGCTTCTATATAACCCAGTGATTTCACTTCTTGGCATATACCCCATCAACAGAAAATATTTAAAATATTAATTTGAAAAAATAGCCATTCTCCTGTATCCATTGTGGCACTATTCATAATAGCAATTTTTCTTCTCTAATATATTGAAAACTTTAAAGCCATAACAAAAAAAATTAGTTGATAAACAGTTTTCAATGACTATTGAATCTAAAATAAAAAGAAGAGAACGAAGGAAGCAAATACTCCAGAAGCTACTCTTGATGATAGTCAACTGGACCAGATGATTGCCCCGTTCTAGGCCCTGAGTATGGAGAGTTGCTTGGCTCTTTGGTGCCAGGGACCACTAAGACCACCGAGTAGTGCTCAAGGCCCTCCAAGATTGCACCTGGGGATGCTGGAAATAGGGGGCTGTGGAGTGCCGGGATTTGATCCTACATTGTCTCTGGTCCCTGCACTGTCTTTCTGGCCCCTCATAACCCTAGTCCCTAGTTTTATTTCTCAGCTTTATATTCCTCCTCTGACCGGAGCCCACGTATTCAATCACCTTTCCTCACCAGGCCTCTCTTGTTTACACTTCCCCCACCTCCTTGACTTATTTGCTCAGGCAGTTTCTTCTGAGGTAAAACATTCACCCTCTTCACCAACTCCAAGCCGACCTCTTTCTGGAGTAGATTGGGCAACTCTAGTGGGAGGGATTTCCTTGGTTTTGTCTCCCAAGACAAGTCCACAGATATAATTGTTTTATTCTTTTCATTACTACTTTATTTCCCACGCCTTTTTTTTCTTGTTTGCTTTTATGGGGGCCCACACCTAGAGATAGCAGGGATTATTCCTGCTTTGTGCACAGGGGTCACTCCTTGCAGTTCTCAGAAGAACATATATGGTGCCAGGAATCAAACCCACATCGTCCCCAGGTAGAGTAAGTACCCTACCCACTGTATTATCTCTTCAGCCCCTTTCCATGCACTTAAATTTTTCACATGAATTATTTTTATACTCAGAATGAGGTAAAAGCAGAGTGCTCTACTCATAATACATGCTCAACAAATGGCAGGTTAATAGATGGGATTGAAATTTAGTCTTGGATAGCCCCAATTCCATCATATCAGCTTCCATATCATATAAATACAGCAGATAAATGATCCTCTAGTTTATATACAAATATAGCCACAAAATGACAAAATAACTAAGTCACACATCCTTCTACAACTTCCTTGATTGTCTTTTCTCATAGGCATATTTGAATTATCTTATGGCTATCACCTTTCTTTTTTTTTTTGTTATTGAACCACAGTGAGATACACAGAAAGTTGTTCATGATTGGTTTCAGCCATACAATTTTCCATCACCCATCTTTTCACCAGGATACATTTCCCACCACCAATGTTCCCAATTTCCCTGCAGCCACCCCGCCCCCTAGGGCAGACACTTCTCTGTCTCTCTGTTTCTGTCTCTCTGTCTCTCTCTCTTTCTCCTCTCTCTCTCTCTTTCTCTCTCTCTCTCTCTCTCTCTCTCTCTGTTTTTGGGCATTGTGGTTTGCAATATTAGTACTGAAAAGTTATCATGTATATTCCTTTATCTCCTTTCAGCACTCAGTTCTTGTCCAGAGAGACTTCCTGACTCAACAATACCACATGCAGCAAGTGCATAATAAGCACTTCCTAGAGAGAAGGAATATGTCTTGTGAAGATGGACTGATCAATATGTAGATTATCGAGGCATCTTTTTAATTTATTACTGCAGTTGTTGCAGTGCTCCAGGGCCACACCCAACAGTGCTAGTAGTGCCAGGGATCCAGCCCAGGGTGCATATAAGCAAGGCATGTGCTCTACCCCTCCAGCTACATCCATGACGAATCCAACCTTCTTTTTTTTTTCTTTTGGCTTTTTTTTGTTTTGGGGTCACACCCAGCTATGCTCAAGGGTTACTCCTGGCTCTGCACTCAGGGATCACTCCTGGTGGTGCTCGGGGGACCATATGGGATGCTGGGAATTGAACCCGGGTTGGCACACGCAAGGCAAACACCCTACCCACTGTGCTATCACTCCAACCTACGAATCCAACCTTCTCTAATCCTTTTATTTTCCCCTTCATGTTTACCAAGCTATTTTGGATAAAGATAGATCTCTGTGGAACCCAAATTTGGGATCAGATAGATCGCAGTTTGCAATCCTGTCTCTGCCATTTACTTAGCAGTGCCGATCTTGTGTTATTTAGCACCCCTGAGTCTTAATTCCTTAGTTCTAAAAAGCTAGAAGGGCTCAGATTCAGTGATGTCTAAAACCTTCAGCTGGAACATTCTGCCAGCATCAAATAGCCCTGTGATGCAGGTGGGGACTGGCAATTGCAGGACCTCCTCCTCAGCAGTTTTGCCAGAATTTTCCTAAATCAGTTTGATATGTTTATTCTGCAGGGAGTTACTTCTTGAGGCAAAATTCAGACTTTTTTTAAAGGGCACAGCTGACCTTGGATACCCTACTCTATATACATACAAACAGTGAATGCCTTACCCTTTGTCACTCTAACCTGGCAATACCCAAAGTACCCTTTTATAAATTGATTGAGATTCTGTGGTTTACAATATCATTAATAATAGTTTTTTATGAGCATAATTCCAATACCACACCCATCACCAGCGCACCCACAGCCCTCCCCCAAGAACCCCAATGTCCCAATCTCTCAAACCTCCACCCCTTGGCTAATTTGCATGAATCAGTTCTCTCAGTATATTGCCTTTGGACCTTTTGGCTATCTTGTTGTATATCTTGTTGTAAGTCCTGCAGATGAGAGAGATCATTCTCTATCTATCCCTTTCTTTCTGACTGTCTTATCTAAGCAGAACTAACTTTGTCCAGGCTTTACTCAGACTTCAAAATTACTCTTTCCTTATCCATGCACCATCAAGTTCATGTTTTCCTTAGTGCCAGTTCCTTGAACTGAAATAAAGTATTAGTTGTAATAATTTAAACTATGGTGTGGAGGGATAATACAGCAGATAGAGCACTTATTTTGCACAGGCTCAACCTAAGTTTGAGCCCTGGCATCCTAAATGGTTCCTTGAGCAGGAGCTGGAATATATTCCTGAGTAAGAGCCAGGGATAACCCTGAGTATCACCAGGTGTGGCCCAAATACAAAAAAAAAATCAAACTAAGATATTACATTGTTAGATTTTGTATATTAATACTATGATATTCTATTTTAATATGTTGTTAGTATTGTTATTAATAACATGTTATTAGAATACATTATTAAAGTATTTAATATTATTAAAGATGCTGTTAATTTTTGAAATTGAGCATTCACTAATCTCTAAAATTGAATAACAAATCCTTGAAATTGAGCCTAATTGCATAGATTCTAAGCACTATAACTGCTAGACAATGAGGGAAGGATATTTGAGTCCTGAGGGACACTCCTCCTGGAAAAAATGATGATGATGATGATGGTTGGTAGAGATGGAGGTGAGGAAAGGCAAACAGATGATTGATAGACTATTATTGATAAATCAGAATGACTAAATGCATGGGATTTGACATAAGACTGCCTGAATTGTTTCTTAGTTCTGTCATTTACTATTAAATTGGTAAATTTTCCTGGTTTCTCTGAACCTCACTTTTTTCACTAAAATGGGAATCATGTGTAGAACCTACCTCTCAGGTGACTGTGAGCTTCAAATTAGTTAATATATGCAGCACACCTAACAGTATCTGGTTTCGAATAAGTGCTCAGTGCAAGTTGGCCAAAATGGTGATGAGGGGCTGGAGTGATAATGCAGTGGGGAAGGCGTTTGCCTTGCATGTGGCTGACCCATGTTCTATCCCCAGCATCCCATATGGTCCCCTGAGCACTGCCAGGAGTGATTCCTGAGTGCAGAGCCATAACCCTGAGCATTGGTGGGTGTGAGACCCCCCCCCCAAAAAAAGCTCACCCAAAATGGATATAGGCTGCTCGTAATCAGCTTGTTAATTTCCCTTTAAATTTATTTGTAATTGAATTGGGGGACTTTTCTTTTGCTCAGATCTGGTAGCACCAAGAATCCTCTAATTGCATTGCTTCACAAATCACCCTTTCCCTCTCTACCAACAGTTCCTTCATTGTCCCTTTACAGTAACACCTGGTGGTGCTCAGGGACCTCTAAGGTTGAATCCACTGATACGTGGGAATCATGTGCCAGGGACCAAATTATCAAATTGAGTTTAGCCATATGCAATCATACTCTTTTTTAAATGCAATCATACTCTTAATCTCAATACCATCTCTCCATAGATGACAAAATTCTTGCTAATGGTTTTGGCAGTTCCCATACTTCCCTTCCTTACTTTAGTAATGAGCTGGGCTAAGCACCTCTGTGCTAACCCCTGAAAACTTGAATTCCCCAAGTGAGAAATGTGTGAAGAGGTCACATGGGGGTGGGGAAAGCACCTGTTTGGTAGCACCCTCTTGTCTTTCAGAGGTTCCCTCAGAGTTCCTGCTCTCACTTTTCTATTCTTATCAATCCACTTCTATTTTACTGTGCCAGCTTGGATGGAGCCTGCAAGAGTATCTGCACATCTGCATACTGCATTCCTATACTGACCCTTTGTCAGCACCTGATCCTTAGGTCCATACAAAGGCAACTTTTACATAGAAAGGAGAATTATATTTGGGCATAATTCAATGGGAATTTTGGAGGAGGAAGAGGAGGAGGAGAAGAAAGAGGAGTAGGAGGAGAAGAGTAGGAGGAGGAGGTGGATATTGTTCAACAGAATTTGGATGAAAGAGAATTACTTCTGTAAACCTATGACCTCAGAAAATTGTGAAAGATACAGAATCTTATCTTCTGCCATTCTTTTTTTCTTCCCTCCCTATACACACCTCTTGGAAATAACCTTATACCAAGATTCCAGATCTGGCACCTTGACTCATAATTGACCTCATAAATGAGTAACAGAGTCTTCTATCCCCATTGTCTTGGGTGCATGGAATGGATTCAGACTCAAAGACAGAAAAGAAAAATATTTCTTTCCTCCTCCCTTATCCTACTTCCAAGATTGAGCCAGGATATTAAGTTATGTCACAAAGTTCATGTATTAACTATTATGGTAGATATGTTACTAATAGGAGCCATGTAAATTAGTCTGAAAATGCTTTTATTTAATGAATGATGTGAGTTCATAGTAGCTTATACAGTATCTCACCCTCACTCATGCCCATTGAAACATGTTGTCTCAAATGGAGAAACCAAATATGCATGTAGAGATGCATATGCCATGAATACAAACTCAAACTGACATGATAGACAATATTTTCATCAACACAGAATTTTCTGTAGTTAGAGCACTGTAGCACTCTTCTCCCATTCTTCATTGATTTGCTGGAGCGGGCCCAGTAACATCTCCATCATGAGACTTGTTGCTACTGTATTTGGCATATTGAACACATCATGGGTAGCTTGCCAGGCTTTGCCGTGCGGGTGAGATACTCTTGGTAGCTTGCCGGGCTCTCGAAGAGGGGTGGAGGAATCGAACTCGACTCGGCTGGGCCAGCTGCGTGCAAGGCAAATGCTCTACCATTGTGCTATCACTCCAGCCTCTGTAGCTAGAGACATTTCAAAAATATTTTCTTTTTCTTCCCCTTTTCTTTTCTTTCTTTTTGTTTTTGTTTTGGGGCCAAACACTGCTGGGCTCAGGGCTCCTCCTGCCTCTGCACTCAGAAATTACTCCTGGCAGTGCTCGGAGGACCATATGGGATACTGGAAATTGAATCCAGGTGATCTACCTGGGTTCAATTCCCAGTATCCCATGTGTAAGGCAAGTTCCCTACCTGTTGTACTATCTCCCTGGCCCCTCAAAAGTCTTTTAATTTAATTCCACAAAAAACTGCTTAAGGTAAGGAATGGTACCGATTTTTCAGATAAAGAAAGTAAAGCTATGAAAATATTCTAAAACCCATATAGCTAGAATACATAAACAGGTCTGTCTGACTCCAAGACTTAAAACATTTTTGTCATTAGTGCTTTATAAAAATCAATATGCTTAATGAAAATCAGCTCAGTGTGAATACCATTATATTGGACAATGGAAGGAGAAAGATAGCCCAAGACAGCTCAAGAGCTTAGTGTCTTTTTCACTGGTTTGCCAGTCTGACAGCAACATCAATAATAGAACTCAGTAGGAGTTACCAGATCTCTAGAATAGGCCTTCACATATTATATTTTATTTTATTAATTTTGGATTTTGGAGTCACAGTGTGAGCACTCCACTCCTGATGCAGTGCTCAGGAATGTTTTTTGGTGGTAAACCCAGACATACTCTAGCCCTTTGAGTATGATCTTCAAATCTTACAAACATTATTTCTCAAATTCTTTATAGGTTTTAAAAGTGTTTCTAATTTGTTAGAATTGATGCTGAAAGATAAATTTTATTTATTTATTTATTTTTAATGAATCACAGTAACGTCTCCATTGGAGACTTTGTTGTTACTGTGTCTGGCATATCGAATACGTCACGGGTGGCTTGCCAGGCTCTGCCATATGGGCGAGATACTCTCGGGAGCTTGCCGGGCTCTCCGAGAGAGGTGGAGGAATTGAACTCGGGTCGGCCATGTTGGCTGCATGCAAGGCAAACGCCCTACCGCTGTGCTATCGCTCCAGTGAGATACAGTTACAAAGCTTTTATGTTTTAGTTTCAATCATACAATGATCAAACACCCATTCCTCCACCAGCGTACATTTCCCACCACCAATGTCCCCAGTATCCCCCCTATCCCAACCCTCCCCCTGCCTCTGTGGCAAAAAATCTCCTCCATACTCAAATCTCTCTACTTTGAGGCATTATGGTTTGCAATATAGATTCTGAGAGGCAATCATGTTTGGTCCTTTATCTACTTTCAGCACACATCTCCCACCCTGAGCAATCCCTCCAACTATCATTGACTTAGTAATCCCTTCTCTATTCCAGCTGCCTTCTCCCCCAGCTCTTGAGGCAGCAGTATTCCAAGTATAAAGCAATATTCCTGGCCCTTGTGTGAAAGACAAAATTTAAATGGAAAGAATAAAGACTACAAAACAGGCCCCATTTTTTTTACCACAAATAAGGCAATAAATATGACCAGAAGACTGATCTTATATAATAAAATAATATACTATATATCTAAAAAATTCCTATAAAATTTCTAAACGTTTTGCTCAATTTTTGTATTTATTGTAAACTGGTAGAAAACATTTGCTCACCAAAACCAGTAGATGTTCCCTGCTTTGAGTGATTCTTCCCTAAAACTGAATCATAACTTTTCAGGGATTTAAACTAAAGGCCAAATATGCTGATTTAAGGCTACTTAAGAACCACAAAGACAGAATTGGTCTCAGTCATTTGGAGATTGCCAAAGAAACTCCAGCTTTAAGGACAATTAATTTCCTTAAAAGGAACAAGTGGATTCACTTCAAATGCAAGACCTCTGGCGAGACTACAGTGTTAGTTGAGGTCTTCTAAGTCCTGGTCAAGGTAAGGATAGTTATGATGCAGTAGGGGAAAATCTGCTATAAAGTGAAGGCATTATCACAGCTCTACAGATCCATATACACTTCTCCAAATCTCAGGCTGATTCCCTACAGGATCATGTATGTAAGACACTGTACTGTGACTATCACATTTTTTTTTTTGATTATCACATTTTTCAATGAAACCCTGGGTCCAGTCCCTTGTACTAAATATTTTTTTTAAAAAAGCAGAATGAAACAAAAACAAAATAAAAATGCCAGTGCTCAGTGGATTACTAAAGGTATAACTTCTGGAGCAATAGCATAGCGGTACCTTATACCTCACAAAGGTATAAGGGCTGGAGCAATAGCATAGCGGTAGGGCGTTTGCCTTGCACGCAGCCAACATGGCCGACCCGAGTTCGATTCCTACACCCCTCTCGGAGAGCCCGGCAAGCTACCGAGAGTATCACGCCCGCACAGCAGAGCCTGGCAAGCTCCCCGTGATGTATTCAATATGCCAAACACAGTAACAACAAAGTCTCCAATGGAGACGTTACTGGGCCCGCTCGAGCAAATCGATGAACAACGGGAGGGCCTTTACTTTACTTACTATCTAAAAACCACTTCTCTAGATTGAAAGCCCAGAAACAGCAAGTGTAGATGAGATTGTAGAGAAAATGAGCATTGGCAAGGATCAGATTCTAGAAAAAAATGGGAGATTTCCCATAGAATAAAATTGGGGCCTGGAATGGATAAGAGGTAAGTCATGAGTCAATTATGTGAAGTACAATCCTGACACTCTAGTGTCTGGGCTCCCTAGTGCTAAAATAAAGCATGCGATCTTCAGTATAGCAAAGCCAAGTGTGTAAGGGTACCACAACTAAAATGTGTGAGAACTACAACCAACAATGTGACACCCAGTCTTTATAATCACAACAAAAGGAAGAAATCTTTTTACATTAAAATTCAGAACTATCATGAGATCTAATGTTTCTCTCATAGTCATCTATTCAAAAAAATTGCAGAAGATATATGCACCTCTGTTTACACAGTTATTTATAATAACTAAGAAATGGAAACAATCTAAAAGCCCAACAGAGGAATGGATAAAGAAGATATATATTTTTTTTTTCAGGGAAGGGGGTTGACACACCTGAAGTGCTCAGGGGGCTACTCCTGGCTCTGCACTCTGCACAGGAATTAATCCCGGCAGTGTTCAGGGAAACTATAGGATTCCAGGGATCAAACCCGGTTTGGCTGCATGCAAGGCAAGGATACGAAGATGATGATGTGTCGGTGGGCTCTCCAGGCAGCTCTCTCTCGCTCCCCGCATTCGGTGCCCTCCAGACACTGTGTATGGACCGGATCAGGATGGTTCCTCCTTTGTGCTCTGCTTCTGTGTGTGCTGCTGTGCTCTTGTCTGTCCATCTCTCTCTATTTCCGACTCTGTCTCTGTAGTCTCTCCTCTGGTCTCTTCCGATATCTCTCTCTGGAGCCTTTCTGCTTTTCTCTCTGGAGCGCTCCTGCCTCTCTCTCTCTAGAACCCTTCACTCTGGATTCTGATTATGCCCCTTTCTTCTTCCATTCTCTGCTTCTTCTTCCCTGGATCCTGACCCTGACTTCTGGAGCCTGACCCACTCTCACTTCTGATTCTTCCCCACAAATTCTGACTCTGTCCCCCTCCACTCTTACAGTCTTAGTTTATATAGCAATCACACAGAGTGGTGACACAAAGGTGGGTTGAACACTAACAAATCAACAAAGAGGGGTAAGAATATTCCCCCAGGAGATTAACTCAAGGATAAAATCTCATCTAAAGAGATTACTCTAAATTACTAGGAGATCCACTTAAGGGTGGGATCCCATCCAGGATGTGTGCTTTCTTCTTTCCTCAGCTAGTAAAGGTAAAGGTAAAGGCCCTCCCGTTGATCGTCAATTTGCTCGAGTGGGCCCAGTAACGTCTCCATTGGAGACTTTGTTGTTACTGTGTCTGGCATATCGAATACTCTCGGTAGCTTGTTGGGCTCTCCGAGAGGGGCGGAGGAATCGAACTCGGGTCGGCCATGTTGGCTGTTTGTAAGGCGAACGCCCTACCCGCTGTGCTATCACTCCAGCCCCCTCAGCTAGTAATCCAATTAAATAGTTGTAGTAAATCTACTTCTAATATTTCTAGCAATGTTATTCTGTATGCATAGTAAGAGACACACCAACTTAAAGTTTGGTTCTTCCTGAGGACGTCTTACTATATATTCCACACCACAGTCCTCAGGCCTGGTTAGTCTTCCTAACCTCAGCAGGGTCCTAGACTCGTCGTTACTTTTGGATCATGATAGCATTTGTCTATGATCATGCTCTCAACTTATAGTTCAGTATTGTTGTGCTTTGGCCTGGCCCATTTCAATGCCAGCGTAGCTCACAGCTTGCCCTGGGTTGATTCAGTCCCTCGTCGGGACCCTGCTTTTGGGATCCTAGGAACTAAGGGCAACTGAGTCAAGAGATCAGATGCCCAGGAGTAAATATTATTGGAGTCAATCAACTCCCAACTTAAAAAGCATAATATTAACTGCCTTCCTGTGTCCATACAGAAAGGACATTGTTTTAAGGTAAACTAAGTTTCCTGCAGCAAGGCTGAAATGACAAACCCAATGTTATCCTATACCCTACCCACTAGACTATCACTCCAACCCCATGAAAGATGCATTTCTGTTCCTATCCTACTAGCTGAGACACCACTCAACTATTAGAAGAGATGAAAAGATAGAAATGATAGAGATAGACACTGCCATGCTAAGTGAAATAAAGCATAAAGAGAAATATAAACAGAATTTCACAATATATACACTTGATCACTTGACTTCCCATTAATTGTTGATTTGCTCGAGCAGGCGCCAGTAACATCTCCATTTGCCCCTGTCACGTGCTAGTGTAGCCCAATGGCGTCTATTCATTCTAGGAACATGAAGAGCCTCAAACTGATCGTTCATGATCTTGATGAAGAAGTCTGACCATCTGGTAGGTGGGCGGCCATGCTGTCTTTTGACATCCCGTGGAATCCAGTCAGTAAAGGCTCTAGTCCAGAGGTTGTCTCTAAATCTCATTATGTGACCAGCCCATCTGATATTTGACACCTTGGCAAATGAGACAGCGTCCCTGATTCTTGATCCTTGATCCTCGAGGAGGTCAGAAGTCCGGATTCTTTCTCTCATTTGAGTGAAACGTGATACTCCAAGCATAGCTCTTTCAATTCCTTAGAGGCCATCCCCAAAGCCTCTATCCCTCTGGGAAAGCCTGGCAAGCTACCGAGAGTATTCCGCCTGCACGGCAGAGCCTTGCAAGCTATATGTTGTGTATTTGATATGCCAAAACCAGTAATTACACAATATATACAATATAAAGAAACAAAGCAAAGTAACAGTGTGTGATAAAAACAAAACCTTAGCTCTGAGCACAGAATTGAGGTTACCAACTCTGGAAAGAAGTGACCAGAAAGGGTCCAGTGGACTGTGGTGAAGGGATATTGGCACTTTTGATGTTGGGTAATCTTATGTGGCAACAGTATTCCCCTGAAACTTATGAAATTTAGTGCACTAAACCAATGTTACCTCAATTTTTATTTATTTATTTATTTTTGCTTTTTGGGTCATACCTGACGATGCTCAGGGGTTACTCCTGGCTCTTCACTCAGGAATTACTCCTGGCGGTGCTCAGGGGACCATATGGGATGCTGGGAATTGAACCTGGGTCAGCCACGTGCAAGGCAAATACCCTACCCACTGTGCTATCACTCCAGCCCCATCTTCAATTTTTAAATGTGAAAAAAGATTAAATTTATAACATCTTCTTTCTGAAGAATAATTATTTGGGAAATGCATCCTATGTGATAAAAATAAAAGAAGATATGTGATACAAATATGCCCACTATCTTATGTTTAATAAACCCACCACATCCCTTTTCTAAAAAAGCGGGGGCGGGGGAGGAGAATAAAAACTAAAGTGGCTGTTAGCCTCTGCCTGTGTTGTTTCCTTATATTCCTTTCTCCTTTAGTATTCCAAATTTCCTTTACACTTTAATATATTTTCAAATGTCCCAAGGCATCATTTTTAAAAACACAGGGGTGTTTGCTCAAGGACTCCTTTCTCAAGTCCTTTATTTTGTTTTTTCATTCCCTCTTTCCTTTGCTTTCCCCTTCTTTTTTGTCATCCCTATCATTACAATGACCAGGAGTTGCACACCCACCTCCCTGTAGTGCACACACACTTGCCACGGTGCTCACCATAGTTGAATCTCCTTTAGTGGGGTGCTTGCCCATGTTTGGGGGAGTCACAGTACTGAGCTGAGGAACATTCACTCTAATTTCAGCTCTCACCAGGAGTGGCTACAGTGATTGTACATGTGCTCGCCATGAGTTTCACTTCCTGGTCATGGCACTCACTTTTTTATTTTTATGGTGTTCACTGTGGGTTTTACTTTTTTGTGTTCCCTGCTGTGTGGCAAGAACTGCTTGCATCACTGCTGGGAACTGAGACAACAGAACTTCCAGGTTCAAAGAGCAGAGCTGCCTGGATTGTACTCAGCACATGTGGCAACACCAGGGATTTGAACATATACTCATCTGATTGCAAGGCAGGCACTCTAATCTACTGCACTAGCCCTCTGGCTACTCTGATACTTTTAGGACATCTCCCACTCACCTCTCTATGCCAGAAACTAAATCCATTGTGTTTATATGGGATACTTGATCGGCACTCATTAAAATTCAGGCAGGGAAATACTATGCCCTATTTCAGTGACACATACAGAGGTCCTATTTGCCCCTCAGAAGTTCTCATCTCAGTTCATCTACAAGGGAGAGATATGCATTCCAAAGGTATCATGAGATGAGGTAACTTGCATATCATCATCTTATAACTACATGGTAAAGTTGAAAGAATGAAATTTTGGGATGCCAAATTTCATCCACTAATACCCCCTTGACCTGTTCATGTGCAACTAATCATACCCACTTATAATGAATGGTATTTAGGTATGGCTTCATCTGTCAACCAATATAACCTTAGGATAGGGAATGGATTCTAATACCACACATATGTATTATGTTTCTACTTTTAAAAGAACTCTGTGGATAAAGAAATTGTTGTGTGTATACACACACACACACACACACACACACACAATAAAATACTATGCAGTTACTGTCACTGTCACTGTTCTCCCATTGTTCATCGATTTGCTCGAGCAGGCACCAGTAACGTCTCACAGCAAATTATGAGACTTGTTGTTACTGTTTTTTTGGCATATTGAATACATCACGGGGAGCTTGCCAGGCTTTGACGTGCGGGCGATATACTCTCGGTAGCTTGCCGGGCTCTCTGAGAGGGGCATAGGAATCTAACCAGGGTCTGCCATGTCAGCCTTACAAGAAAAAAATAATTCATTTAGTTTGTGGCAACTTGAATGGAACTAGGAGAGTATTTGCTAAGCAAAATAAGCCAGAGGCAGAGGGACAAATACAGAATGATCTCACTCACCTGTGATTTATAGAAAAACAAATCAAAGATATGGATACTATCAATCAATAATAAGTCATGGGCACTAGATTATAGACCTAAAGGTGCCAGGTTTGTGGCAGTGGTGTATGAAGGTAAAACTCAGGTTGACTGAAAGTAATATGGGAACACAGGTGAAGAATCTGGAGTACATGAGTGGTGGCCAAAGGTTGTAACCATCTGCACCAAAACTGAAAATTAACAAATAATGGAGGGATGGGTGATAAGAGGAACACAATGCAAAGGACAAGGGCACAGGAAGGACACAGGAGGAGACATAGAGATGGGGATAGAGGGCTCGTGAGTTCTTAGGCCTTGTGGTGGGGCTGTGCAGTAAATTCGTAAGTCGACTTTATTAATGCTTAAATAAATATAATTATGATCCTAGTCTGTCCTGTCCTGTCCTCCCATTGTTCATCGATTTTCTCAAGTGGGCACCAGTAATGTCTCCATTGTGAAACTTTTTGTTACTGTTTTTGGCATATCAAATACATCACCGGTAGCTTGCTAGGTTTTGCTGTTTAGACAGAATACTCTCAGTAGCTTGCCAGGCTTTCCGAGAGGGGCGGAGGAATCGAACCCAGGTTGACCACATGCAAGGTAAATGCCCTACCCGCTATGCTATCGCTCCAGCCCATGATCCTAGTACATAAATTATAATTAAAAACTAAAAAGATTATTCTAGTCAAAAAGTCATGGGTTGGTAGAGCTTATAGCTCATGAGTCTATAAAAAGTTTTTACTAGCTTCTTCATTTTTAAGATGGTTGGTGAAATTGGGAAGAAGAGATATTAAATATCTTGAATAAAATGATAAAAAAAGAAAAATAAAAGATATTGTGATTCCAGTATATTATTATTATTCATCCACTTTTTTATTCATTTGTTTTTTAACTCTTAATTATGTGTTACCTGTCTGCTATTTATCGTACTTGGTGTCATGTGCCATATGAGAATTCTAAGAATGAACTCAATGCTGCAATAGTCTTAAAAGACTTTTATAATAAAATATTGAAACTATGGTACTTATTTGGATAATTTGGGTTAAAATGAAAATAAAGAGGTCAACTTTCTATATACCCACTAAAATTGACCCAGGCTCTGGGGTGTTGCTGCTACTGCTGTTTCGTCAATCTCTTTTCTTTCCCCTAAGAACTCTCCATAATCCCAACATCTCATGCTGGCACTCCTGAAGGCATTTCCCTTTCCCCTTCCTAGTCTAGTTGCTTCCAAACTTTTTTTACTTTTGTTGATATAACCCTTAAGTAAAGGAAATGGTTGCTAGAACACCTAGACAATTGTGAGTAGGGAACATTTCAGTCCTCCTCTCATGGTTTCCTTTTCCATTCCACTACTACCTCATAGCAATATTTCTGACCCTGTGTGTTTTTCCCATGAAAAGTAATTCACTGTGACAGCAGATTGGGGTCAGATAAGTTTTTTGCTTGCTTTGGGACGACACCCTGCTGTGCTAATATCAACCAAGTATGATGTTCACAGGATGCCACGGTGGTGCTGAGGGTTCCATATAGTGCTAGGATCAAACCTGAAACTCCTGCATGCCAGTATGTGCTCTTTGAACCACCTGTCAGTGTCCTAAAGTTTAACTCTGTTCTGATTCTATCTTCCATAGACAGTATGAGATTCCACAGATTAAGGGCTCAGTTGTGCAAGACTATTCCCACTCCCTGATAAAACCTGCTGCAAGATCAGATTGTTGCTCAGGCTTCTGAAAAATTAGCTATAAATTATAGAGGCTCCACAATCCCCTTCTCACTTAATTTGCTAGTCTGGGTCACAGAGTTTCAAGGAAAAAAATTACCTGCTGTTTACAAACTTAAAATCAGTGGATATAAGTAAGCACCCAGGTGAAAGAAATACATAAGGCAGTGTACATGGAAAAGGTCTTGGGGTTCTCATGTTTTTTCTAGATGTCCATGCTCAGAGAGCCTTCACATGTTTGCCAGAGGAGAATCTTTGTAAAACTCCATACTCCATGGATTTTTTTTTAAAAGGGACTTCCCAGGGCTAGGGCAATAGCACAGCGGGTAGGGTGTTTGCCTTGCATGCGGCAGACCCGGGTTTGATTCCCAGCATCCCATATGGTCCCCTGAGCACCGCCGGAGTAATTCCTGAGTGTAGAGCCAGGAGTAAGCCCTTTGCATTGCCAGGTGTGACCCAAAAAGCCAAAAAAAAGGGGGGGGACTTTCCTATAAGTGCTCAGGGCCCAGAGCCCAATCTCCTTGATGCAGGCCTAACAATTCAGTGGCTGAGCCTGGTGGCATTCAGGTGCCACAACTGTCAGTGGGAATAGGTGGCACTGAGGATTCAACTTGTGGCATCAGACATGCAAGACTATCTCCCTAGTCCACTTTTGGGGTTTTTATATACGCTTTATCACATAGAGATGATTGACCATTTTTAGCCCCTTATCTTTCAGTGGAAAATGAGAAGAGTGGAATTAAACCTCTAAGCTACTAATTATAGTTTTGTCTTTCCAGTGACATATTGCTCCCACTTGTTTCTCTGAGAGGCTGTGAGCTCATAGATATGACATATACAAAGCCAAAATTGACATGTCTTGTGGCTTACAGGTATCTTGAGAGCATTTGAACTAATCAACAGAAAGTGTATACATACACATTTTTCCCACAACAAATTGTAGAGAAAAGTTGCTGAGTGTTTTTTATGAGAATGTGTCACAAAACATTTGCTTTAAGCTACATAGTTCCTTCAAAATATTTTTTAACTCACCCAAAATGCATTTATTTTAAAATCTTGGCATGCTTATATGCTATACCTGCAAAGATTTCAGGTAAATAGCTGTAAAGGCCAAAGTCCTGGAGCAATAGCATGGAAGGTAGGGTGTTTGCCTTGCACGTGACCAACCCGGGTTCTATTCCCAGCATCCCATATGGTCCCCTCAGCACCGTCAGGGGTAATTCCTGAGTGCATGACCCAGGAGTGACCCCTGTGCATCGCCGGGTGTGACCCAAAAGGCAAAAAAAAAAATCCTAAAATATGTCTTTCTCATCCTTTATTTAATGTGTGTGACTGTGTGTGTCTGTCTCTGTGTCTCTGTGTATGTGTCCATGTGTTTGTGTGTGTTTGGCAGGGAGGCACACGGGGCAGTGATCTGAGATTATTACTCCTGGCTCTGTACTTGGGGTTTGCTCCCAGAGTGCTTGGGGAGCCATGTGATACCGGGGATCAAATCCAGGCAAAGCACATTCACTAACCTTTGGAGATAACCTCCTGGTTTTTCCTTTATGTAATTTTAAACGTCATCTTTCAGTGTCTCCCTTTCCATGTCTGTGATATGATGGTGGCACCAACAGAAGTCTATTTAGAAATTTTGGGATCTCATTACATGTGTGTCAGAGTTGAGCATAACTGGGAACAATAACAATAGATTAAGCATGTTAAATATGGCCTTTATGCCAGAGCTGGGAGGCGTCTTAGTCAACTTATAAATTATCCTAATGTGTACATAAATGGGCTGGAGCAATAGTACCATTTGGAGCATAGGGCATTTGCCTTGGATGTACCTGATCATCCCAGGTTTGACCCCCAGCATCCCATATGATTCCAGAACCAGCCAGGAGTAATTCCTGAGAACAGAGCCAGGAGTGACTCTTGAGCATCACTTGCTTTAGGGTGTGGCTCCAAAACCAAACAAACAAAACAAAATGACAGACAATAACAAGTCTAACAGAGTTTCAGGTTAGTGATGCCAATGCAAGCTTCTAAACTGATGTTGCAATAAAAATTAGTTGGGGAGTAAAGGAGTGTGAAAGTAGGTAATGGGAAAATCGAATAGCAACTCAGTTTCTGTTTTCTGTATATATAAATCAAAGTGCCTTTGAAGAATGAAATTCAGTTGTTGATTCTTCAAAGTATTTCTTCAACAATTTGGTTTCCTCAGGGACCAACCAGGTGAGTAAGTTGAATATTCTGATAAACCAGTTGGTTCCCACAGCTTAAAAGCCTTTGTGGGTAAACTTGGAGGCCCCTTTTGGAAGGATGGGTTACCTGGCCTGTTTCTCAGTTTCTACATATTGTTTCAGAAGCTCTGGGGAAGGGGAATCCTGATAATGCAGAGATAAAGCAGACAAAATCTTGTCCTTGTGGAAGTAAGCCCACCTATTTGCAAACCCCTTCCTCATTGCCAGATATGTGACTGGCGCATTGCATCCTTAGGTGGTGATGTCTAACTTGACAGAAACTTGGAAGCATAATGGCTTCTGTCAACATACCAACTTTGGCCCTATATTGGGACTATTTTCTTTTTTATTTTTAGAAGAATGCATTTCTTTATTTTTAATAGGTTTTATTGTATCACCATGAGATACAGTTTAAAAACTTGCATGATTACGTTTCAGCCATACAATACTCGAGCAACCATCCCTCTACCAGTGCAAATTTTCTAACACCATTGTTCCCAGTGTCCTTCCTACCACCCCCACCCCATCCCACTTCCTGCCTCTGTGGCAGGTACAATCTTTCTTGTTTCTCTCTAGTTTGGGGCTTTATGATTCACAATACAGATACTAAGAGGCCATCATGTTTGGTCCTTGGTCTACCTTCAGCCATACCGATTGGGGCTATTTTCCAAAATACAAATGGTAAAGGATTCCCAGCTCCACTATCTTAAAATTCGGGCTTCAAAACATGCTAGGGGAAAAGGGAGTTCAGATAGAGAAGGGTGCACCAAATAAAGGGTGTTGGGAGGATCCTCCCAGGATGGGAGAAGCATGCTAAAAGTAGACTATAGACCAAACATGATCACCACTCAATGCCTCTTTTGCAAACCACAACACCCAAAAGGAGAGAGAGAACAAAAGGGAATGCCCTGCCACAGAGGCAGGGTAGGATGGGAGGGTATGGGGGGTGGGAGGGTTACTGGGATCCGTGGTGGTGGGAAATGGGCACTGGTGGAGAGATGGGTATTTGATCATTGTATAATTGAAACCCAAGCACAAAAATTTGTAAGTCTACAACTGTACCTCATGGTTTGTCACTAATAAAAATTAAAAAAATAAATAAATAAAATTTCGAACGGGATCGGACCACCGTCTCCTTCATGCAAAATTCTACTTCACAGAGCGGGGAGAAAGGGCTGCAAAGTTCAAAAAGAGAACTACCAGAATGACCACCAACTGGGAACTCTTTGGTACTATTGCGGCAACATGGGAAGATGCCATTGTTGACAACATTGACGAGGAATACGATCGACTGGTTCAGCACCTCCATGAATGTGCGAGGAACGCCAAGAGAGAGATAGCCACAAAAAATCGCCTATCTTCGAAAACACTTGAGCTAATTCGCCAGCGTGGTTTGGCGCATGCCTCAGGCAAACGCAAGCTAATGTCCGAGCTCGCAAAGCAGTGCAGAGATGCGATCAAGGAAGACCTCAAAGAGAGAAGAGCAGAAGTACTGGTAGATGCGGCAGAAGCCGGGAAAAGTATTCGGAACGCCCGCCTGTCCTTCGCCAACTATAAGACCAAGATGACTGCGCTCCGAAGTCCTGATGGATCCATCACATCCTCCAGAACGGCAATGGAGAAGATTATCCATGACTTCTTCTCAAATCTCTTCGATAGCCATGTCCACTTGCCGACATACCAAATTCCACAGGATGGATATGTCGTTCCCAACGTTCTCCCTTCCGAAATCCGACATGCCATTTTGTCGGTAAAGAAACAAACAGCACCCGGCCCAGACAAGGTCAGACCTGAACACCTGAAGAACCTGCCATCAGTACTCATCAATACACTGGCTCGGCTCTTCACTCGCTACCTGTCTGAATGCAAGGTTCCGTCCCAATGGAAAACCAGCAGGACCGTACTACTGTTCAAGAAGGGAGACATCCATGACATTGGCAACTATCGCCCGATCTGCCTATTGTCTGTCATCTACAAGTTGTTCACTCGAGTCATCCTAAATAGGATTGGCAGAACACTAGATGAAGGACAACCATGCGAGCAAGCAGGGTTCCGCAAAGGATTCAGCACCATCGACCATATCCACACAATAACCAAGCTCATTGAGGTTTCTCGGGAGTTCAAGATGCCGCTCTGTTTAACGTTCATTGATTTAAAGAAGGCCTTTGATTCTGTTGAGACGGAAGCGGTCATTGAAGCCCTAGCCAATCAGGGCATTCAAGCCCAATACATCAGGATCTCACCATTCTACAAAGAAGTGATCGTTGATGTCAAGAGAGGGGTGCGGCAGGGTGATACTATTTCACCAAAACTCTTCAGTGCCACCCTGGAGAACATCATGCGACGACTGGAATGGGAAGGAATGGGAGTGAAGATAGATGGTCGGCAACTACACCACCTCCGCTTTGCTGATGACATTGTTTTAATAACACCAAACATCAGCCAAGCGGCACAAATGCTGGCCGACTTTGACCGTGAGTGTGGAAAGGTAGGACTACAGCTGAATCTTATGAAGACAATGTTTATGAGAAACAGCCTTGTTCCTGACGCCCCATTAGCTCTCAATGGAACGACCATCTCCGAATGCAACAGCTATGTGTACCTAGGTCGAGAGGTCAACATGACAAATGACCTGGCACCCGAGCTGCGCAGGAGGAAGAGAGCGGCTTGGAACGCCTTCAAGAACGTCGAAGAAATAGCTGAGGACAAAGAACCTCCGGCTCCGGGCACATCTCTTTGATTCCACTGTTCTTCCTGCATTAACATATGCCTCAGAGACCTGGGCCCTCCGCAAACAAGATGAGAACGCTATTCAGGTCTCCCAAAGAAGAATAGAAAGAGCTATGCTTGGAATATCACGTTTCACTCAAATGAGAGAAAGAATCCGGAGTTCTGACATCCGTTGATGATCAAGGATCAGGGACGCTGTTGCATTTGCCAAGGTGTCGAAAATCAGATGGGCTGGTCACGTAATGAGATTTAAAGACGACCGTTGGACTAGAGCTGTTACTGATTGGATTCCACAGGATGTCAAAAGACCGCATGGCCGCCCACCTACCAGATGGTCAGACTTCTTTGTCAAGATCATGAACGATCGGTTTGAGGCCCTTCATGTTCCCGGAGCGAACAGATGCCATTGGGCTACACTAGCACGCGACAGGGACAAATGGAGACGTTACTGGCGCCCGCTCGAGCAAATCGACGACCAACGGGAAGTTAAGTGATTAAGTGAAAGAAATAAAATTTTAAAAAATAAATGAAAAAAAATTCAGGCTTCAGAGAAGACCATAAAGCAGTTTGTTTTAGTTGAAAAATGTTCTACGCTCCAGCATATCATCATAACAGCTAACATTTATCAAATACTTACTATTTGCCTGTTGTTGTTTAGCATGTTACACCTTTGATTGGAATGAATTCTCTCAAAAGCCTCTGAAAAAGGCAGTATTAATGTCTCTGCTCTAAGTTAAGGAAACTGAGACACAGAGAAGTTAAGATATTTGGTTAAGATTACATGTTCAGTTTAGAATTAGGACAATGATGTCATTCTCATTATACTCTATAATAGACCCTGATTTCTTGTCTGATGGGGTTTTACAGTGAGACTATCTTTCTCCTACTCCTTCTGGAGAAGCACTTAAGGAACGTGAGTAGGATATAGGTTCCAACGTTCCAACCCCTACACAACTATTTGTGAGTTATGTGCTTCATAGTGTCAGCTGATCTGAGTATCAGTTTCCTTATTTAAAAATAAATAACTATAGCATTTAGTATGTCTGGTATGCAGTAAACACCTATTACTATCAAATGTCATTGGTAATGCCCCATCCCAGTCAGTTTCTCTTGCCAAATAGGCAGTCCCCAGACATTTTCAACTATTTGTGAGTTATGTGCTTCATAGTGTCAGCTGATCTGAGTATCAGTTTCCTTATTTAAAAGTAAATAACTATAGCATTTAGTATATCTGGTATGCAGTAAACACCTATTACTATCAAATGTCATTGGTAATGCCCCATCCCAGTCAGTTTCTCTTGCCAAATAGGCAGTCCCCAGACATTTTCAAGTGAATCTGTCTGCAGGAGATTTCTGCTAAATCCTGCTAGAGTAGTGAATTGTGTTCCAGAGAGTTTCCAGCCTAGATGTATCAGCTCAAGTTTTATATTTCTGGACTTTCCTGAACATGCCACATTTCGCAGAAATTAAAAGTGTGCCTTAGACTCTCCCCTCTCCCCAGAGTAACTCCTTTCTGGGAACTCAATTCTCACTAGTAAAATTCTTTCCATCCTTCAGATGCCAATTTTGCCAGAGGCTGTTTTCCTATTTTTTCCAGTTGAATGCAAACTCGCTTCAGTATGGCCAGAACAACACTTTCCTTGTATTTTGTTTTTCTCTTTCTGGTGTGGTTATCTTTTCCACTTCTGAATCATGGGGATTCCAGCACATGTTTTGTCTTCTCAGTAGTAAGCTCCTGAGGTGGGGTGGGGGTGGGGGGTGGGGGAAGGAGAGAGTAAGAGCTCCTTATTTATTCTTTCTTTCTTTCTTTCTTTCTTTCTTTCTTTCTTTCTTTCTTTCTTTCTTTCTGCACAGTAATCCCTGTGCACCCAGCAATGCACAGGGATTACTCCTGGCAGTGCTCAGGAGACCACAGGGGATTCTGGGAATTGAACCCCGGATGGGCCGCATGCAAGACAAATGCCCTACCCACTGTACTATAGCTCCAGCCCCAAGAGCTTCTTGTTTCTAGAACCATGGTGGATGCCTCACATATAAACAGTGCTGAGACTCATTATAATATTGAGAAGAATGCCTATATTTAGCATGCTTGTTGTTATTACCTAATATGATTGTCCAAAAAATTGTGTTGTGGTAAAGAGTACTATGATTGGCTAAATAACAAATTCTTAAAACAAAAGTGGTGAAAGAATTTCAAGTTATTTTTTAAAAAGCACCCTTTATAAAGGGAGTAAATAGTACTTGGGGCAATTTGAGGAATTGAGAAAGGCTAAACAAACAAAAATCACCTATGATCTCATCACTCAGGCCTAAGTATTTTCATTTTTGTTGTTAGCATTTGCTGTTTTTTTAACATGTAAATTGCAGCCGTTGCGATGCACCTTTCTATCCTTTTTCAAAGTTATCATTGTGCCATCAGCTACCACCTATGTTATTGACTAGTCTTTAGAATTATAATTCTTTTTTTTCATTTTTTAATAATTTTATTTATTGAATCACCATGAGAGTAGTTACAAAGCTTTCGGGTCTAAGTCTCGATCATACAATTAAACACCCGTACCTTCACTAGTGCCCATTCTCCACCCTCAAAAACCCAAGTTTACCCCCATACCACACCCTCCCCCTACCTGTGGAGCAAATGATTTCCACATTACTCTCTCTCTACTTTGATCACATTCGATATTTAGACACCAGACCCACCATTATTATTTGAGATTTTACCCAACACTCAGATCTGCTGAAAAGGCAACAGTAGACAGTTTGTTTTCTATTGCTGTTTATGAATAACATATGATGTTACATGGCTGCAGTAGTGGCCGCGCGATTTTGAAATTCTGAAATTTTAACACTTAAATCTGGAGGGATTTCTGCCGATACCTGCTGGGTTTCGAGATTTGCTCCTGAGTCTCTGGGATCATGGCCGTTGAGCAGCTTGATTAGGAGCCAGAGAGGCTGTTCGTGAGCGATGAATTGGGGTCTCGGGGTGGGGAGGACAGGACTGACTCCACCCCCATCCCGTGAGGCCCAACAAGCTTCGTTACTGAGGGCCCAAGCCTGACTGTCCAATGGCCTCTGGAGGATGACGGCCACCGAGCCACCAAGGGGGAGCAGGCGGAGTGACAATACCCTTTCCCCCTTGGGGAGGCCCGGAGACAGTAACCTACTATGGGGTCTGGATGCATTTCTGCCAAAAGCCACTGCGTTTCGAGATTTGTTTCTGAGTCTCTGGAATCATGGCCATTAAGCAGCTTTATCAGGAGCCAGAGAGGCCATTTGTGGGTGATGACTTGGGGTCTCGTTGGGGTGGGGAGGACAGGACCGATTCCACCCCCATCCCATGAGGTCCAAAATGTCTCATCACTGCGGGCCCAAACCTGACTGTACAGTGGCCTCTGGAGGATAGCGGCCACCAGGCACGAAACCTATTCCCACCTGGGTTGGTCCAGCACCAGTAACCTACTGCAGGGACCGAACGCATTTCTGCCAAAAGCCGCTGGGTTTTGAGATTTGTTTCTGAGTATCTGGGATCATGGCCACTAAGCAGTTCAATCAGGACCAGAGAGGCCATGCCTCCAATTATATAGCTGAGCCAAAGGTGGTTTGTGGGTGTGTTTCCCACATACCTCACTTTTGGCCGCTTACTTTCTTGGTAAACTTTGCCCCAAGTTTTTGGGGTCTGGCCAAAGGCACAGAAGCAATTTGGGGGTATCTGGAAGTCTGAAGGCGCCATCAGGCTGCTGATACACCAGCCTCACAGGTACAGATTGACCTGCTGGCGGCACCATACCCCCGTAGAATTATAATTCTTAATGGTTAACTGGGTCATAGGTCCATAATGAGATTTGGGGCCCAAATGTTATCACCTGACTACTCATAGCCTCTATTTTCATCAGTGACTGCATTGGCATTTGAGGTTAATAAGGGCTAGAGTCAAAACAGAATAGTATTTTGGTGCCCCTTAATAATGTATATATTTTCAGTTCTCTTACTGCACATATTAAATGACTTTAAGTCTCTCTGGGAATGGCTTTGGTTGGAACATATTTCTTAATGCTTCTTCAATATATAAGAACTACATAAAATATTTGTGGTATTGTTACATAAGGTTATTTCTCAAGCTTTCCCATTCTGATAAAGCATGAAAATTGTAGGGGAAAAACATGACTTTCAAATGTGATATCTCAAATTATATTTCTTTCTTTTTAAATCTTTTTTAAGTCACTCCTGTCAGCATTCAGAATTACTTGTGGCTCTGTGCTCAGGGGTAACTCTTGGTGCTCCTGGAGGCACATATATGGTGGTGGGGATCAAACTTGAGTCATCCCATGCAAGGAAAGCACCTAAACCCCTGTACTACTCTCTGCCCCTCTATTTTATAGACCAAATACTGCATTGGTAAGCTGACCATCTACTTAATTCTTAATTCTTAGGGCAAATCATCTCCAAATATTGCTAATAGTGGAAAATTCTGATTGACCCTCTGAGATCTCATTATCTCCACTGAAATCAGGACACTTATCTCAGTGGCATTTTACAACATCATCCTTGACCACAGAAAACAGCCACCTGGAGGCATTCAAGTTCGTGGGGTTCCTTGGGTCCTTCCAGAGCCCAGTAGTGTAAGGAAAGATAAACAGTCTACACATGTAAATTATTCCATTATTCTACTCTCTCTAAACTTTGAGTTTTACCTATATTTTCTAGAGAATTTCTGTCAACTCAACATCACTGGGTGTAAGCTACCCTTGAGTATGATTTTCAGACAAAGTAGCAAAGAGAGTTTTTCCCAACTGCTCGAGCAAATACTTTTGCTTCTGTTATCTTTTTGATGCGTAGTAAAACCTAGTGGCTTATGTTTGTCACTTACATTTTTCTGATTTTGTAGCTTAGCAATTTGACCTTGACTCAGAAAGGCCCAAGAAACTAATTTCTGGGAACTGGAGAGATAACACAGCGGGTACGGTGTTTGCCTTGCACGCGGCCAACCTGGGTTCGATTTCCAGCATCCCATATGGTCCCCTGAGCACCGCCAGGAGTAACTCCTGAGTGCAGAGCCAGGAGTAACCCCTGTGCATCGTCGGGTGTGACCCAAAAAGCAAAAAAAAAAAAAAAAGAAACTAATTTCATGTTGCCAGCTGGACTTCCTCTTGGATATGTCATCATTTAACAAATGTGCTGGAGGATGACTCATGTCTGACGACTTCTCTTACCTACCTAGGATTTGCTGCTGGATATTGGTTGGACTGTGTACTTCCAGCAGGTTAATGAATGCTTCTTCAACATGGAAACTTGTCTATAAACAGAAAAAGGGGCACATTCTCATGCACAGGTTCAACAGACAAGTATATTACATTTGATAATATCTCACTGGCCAGAGGAAGTCTTTCGGCCATGCCAAAAACCAATATAAATCACAAGGTATGCAAAGTCACTCTCCCTAGGGGCTATTATTATAAAAGTAAACCACTATCTTTGTCTAAAAAATATCTAGAAAGTGTATTGTATCATGTCTATTTAAATTTGATTTTATCCAATTTTACATTTGCTCTCCTTGGCCCAATACCTTTAGAATCAATTCCCAATTTCAAAATCAAACAAAATCTATCATTGTAAATATTTCTCTCCTGAGATAGATTTTGCTCTTCTCCTCAGGAATATGCCAGAATTTAACAAGAGACAAAAGCCTGAAGGAAGACAAAAAGGTAGCATGCTTCTGTTTTGTTCTGCTAGTCCCATTTTTTTTTTTAAAAAAAAAAGGCCCATGTGAAAACAGAACAGCTGCAAGAAGTACAGAGGAAGCAACTAATACATGGAGTTTGGGTTGTTCATACCAAAGAGGAATAAAATCCTGCTGATGGTCAAATTAGACAACTTCCCAGAGTCTCAGTTCTCCTTGCTTTAAAATTAAGTAAAATAGTGACTTGAGAAAAAAATCCAGTGGGTAGAGAGTACTTGCCTTGCATGTGGATAACCCAGGTTAGATCCCTGGCACAATATATGGTGGCCTGGGCTGCATCAGGAGTAATCCCTAAGCACACAGCCAGGAGTAAGCCATATACACAGCTGGGTATGTCCCCAAACATAAAAATAAAATAAAACAAAAAGAATTAAGAGAATAAGGACCCTATGGATACCTCAGTGGTTAAAAAATCTGCGAGTATGAGACCGTGTATTATACCCTTGGGATCACTCACCTATGCCAAGTTTGGTCCCAGCAGCTCTGCTGTTTGAACTCTGCTTCTACGACAGAATGTGTAGACTCAGCACATAGCCATCAGCTGTATGCAAGCTACCCCCAAGGGGCATTACAACTAAAAAGACTTGTGAGCACCACATCTGTTGGATAACATTGGTTTGTCCTTGCTCTTCCTGCAGGGACCTTAGGTTCATTGAGTTACTCCCACCACTGTGCTCCTGAGGCACACCCAATTCCATCAGGTGCTAATAATGCTATATTGCTTTTCTGTTTCCTTTATGTCCATTGCATGGTTTAGCAATGTCCTTTTTGTACAGACACAGGAAGACAGTTGATACTATGCTTTTATAACATGGGAATTAATTGACTCCAAATAATATTTACTTCTGGGTATCCATCATATTTACTTGACTTAAACCATAGTTGTCATGTTACTTCCTAACATCCCCAAAAGGATGATCCCAACAAGGGGTCTGAATGGACCCAGGTCAAGCTGTAAGCTACCCTAGCATTGAAAAGGAACACACTAATTGCCATAAGAAATGTAAGTTAAAAGCACTGTCATGGAACAAACTGTGACATGACCCAAAAAGAATTAACTGAATAAGGACCCTGCTGGGCTTAGGAGAGACTAACCTGGCCTGATGACTCTAGTCTGGGATATATAGTGAGATGTCCCCAGGAAGAGCCAACCTGATGTCCCCAGGAAAAGCCAACCTTTAATCTTAGTATATCTCTTACTGTGTTCATACAAAATGACAATAGAAATAATATAAGAAGTAAATTTACTATGAATGTTTAAATGGATTGCTAGCTAAGGAAAGGAGAAAACAATATACCCTTAGATAGAATCCCTCCCTTGAGCAGATCTTCTAGTAATGTAGAGTGTTGAATCCCCAGATGAGATTTTGTTCCTGAGTTGATCTCCCTGAAGAACATCCTCTAAAACAGGGGCTTTACATCTGCTTATTGTTACGATCACTTCCAGCCTCACCTGTGTTTACCCCACCCCTCCAGATTTCTATATAACTATGCTGTAAGAGAGAAGTGGGAATAATAACAAGTGGTCATTGATTACCAACCAGCCTGTGACCCTTTTCCTTCATTCCCAGTTCATCTGTCACTTCACCCTCGGCCGGCTGGGGGAACAGTTCTAGGCCACCAGCCACCAAACATACTCGTTGTGCACACACACTTTGAACTCAGAATGTCCACAAGAGTGACCCCTGTATATGTGTGCAGCCACAACTTGTGAGAGTTTCACAGTTAAAAAAGCACAACCACTGGCTCTTATGTGTGCTAATGTGGTGAGTCCAAATGTGACTCCCAGCAAGCACCATGGCTCAGTGTGTGAACACCACAGTCAGCATGTATGTGTGTGACTCTGGTCATCATCACAACAGCAACAACAAAAAAAGGGGAAGATAATAGTAGTATGATAAAACTTAAAATTAAAAAAGAAAAATATTTAATATACAGTTATTTATGATTTTTAAATGAAAGTTAATAGGACTTTTAAAGTATTACATTAGCTAAAGATTTTTACATTATAGGGGCTGAATATCTAGTACAGCGAGTAAAGGACTTGCCTTGTATGCAGATGACCTGAATTTGATCCCCGACACTGCATATAGTCACTGGAGTGACTCCTGAGCACTGCTGGATGTGACCATAAAAGAAAAAACAAAACAAAAAAGTAACTATTTCTGTCAGTTAATCTAAGAAAATAATCCAAAAATAAAGAAAAGTCTATAGAGAAGTTTATGACAAATAAGAATATTGACTTAACAAATCTTTGCTGTAGCACTGAAAGAAAAAAGTCATGCTATTATGGGGCCAGAGATATAATACAGCTAATAGCACTTGCCTTGCATGGAGCCAACCCAGGTTCAATCCTTGGTATCACACATGGTCCCCCTGAGCTCCACCAGGAGTGATTCCTGAGTAGAGCCAGGAGTTAAATTCTGAGTACAGCTGGGTATTGTCCTAAAATAGACAAAGAAGCAAGGAACAAAATTATGCTATTATTACTATAAAATTTATGAAGCACCTCAAAATAATGATTTTGATAATTAGGACTGAGAATGTGGGTCAGTGGCAGAGTACTTGCCCTGCATGTGTGAGGCTTTGGGTTCAATCCTTGACAGAGAGAGAGAGAGAGAGAGAGAGAGAGAGAGAGATTGTTTATTCAACAGTAATAGGGTCAAGACTCACACTCAGAAATACTGTTCCAAGGATTTTTCTTTGGGGGGTGGGGGGAGGTATTTGGGGTCACACCCAGCAATGCTCAGGGTTTACTTCTGTCTCTGCACTCAAGAATCACTCCTGGAGGTGCTTGGGGGACCATATGGGATGCTGGGAATTGAACCTGGGTAAGTCATAGGCAAGGAAACCCATTGTACTATCTCTCAAGCCTCTCCAAGGTTTTTTCTAAAGATAGTCCTTAGAAACGAAACACCAATTACATTTAGAAATACATTAGTTGCAGCATTATCTAGATGGCCCTAAACCAGAAGTAATTTGTCAACCAAAACGAAAGTGAATTAGTCATAATGATGTGCTTGTAATATAGACTCAAAGAATGAGTTTTAAGATTACATAGAAATATAAAATAAATATTACAATATAATTTTAAGTGAAAAAGAACATTTCATTTTCATTTCATCATCCTGTTATTTGCCGATTGCCTCGAGCAGGCCCCAGAGCAGACCGTCGTGAGACAGGTTAGTTTTACCCTACTGATGATGTGAAAAAGAACAGTTCTATCATTTTAACTTTTACTCTGAGCTCATAACTTTGTAACTCGATTTAGATATGTTCTTTTCTTGTTCACAGACACTGGTCGGTACCAAGTTGCTTAGTAATTTTCTCAGGTGGATACAGTTAGTAGAGCCAGGTTCAAAGCTAAACCAATATCAGCCATTTGTCTCATAAAATTCAGTAAAAACCTCAGAGCACTAAAGAAAACAAGCAAAGGCAAGAGCATGATGTGGGTTATCATATAATAATGTTTTCTGGCACAATGTTGCATCCAAGAAATAATACATGAAAAACAAAAGAGAAAAAAAAGAAAAATAAAATTGAAGTCTGGAAAGAAGTATACTAAGACACAAATGGAGTTTTGTTAAAGAGATGGATCATGGGCTGGAACAAAAATACAGTGGGTAAGGTACCTGCATTGCATGAGGCCAACCCTGAGTTCCATCTCTGGCACCACATATGGATCCCATAACCAAGCTGTGAACACCATCAGTTGTCGTCCAAAAGCAAAAAAAAAAAAAAAAAGCCCTTTATTTTTAAAAAAGGTGATATTGTATCATTTCCCTATTTTTCTTCATTTTATGTGACTCCCTGTACTGAATGGTATCTTTATAATATATTGAGAATTTGTTTCAGCAGCACACACTAAATCTGATCTGAAACAATAGAGGGAAGATGAGAATAGTGCCTGCATAGGGTGAGATGTTCTATATTAGCATATTAAATGTATTTTTAAATGTCATCATTATAACAAGGTGTATTATATAATACTTGCAGAATTATTTACATACCACTATATATCCACCATCACAAAATTACATTTATAAATGTTTGCATGTCCTCCATGAGAATTACTTTCACAATGTCTTTTATGTTTGGAAAGAAAATCTGGAAAACAAAAGAAAACATTTGAGTAAACTTCCTTTTATTCTTTCCTTCCCCTCTTTGGCTTTTTAAACTGTAAAATTTGAATGATGATAACAGTAACCATAACTATTGGCATGATGAGATTATGGACAGGTTTTACTTTATGTTCTTCTGTACTTGAAAGATTTTTAAAAACTCACTTATCACTTTTAACCTAAAAAATAATCTCTAAGCTTAATGATTTCCACTTATGATTCATTTCACTTTATTAAGCATTGAGGGCTGGAACGATAGCACAGCGGGTAGGGCGTTTGCCTTACAAGCGGCCAACATGGCCGACCCGAGTTCGATTCCTCCGCCCCTCTCAGAGAGCCCGGCAAGCTACCCAGAGTATTCGACATGCCAGACACAGTAACAACAAAGTCTCCAATGGAGACGTTACTGGTCCCGTTCGAGCAAATTGACGATCAACGGGAGGGCCTTTACCTTTACCTTTTACCTTATCAAATTAATATTATTTTAATATATTATTTCATGTTCTTATTTTTGTGGAGCCAGGAGTTGAATCCAGAAGTTCCCCCATGAAAGGTATGTGCTCTGTCCCTGAAATGCACCATAGCATAAAGTGTTTGTTTTTTAATATTTTGAAACTTCAGAAATTCAATGTCTGTTTATTGAAAATCAAATGGTCACACAAAAACCAAATATAATGATAATTTTGGCAAGAATTTTTTACTTGCATAAACTGCATTTCCCCCGCTCGCCCCCCAATGTCAGGTGCAAACTCTTTGTTAAGACAATCTAAAGAGAGACAATGGTGAAAGGATGGTGTCATTGGTGTTGGTGGGATTGGTGTTGAAAAAAATTAATCAAGAAAAAAGACAATCTAAGGAGAAACCCAAAGAAAAGTTTACCAAGTGGAAGTTTGAAGAGCTGCTGGGGTTGCCAGTATCCTGCCCTCTTGATCAGATGCCGTGTCCTCTGCACTTCACCACAGACCCTGTAAACGCATGACCAGGCCTCAGACAGCATGTGACGCACATGTGGGGTGACAAGAGGCGCGCGTCCTTTCCAAGAGGGGCTCTGGGGAGTTGTTTTTAAGAACAACTACCTGAAGGCCATCTGCTCAAGGGTGGGGAGGAATAGGGGTCTTTCCAAAACACAGAAACTTTCCTGAGAGTTCTAACAATAGAGAGAAAGGAGAAAGTGTGAGACTAGGTGCTGGATCGGAGAGAAGTTGCAGTCTGATGGTCTGACAGGCCAGCTCCATCTCCGTGGTACGTTTCCCTAAACCGCAGCCCTGACTGAGTGAGAAGTGCCCAGCAATCCTGTGTTGTCATAGGCTCTGTCTTTCTCAGTGTTCTCATACAAGGAGGTTTCCTTAAATGAGCCTGGCAGCATCTCTTCATCGTTGTGCGCTCTCTGAGGAAATGGCAGCAGTTTAGTACCCAGGTTCTCTCAGATGTTTGTCTGAGGACCACATCTCAGCCAGCACAGAAGACCCAGAGACCATGAACCAAACCCAGGTCCAGGAATCAAACCCAGGTCCAGGAACCCTCCCCTGCTGCATGCTAAGCTGCCTCCTGTCTGTTAAACAATCTCTCCAGCCCCAGGATCTACCAGATGCTGTCTGGAGACTTTAAACTCCCCACACAGCTCAGTTCCATGGATATTTTGAGGGATATGAATTGTATATTTGATATTGTCCACCTTGAGAAGTTTATAAGGAACAAAAGAAATACACTGTATACAGGAGAAGTAGAAAAAAAACAAGGTCACATGGGTGTCTCACAAGTTGAACAGACCATAAGACTCAAAATTATTTATAGTTGGGGGAAATTCCCCACCAGAAGAAGAAATATAAGAGAGCAACGCCACACCCACAACCCAGAGTGCTGACATCCCTTCACCAAAGTCATAAGGTTCCCTCCCACATCCTAACAAACTCACTTAAAATTTTTTTTCTCATTGAATCACTGTGAGTTACATTATTACAAAGTTATTTGTGATTTGGTTTCACTTAATCACTTAATCACTTAACTTCCCGTTAGTCGTCGATTTGCTCGAGCGGGCGCCAGTAACGTCTCCATTTCTCCCTGTCGCGTGCTAGTGTAGCCCAATGGCATCTGTTCGCTCCGGGAACATGAAGGGTCTCAAACCGATCGTTCATAATCTTGACGAAGAAGTCTGACCATCTGGTAGGTGGGCGGCCACGCGGTCTTCTGACATCCTGTGGAATCCAGTCGGTAACAGCTCTAGTCCAGAGGTCGTCTTTAAATCTCATTACGTGACCAGCCCATCTGATTTTTGACACCTTGGCAAATGAGACAGCGTCCCTGTTTCTTGATCATTGACGGATGTCAGAACTCTGGATTCTTTCTCTCATTTGAGTGAAACGTGATATTCCAAGCATAGCTCTTTCTATTCTTCTTTGGGAGACCTGAATAGCGTTCTCATCTTGTTTGCAGAGGGCCCAGGTCTCTGAGGCATATGTTAATGCAGGAAGAACAGTGGAATCAAAGAGATGTGCCCGGAGCCGGAGGTTCTTTGTCCTCAGCTATTTCTTCGACGTTCTTGAAGGCGTTCCAAGCCGCTCTCTTCCTCCTGCGCAGCTCGGGTGCCAGGTCATTTGTCATGTTGACCTCTCGACCTAGGTACACATAACTGTTGCATTCGGAGATGGTCGTTCCATTGAGAGCAAATGGGGCATCAGGAACGAGGCTGTTCCTCATAAACATTGTCTTCGTAAGATTCAGCTGTAGTCCTACCTTTCCACACTCACGGTCAAAGTCGGCCAGCATTTGTGCCACTTGGCTGATGTTTGGTGTTATTAAAACAATGTCATCAGCAAAGCGGAGGTGGTGTAGTTGCCGACCATCTATCTTCACTCCCATTCCTTCCCATTCCAGTCGTCGCATGATGTTCTCGAGGGTGGCACTGAAGAGTTTTGGTGAAATGGTATCACCCTGCTGCACCCCTCTCTTGACATCAACGATCACTTCTTTGTAGAATGGTGAGATCCTGGTAGTGAATCCACAATACATCTCACGGAGGATCCTGATGTATTGGGCTTGAATGCCCTGATTGGCTAGGGCTTCAATGACCGCTTCCGTCTCAACAGAATCAAAGGCCTTCTTTAAATCAATGAACGTTAAACAGAGCGGCATCTTGAACTCCCGAGAAACCTCAATGAGCTTGGTTATTGTGTGGATATGCTCGATGGTGCTGAATCCTTTGCGGAACCCAGCTTGCTCACAAGATTGTCCTTCATCTAGTGTTCTGCCAATCCTATTTAGGATGACTCGAGTGAACAACTTGTAGATGACAGACAATAGGCAGATCGGGCGATAGTTGCCAATGTCATGGATGTCTCCATTCTTGAACAGTAGTACGATCCTGCTGGTTTTCCATTGGGATGGAACCTTGCATTCAGACAGGTAGCGAGTGAAGAGCCGAGCCAGTGTATTGATGAGTACTGATGACAGGTTCTTCAGGTGTTCAGGTCTGACCTTGTCTGGGCCGGGTGCTGTTTGTTTCTTTATGGACAAAATGGCGTGTCGTATTTCGGAAAGGAGAACATTGGGAACGACATATCCATCCTGTGGAATTTGGTATGTCGGCAAGTGGACATGGCTATCGAAGAGATTTGAGTAGAAGTCATGGATAATCTTCTCCATTGCCGTTCTGGAGGATGTGATGGATCCATCAGGACTTCGGAGCGCAGTCATCTTGGTCTTGTGGTTGGCGAAGGACAGGCGGGAGTTACGAATACTTTTCCCGGCTTCTGCCGCATCTACCAGTACTTCTGCTCTTCTCTCTTTGAGGTCTTCCTTGATCGCATCTCTGCACTGCTTTGCGAGCTCGGACATTAGCTTGCGTTTGCCTGAGGCATGCGCCAAACCACGCTGGCGAATTAGCTCAAGAGTTTTTGAAGATAGGCGATTTTTTGTGGCTATCTCTCTCTTGGCGTTCCTCACACATTCATGGAGGTGCTGAACCAGTCGATCGTATTCCTCGTCAATGTTGTCAACAATAGCATCTTCCCATGTTGCCACAATAGTGCCAAAGAGTTCCCAGTTGGTGGTCATTCTGGGAGTTCTCTTTTTGAACTTTGTAGCCCTTTCTCCCCGCTCTGTGAAGTAGAATTTTGTACGAAGGAGACGGTGGTCCGATCCCGTTCAGAATTTTGGGACAACAGCGACATCGGTCAGGCAAAACCGTCGATTGAATATGATGTGGTCTATTTCGTTGTGGAATCGTCCACCGGGAGACTCCCATGTCCATCGTTTATATTCTGCCTTCTGGAACTGTGAGTTACCATGAATGGTCTTGGTCGACATGATGAACTCAGACAGTCTCTCACCCTGTTCGTTCCATTCTAGGCCATGAGTCCCATTGTGAAGTTCTTCAGCTGATCTTCTCAGTCCTATCTTGACATTAAAATCACCCACAATGATCTTGTAGAAGGTGTGGTCTTCTTTATAGAACTTCTCTAGCTCCATGTAGAACTTCTCGATTTCTCTTTCATCATAATGAGATGTTGGTGCGTAGACAACGAAGATAGAAACTGCAGGCAGTGAGCCACATCTATTCAAATGTAAACGTCCGATTCGGTTGTTAGGCATTCGAATGAATCAATGCTCTTGGCCAAGTTTGTGTTGACAAGGACACCGACGCCTCCAACACCTCTTCTATCGCATGTTCCGAGGAAAAATTCTTCTCCAGTTTCGAAAATGGCATGGTGAGATTCGTGCCTTCTTGTCTTGGTCAGACCAATGATGTCATACTTGATCTTTTGCGCTTGTACCATCAGGTCCTCGATGGATGCATCTGATGCTAGTGTACGTGCATTGAAAGTACAGACGATCATTTTTGTCTTCCTTCGTTGTGGCAGCCTAGGTCGGCCTTGAGATTTTGTCGGCCTCTCCTTTCTCATCCTTCTCAGTGCTGCCATGTCGGTGAAGCCTTCAGGGTCAGGTGAATGAGACCAGTTGTAGTTACTGGTTTTGGCATATAGAATACACAACGGATAGCTTGCCAGGCTCTTCCGTGCGGGCGGAATACTCTCGGTAGCTTGCCAGTCTTTCCAAGAGGGATGGAGACTTTTGGGGTGACCTCTAATCACCCTTGTAGGTGTTACCATATTTGAACCCTATCAAATACGGCACGACAATTCCGGAAGATGGGTATTTAGTGTCTTATGATGTGTTCGCGGCCGCGTGGGTCTGGAAAGCGTCTTGGAGTGTGGCGACGGCTGGGTAGTGGAAGTAGTGTGTGATTTGGTTTCAGTCATACAAAATTCCAACACCCATCCCTTCACCAGTGTACATTTCCCACCACCAGTGTCCCCAGTTTCCTTCCTGCCCGTCGACCCCCAACCTCTTTCTCTCTCTCTCTCTCTCTCTCTCTCTCTCTCTCTCTCTCTCTCATTTTGGGCATTATGGTTTGCAGTACAAGTACTGTAAGGTTATCATGGTTTTAGGTTTTTGTTTTTGTTTTATTTATTTATTTATTTTTTGGCAAACTAACATCTGTGAGTGTCTTTCAGAGTTTATTGCCATTGCCCATCACTTATTCCCTTACTATGTTTTTTTTATATTCCACATATGAGATTGATTATTCTGTATTTGTCCCTTTTCCTCTTACCAATTTCATTCAGGATAATAGTCTCTAGTTTGATTTACCTAATAATGAATTGCAGGATTTCAACTTTTCTTCTGAGTAGTATTCCATTCTACATGAACATATATTTTTTTTTCCACAATTTCTTTATCTAGTTCTTGGGCAATTTGTTGTTTCCAAATTTTGACTACTGTGAATAGTGCTGCTATGAATATAGGAATACAAATATCTTCTCAAAACAGTGTTTGGGCGCTTTTAGTATAGATGCCAAGAAGAGGAATTGCTAGATCTTTATGGAATCTCAATTCTTAATTTTTTTGAGATGTCTCCATACCAGTTTCCAAAGAAGCTGAGGCAGACAACATTCCCACCAATAGTGGATGAGGTCTCCTTCTTTCCTACATCCCTACTGTTTTTTTATTCTATTCTTTTTGATATGTGTTAATCTTACTGACATGAGTGTCATTTTGATTTCCAATTTCCAGATGATAAGCAATGCACGGGCTGGAGCGATAGCACAGCGGGTAGGGCGTTTGCCTTGCACGCAGCCAACATGGCCGACTGGAGTTTGATTCCTCCGCCCCTCTTGGAGAGCCCAGCAAGCTACCGAGAGTATCTCGCCCGCACGGCAAAGCCTAGCAAGCTACCCATGACGTATTTGATATGCCAAACACAGTAACAAGTCTCACAATGTTACTGGGCCCGCTCAAGCAAATCGATGAACAACGGGAGGACTGTGACCGTGACCGTGAAGCAATGCACAACACTTTCTCATATACCAACTTTCTCATATGCCAATTGGCCATTTGTATGTCTTCTTTGAGGAAGTACCTGTGAGGTTCTTTTCCCTGTTTGAGGGAATTTTTATTGCTTTTTTGTGGTTTGGTATTTGTTGTTAAGGTTTTTTGTCTGTTTTGTTGGTTGGTTTGGGAGCCACATCTGATGGTATTCAGGGTTTATTCCTGGTTCTGTACTCAGGAATCAATCTTGGTGGGCTTATGGGACCATAAGAGGTGCCGGAAATCGAACCTGGGTTGACTGAATAAAAGGCAAGTGCCTACTTACTGTACTATCACTTTGGCCCCTGTTAAGGCTTTTCTTTTTTTTTCTTTTTTTGGGGAGCATTTTGGGCCACACCCAGCTGTGTTCAGGGGTTACTCCTGGCTCTGAACTCAGAAATTACTCCTAGAAGTACCTGGGAATGCCTGGGATTGAAGCCTGACAGCCATGTGCAAGGAAAACAACACCCTACCCACTGTATTACTGCTTTGTGTCCCTTTTATTGTTAAATTTTGAGAGAGCTTTTTAATCTTAGATGTTAGACCTAAAGAGCCTATATGTATGAAATATAACAATAAAGGCTTTATTCAACAAATGGTGTTGGAAAATCCAGTCAGCTATGTGAAGAGAAAAAAAAAAAACTAATCTTGGATTTCTATTTCACACCATTCACAAAAGTCAATTTATTCAAACCAGGTTAACCACCTCAATATTGGACTTGAACCCTTAAGTTATATAGAGAAAACAGAGTCAGGACTCTACTTGATACTGGCTCTAGAGGCCAGTGGCCAACAAATAGAAGAAAACAATAGAAAAATGAGATGAAATCAAATTAAGAAGGTTCTGAGGATCAAAGAGATAGTAAATCAGGAATCAAACTCAGGTCAGCCATGTTGGCTGTGTGCAAGGCAAATGCCCTACCCACTGTGCTATCGCTCCAGCCCACACAAACAGTATTCTTTGCAAAAGATAACCAGAGCAATATTTGCTCACCTTGCACATTTTAATTTTTATCACAGTATGTACATAAGATTGTGTTGAGTAGAAAAAGCAACTATTTAAAATTTGTCTTCTTTCTGTTTACCTCTTTATCATCCATTTGATGATACAGAAATTAGCTTCAGGAAGCTGAGTATTAATAAAACAGGGAGGATAAATAGCTAGGTGAGAGGTTTCTAGTATAAAACAGAAGGCTGGGCTGGAGTAACAGTACAGAGGGTAGGGCATGACACATATCCAAATCCCACCACCCCGTGTGGTCCTTGAACCCACCAGAAGTGATCCCTGAGCACAGGGCTTGCAGTAAATCCTGAGCACCACAATGTGTGGCCCAAAAAACAAAATCAAAACAAAACATAGAAACCTGAGTTTCTAACTTGTATTCAAGGGTATTGAATACAAAGTCTTGGAGATTTTTTGTTTGTTTTTGTGCTCTTTATCCTGATGTTTCTGGGGATCAAACCCAAGGCTACACACATGCTAGGCAAGTGCTCTGCCACTGGGTACAGCCCTGCCCTCTCTTTTTTTGGAAGGGACTCCCAAGCAATGCTCAAAGTTCCTAAACACCACCAAATGGGCCAGACTGTGCTACTAGAGGTCTGTGGTACCAGGGACAAGAGAAAAATAATAACAATAAGGGAAGGTATTCAATAAAGTTAATCTGATTCCAGGAGATAATCATTCAACTTGGATTTGATTTTTTTTTCAGAATGCTTTAGAGAAGGTATGTTTCCCTTTGGATATAAATTATTACATCTTTTTTTCACTTATTCTCCTCCTCCTCTACCTCCTCCTTATCCTCTTCCTCTTCCTCCCCCACTTCCTCCCACCTCCTTTCCCACTCCTCTTTCTCTTCTTCCTCTCTCTTCTTCCTGTTTCTGTGCTTTAAACTCAGGGCTCTGACATGTAAAGATGCACCTTAGCTCATTGAGTTAAACTTAGAGGTAAATTTCTAAGGTCCCTATCTTACCCTAAGAACAAAAGATTTTCTCAAACTCCTCTGAGCCTCAGAAATGTTTTCTGAAAGAGCTCGCATTAAATGACATGAAATGACTTGGAAATTTGCTTACAGCTCTACTCTTCTTTGAAGTACCTTGCTCTAATAAAAAGTCACATGCAATCTCACAGTGGCCAGAATCTGATCTTCAATGGATCTCTCAAGATTTTTCCTTAAAATGAAATGGTTTCTATCAAGGGAGCAAGTCTCAAAACCTAGTTATTGTTTCTTCAACTGATTGATATTTCCTTGTGAACTATGTCTACTTGCTAAATTCCTTTCTATAATTGTATTTTCCAAAACTACTTTTAATCTCAAGCGTTCTGTTAATACACGTTATACCTACTAAGTATAGAGTGAGGTAGAGAAACTTTAAAGGGTTGTAAATTTCTGCTTCCCCCTCCCCACCCCCGCCAGTGAATAAAATTATGATGCAAGAAGAGATGGTGAGAATTTCTGATCTAGGTTTTCAAGGCAGCAACTCGGGGCTGGTACCAGACAAGATCAAACACCTTAAGTAAAGGATGTGGGTAGCTGCTTCTTAATGGGGTGAGTTCCTGGAAAGTCCCAACCTTTCTACCTACACATACCTCCCTAAGTTTTTTCTTCTTCTTTCTTAATACTCATTTTTATATATAATTCCCTTTAGGTCTCACAGTCTTTTTGGATTTAAAAAATCTCTTTAGAGGGGAAAATGTTCTTAGGGCAAGCTAAAGAAATGCAAGTAAGGTCTTACACTAAGACTTGGTGGTCAAGGAGTTCATGGGAGGGAAGGGAGCTAGGGTTTCCAACTGTTTCTGAAGGTATCTTCATGAGAAAACCGACTGTTTTTCTTTTTTCATTTATCTCACTGTTGACTTAGGATCATGCAAGGCACCAAGTATACTGAACAACTAACCATCCTTGTTTTTTTCCCAATTTTTTAAATTTTTTTATTTGATAAAATAATTTACAAATGTTGATTACATTTAATATTCAAACACCAATCCCACTACCATTACACCCTCCCACCATCATATTTTGTATGTTTCCATCTTGAACCCCAACCCCTGCCCCAAAGCAGAATCGAAATAACATATTTTGTATTATTTGTTATGAAAAACCACTGAAAATGCTACAAAAAAGTTTTCTTAGAGGAAAGAGTGTGAAGATTGTTGTATTTCACCCAGGGGCCATTAATCCCTTCTATAAGAGCTCATTAACATGCTGTTAAAGGTTGAAACTTGTGTGCTCATATATATGTAGATATATATGTAAAATATTTTTATTATTTATTTTAAATATCTGTAAAAAATATTTCCCTCTAAAATTGGTTGCCTCCTACTTTGAACCCCATCAAATGTGGTGTGGTACTCTTGGAGTATGGGTAGGGTGTGCATTCGCGACCTCACAGTCCAGGAATAGGTTCACTCGTGGGTGAGGCTCGGCTCGAGCATGTGGAGAGAGGCTATCAATCCTTCTTTTCAACGGTCTTGTGGATCACTAGACACATGCAGGGCAAATACCCTACCTGCTGTACTATTGCTCCAGCCCCAAATTAACTATTATTTACTATACCTCTAACCTAGGGCTAATGATGGAGAAGAGAGAAAAGAGAATGGACTTAGAGGCTTAAAGGAAAAGATCTTTTGGGAGAAATGAAAGCATATGGAAAAACCTTATGTTATTAGGAAAATTCATAAGCAATAACAAAATAATAGTGCTCAAACTTTTTGAGAAGTAGGAGGAAATAATGGACAAAAAGGAATGAAGAAAATGAATGAGATGAAGCAGGGCTGGGTATAGGAAAATACACTTCTTGCTGGAATGAGGGCTGTTTTCATTTCTCCCAGTTATTCCAGAACAAGGAAAACACCATATCCAGATAGAAAGCTTCTCCCTCTTTTTGCCTTTTCAACCATAGTGATAGCTAGCCTAGGTATTCTGTATCACAAATCAAATCACAAATCATCCTCTTATTCATCGATTGCCTCGAGCAGGCCCCAGTAACATCTCTTTCATCCTAGCCCTGAGATTATGTTCAAGGCTCTTTAGGAGAATGAGACCCATCATTGTTACTGGTATTTGGCATATTGGGTATGCCACGGGGAGTTTGCCAGACTCTGCCGTGTGACCAAAGTAGGAATGAGATAAGATGTGCCGTTTAACCAAAGTAGGAATGAGATAAGATGTCATAATAAGATGTCGTGAGGCCGCAAATGCGGCCGCGCAGTTCCAGGAGCTGGTTTTTATAGTCTCTGAGTCTTGGCTCCCAGAAGAGAACAGTGCAGTCTCCTGCCCCCGCGCCTGGCTATCCTCCCCGGGGCCCCTTGGAGGGGAGCAGGTTGAGCTTTCCTCCCCGCCCCGACCAGTGCTCCAGCAGCCGAAGACCTCCAGGACCAGCCACCACCATGCTGAGACCACTCTCCGCACACATGAAGGTACTGGCAGAGAGACAAAATCATGCGGGTTCCAGGGCCGAGATCTCCAAGCCTACTCAGATTGGGGCCGAGCATCCTCCACCCAGATTCTGTATCATAATATATATAAGATAAAACAAATCTGGGTAGCAAGGGGAAAAAAAGACCAAGAAAACTGAATGGCAAGTGAGGAAGAGTATGCTTTCTCTTCGCCTCTCTTTAATTTGCTAGGGGTTATGGGGAAGTTAAATTTTTCACTTCTCATTTTCCTTAACTTTGAGCTACAGTTGATATTACCAGGGCACACTACAGGGAAATCCACTGATGGTAGAGTTGTGAAAGCATTAAGGAAAATACCATGTTTGGCAATATTTAGAGAGCATGGTTTCAAGTCAAACCTCCATTATCATTGACTCCCATGTAAACCAGTGCTACTTGGACTTTTAGGTGCTCATGAACCAATGGCGGGTGTATTTCAATATTGGGCCCAATTCAACAGGTCTTGATTAGAGCCCAAAATTCTGTACTTGATCTTAGCCTAAAGGCCAAGTTGCAATAGAGCCCAAGATTCTATATGTTGTATTAGTTTCTTGGTAATGCCAGAGTCACCCTAAAAAGGACCACACTTTGAGTAAAACGGACTAGAGTCTAAGTCCAAGATGATTGTGATAAGGCTTTGTAGCTTCAATTTTCACCTGGTGAAGCAGGCAGTCATATGTAGGTGGCTCCTTGTGAGGGCTGGCACTGGGTTTTTAGGCAGCAAGAAAACCAAAATGTGATTCAAAGAAGTCATTCTGCCACTAGTCCTACAGTAGTTAAAAGCATGCAAGACCCACTATGTAGTCAAAGAAACTGGAACCAGTAAGACTGATTGGTGCTAGCACTGGCCCTGAAGAAGGTAACTCCCAACCCCACCCTAGGAGAGGAGAAATTTCGGTAGAAACAAAAGGTTGTTCTTTCCGGCCACTACATATAGTCCCCACAAGCCATTCCAGGAGTGATCCTTGAGTATAGAGAGAGGACTAAGCCCAAATACCACCAAACCTGTCCTCCAAATCAAGTAAATAATAATTTTAAAATAGAATAAAATAAAATGAGACTTAGATCCAGAGAGATAGCTCACCGGGCTGAGTACATACTTCACATGCAGGAGGCCCAAGTACCATCTCCAACACCACATGGTCCTTACGCACTGCCGGGAGCAACTCTAAGCACTGAGCCAGGAGTAGCCCCTATGGGTGTGTCCAAAACAAAATAAATAAATACATTTTAAAACAATAAAATGAAGCTGGTTTGATCTCTTCTTCAAAGTTCCTTAGTTATTTCCAAATATCTCTCTGATAAGTTAGAGGAAACAAGACTTACAGGTGCACACACTGCTGCTATTTAATTTACTAAACATATGAACAGTTTTTTGTGTGTTTATTTCCCAAAACTTGAATACTTGCTACAGCAAGATATTAACAAGATTGTGCTAGTTAATGGCTTTTAGAGATACCCTTTTTGAGCTCTCTTATGCTTTCTAAATTTTTATAAAAAGAGCATGCAGTTTTTTGAGGGAAGTCTTTCACATTATTTAGGGGGTCTGGGAACCAATCCTGACAATTTTTGCCATACTGTGAGAATCTGAAGATTGACTGCTGCATGGAGTAATGTGATACTATGTGGACCTAGCACTGCTGGAGGTCACCAGTGCTATACTAAATACAGCTCAGAAGACCATGTGGTGCCAGAAATTGAACCGAGACTCTCCACATTAAAAGTATGCAATCCAGCCCTTTGTGCTATCTCTTTGTCTTAACATGAGCATGCATTTAAAAGAATTATTGAAAGTCCTGGAGTCGGAATGATAGTACAGCAGGTAGGATGCTTTCCTTGCGTGTGGCCGACTCAGGTTCAATCCTGGCACCCAATATGGATCCCTAAGCAATGCCAAGAGTCATTCCTGAGGGCAGAGCCAGGAGTAAGCCCTGAGCACAGTCAAATGTAGCCCCAAAACAAAACAAAATAAAAGCTTATTGGAAGTCTTAAAAAATTAATATTTTCTATTTGAATTTTTTTCTTAGGGAAAAATTTAAAAGAAATTACTTTTAGCCTGCCTTCTTTCAAAAAATGTCTCAGAAGTAATTATATAAACTCAGCATTTTGTATTGTTATAAAAGGAGGGAACTTTGGGGCTGGAGCAATAGTACAACGGGTAGGAAGTTTGCCTTGCACGTGGCCAACCCAAGTTTGATTCCCAGCATCCCATATGGTGCCCTGAGCACCGCCAGGGATAATTCCTGAGTGCAGAGCCAGGAGCAACCCCTGGCATCACTGGGTGTGACCCAAAAAGCAAAAAAAAGGAGGGAATTTCAAAATTTCTCAGTTCTTAACTCCAGAATAATCCATAGGTTCTTAGGCAGTTATCATTATTAAGTCACATGATGAAATATGTCAAGAAAACTATCTTTATCTCTTTGATAACACCCCCATATCACATTCTGAGAATCAGTGAAATTATGTAAGCAAAATGCACTGTAGCACTGCCCCCCCCCTCGCCAGTTGTTCATTAATTTGCTCAAGCAGGCACCAGTAACTTCTCTATTGTGAGACTTGTTATTGTTTTTGGCATATTGAATATGTCACGGGTAGCTTGTCAGGCTTTGCAGTGTGGGCAGGATACTCTCAGTACTTTGCCAGGTTCTCCAAGAGGAGCGGAGGAATCGAACCCAGGTCCAGGTCGGTGCATGCTAGGCAAATGCCCTACCCACTATGCTATCGCCCCAGCCAGTAAGTAAAATAATCTGAATATTTTAAATATAAAATGCAAAATAAGAAAATACATAAATTATTTGATCATTACTTTCCGTTAACAGATGTGCATAGTTTTGATCTGTGACAGGTTGGAGAGATTTTGACATGCGTTTTTACATTTATGTATCTTGAAAAATACTGAAAAACAACTTCTCAAGTATAGGTTGGCTCTAAAATAAAATCCCATTTAGGCAAGCTAAAGAACAAATAATTCAGGTTCATCCTCTTGAAAAATATTGGAAATTTATATTTTTAGTTATAAAATACCACAAAACTTATCTTGTCAATGTCCATAACATTTTCCCCTCTTACCTAGCTATTTATTTCTTGGATTCTTTACCTGTTTCTTGAAGAAAGTTAAAATGATCTAATTAATTCCTTTGTACACCACACAGTAAGTTCCTAAATATTTCATTCTATTAAATGGAATTGTTTTAAAATTGCTTTTATTTTGTTTTGTTTTTAGCAACCACTTAAAATTCTCTATTGATTTACTCTATGACTTTGAATTAGTTATATAATTTATTGGCACATCAGATTTTGGGATATCAAGCATTGAACCTGGGCCTTACACATACGAGGCAAGTAAGTGTTCTACTGCTGAGCCATATCCTCAGTTTTATCAGCATGTCTCTTTAAAGCTGATTTCGGAAGCTTCAAACTTAAAAACTGACTTAGGCACTAAAATATTCGAGTTAATATTTGTGGTTTGGCATGTAAAATGATAGCAACAAAAACATATTATGTTCTTAGCACATGTCAGCATTGTTTTTTGTGTATTATAACTACTAAATCAGTCTTCATAACTAAATCCTCACAACACTCGCAACTAAAAACCATTTTATCTTTATTTATTATCCATTTCTGTCTGGGGGCCAAACCCAGGGGTGCTCAAGGCTGACTCTGGCTCTGTGCTCAAGGATCACTCCTGGCATGGTTTGGGGGATAATATGGGATTATGGGATTCAAAGTAAGATCAGCCATATACAAGGCAAGCATGGAACCATTAGTCCTGGTGCTATTTCTCCAGCTCTACATATCATTTTAATCTTCATTTTACATAATAGATACAAGGGGGGGGGAGGAACAAGGGATCATTGATCAAACATCTTTGAGCTACCAATTGGCAAAGCTTTTGATAGGAATCTGACCCACTTCCTTCAGAATCTTAGAACTGAGCTTGAGTGTCTCATCCAGCAATCTATTTCCCCAGCTGAAAAATGTTTATTTCTCTACCCTACTTCTCCAGTATATCCACTTGAGAAACTGAATTTCAAGTTCCAGAAAGTTCCATTCTCTGACAACACTCTTTCACAAAGTCAATGGGAGAAGCAAGAAGACCTATGAAGCCTTGCTCACTTCCCATTTGAAAAGGCATATTGGAGACTAAATTTGCTGGTGTCGTTAGGGAAAACAAGGTGAATTTTCTTATTCATTTGCTTTGGAAAATCTGTAAGAAGGGGTTTCCTTCTCCTTCTCACTGCCACCTACTACATACAGGTGAGAGGGTTAACTGAGTGGCAGTTTCAGATGATCTGTTTCAAACTAACAAGTGCTCATAAAGCAACTTCAATCCGGGGCTTTATTGCAAATTGCTTTACATAAAGGAAGAGTTTAAAGAAAAGGCCATGAATTGTAAAAATATTACTACTTGGTGACATAGATAAACATCTTTTTCTTTCTGGGCATATATAATAACATGAAAATAAAAAGTGACTATCTCACTTTATCATGATGGCAATTTCCTTCTTTTGATAAATGAGAAAACTTAAAACCTTGGAATGGCAGAGATGGAATAGAATTAAGTGTTATCCGTCACACATATAGATAAGGATAAATAGTATGTATTTACTTTTTAGCTTTGTTCCTTAAAGAAAAAGAAAATAATAGAAAATAATTAGCTTGCCTGGCTTTCTGGAAATGACTCTAAAGCCTTGCAATACGGACTCAGCATTTTGTTGTTTTATATAGAGAATACTGTGATTATCACCCCCCAATCCTCAAATGCATGATTCTAGGGACCAAGGGTTTATATAGTGTCAGGAAAAGGAGGATCTTCTAGTCTTAGGTCTTTCCATTTCTGGGTTACTCACTACCCATCACAGGCAGGCCCTTTAGTATCTATTGGGTCCCATTGTCTTTGGTGGTCTATGGAGATGCTCCCACACATGTGCTCTCTTTTTTTATGGTCTGCCACCAGGAGTTTTGTCACCTTTTAAAGTCTAGGGACTCAGGTCAAGCTACCACAAACATCTAGCCTTGTCCCTCTCCCCCACACCCTCTCTACCCCACCAAGATATCATCCTCTGTGGAGTACTGTAAAAAAAAATAAAATTAAATCCTCAGTTCTCCCAGTCTCGACTTCTGCAGGACAGAGGAGGTATAGGGTGTGAGCTAGCCACACCCAGCCTGGGTATACTCCACGCTTCCAGAAGTGCTCAGGGAACACAGAATGCATAGGATGAAACTGAGACCAACACAACGTGGGTTGGTCTTAAGCAAGACAAGCATTTTAGCCCCTGTCCTGTCTCTCCAGCCCCATCCCAGAAATTTTTTACAATAAGGGCTGTAAAGCCTCCTTGAGCTCTAGTATACAAAGTTGGGTTTCTACTCTTTTCAATAGGAGCCTGCAGCAGATAACAAACTACCCGATATCCAAAATCAATTTCTTGGTTAATTTTATGTCTAATGCCTGACTTTCTAGATCAGCATTTCTCAATCAGGGGCTATATGACTCCCTTGTATGCCCCCAGGATATTCCAAGGGACCCACAAGTAAAAATCCAATAAATTAAAGGAGGGATATTGAACAAAGTTGGGGGGGGTCACAGAAGGAAGTGGAGAAGGAAAGAAAACAGAGACATGACCATGAAAAGAAAATAGCTGGGGAAATGTTGTGAAATGCGGCTCTAGATTATCAGTTCAGGATTCAGGTTAATGTTTGGCTTAAGATCCTTCCATCTCATTTATTTTTGCATTTCCTACACCAGCTCAATGCCTACTAAATAAAAGTTAATACATATTTGCAAAAGAAAGGAAAACCAAGAAAGGGTATTAAAAATTACAAATCTGCTTTAATATAGACTCTGAGCAGAGAAAGGAAGGGGTGAAAAATTCACTTGGAAACTATCAAGTAAGGGCTCTCTGGCATGGTCATGGCCCCAGAGGCACACGGACCTAATTCAGAACCCAGCAGCTTTTGGCAGAAATGTGAATGGATTACGCATTAAACTATGATGCCGTGCCCCTCCGGAGGGAAAGGGTGTCTGTCTCTTCTGCCTCCACCACCACCATCCCCCCTGTCACCGAGCAGCACGGTGACCACTGCTGCAAAGCTTATTGGACAGCCAGGTATGAGCCAGCTGTGACGGGGAAACTGCAGCCTCATGGGACAGGGGCAGAACTGACACGTCCTTTCTACCCTGCTGAGACCACAAGTTGCCCCCCACGAGTAGCTTTCTGGCACAGCCATGGCCCCAGAAGCACACAAATCAATCTCGGAAGTATGAGGCTTTGGGCAGAAATCCCTCCAAGCTTAATTAGTAAAATATCAGAAATCCAAAATCACACTGCTGAGACATCATATGGTCTTCATAGCCAGCAATAGAAAACAAAATAGTTCACGATGCCTTTTCAGCAGGTTTGATTTTGGGGGGGAAATTCCAAATAATAATGGTGATCTTTTGTCGAAATAATGAATGCAATCAAAGTAGAGAGAAAGTTAAGTGGAAATCATCTGCCTCACAGAATGGGGAGGGGTGGAATGGGGGGTATATTGGGGTTCTTGATGGTGGAAAATATGCGCTGGTGAAGGGATGGGTGTTTGATCATGGTATTATGAGACTTAAACCTGAAAGCTTTGTAACTGTTCTCATGGTGATTCAATAAATAAATTTTTAAAAAAATAAAACTGTCAAGTAAGGGACTGGAGAGATAGTACAGAGGTTACTGTGCTGGCACTGCATATAGCTGACCCAGGTTAAATCCAACATCACCATGTAGTCCCTCAAACATTACCAGCAGTGATCCCTGAGCACAGACTATGACTAAGTTCTGAGTACAGATGACTTGTGGCCTAAAGGTACCCACCCCACACATACCCCAAAGAATTAAAAAGAAAACTATCAAGAAAGAATAATTTGTGACTGGAGAAAAAGTTGATTGTCTTGCAATGTAGCCATGTTGGCTCTCTTACCCACACCACAATGGTCCCCTGCACATCTACACAGATCCAGGAATAATCTCTAAAAATTACCAGATGTGGCCCCCTCCCAACCCGCTCCCCAATAACTGAAATTTTTTTAAAAAATTAATAATTACAGGGATTGATATATTTGCTATAGAAGGTGTGAAAGAGCTGTCGGGATGATTCTGAGACTCCTGTGTATGAGGAAGATTGAGTTTGGCTTTGTTAATAAAAGGTGGTGGATGATAGATACTTGTGATGGTAAGTTCAGTCTACCTTGTCATTAAAATCTGTGCAGTATCCTGTGATAGAGAATGTCTATCAGTGAGATAAATTTGTGGATTACTGTTTCATGTACGTATGAACAGAAAAGCTACAATAAAATTGAAAAGTGGCCTAAGTTATCTTTAGAAATTCCCTCCTTTGTTAGGATCCATTTCAGGGCCTCAGTTCCCTGAATTGTTGCACATCTGTGGTTGCTTTTAAAAAATTATCTGATAACCTCGGATAACCTTTTTAAAAGATAAACTATTAATAAGATCCAATCTCATATTATATTTGAATGCTAATATGGGACCACAGCCTCACACCCGTGGAATGGCAATAGAATCACTATAGGAAGAGTCCATGTTTGTACACTTCTTAGTACGTGCCTGGTGCTAGCCCAGCACTCCATGCTTTCAGAAACACCAGAGGTAGGAACCATTTCATAGGGGAGGAAACTGAGGTGCTAACCCAGAGTGATAATCAAGAAGTAGAGAAGTCAGAGTCTGGACCATGGTGCTTGTTCAGTCCATTCTTAGAATGGAAAGGAGAATAAATGGGTAAAATTTACAAAGAATGGAAATTTACAGTAAAATCTGTGGAGGATCCTAAGCAATATTCAAATCCCACTGTGCAAGTCACTGCGGTCTCATCCATGACCAAGAAGAGACCTAACTCTGCCAAGAATTAGCCTCAGACAATTTACTTACTAATTTATTTCAGTTTCATTTTCCTCATATATAAAATAAAAAGAAATGAACTCTTTATGAGGTTGTTCTACATAAATAGCCATGCTTCTAAGAGAAAATTTCTAGAAATAACCTGTTGATAGGAAGGTTTGAGGGACCAGGAAGTAAGTGATTACCTAAACCCAGGAAGAAAGTCTGAGTACAGAGGAGCTACAGAACAGAAGCCATAGCCTTCTCTCCCTAGATAAAGTGATAGCCCAGCAGAGAAGTATCAGGGGAAATTAAATAACCTAACCTCATTGCACCCCTGCCTATATAGATCTTTTCTCAATGTTTATCCAGTGGGTAGACTTTACTAGGAGCTTGAGAACAGAACTGTCAACATACTCTTAGAGACAAACTTCTAGGACACCTACAGAGGAGAACACAGTGGCTCTGGAAGACAGATAAAGAAAATTCTCTTAGACCTATATATTTATTAAAATGGTGTGTGTGGGAGGGTGGGGGGGTGGAGACATACAATTTTGCTCCTGGCTCTGTGATCACTCCTGGCTGGACTCGGGACCAAACCTGGTGCCATGAATCAAATCGAGGCCAGCAAGGCAAGTAAGTGCCTTTTGTTATGCTACCTTTCTGCCTCTTAAAAGCAGATCACTTCACATATTTTTACAGAGGAAGGAAGGAAGGAAGGAAGGAAGGAAGGAAGGAAGGAAGGAAGGAAGGAAGGAAGGTAAAACAAAGAATGGTTTCTAATGTCTCCCTTTCTTCAACTTCTACTTATTTTTTTTAAGCGCTTAAGTTTTTTCTAATCACAGTCCATGGCTCCACCTAGTGTGCTAACAAAGTCTGACTCTGAGAATTGCTCATTCTAGGGGAATTCCCAGTTAGGCAAGCCTTCTTGTTCAGATGTTTAAGCAGTGATACTCAATCCTGATTATAGGATACTATCCCCTGGATTTTAGAAATTCTGGAAAACTCTTCAGGATATACTAATTTATTGTTCTGAGGAGGGGGAAAACAGGCAGGATTTTTTGGGTTTTTTTTGTTTTTGTTTTTGAGTTTCCTAGTAATGGGTTTCAGTAAAGTCTGGCACCTAAAAAGTCCTGGATTCAATCCCTGACACTGAGATATATATATATATATATATATATATATATATATATATATAAAGTTATATATATATAATTTATAAAGTTATATATATAACTTTATATATATATAAAGTTTATATATATATAAAGTTTCCAAGTGATTATAATGAGAAACAGGCCCGAGTCTCTGCTTTCTTTATTCCTTGTTGCCTACTAGAAGGTTTTCCCTCAATTGCTCAGGCAGTACTTAGACCAATCTTACACCAACTGGTTTCCTAATCAAACAATTTTTCACTTTCTGTGCCTTACAACCTGTCTACATTGCTCATGCCCGCAAATGTTTTGCCTCCAGTCTTGTGTCTCCACTGTCATACTTCTAATTGTTCTTGATGCATCTCAAAGGATCCTCCCTTTATAAGTTTCCCTACCATGGACTGAACAATATGGTCTCCCAAACCCCACCAGGAGTGATCCCTGAGTGTAGAGCCAGGATTAAGCCCTGAACACAGCCAAGTGTGGCCTCCTCACACACCCGTTCAGAAAAAATAAAAAAAGAAAGAAAGAAAGCATGTAAACTCGAAAAAGGCACAGCAGCAGTCTATCTGCCCCACCGCCAGCATTCGGTAGTCTCACCCTGCTTTCCCCACCCAGGGGAGGTCGATGGCGATGGGCAGGTGAAGGAAGGAAACAAGGGCCAGGCTGGTTGGTCTTAGTTGCAGTTTATTCCATTCCCATCTCCATTCTCCTCTGATTCTCCTGCTTCTTCCTTCCCCATGCTACTTCATTCTCTTTCTCCATCCGCCTTCATCCTCCTTCTCTGGAGTCTGGATTCTGATTCTGATCCCCTTTCTCTTCTTGCTCTGGAATCTGGATTCTGACTTCTGTTGTCCCAGCCCACTCTTACAGTCTATTTAAATTCCAAAGCATGAGGGGTTGGGGCTTACACATAGGTGTGGTCACAATCAATAGGGTAGAATTCTTTCCCTCAGGGAAAGCCGCTTCTAGGACAGATCCTCTCTCAGCAGGATGACCCACCCTAGAGCCAAATCCCATGGGTGTGTTTCTCCTCTTCTTGTCTGACAAACCTATAAGTGTATATAATATAAATCATTTTGTAGGGATACAGTAAGAAATATCTTAAAATTATAGAATTGCCCTCCTAGGGTCATCTCGAGTGCTCAGGCCAGATAGTCTTTCCTACCCCTAGCAGGATCCTAGTCTCGTCGTTACTTTTGGATCATGACAGAATTTGTCTATGATCAAACTCTTAACTTATAGTTAAGAATCATGGCACTTTGGCCTGGCCCATTTCGCTGCCAGGGTAGCTCACTGCTTGCCCTGGGTCCATTCAGTCCCTCGTCGGGACCCTGCTTTTGGAGTGTTAGGAACTAAGGGCAAATGAGGCTTAAATTGAGAAAGCAGATGCCCAGGAATGAATAATATACAGAGCCAATTAAATCCTAAGTTACAGGGGCTGGAAGATAGCACAGTGGGTAGGGCATTTGCCTTGCACGCGGCCGACCCAGGTTCAATTCTCAGCATCCCATATTCTAAGCACCATCAGGGGTAATTCCTGAGCACAGAGCTAGGAGTTACCCCTGTGCATCGCCGGGTGTGATCCAAAAAAGCAAAAAAAAAAAAAATCCTACGTTACAAAGCATAATGTTAACGGTCTTCCTGTATCTATACAAAAAGACCATTACTTTAAAGTAAACTGTTCATAAGGCATAAGGAGAGGAGAAAGGCAATATTTCACTCACTGTCACTGTCACTGTCCTCCCGTTGTTCATCAATTTGCTTGAGCGGGCCCAGTAAAGTCTCCATTGGAGACTTTGTTGTTACTGTGTTTGGCATATCGAATACATCACGGGTGGCTTGCCAGGCTCTGCAGTGCAGGCGAGATACTCTCGGTAGCTTGCCGGGCTCTCCGAGAAGGGAGGAGGAATCGAACTCGGGTCAGCCATGTTGGCTATGTGCAAGGCAAACGCCCTACCGCTGTGCTATTGCTCCAGCCATATTTCACTCATACATATAAAACCATAGATTTCTGAGGAATCTAACCTTACAAGTTAACAGAGTCTGATTAGGGGAAAAGCTGATTAACCGGTTGGGGAGGAGAGCATAGGGAAGAATTTACAGATAAACACAATGGAACGGAAGTGCCTCAGGAGCACTGTGATAAACCTGAGTTCCTTGTGGAGAAAGGGAGAAAGGACAAAGCAATGTCATCCTACAAGAAAGGAAAGGAAATTTTCCTCTTCTCATTAAATAAATTAAATAAATTTATTAAATTTATTAAATAAATGTTTCTTCTGCCATTGAATCAATGACTTTTCAAAAATTGTTATATTTTCATATTCAAAGCTGATACAATGATCGCATATTCATATTTATCAAATCGACAACAATCAAAATGTCTGATAGTTCTGTGAAGAAAATTAGCACTCCTTGTATGATGAACATAAGTTGATGTGGCTGCTTTAAGAATAATCTGCACGGTGACATTATATGATTCTCATAACCAGCTATAGAAAACAAAGTATTTCACAATGCCTTTTCAGCAATTCTGATTGTTGGGGGGCAAATTCTAAACAATAATGGTGCATCTTTTGTCAAAATAATGAATGCAATCAATGTAGAGAAGAGTTAAATGGAAATCATCTGCCTAATAGGCATTGGGAGGGGTAGGAGGGGGGTATATTGGGGTTCTTGGTGGTGACAAATGAATACTGGTGAAGGGAAAGGTGTTTGATCATTGTATGACCGAGACTTAAACCTGAAAGCTTAGTAACTTTTCCCACAGTGATTCAATAAATAAATATAAGAAGAAAAATAAATAAATAAAATTATGAAAAAAATAATAATCTGCACCAAAATACAGCGATGCTACAACTAGGAATTTATTCTATGCACATGAATATATATGTGGCCAAAAATGTTTGTGAAGGAATATTCATTGTTAAACTGTTTGCAGTATCAGAAAAAGGAAATACGGGGCTGGAGCAGGTAGGGTGTTTGCCTTTCACGATGTTGACCTGGGTTTGATTCCCAGCATACCATAAGGTCCCCTGAACACCGCCAGGGGTAATTCCTGAGTGCAGAGCCAGGAATAACCCCTGTGCATCGTCAGATGTGACCCAAAAAAGCAAAAAAAAAAAAAAAACCTGAAATATTTCCCTTTAAATAGTCCCAGAGAGGAGTGATTACAAAGTAGTTATTGTTAGAGCATGACTCTGGATCTCTGACCACAAGCAAGGACGATGAGGAATGCAATCAGCAAGCAGGTAGTTTTTTGAGCTGGCTAGCCAGGGTCAAGCCGTCAGGCAAGACCCCGAACTTCTTCAAAGGGGATCTTATATAGGCCTTCACTGACCCTTACAGCAAAGCCTGCACATTTCATAGCCAATAGATTTGTAACAACATATACTTTCTTAACCAATCCATTTAAAAGTACATCACTCCTTAGCCTATAGATTCAAAGATCAGCATTTATGTACATAGGCATTGTGGCTAGTGGGTATCTGATAACTCAGACATTTGGTTATTACCTGGATCCCTTTGATTCTCAGCTCATGGCTCCTGCATTCTGGTGGAGGTGGATAAGGGAAAAGTTCCTAACAGAGGTAACAGATAAGGAAGGGCCAACAAATGGTTTCAGAATTTACATCCCAATAAGGAAGGGCGCCGTGTAATCCCATCAACGGCCAAGACTCAGAGACTATAAAACCCAGCTCCCGGAAGAGAACAGCGCAGAGTCTCCTGCCCCCGTGCCTGGGTGTCCTAGCGGGGGCCCCCTTAGAGGGGAGCGAGTTGAGTTTTCCTCCCCACCCCAACCAGGGCTCTGGCAGCCAAAGACCTCCAGAACCAGCCACCACCATGCTGAGACCACTCTCCGCACACATGAAGGTATTGGCAGAGGAACAAAGCCGCGTGGGTCCCAGGGCCAAGATCCCCAAGCCTCCTTGGATCAGGGCTGAGCATCCTTCACCCAGATCCTCCAAATTCCAGTAGGCGGGGGTCACACCCACCAACTGGCCCCCTGGCGCCCTGGCGAATGTGGCCGCGCGACATCTTATCATCTCATTCCTACTTTGGACAAATTGGCAGGCTAGCAAATGTAACTTGCCCACACGGCAGAGTCTGGCAAACTCTCCGTGGCGTACCCAATATGCCAAATACCAGTAACAATGAAGGGTCTCATTCTCCTAACTCAGAAAGAGCCTTGAATATGGCACTTTTTTTAAAAAAAATCCCAGGGCTAGGACGAAGGAGCCATTACCGGGGCCTGCTCGAGGTAATCGATGAATAACAGGATGGTTGTGATTGTGTGTGAAGGAAGGGTCAACAAATGGAGACAAAATTTACATCCCAATTAGGAAGAATCAACAAATGGAGACAGAATTTACATCTCAAGGCTTTATCAGGGAGGGGACAGGTAAGGAAGAGTTACTAATTAGCAGTGCTTAGCTCTGGAATTTTTCTCAAGGTCCCTAGGGACCTTACATTCCTCCCTTTCTCTACTTCATATTGAGAAATCTTTCTCAGTGGGCCCTTCATAGAGAGGAGTAATCTTCCCCAGTGTAAGGCAGAGTCCGGTATTGTTGCCCAGAATTAGGAGGATTATTAAGACTCAAACCAATTCTCCCTGGCCTCCCTTTCTCTCCGGCATTGTTCAAGGCCTTCTCGTAGCTTGACCATAGTCTTGGACAGCCCCAGTGTGGTCAGCGTAGAAACAGTATTCCTCCGCCAGAGCGGTGCAGAGCTATCAGTTCTTGAAGAACAACAGGTCGAAGGTCGATTCCTCTCCGGTTTGGGAAGACTATCTTGGACAGGGATGTTAGAGATTTCTCCTTGCAGTCTTAAAAAGAGTTAAAGCAACAGAAACCAAAGCAACATTGGCCAATTCACACATTTACCCAATCACCTCTGTAGAATTAGAATCTGATTCTTACAAGAAACAAGTTACAGAAACATGGTTTTCTCTCCACCTTTATTTTAAGACTTTGCCAGATAGCTTAACATACCTGGCTTGTCCTTTTGCATAAACACAGCAAGATTAGAGAACTCTTCATTTGGGATACCCATCTTTACTGCAAAGTCCTGGAGGTCGGCTAAAGACAGGAGACACACCAATATTGGCATTAATCTTATCTGGCAAGTCAGAGTTACCCAGGCCTGGCCATAAGATGTCCCGTGATGAACTGGATGGCCTCGAGTCTTCAGATTGAACTGGATGTGGCTTTGGGCCTCATTTTCCACAGAGATGTCCTGGCAGAAAGGAGTCCATTCCATCCCTTCTTCAGGGCTGGGAGAAATCCTGGTTTCCAGGTTCTTTCCTTGATGCTGAGAGTAGGCCCAGACTGAATTTAACCTAGATTCCTCCATAGCAATGCTGATTTCCAGTCTTTCCTTGAGCTAGCCTGCCTCTAGGGTCACCCTGAGGTTTGTAGGATACTTGAAACAGTACCTGTTAAGTCCCTGCTCCTGTCATTTAGACAGATCCCCTGACTGTTTCCCTGAAAAAGGGCTTTGGGGTCCCATGGCTGGTTTTTCCTGTCTGCATGAGGGATAGACCCTTTTACAGAAAGGAAAGACTATTCTGGATTTATGCAAACCAACATAGTGCCGTGAAGCATTAGAAACATACTGAAGGTATAAGAGAAGAGAAAAGCAAGCATTTCACCTTACTCACAGTGAGGTGCAATACACCCATTTGCTGTGGGTCCTAGTCAAAAGAGGCTTAAATCTGTAGCGATAAAGGATACAATTTAGCATCATGTTTAAACCTTGACTTCCCATTTTCTAAGCGCACTGTACCAGGAGTCTGGACAATCTGTCCAATATCTTTTCCATAGAACTTACCAAAATGGCACTAGAACAATTCTGCAGATGTAATTTAAAGAGTTTCTTATAACAATAAAGTTTAATCCGTTCCTTTTCTTAAAAAAAAAAACCTCAAACCTTCTGCACATTCCTTAACATTCATTCTGTTCTGTAACTTTCCTTCATCTCATTTCAAAACCATCTTCACTTTAACAGGATCCCTTTCATTTTCCCACTGACACTATCTCCATCCATTATCTTTCTGACTTATGACATACATCAATTCACAATGTCTATCTCCCAAGTTTAGACACAGCTACCAATAATCTCACTTAACATGACAAAACTGTACTCTGCAGTGCTATTTCAAAGGCATTGGATCAGTTCTATAAATATTCAAAAGGCCTTAAAAATGCTCACAATTAAAGTTCTTACAAGGTATATTCACTGGGCAAAAGACCACTTTGCATTAGAAATTAACCAGGAGACATCTTAAAATTCTGATTTCCAGGAAAACACAAATACAAAAAGATTAAAACACTCATAGATCATCATAAAACATTAAGGATTTAACACTTGTGTACAAAGCTTTCTGAAGAACAGGGCCAGGTTCATACCTGGTGACGAGGCTTTGCGTGAAATAAAGTTATCAAAATAATAGCATGTACTTTCAAGCACTGGAAAGGCTGATTAACAATATAGTTAGAAAAATTTCCCACATTTTCCATGAAATTCTCCATTTTCAGGAACTATTACAGCAAGCTGACATCTGAGATTAACCCACTTTATAACTTTTAGTAGTTTTAGAAATTTTAGTTACCAAGAGTCTCAGAGATCAGATAGAGCACTGGTAGGACAAGTTTTGTAACCAATTTTATAATGCCAGAAACTCATGTTTAAACTAAACCATTACTTTTTGAACCTGTTTTCATGTGTTATAATTATTTTAACTCCTTCTAGGTCAAATATTCTAATCCAATGCAGATACAAATATGTACATTAACATAACAGCATAAGACCTATGAACAATCAATTTTTATAAATCATGATAAAACCTTCTTTGGCTTAATTTCAATAGTTCTCGTACCTTATTTATTTAAAATCATGAGCATTCTACACCAGATACTTTTAACAATTCCACAAGAATACAAACATTCTTTCAGACACAGAAAAAATCCTTTAGGGTTTTTACCAAACTTTGATATTACCATAGAAAATAACACTTGGACTGTCAATGTTTATGGAACCATAAGAAAACTTTGTTTATTTTGATGCCTTCTGTACCTCTTCTGTTGTTTGTAAAACAGCTAAATTCCTCATTACAATTGGCTGAGGCTTGTAAGATAAAGCCTTGCATTCTCTGAACTTTATTTCACTTTAATTTCAGACTCTAGTTACATAGCTCTTCTAGATAGTACAGATTCTTAAGCTCAAAAAGGATTTCAACTGTTAATAATCATATAATCATTAATGTTCTTCTAACAAAAAATTTAGATTGAGAATTCTGCTTTCTCTGTAGGCTCAACCTTCTGATAAGGTTTAACCCTTGTCTAACAGGTTCCCGAAAACAACTGCATTTCTTAAATCACTGGGTTGCATATCACTAACTTCTTTAAAATTTCTACTTCTGATTTCAGCCTGGATCCAACACTCGAGTGTTCCACATAGACAGACAGACAGACAGACAGACGACAGACAATGAACTGACTAAAACGCCACACGTACATGTGTACACATCTGCAGTTGATCGATCAATCTGACCCTTCAAAAACCGGCAGGGAGAAACTGATGGACTGAGAAAGGAAGGGACAGTCCTCAGGGCGGAGAAACCTTATCGGCTGATTGAGAACACTGCTCCCCATTTACCAGCCTGACCAGCCAGTCTCCTGCTTGTTAAAAATGGGTCAAGAAAGCGCTTTTGTTGATATAAGCCAGCAAAATAAACTATGACAAAGATGTTACAGAGGTCAACAAGATACTCTTTATCTAAACTACCTAGTTGGAAGCTCCTAGGATGTTTTCCTAATTGCAAGCAATAATCTATGAAAAAGGATGGTTCCTTGGCAAAACTTTTCTCCAGGTCTATCACTTTGGCCTCTCCTAAGGGAACTCTAAGCCCCCTCCCCCCCGCGTAAATTGGACTTTATTCAGAGGCTCATCTCGACCTGGGCAGGCCTGGCGTTGGGCAGACCCACAGCTGTGTGCCCCAGCCGAACCTAGTGCTGTGGTCTTAAAAACTCTACTCCTAAAAAAAGCAGTTCTGCTTTTCTTAGCTCGCTACTTTTGCCACCTTTTTGCTGGCTTGTGGCTTTTCTCAGGCCTCTTACCCGCCCCCCCCCCTTTTTTTCCTTACATCTGGACTGCCTTCATTAGCATTTCAATTGACCTCTAGCTGATCTTCTGGTTAGACTGAGACTGGGTGGGAAAAGGAGTTTCTGCCTGGAAATTGATCTGCCTTGGTTTCCCAGAGTCTTCTCACTAGTGGGCTTTCCTCCCGTCCCTCCTGCACACTGGGTGGTATTAGAGACAGGATTTGTATTAATATAAGTTTTTGTTGTGTTATGTTAAATTGGTGCAACTAAATCATGGGAAAATGTAAAATCTAATAAAAACAAAGGTAAAAACCTTTCATTTTGATCTCAAACTCATGCAAACTTTAGGGCTGGAGAGAAAGTACAGTGGTTAAGGTGATTGCCTTGCAAATGACTGGTCCCCACCACCACATAGGGTCCCCCAAACTTTGCATGAGTGAGCCCAGAGCACAACTGGGTATGCTCCCTTAAAAAAATAATAAAAAAAAATGCAAACCTGCTGGATTCTATAAACTGTTATAGTAATTCCTCCTTTGGACCGAGGGGGAGGAGGAGAAGGGGGGGGCGGAGAATGGAGGAAGGGGGGGAGGAAGTGGAGAAGCCTGTGTGTGCTGTGTGACCCTGGGCCATAGTATTGGCTCCTCTGAAAATCAGCTTCCTTATCAGAACTAACCACCTCGGGGATTCATTGTAAACCTTCAGGGGTCAGAGCCCAGCAGAGGGCCAAGGGCAGCATGTGGGGCCAGACATCCTGGGCTGAGAAGTGCGTGTCCTCTCCAACTCGCCTCTCATACTATATATGCTCCCCTAACTCCTAACTACGCCCCACAGTGGAAAAAGTTCCAGACCCAGTTGGAGCAGAAGTGCTGAGGCCAGGCTCGGGAGGGGCAGCGCTGACCAACATGGCAAGCAAGCAGCAGGTGAGAACCGGGTCAGCCCGCATTTCTGAGCTGCCCGCACCTGTCCGAGGCTCTGACAGAGCAGACCCGGGAGGAACAGCTGTTCCTGGGGACAAGTGAGCAGCATCAGCAAGAGGCACAGTGCAGAGGGGCAGGTGGGAGGTCACCGTCCCCCTGCAAGCCCCGAACTCTGTATTAGGGGAGGAACTGGAGGTAGGCCACGCCCCCAGGAAGATCTAATAGTAGGAACTGAGAGAAGGCCCCGCCCCCAGAGGGATCTAATAGGAGTGACTGAGAAGGCCCCGCCCCCAGGACGATATGATAGGAGGAACAGAGAGCCGACTCCGCCCCTAGAACTATCTGATAGGATGAAGCGTCCCAGGAGGAGGGTCTGATAGGAGGACTAAGAAAGTCCCGCCTCTGGGGGCAGGAGGCTGAAAGCAGATCCTGCCCCAAGAGGGTATAATGAGAGGGACTGAGCCCTGACTCTGCTCTGGGGACTGTCTAATTGGAAGGACAGAAGGAGGCCCCGCCTGGAGCCACCCAGTGGGAGGGCTTAGATGAGACCCGCCCCCTGGGGCCTTCCGCAGATGGTGATGAAAACTATGAGGATGAGGATTTCTTTTAGAGCATCTTCCTTCTTGTCTTGTCCCTCGTTCCCTGAGAGCTGGCTCTGGAGAAAATGTACCTTGCCCAACAGTCGGGGCAGGATCAGTCTGCATCGGCCCCCATCCTCTGGTCCCGCGACCGAGCATCAGTGAGCACTGCCAGAGTCAAGGTCGCTAAGTGGACACCCCTGTTTGGAACCTCCTGGTTCCCAGTTGGGTCCCACGCATATCTTGTCACGGCAACCGGGACAGCTGTCAGAGTCTCAGGCACTCAGCGGCCCCTCCTCCTCCACAGCTTCTCCCATTACATCACTGAGATCTTCGTGCCTGACTCCATCCCCTCCTGGCAGCTGGTGGCCGAGATATCAAGGATGGCCAAGGTGAACCCCCCACAGGCCAGTACTAAGGAGGCAGGGGAACCCGCAGCCCCTTGCCCAGCCCCTTCACCCCCATGTGGGCACTGTCCTCTCTAGGCCTCTGTGTCTCTGAGCCCCTGAAGCTGACATTTCAAAAGTCATTCTTTGTGGATCTCAAGTTGCCCCAATCAGTGATCAGAAATGAGCAGATCCAGGTGCATGCCGTAATGTACAATTTCAGAGACAAGGCTGTGCAGGTAAAGCCTCCCTGAGATCCTCCTTGCTCTGAGATATTGCTCAGTGCACCTTCTAATGGCAGGAGGCAGGGCTGGAGAGTTAGTACACAGGTAAGGCACTTGCCTTGCATGACAGCTGGGCAGGGATTGATCCCCAGCAGGGCATATGTTCTCCGAGCACTGCCAGGTGTGTACCACCAAAAAGAACCCTTAAAATTAAAAAAAATAAAGTTATTGGGCCAGAGCAATAATAGTACAGCATGTAGGTATCTGACCTTGCATGTGGCTGACCAGGTTCGATCTTCCTGGTATCCAAGAGGGACCCCGGGCACCGCCAGGAGTAATTCCTGAGTGCCGAGGAAGGAATCACCACTGAGCGCCACTTGATGTGATTCCAAAAGCAAAAATAAATTTATTTTTGCTTTTGGAGTGGGGCTGGAGAGATAGCACAGCGGGTAGGGCGTTTGCCTTGCATGCAGCCAGCCCAGCCGAGCCGGGTTCGATTCCTCCACCCTCTCAGAGAGCCCAGCAAGCTACCAAGAGTATCTCGCCCGCACGGCAAAGCCTGGCAAGCTACCTGTGATGTATTCAATATGCCAAACAAACACAGTAACAACAAAGTCTCACAATGGAGACGTTACTGGGCCCGCTCGAGAAAATTGATGAACAACGGGAGGACAGTGACAGTGACAGTAGGTATCTGACCTTGCACTTGGCTGACCAGGTTCGATCTTCCTGGTATCCAAGAGGGTCCCCTGGGCACTGCCAGGAGTAATTCCTGAGTGCTGAGGAAGGAATCACCACCTGATGTGATTCGAAAAGCAAAAATTAATTTTAAAAATTAATTTTTGCTTTTGGAGTGGGGCTGGAACAATAGCACAGCGGGTAGGGCATTTGCCCTTCACGTGGCCAACCTGGGTTCGATTCTCAGCATCCCATATGCCCCCACCCCAGCACCACCAGGAGTAATTCCTGAGTGCAGAGCTGGAGTAACCCGTGTGCATTGCCAGTGTGATCCAAGAAAAAAAAATAAGTTAATTTTAAAAAATAATAAAGTGGAAGAGCGTTAAGAGGCTGGAAACCACCGACCTCTTTGGCATAACCATTTTGTCTATGATGTTTTCTCCTTTGCCTCCCTCACAATCACCCAAGTGGAGCTGAGGTGGCAAAGATGATGCTTTCTGTTGGGGGGCAACAGCAGTGCTCAAGAAATTGAGGGGGGTCCCCACTGGTAATTCCTGGACAATTGGGTGTCGGTTCAATGCAAGGTCTTGAGGATGAGGTGCTGGAGGTCACCTGGGCCACCCTGGAGATTACCAGAGACCTCCAGGGCTATCACCCGAAAGGGCTTTAGTGCACCCAGCCATTCCTGCAGGGCCGAGTCTTTGTGGTGCTGGGGATTGAATCTGTGCATGCCAAGCACGCAACCTCATTCCTGTATGATCTCCCAGTTCCTGCAATGACACATGTAGAGAGGAGGAAAAGGAGGCCCAGAGAGGTGCGGCTACTTCCCTGATATAACACAGCACAAAGAAGGATCTTTGCTCTGGGGATCCTCAGGGTAGCAGGAAGTAGGGAGGATGGGCACACATCCCAACCACAACCACACCCCTGTCCCCAAGTCCACTTGGATTTCCCCAAAAGGAGGGTCTGTGCAGAGCATCTGAGCAGGGATCCCCCTGGCTTCAGAGGTAGTCCTGCCCCCCACTCAATTCAAGATGGTGCCCTACGTACTCATTTCCCAGGAGACCCGTCAAGTGAACATGGAGGTGACGGTCATGAGACAGGACCATGTGAGGAAGACCCTCCTGTTCCGGGTAATGGAACTGAGCAGAGATGGGGGAGGGGGCGGAGGGACCCTCTCCAGGCTACCGGTTAGTCTCTGGGTGGTGTAGGATGACATTGCTTTGTCCATTGTCCACAAGGAGCTTAGGTTTATCTGGTTACACCCATCACAGTGCTCCTGAGGCATTTCCATTCCATTGTGTTTATCTGTAAATTCTTCCCTATGCTCTCCTCCCCAACGAGTTAATCAGTTTTTTCCCCTAATCAGACTTTGTTAACTTGTAAGGTTAGATTCCTCAGAAATCTATGATTTTATATGTATGAGTCTTCAGTCGTGCATGGGTCTTGGCCGGAGCTGCCACACGGGTCCGGAAAGCGTCCTGGAATGTGGCGACGGCTGGGTAGTGGGAGTAGTGTCGACTCCCACGCACGACTGAAGACCCACAGAACAAGATAAGCGGAACTCTCTGAGACCTTGGACTCCAGGCTCGGCGGACCCAGGGACAGAGCTTCTCTGCTTGCTCCCACCAATTACAGCCGTCGCCACACTCCAGGACGCTTTCCGGACCCGCGCGGCAGCTCCGGCCAAGACCCATGCACGACTGAAGACCCACAGAACAAGATAAGCAGAACTCTCTGAGACCCTGGACTCCAGGCTCGGCGGACCCAGGGACAGAGCTTCTCTGCTTGCTCCCACCAACCACAGGTGACAAAGGGATTCTAATCAGGAGCCCCACCCTACCCTGCCCTGTCTGCTTCCATCAACCACCCAGGGATTGAATTGCGCACAGGAGACCCACCCTACCCAGATAAATACCCCACTGGCAGACTTCCACTATCGACACTACTCCCACTACCCAGCCGTCGCCACACTCCAGGACGCTTTCCGGACCCGCGCGGCCGCGAAGCGCGAAGCGGCTGCACGACACATCATAAGACACTAAATACCCATATTCTGGAGTTGTCATACCGTATTTGATAGGGTTCAAATATGGTAACACCTACAAGGGTAATTAGAGGTCGCCCCAAAAGCCTCTATCCCTCTCGGAAAGACTGGCAAGCTACCGAGAGTATTCCGCCCACACGGAAGAGCCTGGCAAGCTATCCGTTGTGTACTCGATATGCCAAAACCAGTAACTACAACTGGTCTCATTCACCTGACCCTGAAGGCTTCACCGACATGGCAGCACTGAGAAGGATGAGAAAGGAGAGGCCGACAAAATCTCAAGGCCGACCTAGGCTGCCACAATGAAGGAAGACAAAAATGATCGTCTGTACTTTCAATGCACGTACACTAGCATCAGATGCATCCATCGAGGACCTGATGGTACAAGCGCAAAAGATCAAGTATGACATCATTGGTCTGACCAAGACAAGAAGGCACGAATCTCACCATGCCATTTTCGACACTGGAGAAGAATTGTTCCTCGGAACATGCGATAGAAGAGGTGTTGGAGGCGTCGGTGTCCTTGTCAACACAAACTTGGCCAAGAGCATTGATTCATTCGAATGCCTAACAACCCGAATCGGACGTTTACATTTGAATAGATGTGGCTCACTGCCTGCAGTTTCTATCTTCGTTGTCTACGCACCAACATCTCATTATGATGAAAGAGAAATCGAGAAGTTCTACATGGAGCTAGAGAAGTTCTATAAAGAAGACCACACCTTCTACAAGATCATTGTGGGTGATTTTAATGCCAAGATAGGACCAAGATAGGTGAGCTACCCTGGCAGCGAAATGGGCCAGGCCGAAGTGCCGTGATTCTTAACTATAAGCTAAGAGTTTGATCATAGACAAATGCTGTCATGATCCAAAGGTAACGACGAGACTAGGATCCTGCTAGGGGTGGGAAAGACTATCTGGCCTGAGCACTGTAGTCTGAGATCGAGATGGCTGAAGGAGGGCAATTCTATAAGTTAAAGATATTTCTTACTGTATCCATACAAAATGATTTATATTATATATGCTTATATGCTTGTCAGACAAGGAGAGGAGAAACACACCTATGGGATTCCGCTCTAGGGTAGGTCTTCCTGCTGAGAGAAGATCTGTACTAGGAGCAGCTTTCCCTGAGGGAAAGAATTCTACCCCTATTGGTTGTGATCGCACCTATGTGTAATTATTACCCAATCCCTCATGCTTTGGGATTTAACTAGATTGTAAGAGTGGGCTGGGAGATCAGAAGGAGGATGAAGGGGCATGGAGAAGGAGAATGAAGTAGCATGGGGGAGGAAGAAGCAGGAGGCAGAGGCAGAGGAGAGGGACTGGAGTGGATGGAGAGAGGACTGAAATAAACTGCGACTAAGACCAACCAGCCTGGCCCTCGTTCCTTCCCTTGCCTGCCCATCGCCATCGACCTCCCCAGGATGGGGGAAGAAGGGTGAGACTACTGAACGTAGGCGGCGGGAGAGACAGAGCCACCACCACTGTGCTGTGCCCCTTTTGAGTTTACACAGGGTGGGACAGTTGGGAGGTGTGCATTTGGCAAGCAACAGGCCCCTGGATGGGAGTTAGGGGGGGTCACCCAGACACTCGCTCCCAGGACACCCTCCTGGGGGCTGGCTGGGAGACTTTGTCCTCTGTGTGCCCGTGTGGAGGATGCCTCTCCACAACAGTGCTCCTGCTGCCTCCTTTGTGGGATGAGACACATCTCTGTTTCCATGAGACCGTGAAAATCGCACACACCACCTTGGGCCCACTCGGTGTTATTTTTAGTAATAATAACTGGATCGGGGGCACAGGTCTGAGGTCCTGAGCTCCATCCCTGGCAACACTGGGTCCACCAGGATTAGCATAACTGGGCTCCAACACCCCACTGTCAGGCCCACAGTGCCCAGTCGAGGACCGCCCACCTCCCTGGCTGGACAGTCCAGGACTGAAAGGTGGATGCCTCAAATCCCAATCTGGACCTGTTTTTGTTTGGGGACCACACCCAGTGAGATCAGGGCTGACTCCTGATGACAAGATGACAGAGTGCAGTGACAGGAGCGCACAGGCTTCCTAGGCCAACAGTCTCAGGATGGAGATGTGGGATGTGGCTCCTGGCCTGTGTGCCTGGGTCTATGCTGTTGGAGGCCATGTTTTGTTGAGTTGGGTTTGGGCCACACTAGTGTTGCTCAAGGGTTACTCCCAGCTACGGACTCAAGGGTCACTCCTGCCAGGCCTGGGGAACCCAGTGGGCTGCCAGAGGTCCAAGGCTGATCTTGCCTTGTTTTGTTTTGGAGGGTGCTGAATGGGAGGGGCCACATCCACTGATTCTCAGCTCGACGCTTGTGCATTACACCTGGCAGTGCTTGGGGCACTATATGGGACATTGGAGATTGGCAGCCCTACCCACTGTCCCTGCACCCACTGTCCTATTACTCCAGCCTGCTGCTTTGTTTTCTTTCATATTTTTGTGCCATAGTGGAATGCCTAGGATGTCGTCCTGGCTCTATCTATGCTGCAGATTAACCCCTGGTAGGCATCAGGATCCCGGGGTGTGGTAACCCTGTCTGCACCCTGGCAGCTACCATGACTCAGACCCAAGTCATGTGTTTCCCATTTTTTTGTCCTTGCTCTGGGGTTACTTGCCAGTTCAGTTACACAGCCTGTGTGTGGATATTCTGTTCATGCCCTTTCAGTAATTTGACCCATTACATCAGGGACACACGGGGTTCTCATGTGACCTTTTCCTTGTTACTAATCCATGTCTCTGTCTCTGGGAGCAGGGCATTCCAGGGTGAAGCCTGCAGTGATCTCCTGGCTGGAAGGAGGAGCCCTGAGGCCGGGGAGGAGAGGTATGAGTGCCGGTTATTGTCAGGGGATTTTCACTGGCTCGGTCACTGGGCACTGTGTAGGTGCCCTGAGCTCATGTGAAACGTGCTGCTGACCCCGGGAGCCTCGGGCGCCCGAATCCAGACATCTGTGCCTCATTCTCTCTGCCTTTCACTCACTTGGACTGTCTGTCATGGAATGACCCTGTGATTTGCTTTCTTGACTCTCTTTATTCTTCCTCATCTGTCAGGCATGTAAATAATCCATGGGATTCACGCCCCTTGTTCTATCTCCATCTGTGTCAGTTTTTTTTTTTGAAAGGATGAAAGAGGCCCTATGAGTCAACTCTTACAAATTATGGGACTATGGGAGAGACTTCAAGCTCCCTCATTTCAGCAGACAATTCCATTCAGCTGAGATTACTAACAATAAAGGGTGGTCACATTCCCGGATCCTGCCCACTTCAACTTCACTAATATTAGAGGGGAAAAGCCTGAAACTTTTTGCTTTTGGAAGCAGTAAAAATCTAATAATCTAGTGGTCTCTAGGATGCTTAAAATCACTTAGGTTGTCGAAAAGGCTAACCAAGGCTATAAAATGACAAGGAAAGATAGCTAACCATGAGTTCAGTATATGTGTCCATTCTAGGATGGGTCCTTAGGCTGGGTTGTATTTCTTTCAATAATATTTTTATTTTGGGGCCACACCTGACACTTCCTAGGGGTTACTCCTGGGGGTGCTCAGGCAACCATTTGGGATGCCAGGGATGGAGCTCAAGTTGACCTAGTTCAGTGCAAGTGATAACCCAGTGTACTGGTCCCTCCTGGTCCATACTCGGGTTTGAAATTATATTTCTGAAGCCTCCCCATCGAACCAACGTGAGTTTCAGTTGCTCATGTGTTGTCAGCGGTAGTGCATTAACACATAAAGTGCTCTCAGATGTCCTCAGCAGCCTTTTCTCCTGTGCCAGTTTCTGTCTGGCTCTCAGGTGACTGCTCTGTGTCTGGGTTGTTCCAGGTCCTCTCCAGGGCTGGCTTTGGAGCCACTGCTTTCACCCCCATCTTGATCTGTTGCTTCTCGGAGAAACTCACTGTCCTGTGCCCCACCCAATCCCTACCTGCCTGTTTTACCTGGATCATCCCTCTTGCAGTTTTCCTGATGGCTTTGTGTGTGAGAGCATTGGTTCAACGTTTGACTGACCAGTACAGCATCAGGGGACTTCACACCCAAGCTTCCATGCCAAACAGCTACTCCAGCAGCTGCCTCTCCACCCCTTTATGCGAATCCATCCCCCTCGAGGAACTGATTCACCTGGGTGGGCATAATGGTTCTCTACACATCTGGAATCTGTCCCTTTAGGGCTGCTTGCGGGTAGGAAGTGACATCACAGGGAACCTTCCTGGTGCTTCTCTTCCTGGAAAGGGTCAGAGTCTTTGTTCACATGGATAAAGGACAAAGTAGGGCCCCAGTGAGGAGGGGGGACGGCGAAGGCGGATTTTGACTTGTTGCAGGATGGGGCGCCAGGCGCCTCTGGGTCTCCACACTGTGAGCCGGGGCTGCGCCAGCTGGGGGGGGGTGCTTTTGTGCTTGTTTTTCTTGTGTTCCTCGATATCCAGGCCTTTCCTGGGGTACGATGGACTCTTTTGGGGGTGTGGAGCTTTGGGATATGTGTAGGGGGCTGTGGCAGGATGCAGGGGTCTCGGGTGTGAGTGCATGATCCTGGGGGTGCTTTGGCCACCATCCCCTTGAGCTCTGTGTTGGGGCAGCTTCGGGTGGGAGCAGGGCTGAGCTCGGGGGCTGCGGGCCTTAGGGTGCAGGACCTGCCGGAGGGTGGAGCCTTGGCCGTCTGGACACTCCCAGCTGACCCATGCTGGGACCTGCCCCCAGTTTTACTGCTGTAGAATCTCCAGATTCACTTTGAGGGGCAGAGCTGCAGGCCCCCTAATGGCAAGACACCCTGTTTCCTTCGGGATTTTTCACTGGCTGCCCTCGTGGGTACCAGGATCTCACCATTCTACAAAGAAGTGATCGTTGATGTCAAGAGAGGGGTGCGGCAGGGTGATACCATTTCACCGAAACTCTTCAGTGCCACCCTCGAGAACATCATGCGACGACTGGAATGGGAAGGAATGGGAGTGAAGATAGATGGTCGGCAACTACACCACCTCCGCTTTGCTGATGACATTGTTTTAATAACACCAAACATCAGCCAAGCGGCACAAATGCTGGCCGACTTTGACCGTGAGTGTGGAAAGGTAGGACTACAGCTGAATCTTACGAAGACAATGTTTATGAGAAACAGCCTTGTTCCTGACGCCCCATTCGCTCTCAATGGAACGACCATCTCCGAATGCAACAGCTATGTCTACTTAGGTCGAGAGGTCAACATGAGAAATGACCTGGCACCCGAGCTGCGCAGGAGGAAGAGAGCGGCTTGGAACGCCTTCAAGAACGTCGAAGAAATAGCTAAGAGGACGAAGAACCTCCGGCTCCGGGCACATCTCTTTGATTCCACTGTTCTTCCTGCATTAACATATGCCTCAGAGACCTGGGCCCTACGCAAACAAGATGAGAACGCCATTCAGGTCTCCCAAAGAAGAATAGAAAGAGCTATGCTTGGAATATCACGTTTCACTCAAATGAGAGAACGAATCCGGAGTTCTGACATCCGTCGACGATCAAGGATCAGGGACGCTGTCTCATATGCCAAGGTGTCGAAAATCAGATGGGCTGGTCACGTAATGAGATTTAAAGACGACCGTTGGACTAGAGCTGTTACTGATTGGATTCCACGGGATGTCAAGAGACCGCGTGGCCGCCCACCTACCAGATGGTCAGACTTCTTTGTCAAGATCATGAACGATCGGTTTGAGGCCCTCCATGTTCCCGGAGCGAAGAGATGCCATTGGGCTACACTAGCACGCGACAGGGACAAATGGAGACGTTACTGGCGCCCGCTCGAGCAAATCGACGACTAACGGGAAGTTAAGTGATTTAAGTGATTTTATTTTTTTTAAGCCCTCGTGGGTACGGCTGGGGCAGTGGATCTGCAAGTGGCTGGGGTTTGCCAATGACAGTTTCCATTTGGAGCTATTTTTGGTGTGGGGAATGGGGGACTCTTCATGCCTGGAGATACCCGAGGGCTTGCTCTGGCCTTGGCCTCAGGTATTATTCCTGGCAGTGCTCTGGGGGCCGTAGGGAGGCAGAGGATTGATTGGTGTCAGCAAGACAAGCATCCTAACAGTTTTACTGTATGTTGGAATAGGGATATCTGCATCAAGTTGCAAAGCCCGCCCAGACCCCTGACTATCAAGGTTAGTACTGGGGGGTAGGAGGGGTGTGTGTGCACGCACTTTGTGTGTGTGTGTGTGTGTGTGTGTGTGTGTGTGTGTGTGTACTGCGAGTAAAAGTGTGTGTGTGTGCAGAAAGTTGTTTTTTTCCCTAAATTTAATTTATTTATTTATTGGCTTTTTGGGTCAAACCTGGCGATGCAAGGGGTTACTCCTTGTTCTGCACTCAAGAATTACTCCTGCGGTGCTCAGAGGACTATATGGGATGCTGGGAATCAAACGCAGGTCGGCCTCTTGCAAAGCAAATGCCCTACCTGCTGTTCTACTGCTCCAGCCCGCTTTTTGTTTTTTTTGTTTTTGTTTTTTTGGTTTTTTTAGGAGAGGGACTGCCCCGGGCAACTATAGTGGAGATTGTGCCTATATCACAGGCACTGGCCTGCAGGGGACGCTGATGTATGGAATTTCCTGGCCTTAGAGTTCATCCCTGGTTGGGCCTGTGAGAACCTTCTGTGGGACACAGGGAGGAGTCCCCAGGCCAAGGAAGGGCTGACTTTTCTCTCTTGTAACCAACCCAGAATTTATGTCGCGAAAGGCAGCACAGATGCCACCCCATTTTGCTTCTCCTGGGGAGAAAGAAACATCAGGCTGTGACCCCAGGCAGGTCTGTGAGCCAGTGCCCGAGGGTGTGGCTGTCAGAGCTGGGGGGTTCTGCTCCTCTCCAGTGCTCACAACTCTGACTTCTCCTCCAGGTCTCTGATTCTCAGGAAAAACAGAGGCAGGAGAAGATGGTGAAATGCCATCCGTCACATGGACCCCAGGTAGGAGGAGAGTGAGAAGATGAGGCGATGCAATGACAGGAGTATCAGGCTTCCAGGGCTGTCTGTCTCTGAGTTGTTTCAGGAAGGATCCTGCAAAGTGCTTCCTTGTCAGAGCATCCGGCTCTCCACTGTTTGAGGCCATGATTGTGTCAGTTTTGTTGTATTGGCTTTTGGACCACGCAGCTCAAAGATTACTGGTGCTCAAGGATGACTCCTGACATGTCTCAGGGCCCATATGGGGTGCTGGGCATCAAAGGCTGGGCATCGTAGGGGGGCAGAGGATTGATTGGTGGGATATCTGCATATCACGGTAAAGGTAAAAGGTAAAGGCCCTCCCGTTGATCGTCGATTTGCTCGAGCGGGCCCAGTAACGTCTCCATTGGAGACTTTGTTGTTACTGTGTCGTATAAATCTTTCGCATATCACGGTATTTTGTTTTATTTTCAGAGCCACATGCAGTGACTCTGGGGATTACACTTTTGGCTCTGCACTGTGGCATTGCCTCTGGTAGTGCTTAGGGGACCCTGTGGGTTGGCGGAGATCACCAGCCCTACTCGCTGTCCCCAACCCACTGTCCTGTTACACAATCGTGCTGCTTTGTTTCTTTTTGTATTTATTTTTGTGCCACAGGAGAGATGCTCAGGGCTTCCTCTTGGCTCTGTGCTCCGGATTCCCACCTGATGTACATAATGGGTCCCCGGGTGTACTGGCCCTGTTTGTGCCCTGGCAGCTACAGTGACTCGGGCCCCAGGACATGTGTTTACCCTATTTTGTTCTTCCCACTCTGGAGAGCCTCGCCTGCTCTGTCACACAGTCCCACTTTCACTTGCTGCTCTGTTTGCAGTTCTGGGCATGCGCCGGTCCCAGGGAGACAGAGCAAAGCATCTCTAGGGCAAGCAGAGCTGTTGGGCTTAAGACACTTTGAGAGGCATTTGGGGCGCCCTGAATGATGATCAGAGTCCTACAGGCACATATGTGCATGCACAGCTTTCATTCAATGACTGGACAGTGAGTTTCCCCTTCTCCCTAGAGCAGGGACTGTGGGGGGCAGGGAGTTTATGTTTAGTATTTTGAGCTGAAAGCAGTGTCACTCATTTGGGTCCCGCTGGTTTGTGCTCAATTATTACTCTCTGCACTGCTCATAGGAGCAGTGACTGGAATTCCCTGGGGTCAGGAGAAAGACCGCCACCTTCAGGAACCTTCTAGTAGAGCATCCTCACATTTTAGGAGGTTCACCTGTCTTAGATGTTGGGACCCATCTGCCAGGAGTGCATGTGGAGGCTGGTTCCTCCTGTGGGAACAGACCCTGATCCCCTCTAGGGCCCTGGGGTCCTGGCCTCACACCCCAGGGAACAGGGTGGGGACAGACCCTGACTCATGCCCCCCTTGTATGCCGGCTCAGGCCACGGTGACCTTCCCCGATGTGGCCCAGAGGAGTGAATGTGTCTGGTTCCCTGTCAGAGAAAGCTCTATGTATACTTTTCGAATCTTCTGGTGAAATCCAGGAGGAATGTGAATGAAAAGGCCAAAAAAATCCCCTTGGCTCAGGGTTGTCAAGGCTCACTACTGTCTCATTCTTTTTGGTTCACACCCAGCAATGCTCAGGGATTGTTGTTCCTTCTTCTGCAGTCAGGAATTATTCCTAGTGGTGCTTGGACACCATATGGCATGGTGGGGATTGAACCCAGGTTGACCCGTGAAAGGAAAATGCCCTCCCCTCTGGACTTTCACTCCAGCCCCGGTGACTTGGTTTGGAGGCCATGGGTTTTGGGGGATTAAGACAGAGAAACTGGCAGGCTACTGAATGTAGCCTGCCCACATGGCAGAGTCTGGCAAACTCCCCGTGGCGTACCAAATATGCCAAATACCAGTAACAATGATGGGTCTCATTCTCCTAAAGCGCCTTGAATATAATCTCAGGGCTAGGATGAAGGAGACGTTACTGGGGCCTGCTCGAGGCAATCGACGATTAACAGGATGATTTGTGATTTGTGATTGTGATGACAGAGAAACAGCCACATCTTCGTTCTTCAGGTCCCCCTGATAAATGTTCTTTGGAGCTACACCCAGCTGAGCCCTACTCCTGGCTCTCAGCTCAGCCATCCGTACCTGGGGGACTCAGGATCATTATGGGGTATTGTGGTTGGAATCCAGGTCTGCCGTGTGTGACCAGCTCCTTCCCCCATGTCATCTCTGCCTCCCTTGTATTCAGGAACTGGTTAGCGTTGTGTAAGTATAAAGATAGAGATTTTTGAAAATGTCATCTTAGGAAAATGGCCCTGGGCAAGGTTCTTTAATGAAGTGCAATGAAGACAGTTTGTTTTTTTTAATATTTTAAACTTTGTTTTTCCCATCTTTTTGGATCACACCTGGAAATACTCAGGGATTACTCCTGGTGGTGCTCCGGGGACCCTGTTAAACCTGGTTCAAGACAAATGTCCTATCTGCTGTACCTACTCTTTGTCCCCTATTGGAAACAGTTTAAATGAACTTTACTCTGGGTAGAAAGATGTTTGAAAGGATGGAAGGGACCCCTTGAATCAAATGTCTGACAAATGCTGGGAATATGGGTCAGCTCCCCACATCCCAGCAGGTCGTTCCGTTTACCTGTGATTATGCACAAGGTTGGTCACATTCCTGGATTCCCCCCCCCATCAGTTCAATAATATTACAGAAAAAAGTAAATGTTGTATTTTGAATTAGCAAAGTCTCATCAATCTAGCAGTCACCAGAATGATAAAAAGGATTCAGATCTGCTTAAAAGCCAAAAAAGGCTTCATGGTTTGCTGCCCTTTAACCTCCATTCTTAGGGTTGGAATAAATGGTGTTTTTGGTGGTGTATGCCTGGCAGTGCTCAGGGCCTACAGCTGGCTTTATAGTTTGATGAACCATTTGGAATTCTGAGCGTTAAACCCAGATTGACCACATTTTGGGCAAGCACCCAAGCCATTGTACTCTTGCCCCCTACTCTGGATTTGAAATTGTGCTTCTGAAACTGCCTCTTGCAGTTTTCTTGTAGGCAAGAGTTCACTGGTTTGGTGTTTTCAAGTGGTAGCATGTTGACCAGACAGTGCTCTCTGGTGTTCTTACCAGCCTCTGCTCCTGTTCCAGTGTCTGTCCAGTTCTCTGGGCTGCTGCTAGGCCAGTTCCTCTCTGCATCTCTAGGGCTCGCTTGGGATTCACTGCTTTCACCCCATCTTGATTACTTCCCCAAGAATCTCAACATCCGGTTGATGTTGGTGGACCCCACGGGTGGCTCACGTGAGTCGGGAGGAGAGAAAGACAGTCACTCTCTCTCACTCCGCCTCTGCCACCCAAGAGTCCCTGGGTAGACTAGGACCGGTAAAGTCTGCAGTGAGCACCCGCTAAGCCCTAAGCCCTAAGCCTAAACCCTGCCAGCCCTACAAGGTGGCCGTCAAGCTACATCTGAAGTCTGCTTGATCTTCTCAGCATGGGAGTTAATCCCTGCCACCCGATTTCTCAGGGAGCCACGGACTCAAGTTGGGGCGAGAATTTACTCTTTGCAGGAAAGGAGAGACCAGTCCCAAGCCTTACCCAGGGTTTCTAGGGTTTTTGTCTTGCTCGCGGAAAAGAATTTCAGGAGTAGGCGAGCAATGAAGTAACAGATTTTATTTGGAGGCTTTTGGAGAGGGAGTGAAAGGGATAAGCAGATAAGCGGGGGAGTGGAGTGTAAGAGAGAGAGAGAGAGAGTAACGCATCCAGAGGGAATGCGGGCTTTTCTGAGGGTGGAGAGAGCCCCAAATGGGCTCTTGAGCTGGCTCTTATCGATCCTTTTGACTCGGAATGTTCTAGAATCTCCTCGGGGCTGGGTGTCTGGAGTTAACTGGATTGAAAAGGAGGTTTTGAAAACAAGACTTTCGAAAAAGAGGAATTTCATGGGGAGGAGGCCCATATCTTCAGGGTCTAGGGATGGTCTTATCAGGTCTTTGTTTTCTGTATCCACAAGGTGGATCAGTTCTAAAATTCTTCTTCCATGAAACTTTGTTAATTCAAGTTTCATCACCAAGGGCCTTTCCCTATCTACCTGCCTACATTGGGATGGGAGGTGGTGGGGTGGGTGACCGCTTTCAGCTTGTCGCTGGCGGGCCCGGAGAGGGAAGCAGGAGAAAGGGGAGCAAGAGAAAGGGAAAACTGCGGCTCAGGGAAAAAACTCGCTCCTTCCTTCCCTCCCTCCCCCCCTCCCTCCCTCCCTCCCTCTTGGGCACTTCAAGGAACAGCCTTCCTGGAGGCCAAATCAATCCTCCTTTACTCTGGCCCTGGGTTCCTTGATGTAAAGACCCACCCCCCGCCCCGCCTCCCCGCCTCCCCCTTCCCCTGTGGGCTGATCAAATGACACAAAGCCTGCGGAGAGGGGGGCCGTGGGGAGGGGCGGGCAAGGGCGATGGTGGTGGTGAAGGAACTTTGGTGAAGATGCAGTAGCTTAAAAGTACTGTGAACAGAAAACACTAATCATCAATAAAATTCCCCTCGGGGGGCAACCAAGGCACTTATTTTTTAAATTTTATTGTCAACTCTCCTGTGTTGCGCAGGAGGAGGAGAGCGGCTTGGAATGCCTTCAAGACTGTCGAAGAAATAGCTAAGAGGACGAAGAACCTCCGGTTCTGGGTACATCTCTTTGATTCCACTGTTCTTCCTGCATTAACATACACCTCAGAGACCTGGGCCCTACGCAAACAGGATGAGAACGAGAACGCTATTCTAGTCTCCGGTCTCTCAAAGAGAAATCAAAAGAGCTATGCTTGGAGTATCACGTTTCACTCAAATGAGAGAAAGAATCCAGAGTTCCATCCTTCAGCGACGATCAAGAATCAGGGACACTGTCTCATTTGCCAAGGCGTCAAAAATTAGATGGGCTGGTCATGTAATGAGATTTAAAGATGACCGCTGAACTAGAGCCATTACCGACTGGATTCCACAGGACATCAAAAGACCGCGTGGCTGCCCACCTACCAGATGGTCAGACTTCTTCGTCAAGACCCTGAACGTTCGGTTTGAGGCTCTTCATGATCCTAGAATGAACAAACGCCATAGGGCTACACTAGCGCACGACGGGAACAAATGGAGACGTTACTGGTGCCCGCTCGAGCAAATAGACGATTAATGGGAAGCCAAGTGATCAAGTGATCAAATGACTCACCTGTGAGATCTTTACAAGCTTTCATCTTTGGGGGACAGTCACACAATGATCAAACACCGATCCCTCCTCCACCAGTGCACATTCCCCACCACCAATATCCTGGGTATTATACCCCCCCCCCCCACACACACACACGCACACACCTTCCCCCTGCCTCTGTGGCAGACAATATTCTGCACACTCTCTCTCTAATTTGGGGGATTATGCTTTGCAATAGACACTGAGAGGTTATCATGTTTGGCCCTTTTTCTACTTTCAGCACACATCTCCCATCCCAACCGGTTCCTCAGGCCATCATTTTCTTAGTGATCCTTTCTCTCTTCTAGCTGCCTTCTCCCCTTGGCTCATGAGGCAGGCTTCCAGCTATGGAGCAATCTTCCTATTCCGCTGCGTATCTGCTCTCCTTAGGTGTCTGCCTCAGGGGATGTGGTTTGACACTCCACCAAAGAGTGCAGTCCTTCTCCGGCTGTCCCTCTCTTTCTGACTCATTTCACTTGGCATGATACGCTCACTATGCGTCTATAGACGGATAAGCAAAGTTCATGACTTCATCACTCCCGACAGCCGCCTAGTGTTCCATCGTGTGTGTTGCTGGACCAAAGTTTCTTTCACCAGTCATCTGTTCTAGGGCACTTGGGTGGTTTCCATATTTTGGCTATGGTGAACAGTGCTGCAGTGATGAACGTATCTAGGTCCAGACATCATTTCTCCTGTGTTTTTTTTGCATCCTCGAGATCTATTCCCAAAAGTGGTATGGCGGGGTTCTATGGAAACTCAATTTCTAGTTTTTGGAGGACTGTCCATATTATTTTCCAGAAAGGCTGGACTCTTTTTGCTTGCTTGCTCACTCCCTTGCATGCTTGCTTCCTTCCTTGCTTTTGCTTGCTTGCTTGCTTGCTTATGTTTGCTTGCTTTTCTTTTTATACATATATATGTATATATTCTTTTTTATACTTTTTTTTAAATGAATCACCGTGAGGTACAGGGACAAACTGGCACACTTTCATCCCTCCCCCATCCCTCCCCATCCCTCCGTCTTCCCTCCATCCCTCCATGTCCATCTCCAGGGATTCCAACCGGGGTCACGGGGTGCAAGCTGCCCATAGTTCACGTGTGGCACAGGTGCCTTACTTAACTCCCGTTCTATTTTTTTTTTCTGCCATCCGTGTTGCCCCTGCCCCGAAAAATCTCTCGACGGAGTTGAGTATCCGGTGCGGTTTTTACCCATTCTCCACCACCAATATCCAGGCCCCGCTTTTCTCTTTTGTTCTGTCGGTGCTCAGGGTGAACTCTTTGGCTTGCTGGCTTGCTTACTGGCTGTCTGTCTGTCTGTCTGGCTTGATTTCGCTTGCCTGCTTACTTGTCTGCCTGCTTGCCTGCTTAATTGCTTGCTTGCTTTACTTTTTTTTTCGTAATTTTTTAAATATCTTTTTTAATGAATCACCGTGAAGTACAGGGACAGACTGACAAACTTTCCTCCTCCTCCTCCTCCTCCTCCTCCTCCTCCTCCTCCCCCTCCCTCCCCCCTCCCTCCCAGCGACTATGAAGAGTTCACCAATTCCTACTTTGGCAATTGAGAGCAAATCATTTTTTGTTTTGTTTTGTTTTGTTTTGTTATGGGCAGTCTTCCTTGCATGTGTGATTTGGGCTTAATGGAGAGTGGCAGAAGGTCGGTGTGCATTTATCTTGGTGGCAATAACCAAAGCCCAAGTCCTGGTAAGACTGGAGCAAAGGAGGTTCTATCTTCCGGGTCTGGCTTTACCTTCTGGTTCTACATGTATTTATTATCTTGAGTTGACTATAGGAAAAACGTTGATTATTTCCTTCAAGATATTATTTGGGTTTCTTTGGGGAGAGCTCAGTGAGCTACAATATATGCTTTGAATTCTGGAAACTGGATGTGTTCTGCAGTGTTGCATAGTTACCTGAGCATTGCCAACTGTATCCCCTGTAAAGACCCAAATACTTATTTACGAAGCACTTACTTTTTTTCAATAAACAAAAATGATTTTATTGCATATGAAGATAACAGAGTTTACCTGATCCATTTTAAGCATCAGTTAACATATTTCCTGAAGATTCTTGGAACTAAATCTTTGAACCGGCCTTTCATAATTTCCTTAGGACAAATTTCTGGAAAAAATAAGAGCTGAAAATTTTAACTTTTAAAGCGTTAGATATTTCTTGCCTTGTGATGCTTCTAAAATAAACATAACATTTCTTTCCCATTATTAATAACAGTGTCTGAGTGGGACTACATTCCCACTAACATTGTGAAGCACTTACTTTTAAGAATTTCTTTATGTGGAGAATTTGGAATGAGATATTCCTGCTGAATTGGGTCCAAGTGGCTGAGAGCTTGGTGAGTCAGGCCAAGGCCAGCAGAGACGTGACCCCAGATACTTGGTCACCCAGAGTTTCTCTTGGGCTATGGCTCCCTCAACCATTAGACATTGAAGATATTTGATTATCTTCAACGTGGTGGCAACATTTCTTCTGTGAAACGGAACCATGGAAAGGAACAGCACAAGGCTCATGTTCTCTTCAAACTCGGCAGACATCAACACTGTGAGGTACTGGGTATGTAGCCCAGGGGCTTCCACGCATGAAGCATACACTGTAGGCTTTGAGCTAACTGCCCATCCCACAGCTGCCTCAGCTCTGCACGAGTACTCTGCTATCTACGTTCCCATTATGACTGGGGTGGGATTCCTCAGGCTTTCTTTTAATTCAGGACCCTGATCAACTTGATTTTATTGTCGATCTTTGATTTTGTATTTGATTTTCAAGGAATCACAGTGCTTGTCTGTGAGGGGCATCTTTCTAGTGAAAATTGACTGCTCCATTTCCTCTTGAAATAGACATTTAAACTCCCTGAGTGGCCAAGTACTAAAAACAAAATATACGGACACCCTGATTAGCAATGTGTGTGTAGATTTCTTATCACTTGCTGGATAATATTGGTCAGTCCTTTCTCCTCCGCCACGAGGAGCTTAGGTTTACTGAGTAACGCCCATCACAATGCTCCTGAAGCGCCCCCATTCATCCTTTTTTAAAAAAAATTTATTAGTGACAAACCATGAAGTACAGTTGTAGACTTACAAATTTTTGTGCTTGGGTTTCAGTTATACAATGATCAAGTACCCATCCCTCCACCAGTTCCCATTCTCCACCCCTACCAATCCCAGTGTCCCTCCCACCCCCCATAACCCCCATCCCACCCTGCCTCTGTGGCAGGGCATTCCTTTTTGCTCTCTCTCTCCTTTTGGGTGCTGTGGTTTGCAAAAGAGCCATTGAGTGGCAATCATGTTTGGTCTATAGTCTACTTTCAGCATGCTTCTCCCATCCTGGGAGGATCCTCCCAGCACCCTTTATTTGGTGCTCCCTTCTCTATCTGAGCTGCCTTTTCCCCTAGTGTGTAAACTCACTCAAAAAGGGGGCACGGCACCCACACAGCAGCGGTGGCTCTATCTCTCCCGCTGCCCGCGTTCGGTAGTCTCACCCTTCACCCAGCCCGGAGAGGTCGATGGCGATGGTCAGGCGGAGGAAGGAAACAAGGGCCAGGCTGGTTGGCATTTTTTTCATTTCATTTCATCATCCTGTTATTCGTCGATTGTCTCGAGCAGGCCCCAGTAACGTCTCTTTCATCCTAGCCCTGAGATTATATTCAAGGCTCTTTAGGAGAATGAGACCCATCATTGTTACTGATATTTGGCATATTTGGTACACCACGGGGAGTTTGCCAGACTCTGCCCTGTTGGCAGGCTACATTTGATAGCCTGCAAGTTTGTCCAAAGTAGGAATGAGACAATAAGATGTCATAAAAAAAAGTTCTGATAAGATGTCGCGCGGCTGCGAATGCGGCCGCGTGGTTCCGGGATCTGGATTTTATAGTCTCTGAGTCTTGGTCGCTGATGGGATTACACGGCGCCAGGGGGCCAGGTGGTGGGTGTGACCCCCGCCTACTGGAATTTGGAGGATCTGGGTGGAAGATGCTCGACTCCAATCCGAGTAGGCTTGGAGGTCTCGGCCCCGGAACCCGCGTGGCTTTGTCCCTCTGCCAGTACCTTCATGTGTGCGGAGAGTGGTCTCAGCATGGTGGTGGCTGGTCCTGGAGGTCTTCGGCTGCCGGAGCCCTGGTCGGGGTGGGGAGGAAAGCTCAACCCGCTCCCCTCCAAGGGGTCCCGGCGAGGAACACCCAGGCGCGGGGGCAGAAGACTGCACTGTTCTCGTCTGGGATCTGGATTTTATAGTCTCTGAGTCTTGGCCGCTGATGGGATTACACGGCGCCAGGGGGCCAGGTGGTGGGTGTGACCCCCGCCTACTGGAATTTGGAGGATCTGGGTGGAAGATGCTCGACTCCAATCCGAGTAGGCTTGGAGGTCTCGGCCCCAGAACCCACGTGGCTTTGTCCCTCTGCCAGTACTGGTTGGCATTAGTAGCAGTTTATTTCATTCCTCTCTCCATCTACACCAGTCTCTCTTATCTGTCTCTGCCCCCCCCCCCCCAGCCCAATTTACAGTCTCATTATATCTCTCTCCAAGAGGAACTGGGCAAACAATTACACATATAGGTGCGGTCACAATCAATAGGGGTAGAAACCTTAGCCTCAGGGAAAGCCGCTCCTAGGACAGATCCTCATTATCAGATCAATCCACCTTAGAGGGGATTCTCCTGGGTGTGTTTCTCCTCTCCTTGTCTAGCAAACATATAAGCATATATAATATAAATCATTTTGTATGGATACAGTAAGAAATATCTTAAACTTATAGAATTGCTCTCCTAGGGCCATCTCGATCTCAGACTACGGTGCTCAGGCCAGATAGTCTTTCCCACCCCTAGCAGGATCCTAGTCTCGTCGTTACCTTTGGATCATGACAGCATTTGTCTATGATCAAACTCTTAACTTATAGTTAAGAATCACGGCACTTTGGCCTGGCCCATTTCGTTGCCAGGGTAGCTCACTGCTTGCCCTGGGTCCATTCAGTCCCTCGTCGGGACCCTGCTTTTGGGGTGTTAGGAACTAAGGGCAACTGAGGCTTAAGTCGAGAAAGCAGGTGCCCGGGAGTGAATAATATTCAAAGCCAATCAAATCCTAAGTTACAAAGCATGATGTTAACGGTCTTCCTGTATCTATACAAAAAGGATATTACTTTAAGGTAACTGTTCATAAGGCATAAGGAGAGGAGAAAGGCAATATTTCACTCATACATATAAAATCATAGATTTCTGGGAAACTGATCTTACAAATTAACAAAGTCTGATTAAGGGGAAAGCTGATTAACTGGGTGGAAAGGAGAGCATAGGGAAGACTGTTTACATGTAAACACAATGGAAGTGGAAGTGCCTCCGGAGCACTGCGATGGGTATAACCAGATTAATGGGTGTAACCAGATAAACCTAAGCTTCTTGTGGAAGGACAAAGCAATGTTACCCTACACCCTAGCATGTGTGGCTGGCCTCCAAGCCAAGGAGCAAAATTCCTGGCACTAATCTCGGCCATTCTTGGGTGTTAGTCTCCTATTTGGTTACTTTATGTTCCCCAGATGAATGCAATCTTTCTATGTCTATCCCTCTCTTTCTGACTAATTTTGCTTAACATGATACTTTCCATGTAATACCACTTGTATGTAAATTTCATGACTTCATCTTTTCTAACAGCTCCATTCGTTTCCATTCATCCTTGACTTCTCCTTTGTGCTCTGCTTCCCCTGTCTGTTAATCACTCATTTCTTTCAATCATACCCTGTGACTTGTAAAGGCAGTCTTCAGAGATCTCTGGACTTTGTATTTGTAAGTGAAGTACTGCTTTTCTCTTTCCTTTATGTCCCTTTTGTATAGACACAAGAAGACAAGTGATGCTATGCTCTTGTTACTTGAGAGTTCATTGACTCCAAATATTAACTCTGGGTACCTATCATATAAGCCTTCTGTTTTTATACCTATTGGGGGATTTAAATTTCGTGGAGAGGTTTTGCCACAACTAGCAGTGTTCGGGGACCTATAGGTCCACACCCAGCCTCATAGTTCAAGGGATTGAACTGAATCAGGGTTGGGTCCATTCTTTTCCTTAACTGCTTTACTATCTCCCAGCCCCCGATTTCTTTTGTTCAAGGGGAGCTTTTGTGCCAGACCCACGGGTGCTCTGTGCACCCTATGTAGTGCCAGTCATTGAGTGGAAGGCAACCTGTAAACCCCTGTACTCTGTCCCTGGCCCTCTTTTTTGGGGGGTGGGGGGCATGAATATTTTTAAAGTAAAAAAATAATTACAATGGATTCTGAGTACTTTGGGCTGGAGTGATAGCACAGCGGGTAGGGCGTTCGCCTTACAAGCGGCCAACATGGCCGACCCGAGTTCGATTCCTCCACCCCTCTCGGAGAGCCCGGCAAGATACCGAGAGTATTCGATATGCCAAACACAGTAACAACAAAGTCTCCAATGGAGACGTTACTGGGCCCGCTCGAGCAAATCGACGATCAACGGGAGGGCCTTTACCTTTACCTTTTACCTCTGAGTACTTTATCAGATCTATCTGGAGTCAAATGTTAATCTATCAGTGACCCAGAAGTACAGTGATGTGCTCCTTTATAAGATGAGGAATTAATAAATACCAATAAGAATATTTTAGGGAGAAATTCATATCAAAGGAAATGCCAGAACTGTAATGGCAACTGCTGACTCTCTTCAGCTGTTTGGACCCAGATGCAGCCAGTCAAAGGGATGGGAGGAGCAGCACGGGTCCAAAATCACAAGGGCATTTCCATTACTTTCAGAATCTTTGTCTCCAGATTTTGCTCCTGGAGACAGGAGTGATGATGCCATTTCTCTTTGTTCATTAAGTGGAACCCCTTCCGCAAGCAGCCTGTGCTATGGTGCTGTGGAATACCATCCAATTTTGGACATAAAGCCCTTCATCTCTTTCACCAGATCATTCCATTTGAGCAGACTTTCTTGCACCATGAGAAGGGGGATACTGAGAATTTTATATGTGCCTACCCCCAATGGACGATGTCACAAGGGAGGGGACCCAGTGGGCAAGCCACAGGCGACTCTCAGGTGTTTGCGTGGCCAGACCCCTTGTGGGATCTTTGCTCAGGAGTGTTGGTATGAGCCCCTCATTTCGGTCACACTTTGAAGGACCAGCGTCTGAGATGGTCATCTCCATTAGGCTGAAATGGCCGTCCATGGAACTGCATGTTAGAGCCCACCAGATTCTGTACTGGGTGCCCTGGGACCAAATCAGTCACTCATCCAGACATTCACGACACAGACCAGAGTCTAGAAGACATTCCCAATTCCTGAGCCAACTCACAAAACTCAGAAAACCAGGAGTGCCAAAAAAATGGTGCACACACCCCAGAAAATAGCGCTGCCTCTGGATCAACATCAGAGGCCTCAGTGGCACCTACATTCCTGTATTTTCTGGAGAGGCCCAGTGCCACCTCTGGAACTCCATCAGAGGCCTCGGATGCAAATGCTCAAGCACGGAGATCAGTCCTGGGGAACCCAACTCAACGTTAAAGGCACACCCAGCAGCGCTTGGGGTTGCTCCTGGCTCTGCACTCGGGAATCACTCCTGGCAGCGTGGGGAACCATGGGTCTGCACCCCAACAAATTACGTCACAAGGGAGGGGACCCCGTGGACCTCCGTGGGGTGCGAGGGATAGAACCTGGCTTGGCCATGTGGCCATGTTTAAGGCAAACCCCCTCCACATTGCACTGTCTCCTGGAGGTGTGGCCGAGTTGGAGCACCACCTGGGGGTGCGGCCTCGCTTCCGCCACAGCCTCACGCGGAAAGCGGCTCAGGTAGCTCAGGCTTCTCCACTGTGGAGAGGGGTCGCAGTCATGTCTGCACGTTGTTACATACGAAAAGTATGAAAGCACAGATCTCAAGCGGAGCAGCGTATGCGGTCAGGTTGGCTTTTAGAGTGTTCTCACGGGCTGCCCTGTGCAAGTCCGTTGCTAGGATCGTTGCCAAGGGCGGGGGCCTGGGGGAGTCAGAGCTCGCTAATGTAGGCCAGGTGTATTCAGGTGTGTCCCTTGAAACCTCACCCTGGGAACACGTGGCCAATCAGGGTGGCGGAGTGGGAATGGGAGGGCTGGGGGGCGGGGCTGCCGGAGCAGATAAAAGACACTCCCCAGACCCACTTCTTTTCTCCTCCCGGCTCTTGGACTTTCCCGCTCTTCGGTCTCCAGCGTCAGGTAGGGCTCTGCGTCCTAGCAGCCGGGCACGGGCAGGTGGCTCGGGTCCCAGCGGCTGGGCACGGGCAGGTGGCTCGGGTCCAGCTCGGCCGGTGCAGGCAGGGCTGGCTGAGGTTCGGGTCAGGCTGGACTCCGACGCCCAGCAGCGATAAGGAGGGGGGGGCACAGGGGGGCACGTGGCCGCGGCTGAAGACTCAGAGACTCTCCGTGCGGTGTGGGGGGGGCCCAGCAACAGGCCCAGAGCACGGGGGTCTTGCCTGCGCAGGCGGCCGGAGACTGGGGGAAGGGCACGGGGACGGAGAGTGAGGCGCGGCAGTGACCTGGTCATACCACGGGCAGAGAGACCAGGGGTCCGGGAGCCCCACCCCCCTGCCCACCCCTGTTATTCTGTTGGCAACTTAGGGGGTAGGTCTGCTCCCACTCCCAATCCCCCCTGGCGGTGCTTGGGGACTGAGGGGGCGTCCACGTGCGAGGCTCAGCCCGCCCACGCACCTCCCCCGCTGTTCCATTTCGAAGGAGCAACGGATTTCCTCTGCTTCACGCCTTTTGACAAGTCTTTCACAACTGGGTCTCGGGGTCTCGCTTGCCAGGGCCTGGGGGCATAGAGTCCAGGGTGCCTCCTGCGGGTGAGCCCTGTTCCCCCCCAAGTCTGGGGGCCCGGGGTCCTGGGGGCGCGGCCTCACCTTTGAGCCGCCAGTGGGCGTGGCCTCGCCTGGGAGCCTCGTGGGGGCGTGGCCTCACCTGTCCGTGCTGGCGGCGTGGCCTCACACGTGCTCCTCCTGGGGGCGTGGCCTCACTCGTTCTCCTCCTGGGGGCGTGGCCTCCCCGTGAGCTGCCTAGGGGCGTGGTCCCCCGTGAGCCTCGCCCTTGAGCGGCCTGGGGGCGTGGCCTCACCTGTCCGTGCTGGCGGCTCACACGTGCTCCTTCTGGGGGCGTGGCCTCCCCGTGAGCTGCCTAGGGGCGTGGTCCCCCGTGAGCCTCGTGTGAGTGTGGCCTCGCCTTGAGCGGCCTGGGGGCGTGGCCGCACCTGTCCGTGCTGGCGGCATGGCCTCACAGTGCTCCTCCTGGGGGCGTGGCCTCACCTGTGCTCCTCCTGGGGGCATGGCCTCACCACTTAGCTGCCAGTGGGCGTGGCCTCCCCGGGAGCTGCCTCGGGTGAAGTCTCTGCAAAAATAGCAAATAGAGCAAATAGCCGCCCGAGGCTGCCCCGGGAGGCCCCGCCCCGCGTGGGTCTGTCCAGCGCCTCGGGTCAGTGTGTGTGGAGCGTGCCTGGCCCTCGGGGACGGGTGGGCGCGGGTTCACGGCTGGAGCAGAGTCCCCGCACACCCGCCCCCGGTTCAGCGCCCAGGGATGCCCCGTCCGCCTTGCCACTGCCCGGAACTGTCCCTGCCTTTAACTGTTTTAAATAAAGCTCTTTTTTTTCTTAATTTTTACTTTTTGAATTGGATCACAGTGAGTTTTTGTTCTTGATGGTTGGATTCCAGTCCCTAGATCCTAGCATCCCCCCCCCCCCCCCCCCGCAGCTCACACTTCTCACCTTCAGTGTCCCCAGCTTCCCTCCTGGGGGTGGGGGGCCCTTGCATGCCCCAGACACGGGCCTCACCTGACTCCGTGCGTGCTTCTTCACTAGGGTCTACTGGGAGCTGTGGACGGGCTCCAGAGGATGAGGCCAGAGTGCCTGGGCTTCGAGGTAGGACTCCTGCTGGCCTCTCACTCCCCTTTGACATCGTGACCAGTGTGACTATGAGACCATCACTGCCCTTCCCTAGCATACGGGTCTCAGGGGAGCAGCTCTGAAGGATCACAGAGCGCAGAAGGGAGCTCTCCTCCTCAGACTGCGTTCATTCTCAGTGAGTGAGTTAATTCACAGTTGCAATGAATAGAAGGCATTGCAGTGAGAGTCAGTGGGAAGCAACAGGCTTAGCTTGTGGCAGGCCAGGGACTGCAACATTACAAGTTCGCTCCCTCCATCTGAGACAATGGCTCACGCTCACTGTCAGGTGCAGGGTGGCGTGTCCCATGTCCTCACACATCGCTCTGCCTCTGCACAGCGATTGATTCAGTCATAGGAGCATCCAGGTCTGGGAGCACTGGGTGACCCCCCTCCAAGAGGGCTGAAGGAGAAATCCACAGAGATGGAGTGTGCTGGGCATCATGCCAGTGACCACTTGCAGACATCACTCTAGCCCTTACACGCACATGTGTCCTGACCATATCCATCCATGGGTTTTCAGCCACCATTATGGGCCTGTTTCCTAGGTTTTACTGCCAGCCTCCAGAACCCCGGCATGCCTGCCTGCCCTGATGTTCATCATGTTCCACCAGAGACCCACATGGCTGCTCCTGCTGCAACACTGTCAGCTTCCCGCTCCAGAGTGCCTGAGATGGAGGCGCTGTGCAGGTCAGTCATCGCCGATCACACACAGTGCAGGTGTGCCACAGCTCATTTTCACATCACGTGGAAAAGTTTTGTTACATTAACTATGGTTAATCTTTTCCAGTTTTTACACTGGCTAAGTATGATTCAGGAATGAAGTTTCTCTATACAGCAAAACCTGTGTCGTGTACAGAACCTTGCTGCATGTCTTCTGTTTGTGTTCATTTACATCCTGCAGCTGTTTCCTGGGTGTGTTCATTGACATCACTATAGACCATGATAAGGGATTACATTTTAAGAAATCCACCATTTGCATCAATAAGGCGTAACAGTTGCTGGGCTCTAGTTTTTTTCCCCTAAAGTCCTGGTACTCTGGGACCAGACCTACACATTAGGGGGTGCTGGTTGTCTCATAGGCCACCAGATTACCCAGTTTCATCCTTTATACATGTCCTCTGAATAACACTGGGGTTCAGTTTTGAGCATATGCACAGGGTCAAGCAATAACCACCTGGGGCATCGTCCAGAAATGCCTCCTAAGGCAGGATTATGGGACTTCTGCTTCCCTCCAGGTGCTGCAGATAGGCCCATGGTAGCCACAGGGCATACTTGGCTTGCCTTATCCCTGGGCCACTGGGAGCACAGAGTGGGAAGGTTAGGGACCCACAGGCTTGCACATGACCTTGCTGTGGTTGGGACCTATGTGCCAGAGACTTCGCTCTGGATCTTGTATGTGCAAGGGATGTGCCCCCTTGCTGAAGTGTTTTCTTTGTATTTTTGCCCTTGATTTTAAATGAGTGAGAGTCCAGACAGCATACACTGCAGCTTTCAGAGGATTGCATCCCTGCCACTGACTTCATGATCCCAAGCCCAGATCCAGGTGATACCCCTGAGGGCTGGTAGGTGCATGTGTGCTTTCAGTGCAAAACCATGCTAGAGTAAATGGATTTCTTTTCCTTTTGCTTTTATTAAAAGTTTTCTCTCTTGTCCTGTAGAACTTCCCGTTTGCTTCTCACATTGCTGAGTTGAAGTGCAGATTCTGTAGATCCCCCTTTCTCCACCTGCCCATTGTCTTGCGTTTACTCACCTTTGAGCAGTGATGCTGTGAATAGCCATGTACAGCTCTTTGCCCACGATTGGATTCTGGCCTGTGTGGAGCTCTTGAGACTCCTAGTGAAATGACAGGAGGTATAGGATCTGTTTGCCATATTTGCTTTGCCTATTGTATTTGCTTTGCATATTCTATTGCTGTATGGTCTCATTTCAGGTATTTTTGGTGGGGCACAATGAGCTTGACAGAACCAGGCACTGTTACCAATGTGTGTCATTCACTGACTTTGAAATTGTCATGATGCTCAGGTTGCTGTTAGGAAATGATGGGTATGAACTACAGTCCTTTTGTAGTTATCCATTGCCTTGTTGGACTCTTTATTAGCTTATAAAGCCATCCATCTGAGTGGTCCAGTCTGCTGTCACGTACTATTACTGTACACTTTTAACTGCAGACTCCTTATATTGTGAAGTTCACCTCATGACTTGCAGTTGTTCAGATTGTATTTCCGTTTAAAGCAGTAGCCCAACACTTTAGCTGTGCGCGTTTCTGCTATGACAATGTTGTGCAGTACCCTATGTCACTGCAAACTTTTATCCTCTGATTTTCCTCCTGCCAGTTACAATGTTCTTAAAACCTTCTGACAACCTTCTTTAGTCTTGTCAAAGGACTGGAAGGTACTCCCTGTCTTTGGAAGTACTTTGACTATTACCCTGAGTAACAAATTCCCAGAACACACTCACCCTTGGAGCTTCACTCACTGTTTCAGCAGGGATCTGCTCCTTCAGTTTTGGGTCCTCACAGCTTATTGGCGTTTTCTGATTAGAGTCTGTATCAGACAGTCCTTACTGTTGAGGTCCCTCTTCTGGTGCCAGTAGGCTGCGACCAGTCAAAGGTGAAAAGGCTTTGAAGCAGTAACATTGTGAGGATTCTGGAAAGAGACAGAAATGAGAGAGAGAAAGCAAGGGGTCAGAGGCCTCATGAACGGAGAACCTGGATGTAAGCAAATACAGATGCTCTCACAAATTCAACCCTCCCATAAGATGCACTTGCAGAAATCACCATTTATCTAGCAGGCTGTTGGACACAAGAGTAAGTCATGACTCATTCTCGTGTATATGCTTTTTTGGAAAAAAAAATGGCACGATGTTCCATGCTCTGCAGCACTTACTTTGCATGTCATGGCTCTGTGTCCCTCTGGTGGCTCTTGGTTGGATGTCACACCCGACAGTCTCCATGGCATGCCTTGTTATTGTTCAGAATTTGTTTTGCAGTCTGTGCATTTAGATTTTGTGGCTCACATTTAAGTTTTAATGGCTTGATTTCTGACAGACACACACAACATCACTGCTCACTGCTCATGTGCCCTATAGTGGCGGTGCTTTTCCCACGCAGCTGCACAGCCCAACCCTATCACAGTGTCAGAGCGGAATCCTTGTCTCAGGCACCATTACTTCATACTTTCTCCAGTGCTGTGTTCCTTTATGTGCACTCTTGTGGTACATGTCAGTGTGACACATGATTTACTAATGATTTACGGACCACACATGCACACACCCAAGCCTAGAGACAAAGAACGTTAAGTTAACCCTTAGTTAACTTGCACGTGTACTTGCTTGTGTGTTTTCAAAAGGCCGGCAGCGCTCTATCTCTCTTGCCACCCATGTTCAGTGGTCTCAGGCCACTTCCCCCACTCTAGGGAGGCCAATGGTGATAGGTAGGTGAAGGAAGGAATGAGGGCCAGGCTGGTCGGTAACAATTGTAGTTTATTCCAATCTTCACTTATGCTTCTCTCTCTCTCTTCTCTCTCTCTCTTTCTCTCTCTCTCTCTCTCTCACCTGAGCCCCTCTCACCTCTGACTGCCCCCTGGAGCCTGAGCCCCCTCTGATCTTACAGTCTTAGTTTATATAGCAAACATGTAGGGTGGTGACACAAAGGTAGGCTGAACATTAACAAATCAGCAAAGAGAGGTAAGACCACTCCTGAAGGAGATTAACTCAAGGATAAAATCTCATCTAAAGAGATTATTCCAGATTACTAGTAGATCTATTCAAGGGTGGGATCCCAACAAGGGTATGTTTTTTTCTCAGCTAGTAATCCACTTAAATAGTTGTAGTAAATCTACTTCCAATATTTCGAGCAATGTCATTCTGTAGGAGCAGAGTAACAGATATAAACTTAAGGTTTGGTTCTTTCTGAGGACATCTCACTATATATTCCATAATATATATTCAATCTATATTAGTTTATTCAATATGTAATAATAAATCATAACAATAAAAATAAATGATTATAATATAATATATAAATATATATTATATATCAATAATATATTATATAATATAAACCCCCTCGGAGAGCCCGGCAAGCTACCGAGAGTATCTTGCCCGCACGGCAGAGCCTGGCAAGCTCACCGTGATGTACTCGATATGCCAAACACAGTAACAACAAGTCTCATGATGGAGATGTTACTGGGCCCGCTCGAGCAAATCGATGAACAACGGGAGGACTGTGACTGTGTGATTATAATATATAATAAGAATAAATATAGAATAATATATTCAATATATAATAATACATTCAATATATAATGTAATATATATTCAATATATATATATATATTACAGTCCTCAGGCCAGGCTAGCCTTCCTAGCCCCAGCAGGGTCCTAGTCCCGCCATTACTTTTGGATCATGACACCATTTGTCCATGATCATGCCCTCAACTTATAGTTGAGTATCATGGTGCTTTGGCCTGGCCCATTTCGATGCCAGGGTAGCTCACAGCTTGCCCTGGGTCCATTCAGTCCCTCGTCATGGCCCTGCTTTTGAGGTGCTAGGAACTAAGGGTAACTGAGTCAAGAAAGCAGATGCCCAGGAGTAAATATTATTTGGAGTCAATCAACTCCCAAGTTACAAAAGTATAACATTAACTGTGTTCCTGTGTCAATACAGAAAAGACATTGCTTTGAGATGTAACTTACAATACAAGTTCAGTGTTCTTAGAAGGATCTGATCTTACAAGCTAACAAAATCTGATTAGGGAGAAAGTTGATTAGCCAATTGGGGAGGAGAGCACAGAGAAGAGTTTATAGATAAATACAAAGGAATGGGAGTGACTTGGAAGCACTGTGATGGGTGTAACCAATAAACGTAAGCTCCCTGTGGCAATGTTATCCTGCACTTGCTGGCATGTATAAGCCTGCAGAGCTCACCCCCTGGGTATGATTGCCATTGCTTTATTTCCTGTGTTTGGGCACAGGAAGTTTCAGGGATTGCATGCTGTCATCTGTGTGTGACACAGCTGTCCTTGCACTGCTTGTCAGTCATTGAAATTTGGTCACCTTTTCCCAAATGGAGCTTCCTGGGAAGCACCATCTCTATTTTATGACAGTGAGCCCTGAAGAGCTTTTCAGGACTTAGCACCTCCATGACAAGCATACTTTGAAAGAGTGCTGTCAACATATGTAATAGGTCGCACTATATATATACATATATATATGATAAATATACAAAAATACATGTAATATTTCTGATGGATTTCCACTTTTACAATGAGTCCTTGAGTTTCTTTTGGGGATTCCAGACTACCTGCATTCCTGTATGGATTTGCCACCCCTGCTTATGTGGCATGCTATCCTCTGTTTCCATGTAGTATCCAAGTGTGCTTTTATTCTTTACTGAGACTGTATTAGTAGTTGCAGCAGTGTCAGTGTTTTGGATTGTCTGCTGCTGCATTCGTCCTGAAGGATGATTCGTCTATGGACTGGTTCTCTCAATATGTGGCTTTGCAAGTTTTCTCCCTTTTACTGCCTTAAAATTGGGCCAGAGAGGAAGTCCCAGTGAGGGAGGGGAAGTGAGCTGGGGGACATGGGAGGCCCATGTTTTCAGGGCATTCATCGATCCTGGAGAAGGTGCATTCATGATGACATTCTAGGCACGTAATCAATTTGTGTCAGAGTATTCACTGTGAGTACGAACACTTGGGAGGCCTTTATTTCTTTTCTCAGTTTACTCTGTGCCTTTTGTCAACTTTGAGTGAAACCAGACACTTTGGGTAGACTCCTGCAAGTTATGTGTATATGCTCGAGTCTGTGGTCTGTGCACGGACATTTCTGTTGCTCTATTTGGCATTCCGGTAATAACTGAGGATCACCCCTGGTGAGTGAATGGAGTAGTGTTAGCTAGGTTCCTAGTCTTACTCAGGACTGCCTCCTGGACATTTGCACGTCTGTTATGATGTTGGCCATTGACTTGTATTCTGGACTTCCTAGAGGAGCTGGACTTTGTGTGGTTGGGATGCTGTTGCAGTGTGTGCTTTATCACCACCAGATGGTAGTCGGGTGTTTTACGTTTTCATTACAGTTTGGCTGTGGTCTCTCACCCGAGCAGGGACCACCCACCCACCATCACTGGGTGTGTTTCTAGGAGACTAATAAAAGACTACAAAACCTGTGCCTGGATCTTTTTATTTATTAACTTATGTAATTAACTTTTGTAATGTTTGTTTGTGCTATTGCCCCTGTGCTGCTCCCATATATTTATGGATGTTTGTGTGTGCTTCGTGGTGCTGCTGCTTTTGCTGTTAGGTTTTACGTCATGGCTGAAATGATCATGACCTAGTTTTTCTGAACATTGGTATGGGTACATTAGATTAATGTTACAATGGTTACATGGGGATGTTAAGATTGTGGTTACTGATGTTTAAAAAACTCTTCTTGACTTTACACGGTAGGTTTCCTAAGTGGCATTAGTGACTAGACTTTGAAAAGTGCATCCTTCATCCTTTTCATTCATTGATTACACATTTTGTACTTCAGTACATACCTATCATTTTTTTTCTGCTACCTAACCTGCCACGCCGGCAACGGCGTCGCCCACGTAGCAACATGCTGCAAGGGGGCTCAGGCAAGGGCCTGGGTCCCTGGGAATGGGAGGTTCGCGACCCACGGGTCTATGCCTCCGGCAGCCCCCTTTCTCTGTTTTCTAGGCGCCTCTGACATGCAGTCTTCACTTGCCATTCTGTGGGAATAGGAGCCTGCTTGTTAGATATTTTGATTTAACTTTTGGCCTTGGAAAGATGCTTGCTAGTAGAGTTAATATTAGTTTTTGTAAAATCCTGATTTTTACATGCCTGCTAGTAAAGTAGAGTTAATATTAGCTTTTGTAAAGTCCTGATATTTTTTTAGTTTATGGGTAGGCGTTTTTAGGGAAATAAAAACTTAATGTCAGTAAAAGTAGACAATAAAGGAATTATAAGGAACATAATATTTCACTCAGATATTTTATTGGAACAAGCGGATCTTCTGCCCTAATCTTAAAACAGAACGTGTACGTGCCCCTTGATGTCTTGGGAACATGACCCATGGTCTGATGTAATGTGTGCTTTGCCACGTTGTTTCTGTAACTGTATAAAAAGAAGAACTCTGGATGCAATAAACCGCAGCAGCACTCAGCCTCTCTTGTGTTGGTGTCTGTCTGTCCAACGCGCCAAATCTCCTGCTTTCCTGTGCACCTTCGCCTGGTCTCCCCTCAGCCTGGTGGTCTTCGACCGAGCCAGTCTGCGGCACTAACCTACGCTCTCTCTCTGTCTTACCCTATAACACCGTGGCTATAATCTCCTAATCTCCTACTCATACAAATGATGGTGCTATTGCAGTATCAATAACTGTTCATTTATGTTCCCTCCTTTGTGGCTTGAAGTGATAGTGCAGCATGTAGAGGAATTCCTTGCACTTGGCCAGCTGGGTTTCAACCCATGATCTTCCATATGGACTCATCACTGCCGGGAGTTATGACTTAACACAGAGCCATGAGTTAACCCTGACTGTGTATGGCCCAGTAGCATTAAGGAAAGGCAACTTTTTGTTGCCTGGTGGTGAGCGACTATTCTGAGTACCCTTATCCCTGTGATCACAGTGATACCTGCTGCCACAGACTGTCTCGGTAGAAGACATTAAGACATTAAGTTTTTATTTCCCTAAAAATGCCTACCCATAAACTAAAAAAAATCAGGACTTTACAAAAGCTAATATTAACTCTACTTTACTAGCAGGCATATAAAAATCAGGATTTTACAAAAACTAATATTAACTCTACTAGCAAACATCTTTCCAAGGCCAAAAGTTAAATCAAGATATCTAACAAGCAGGCTCCTATTCCCACAGAATGGCAAGTGAAGACTGCATGTCAGAGGCACCTAGAAAACAGAAAGGGGGCTGCCGGAGGCATAGACCCGTGGGTCGCGAACCTCCCATTCCCAGGGACCCAGGCCCTTGCCTGAGCCCCCTTGCAGCATGTTGCTACGTGGGCGACGCCGTTGCCGGCGTGGCAATTCCTCCCTTTTTATTTTTTAGACGCACGGCATACATGTCAACCCGAACCTTCTGCATAGAACGAAGCACGCTTTGGAAAAAACAGGGAAGAATAAAAATAACTACTCCTACTACTAAAGCCAATAGGACAAAAACAATAATATAATGAATCCAATCAAATGGATTGAGGGCCTTGATGCCTTTAGTCAGACCAGAGGCTAGATCACTTAATTCAGATGTCTTATCAGAAGCCTGGCTCATAGCTGCAATATCCCTCGGTATGCTCTCCAGGTCATGAGTAATAGATTGATCCTGCCAGACTCCCAGCAGGTGATGTTTAACCTTATTCCAATCAGAAGAAGTGTTATAAGGCAAAGGAGTGACACAGATGGCCCTGAATTGTTCATGACAACGAGTGTGCATCACTCTTTTAAGATTTTCAAGATCCTGACCAAGAGCCAGGACCACTTCTTCCAAAACATTAACCTTTGCTTCTAATTTCTTATCAATAATTACTTGTTCAGATAAGGCAAATGTAACATTCTTATTCAATTCATTAACAAAATGAGCAGTATGAATTTCCTCAACTAAAGCAGCTGTGGCAATAGCAAAGGTGGTAATGATAGATATTAAGGCCGTAATGCCAAGAATCAAAGCAGCCACAAACCGTTTGGGTCGAATTAAAGCATGTAATTCCTTGAGGACCTGGATAGCAGAATTATCATACCAGGTCATGTTGGGCAAATGTACGGGCAGCATGACAAAAGATGGCCTCTGGACAATCAACATAATATCCTTATTAGGATCAGGGTTGGGAGAAACACAATTGGTTAATTCACAATTTCGACAGGCCACATGATAAGAATTGGAACCAAAAGGAATAATATACATATCATCATGATTTGCCAACAATAAAGCATATGTATAGGATACACAACTTTTCACTGCCAGTACAGTATAAGAGGCCTGTCCAGGGCGTTTCTGAAGAATCATGTTATAGGCATCTGTAAGGCGGAACAGATCGCGATGGACTTTTTGCCTGGCAGGAGTCTTGATGATGAACCTGCAGGGGGAGAAGGCAAGGCCTGTCCAGCTGACAGTAAGGACAGGATTGCCAGGAAAACACACTCAGCTGTTGGTTTAGGCATCTTCTTCCTCGCTAGGGCTTTGGCATGCTGCATCAGTCTCTGGAATTGCATCCAAGTCGGCAGGTCCTGTGGCTGGAGGACCAGGGACGCTGCCGTCTGCTTTTTCTTCCTTTTTTCCTTGCGCCTGTGGTGTCGGCCTGACAAGGCGGTCCGGGATCCAGATGGGAGACTCGGCATCCTGAGGAAAAATACAAGCATAGCCTCGGCCTGAAGCCAGTAAAGGATCGGGCCCTTTCCATTGGCCCGTAAGGAGGTCTTTTCAGAGCACGTTTGCTTGTGCCATGGGGGGCATCTGCCAGTGCCTTTGAGCAGGAGTCGGCATTCAGGTGATTAATCACAAAGAGGGCATGGCTCAAAAGATGATGTGGCGAGTGATACTGCTGTGCGTCTTGTAGACGCTGCAGTTGTATTTTTAACACTTGATGAGCTCACTCAATAATAGCCTGCCCTTGAGGATTGTAAGGAATGCCAGTGGTATGTAAGATACTCCATCGCTGGAGAAAAGAGGCAAAGGACCTAGAGGTATAAGCAGGTCCATTAGATAATGTAAGATAATGTAAGATAAGCAGGTCCATTAGATGGCAAAAAGTCCATCGCGATTTGTCTTGATATGTAATGGCCTTCCCATGATCATAAAGCATTGTAAGAGGTGTTGAATCACATCCTTCAAGGCCTCTCCTGTTCTTGCAGAGGCAAACATAAAATGAGAATAAGTATCAATAGTTACATGAACATACTTCATCCTTCCAAAAGAGGGGACATGGGTTACATCCATTTGCCAGAGGCTCAGAGGTCGTAGGCCTCGGGGTTTACCCCTATTTTTGGCCCCCCTGAAGGAGGGGGACAATGAGCACATTCTTTGACAATATGCCGTGCCTGCTGTCTCGTGATTTTAAGCATGTGTCTAAAAGCATTGGCGTTTTGATGATGTAGCGTGTGGCTCTCCTGAGCCTCTGTCACTGACAGTATATGGCTCCTAGTTAATAGATCAGCCATGTGATTGCCCTGAGAAAGAGCCCCGGGCAGCTTAGTATGGCCTGTAATATGTCCCACATAGATCTGGTTAGTCCGGTTTTGCAAGATGGCCTGTAAATGTTTAAGTAAGGGGAGAATTGTTGAAGGTCCTCAGAGCAAAGCAGTCTCAATGTGTGGGAATAAATTAGCAACATATTTGGAATCAGTATAAAGATTCAAAGTTTGAGGAAAATGGGCTAAGGCAAGGTTCACTGCTTTAATCTCTGCTTGCTGAGCAGAGGTCTGCTCTCCGTGTTCTACAATGGGGTCTTGACCTTCAATATACACAGCAGAGGTGCCATTGGAGGAACCATCTGTAAACACAACTATACCTCCTGCTAGCGGGACAGGAGAACATATTTTTGGAAAAATTAAATTAACTGACTTTATAAGTTCTAGTAGAGGATCCTGGGGATAATGATATAGAATTTGTCCTGTATAACCCATTACAGCCAATACCCAATCATCTGATTCCTTATATAATATTTTGACTTTATCTTTATTAAAAGGAGTGACAATTATGTGGGGCTCCTGCCCAAACAATTCCCTAGATCTGACTCTACCTTTATAGATTATTTGAGACACCATAAAGGGCAAAGAGGCTACTGTCTTTTTCTTATGGTGAGACAAGTGCAGCCATTCCAGGATACCTTGCTGCCACAGGCAGGCAGTTGGAGAGTAAGGTGTGGCGAACACGAGCAAATACCATGGTTGATTATAATCTAACTGTTTAACCTTAGCCTTTTCCAATGCCTGTTCCACTAGCTGAATGCCTTTCAAAGCAGCAGGTGTTAATTCCCTTTTTGATGTTGGGTGACTGTCCCCCTTTAAGATGTCATATAGGGGATTCAAGTCTCCTGTGGTAATATGTAAATAATTTCTAATCCAGTGAATATTACCCAACAACTTCTGAAAATCATTTAGGGTTTTTAATTTATCAGTTTTTATGGAGGCCTTTTGAGGGACAATAAAGTCATTTTGGAACCACTGTCCCAGATATCCTATGGGCTTGTCACATTGGACTTTATCAGGAGCAATGACTAGCCCTTGAGCTGTTAACTGTTCAATGGTATCATGCAGAAGTTGCCGAGCCATATGCTCCTTTGGATGAGCTAGCAAAATATCATCCATATAATGAATGATATAGGCCTCTGGGTATTGCTGTCGAATTGGAGAAAGAGCCATATCAACATATTTTTGACATAGGGAAGGGCTATTTTTCATTCCTTGCGGCAGAACCTTCCATTGATAACGTCTGTAAGGCCGCTTGTAATTGGTTGAGGGGATACTAAAAGGAAATCTTTGACAATCCTGGGGTTGTAGCTTAATAGTAAAAAAGCAATCCTGCAAATCAATAACAATAATTTTCCAATTTTGAGGAACGGCAACCGGTGATGGCAACCCAGGTTGCAAAGCCCCCATATCTTCCATAGTTACATTAATGGCTCTTAAATCCTGCAACAGTCTCCATTTTCCTGATTTCTTCTTTATTACAAATACAGGGGTATTCCAAGGGCTATTAGATTCCTCTATATGTCCTTTATCTAATTGTTCCTGCACTAGTATTTCTAAAGCCTGTAATTTTTCATCAGGTAGGTGCCACTGACTCACCCACACAGGCTGATCATTCTTCCAAATAATAGGATCTGCAAAGATGTTAACTGCAGTGGCCCCTATAAAGAACTTTGTTCTTGTTCTGACTCATGTTCTTTAGCAGTCAGGACACAGCCTAGTGCCTTTAGCAGATCTCGTCCCCACAACGTAAAGGGTAGGGAGGCAATAACATAAGGCTGGATAGTCCCTTCTTTCCCATCTGCCCTCCAGGTTCCCAATCTCGTTTTGCCATTTCGCTAGCTATATCCCAGTCATCCCACTCGTCCTCATCATCCTCCTCCTCTAATAGGGGAGCAGAGGGCCCCACAGGACCCTCATCTGGTGCTACTTCTGCATAAATAAGGGAAGAGGCGGTTTCCTCCTCTAGACCTTCTAAATCAGACGTTTGTGTTAGTAACTCCTTAATTTGTAACCATAATGGATAAGAACAAGGAGGCAGTTTCTCTTCTCCCTCCTCCTTGCCATACTTATGCAGAGCTTTACCCACTTTCCGCCATTCAGACAGCGTTAGACTACCATCTCCTGGGAACCAAGGACAAAGATGCTTGACCACACGCAAAAATTCTGACAGAGCTGAATCAGTAACTTTTAAACCTTTTTCTAATAACATGCGCCGCACGACAGCTGCAAAGAGCTTGTCGTCTTTTGACATTTGTACACCCATGATTACCTGATTACCTGCACTTAACCGGTGAGCCTTTACCGGCGGATCCGCAGAATCCTGGCAGGAGTGGATCCCTGCTTTGGAGAGAGAAAAGAAAGAAAGAGGGGGGGTTAC